>NC_082685.1:162720594-163338229 GCF_949987515.2 Delphinus delphis | reverse complement strand
CCTGTGTGCTACCTGGGTGATTTCCCTCACCTTTTGCTCACACCTTCCACTGCTAACTTCCCATTGGCTCTATAACGCCAAAGGTAGTGGAGGAGGTGGGTGTGAGAGAATTTGGAAAGGAAACAAAAGGACACATGTAGCATCAGACGACTTCAGGCTTGAACCATGACAAACTTCTGCAGAGGAGACTCTCGTGTTTGTATTTCAAAAATTTGGACCAAAGGGCATATGATGAAGTATTTTCACAAGAAATGAACAATTCAAGGATGTACTCAACTAACTTGAATACGTGCATGTCCAGGAAAGGACTTGGGGTCTCCAGAGCCCAGGTGACAGTCGTTAACCACTGGTGGAGTGAGGGGAACAGTAGGACTTGAATCCAGGTCTTATGGTTCCAAGGGCAGGATGGGCTACCTTGAACCCCTACCCAGAGGCTCTCCACCCCATCGGGTCTAACTGAGGACCTGGTTTCCACCATAACAGGTTATCAATATTGTGAGCCACATTATGTATATATTTATTATTTTGATTATTCTAATTACTATAAAAATCTTATACTCTTAAACCACTTCTGAATCCTTTGTTGCCATGCTTGCCAGGAGTTCTGAAAATATTCACTTCACAAGGATGTCTCTTACCTTTGTTATTATTACATAAGAATATATGGGATAACATTTTATAGCATTTTAATAACCTGATCTCTCAACAATTTTCTCACCACATAGAATTAAGTATATTCACAGTAATTAAATGAAAATGACAGACTGTAAATCAAGAGTAAGTAATACATTCCCTTCTGTCAAACTACATATGATTATTCTATTTGGATTTTACCTGCTAAGAATGGTAACTTACATGATTGATTCTTGATTTCTTGAATATATTCTGATTTGAGAACTCAATAAGATAACACTGCTTTCTTTGCCATAATACTCAGAATATCTTAATTTCCTAAGATTTCCTTCCTATTAAATGTTGGGATTTTCTAGGATATGGTGGAATTTCAATTTGTCCAGCTGCTATAGAAAAATACTTGCTATTTCAAAATATAATAATTAAACAAATTAACAATCTCTATAAACATATAGGCCCTTTTCCCCCAAGTTGTCCATTCTCTTTCTGATTTCGACTGACAAATACTTTCATTAACTTTTGGCTGAGATATAATGACCCTTATTTCTGAGTTTGTATCTCCAAGGATGCATGGATTAAATATGGTACTTGGTCCATGGCAGTTTAGGTCAAGCTGTATATTGTATGAGAAGCTAATGGCCCTGAGCTTCTGTCAATAACTTTTTTTTTTTTTCCCAGTAAAGCAGCAGCAATTCTGGTGACTCCATGACACGTATTTATTAGAACTGAAATTACACAGCCGGCAGTCACAAAATAGTGGTGGGTGGCAGAGGCTGTACACATGATTTACATACTGTTTACGATGGCACTTTGTAAAAAATGCGAAGTGTTGGAAAACACTGATAACTGTAGGACGCTACAGTCTGTATACTAGAGCAGTTATTGCTTGCCTTAGGGTCAAGAAGATGGGTTTACTAAGATTCAAATTTTACTTTAATCAGATCTTGGAAAGAAAGATAACAAAAGCTTTTAAACAACAAATTCCGTACTATGTGCTTAGGGGCTGAGACTGGTTGCCATTGTAGTAATGTTTCAAGCTGGTTTTAGACTGTATTTCGTGTTGTTTGAGTCTCTTTCGGGTTAGGACTAAGACACTGGCTCTCAAGGGCAGCGTGCCAGGTCCAATTTAGCATCAGCTATTTCATGTCTGTTCTAGCTAATGAGTCCATTGATTGAATCATCACACAAACAAGGGACGAGCAGAATCTCATAGGCTTGTGCTAATTATATGAAACGTGTCAAAGAGCCATTACATATTATATGAGTTATGTTTATATAAATATAAACACGTATATTGTTCTAGTATTGAGTAGAAGGTTGTGCTGATTATTCTCTTTGTTCCCCATATTCATTCTCCACCCTTCTCCCCACAGAGACTGTATCACAAGGGTCACTTGGCACTTGGTTTATGATTGGACTTGGCCAGCGAGAGGCACGAGAAGGGCATCAGAGGTTAGAGGAGAGAGAGGCCAGGATATTTATTTCTCTGCTCCCGCCAGCCTTGCCTCTTGACTCTACTGGCACTAGTCCCTCGATTTTCCCTTCGGGACTAAGGGTAGCAAGGGTTTCCATCGGTTGCTACCCCCTGAGTACTTCTGCAGGCATTGACTGCTCCCTGAATCTTGCTCAGTTCTTTGTAAATCGTCCCCTAATTAAATTCTCTTCAGTTAAACTTTTTTTGAGTAGACTCTATTTCCCATCTGGACCCTGATGCAAATACAAACAGCAATTAGGATTTTTTGTGTGTGTGTGCAGTACGGTACGCAGGCCTCTCACTGTTGTGGCCTCTCCCGTTGTGAAGCACAGGCTCCGGACGCGCAGGCTCAGCGACCATGGCTCACGGGCCTAGCCACTCCGCGGCATGTGGGATATTCCCAGACCGGGGCACGAACCCACATCCCCTTTATCGGCAGGCGGTCTCTCAACCACTGCGCCACCAGGGAAGCCCAGGATTTTTAATTTATGATAGTCTCAGTACTTAAAATTAGCAATAATTGATCCCCCAAATGATAGCTGTCTACTCAATATTTTTAAATTAACTTCCTAAACTTTATTCAATTCATTCAGTCTCAAACTGACTCTGAAAATGTTAAGAACAAACATTTCATAAGCACATAAATATTCCACATTTCACTGTGGTTCAGATCTTTTGGTATAAAATTTTCAAGTGGCATTTTCATCACCTGCGTTTTTTGTCTGTTTGTTCGTTTTTTAATTTTGCTTTGTTTTTTTTCCTATCTTCAAACAAGGAAGCAGGGCCTTCCAAAAAGAATAATTAACTAAAATCCTAGGAGTCTTCAAAAAGATAATTCACTACCTAATATCATAAACTAAGTAAAATTTCTGAAAACCAACTAATTCAGCAGTTAGCAAATACATTTCAAAAAAATCTTACTGGAGTATTTATATTTCCCATAATAAAGATACATCTTTTGTAGATAGTGTTTGAAAACATTCTGCAGAAATACAAAAGTGAACACTAAAAGTTCTTTCTACTTCTCTTGGGTGTAGCAGAGTGTCTCAATTCAGAAATTCAGGATTATTAATTGACTTAAAGTTTTTTTTTAAGTTCATATACTTATCCTTTCTATTATTTTATTTATTTATCTCTTTTAGTATTCATTTATTTATTTCTTCTACTCTTTTTTATATTACTTTATCTCTGAATTGCATCTAGTATTTCCATCTTCCTAGCTTCTTTTGGTTTATTTAACTCTTTTTAAGGTGTCCCAGTAATGAATACACATCTCTTTACTTTGTCTTTTATTTTTAATAATAAAATTCTGATTTCCTCTGAGTGCAGTTTTTTTACCATACACTTATGTTTTCATTATAAAATGTTGCTATTCTATTTGCTTTGTAAATAGCATGTAATTTTCTTTTTGCTTCCGTTTTGATTCACAGTAGCCAAAAGTATGTCTCTTAATTTTAATGTGATCATATGTTTGCTTAGCATTTTATTATTTACTTTTAATTTTACTGAATTATCATCAAAGAACGTGGCCTTCCTATGCTTTTTAATTTTTAGGATTGTCTTTACAGTCCATCAGCTGATCAATTTTTATAAATTTTCCTTGGACATATATAACAAGTGTTTATTATTCTTCAAAAAATGTTTTTAATTTATTTAATGCATTGATTTGTTAATTATTTATTCCAACTTTCTGTGGCTTTTTCTTTTAGGATTCAGTCTGATTCTGAATACTAAAAGAAAAAGTGTTCACAATATTTTTCATCACCTTCTTACATTTTTAATAATTTTTAATATTCAGGTGCTATTTTGTTTGGCACATACATATTCACCAGATTTTACCACATAATTATAAGTTAAGATATTTCTACTGGATAATTCCTTTTTGACCCTGCTTAGTGCTTCTGCATTAAAGTCCACGTCACCTCACATTATTCTTCCCAATCCCACTCCTTGTGTTCATTGTATTTGCTGTCACTACTTTGTCTATTCCTTTAATTTCAATATTTATTTCATTAATATAAGTGTGTATATTAAACATAACATCACTATTTTATTTTCATTTACTGCAAATTTGAATTTTCATTCTTTTCAGAGAATTTAGTGCTTACATATAATGTTAGATTGATATACTTGATTTATCACTTCTATTTTAATTTGCTTCTTAATTTACTCTTTTCTTCCTTCTTTTTTCTGTACTTTCTATGAATAAAAGGTTATCTCCCTCCTAAAATCATAATAAAATATATTTCTCTATTATTCTATAAAAAATAAGATAGCCAATATCATCCTCCTGAGACACATTATTTTATCTCTGCTTTCCTTACTCTATAATAAAATGAGTACATGTGCCTCAAATATTAATTAAATATAGTTCTAACTACAACTACCCCTACAAAAGAAATATATTTATAGACGTTGAGAAAAAAGAGGTAGCAATCTTACATTTTAAAATATAAAACACAGAGAACAAGTATAATACAAATCATGCATCTTACTTTAGGAGTTTTATTAAGGGGATGCATATGGTTAAAATAAATCTGGATATTCATGATGATGTTACCCTAAGAGTCGTGGTATTATAAAGATCATAGAGAAATGAACTAATATATAAATTAAATGGTTTTGAGATCACTATGCTATCTTACTCTTATATCTTTCTTTTATATAGCAAACCTTGATGGGTATTCAAGGAAATTTTATTTTTTTTAATTAAGGAATGAAATGCTCCACTGATTTCTCATGTAGAAATTATCAGGGTAAGGTACATTTTATGATTTAATTTTTAGCTTTTTGTGGGATTTTATTAAAATAGGTCAAGAGAATTTTATAATTTATTAAAATGAGGCTCATTTCAATTCATAGAACTTTAATTTCAAAGCCTCAGCTACTCTGGTTGAAAAATACATAACTAAGTAAAAGAAAGAAATCTTTAAATATTCTATTGAGATTAATATAGCTATGCAAAATAGCTAAACATAGAAATAGAAGGAGTTATTGCATAGTACTATAGCATGGTGCTAAATAGTACTGCATATGTTACATCATTTTTTTTCTATTTTGTTATATAAATTGCTCTACCGTTTAAGATCTCTACCAACAATAATCTGTATGAGTAAAGCATTGATAGTTAACTTTAAAGCAGACACTGTGTTGATTAAACAACTAAATGATGAGTTTGTACAATGTGCTACTCTAGATGCCAAAAAGGATATCAGAGAATTGGTGAGGATCACCAATATGTCAATAATTGGTGAGAAATCTAGATGATAATTACTGACTTAAGAGAGTTTCTAATCAAATGTGAATTAGTGTGGGGTAATGTTGGAAGGAAGTAGGTGAGAGAGGAGTGAAATGGATAAAACAAGTATAAACACATCTTGAAGTCCTATTAGATATGACTCATGATATAAATTATAATAATATTATAATATTAATGACATAATGCTCTTATATTTTAATTGTCTTCAAGCTTAACTGTCATTTGACTTACTTTCACTTGTTGAATAGTCTTGTGGGTCAAGTATTCCTGATTCCTGCAGTGATCTAATACAGGAGTCCACCAATTCAAGACCTGTTGTGAGCTCATCTTCGATATCTTTTTGACCATCTGAAATATAATATTTTAAAGACATGAACAAATACATGGTAATGTCAATATTAAAGCTTAAGACTATCATTTAATAATCAAAAATATCCTAACCAAAGATATTATCTTTTTGAAATGCTCATTAGATATCACATTGCAACCCTTGGTCAACCACCATTAAAAACCAAGGCCAGCCAAGTCCATGTATCCATGAAGAACATAAAGTTCCTAGGGAATTGGGAGAACTTAACTCCCACGAAATCTTGAGCTATCAGAACAGCTTCATCTAATTTTAGTGTCATGTGTTGTCATATTCATTTTCATAAGTCTCTTCCTAAAGTTCACAAGAAAATTAATCAACAGAGATATATGCAGCAGTTAAGTATAAATGCTCATCAAGAAGCTGTACTTTCAATCTAAATGTCCATCAACAGAAGAATGGATAAAGAAGATGTGCTGCATATATATATACAATGGAATATTACTCAGCCATAAAGAAGAGTGAAATAATGCCATTTGCAGCAACATGGATGGACCTAGAGATGATCATACTAAGTGAAGTAAGTCAAAGAGAGAAAGGCAAAGACCATATGATATCACTTGTGTGTGAAACCTAAAATATGATACAAATGAATTTATTTGCAAATTAGAAAACAGACTCACAGACATAGAAAACAAACTTATGGTTACCAAAGGGGAAACGGGGTAGGGGATGGATAAATTAGGAGTTTGGGATTAGCAGATACAAACTACTTTATGTAAAATAGATAAACAACAAGGACCTACTGTATAGCACAGGGAAATATATCGAATATCTTGTAATAAACCATAATGGAAAGGAATATGAAAAAGAATATATATATATATATATATATATATATATATATATATATATATATATATATGAATCACTTTCCTGTACACCAGGAACTAACACAAAACTGTAAATCAACTATACTTCAATAAAAAAAAGAAGCTGTACTTTACCTTGTGATTGCCAGTGAAACTGCTCTTCTGCTGAACTATAAAAGAGAGAATACATAGGTATAATGAATCGGTTAGAAACAAAAGAACTCTAGACTATAAGACACAAAGGCACATGAGGGTAGTAATGGTGGCTCCATGGAACTCCCTTTAATTTCTGACTGAGAAAAGGGATCCCATTTTAACACGATCTTAGCTTTAACATGTTTGATGTATACCTCTTTTGAATCACAGGTATTAGCATGTTATAAATGGACGTCGTTCAGTAATTTTCAGAAGAACAGCTCATTTTTACAAATCCCAACATATCATACTTATTCCTTACAATAATTTCTACATATTCAACTTTAGTCATTTTAAAATACAAATCTGAATAGTTTCATGTAGACTTTGTAAGGTATTCTAACAAAGAAATAACTTTCGCCATTTTCATTATAACGAGATAAAATAAATCTATACCTTCTTCTAGACATATCATATAAGGAGTTCCTTTCAGCTGTTTATTATATTTTAAATTAAGTAATATAAAAGTTTTAACACTTTACACCAATTGAATATATAGTTCCCAAATTCTCACTTTATAAGTACATCTTATAAAATGACCCAGGTAGAAAGGGTTGCTCATCTAAATGATATGCCAAAGATACTGTGCAGATTGTAATGATGTAGGCACATAAATTTATTCTGAATGATTTATTAAAATACAAAAATAAATTAAAAATTTCTAAATATGAACAGCTCTTTCATTATATATGCAAATAGTTCCAACATACCCTTTTTTTAATATGTCAATAATTTGTGGGAAATCTAGAGGCCAATTACACACAGGTATCATTTTGAGAATGACTTTCTACCCTTATTTCACTAGATCTTTTACTCTGATCAAGCAGCTTCTATGAATAGCTCATCAGTTTCACAACAGCAAGCAGGTTTTAGAACTTTAATCTGTACCTTAGAGACGGCTTCTGAATACATTTGCTGGGGGAAAAGGAAATTCTGGTATAAATCAGCATTCAGAATAGCCATGATTGATATACATGAATATAAGAGTAGTCCCTTAGGAGACATATGACTTTTTTAGGCTATCTTTCTTCTCAGCCAATCCATTTTAGAAAAGTGGAAAATGGTTTTGCAATGATGAGAGCTATAGACAATTGATACATGAAACGATAACATTACAAATTCAGTCCAATGCAACTTCTTGCTTCAAAAAGATATAGCATGATAAAGTAGTAAGCTCTAACTGCAAAGTTTAACACTTAAAACAGAAATGTAATCCTATAATTAATATTTTAAAAATTACAAAGCATGTTCACTTAGTAAGTGGCATTTAATATAGGGGTGGAAAATGCTTTCATAATTGTAGTGAGTTGAATGGTGCCCTTCCCCCGCAAAAGATATGTCCACACCAAATCCCTAGAAATTGTGAATGGTTACTTATTGGAAAAGGGTTTTCTCAGATGTAATTAAGTTAAAGATCTTCAGATAAGATCATCCTAAATCCAATGACAAGTGTCCTTAAAAAAGATCCTTAGAGGAGAAAGATGCAGAGGAGAAGGTCAGAGGCAGAGGAAGAGACTGGAGTTATGCATCTTTAAGCCAAGGAATGTCTGGAGCCAGCAGAACCTGGAAGAGTTAAGAAAAACTCCTCCCCTTTAGCCTTCCTAGGGAACATAGCCCTGTGGACAGAACTTGATTTTGAACTTCTGGACTCCCAAACTGTGAGATAATAAATGTCCTTTATTTTAAGCCACTCAGTTGTAGTAAATTGTTATGGCAGCCCAAGGAAGCCAATACAGTATTCTTCTGATACAGTAAAAATATTCTCATGCTATATCCTTCAAGATTTACTACTATCTCTATGCTACTACATTCCTTTTCCCAGTTCAGTCCTTTGCTGAGTACTTACTGTACACCAAGGCTCTGCTAATTCACAACAATCATTAACATCTTTTGGTGGATGGGGAATAACTGGCTTATTGATGTTAAATAACTTGACCACACACATCATAAGGAACTCAGCAGGGATTTAAACTAATCTGTCCAACTCCAAAAGTCATAGAACAGAGCTGGAATAATCAGGCTCCCTGTCTTCAGACTACACTACAAAGCTCTAGTAATCAAAAGAGTATGGTACTGGTGCAAAAACACACATACAGATCAATGGAGTAGAATAAAGAGTCCAGAAATAAACCCACACACTTTTGGTCAATTAATCTATGACAAAGGAGGCAAGAATATACAATGGAGAGAAGACAGCCTCTTCAATAAGTGGTGCTGGAAAAACTGGATAGCTACATGTAAAAGAATGAAATTAGAACATTCTCTATCATCATATACAAAGATAAACTCAAACTGGAGTAAGACCAGATACTATAAAACTCATAGAGGAAAACGTAGGCAGAACACTCTTTGACATAAATCTCAGCAATTTTTTTTTTATTGGATCCATATCCTAAAGCAAAGGAAACAAAAGTAAAAATAAACTAATGGGACCTCATTAAACTTAAAAGCTTTTCCACAAGAAAGGAAACCATCGACAAAATGACAACACAACCTACTGAATGGGAGAAGGTATTTGCAAATGATATGACCAAAAAGGGCTTAATTCCAAAATATACAAATAGCTCATACAACTCGATATCAAAAAAATAAACAACTCAATTAAAAAATGGGCAAAAGAACTGAATAGACATTTTTTTCAAAGAGGAAATGCAGATGGCCACCAGGCACATGAAAAGATGCTCAATATTGCTAGTCATCAGGGAAATGCAAATCAAAACCGCAATGAGATATCACCTCACACCTGTCAGAATGGCTATCATCAAAAAGAACACTAATAATAGATGTTGGCAAGGATGTGGAAAAAAGGGAATCCTTGTACACTGTTGGTGGGAATGTAAATTGCTGCAGTCACTGTGGAAAACAGTATGGAGGTTCCTCAAAAAACGAGAAACAGAACTACATATGAGCCAGCAATTCCACTCCTGGGTACATATCCAAAAAACACCCAACTATTTTGAAAAGATAGTGCACTCCAATGTTCATAGCAGCATTGTTTACAATTGCCAAGCTATGGAAGCAACTGAGGTGTCCATCAGCAGATGAATGGATAAAGAAGATATGATATATAATGGAATACTACTCAGCAACACAAAAGAAGGAAATTTTGCCATTTGCAGCAACATGGATGGACTTAGAGGGCATTATGCTAAATGAAATATGTCAGACAGGGCTTCCCTGGTGGCGCAGTGGTTGAGAGTCTGCCTGCTGATGCAGGGGATGCGGGTTCGTGCCCTGGTCCGGGAAGATCCCACATGCCACGGAGCGGCTGGGCCCGTGAGCCATGGCCGCTGAGCCTGCGTGTCTGGAGCCTGTGCTCCGCAACGGGAGAGGCCACAACAGTGAGAGGCCTGCGTACCGCAAAAAAAAAAAAGTCAGACACAGAAAGACAAATACTGTAAAATATCACTTATAGGTGGAATCTAAAAAAAAAAAAAAAAAAAAAAAAAAAACCCAACACACTAGAGAACAGGAAAAAAGCAGACTCACAGGTGTAGAGGACAAACTAGTGGTTACCAGTGGGGAGAGGGAAGAAGGGAGGGGTAAGAAAGGGGTAGAGGGAAAAAAGGGTTATTATAGAATTATATAAAATCATGTGTCTGAAACTTTTGAAAATTGTAAAGCACCACAAAATTTAAAGAATCCTCCATTCAATGAAAACAAAAAAAAGTCATGGAGGGAAACACACTTGTTACTTCCCACTTGAAACAATAAGAATGCCCAAGTCACTGGAAGCTTCTCCCATGTATCATCAAAGCCCCGTTCTCTTCTCCTTCCAGGCACATTGAAGAGAACACTTCCCTGCCCCCTGGCATGTAGATGGGGGCATGTGCCACCTCCTTCCGCAAGCACAGAAGGGCAGGTACGCGATCTCCACGTACTCCCTTGTTAAGCCCTGAGTTGAGGTGGGTCTCTGAGTAACCGTACGAAGGGAAGATTTCCGCCAACCCAGAGAAGACACAACACAAGTGAGAAATAAACCACTGTTTTGCTGAAACTCTGAAGTTGGAGGGTTGTTTGTTTTGGTAGAATAAATGTCACACTGACTAATACAGAAATGTGCCATTATTTGAGTTCATAAGGCATTTTCTACTTCTCCATCTTTCATTCCCACAGTTTAGAGCTGGAAGACAATGTCCTGGGTCACCTGGCACAAACAAGGTGGTGCCACCACTTTCACGCATCCTTTGAGATTTATCCACTCATCCACCATAATGGGTGATTTTATATACAGAACTACACAACACACTGTTAAATAATATTTACTTTTTGTTTGTCTCTTTCAAAAGTGTTTCGATTTTACGTGCAACAGAAACAAGAAGGAACTTTTTTATTAAAATTGAAAAAATAACACTGACACTGAATATGAAACTATGTTCTCAAAGCATGAGCATCCTCCTTTTGAGTAGACAAAGAGCACTAATCACTTAAATGGTTTCCTGATTCCTTTAGCACAGTTAAAATGCATTAAAAGTATGACTTATCATAGAAAATAGAAGTCCCAAGAGAAACTGGGTTTAGATTTTATTTCCTCTAAGTGCACACTTTACTCTCTCTGTTAGGGGATTCTATACAACTGCATATTTTGTGCATTTGATTGATTATTTTTCTTTCTTTTTTTTTTTTTTTTTTTTTTTTTTTTTTTTGCGGTACGTGGCCTCTCACTGTTGTGGCCTCTCCCGTTGCGGAGCACAGGCTCCGGACGCGCAGGCTCAGCGGCCATGGCTCACGGGCCCAGCCGCTCCGCGGCATGTGGGATCTTCGCGGACCGGGACACGAACCCGCGTCCCCTGCATCGGCAGGCGGACCCTCAACCACTGCACCAGCAGGGAAGCCCCTGTGGGGATGTTTTAAGTTTAGTCAGCTGGATGCCTCCACATGGGACTTCAAGCTTGACCTGGTGACACAAAGACCCTGAAACAGTTGGAAATTTTTAGCGTGGTAGCAGCAGAACCAAGTGGTTTCCCATTCATACTGCTCCTGGGGCCTGACCTCGGCTGTGCTTTCAGCTGCCTGGCCTCTTCACTCTTGCACACTTTTCATGGTTGGTGTTTCAGCTTTCTTGTCAGTTTTGTGAGGTCCCAGAAATCCTTCCAATAAATTTCTTTTTTTTGCTTAAAAAAAAAAATGTCTTTCCTAGCACTACCAGTCTTACGTGTATATTATGTGTATGTTTAAAAGGTAAATGTTACTTATGATAGTTTTTGTTATAAATATATATATATTTTCTCATAATAACTGAGTTCTGAAACTTATACAAAGTTATGTTTAAATATAGACTAATCTAAATTACATCTACATTTTTATTAATTTTAATTCTTTAGAAACTATTTCTATTTAAAGAAATAGAATTTCAGTAGTGAAAGCAAACTTTATTTCCTGAATTTGAACATGCATGAAAGTTACAACAACCTCAGAAGTGACTTTTATGTTATATTAAATTGAATAATATAACTGGGAGAAAGCCGCAAGTAATTCCTAAACACCTGAAATAAGAGTGTGTGAGACATAGGCATGATTTGTGTTTATTGAATGAATAAAGAGTTTGCTTTTTATAAAAGCATCCACCTTAGAGCAGTCTTTAAGAAAAAGAATCAGGGCTCCGCAAAGGGAGAGGTCCGCAAAGGGAGAGGTCACAACACTGAGAGGCCCACGTACCGCAAAAACAAAAACAAAAACAAAAACATCCCCACAGCTAGGGAGAAGGAAAGAGAAGACATCCTCTTTACAGCCTTTTTTTTTTTTTTAATGGGAAGTAGAATCCTGCCACTCACTTAATTTGTGACTTATTTCAAGTAGCAGAAGTGCTCATATGCCAGGTAACCCTCCTCCATTTTGGAATAGTAGACCAATTTCCACTTGGTAATCAGGATCAATTACGCCAGCTAACACCATAATTCCCTCCTTTGCCTGTTGTTCCAGAAGCATGAGGAATCTGAAGTTCTTGAGTGGCAGCTTTCACTTCCAGTTCAGTGGAATCATGGTTATAGTAGCAGGTGGAAACTTTCTTCCTTCTAGAATTAAAACCTGAGAAAACAGAAGGTAAACCACATGGGAGCCTCTAGAAAAGGAAGATTCCATGCTGCTATTTAAAAAAAAAAATCCTGGATAAAAGTTGTCAGTGCGGGACGAAGTAAGAGAGTGGCGTGGACATATATACACTACCAAATGTAAAATGGATGGCTAGTGGGAAGCAGCTGCATAGCACAGGGAGATCAGCTCGGTGCTTTGAGACCACCTAGAGGGGTGGGATAGGGAGGGTGGGAAGGAGACGCAAGAGGGAGGGGATACGGGGACACATGTATACATGTGGCTGATTCACTTGGTTGTGCAGCAGAGACAGCATTGTGGGGCAATTACATTCCGATAAAGATATTAAAAAAAAAAAGTCGGCAGTGCCTCTCCTCAGATGTCAGGGTACAGACAGGAAACACTCTTTTCCTGCAGATGTGGCCACACGCAGGCACTTGTCCCAAAGCCACTGTGGTGCCCAGGAACAAATTTTTAAAACAATGTATCACAAGCAAAAATCCTAGTAGCTAATGCATAGATAGCTCTCACATTACAACAGGCAATATTCTAACTGGTTTATAGTTAATCTTCATGACAAAACTTTTGAGAGAGGTGATATTTTCCCGTTTTATTGATAATGAAACTAAGGTAAGGTTAAAAAGTGCTTAAGGAAGTTGCTGGAGATCCCCCAGCCAGCAAATAATTAAGCCATGATTGTGACCCTGGCCATCTGGTTCTAGAGGCCACATTCTGAACTAATATTCTATTCACACACTTGGCACAAAAGTTGAACTCCTATGCAATTAAAAACGAAAACATAAACACCAGAAGCCAAGTTGAAAAAACAAGCCACATCCTGAGAGAAGATATTTGCAATGCATACAGCTTACAAAGGGTTAGTTTCCAGAACAAATAAATAACTCCTACAAATCAATGAAATAGAGATTAAATGATCAGATAGAAGAGAGGTCAACAAATATATGTAAAGCAGCTGCAGAGCAGAAAAATCAGGAATTTATGGTCACCAAACACATTAAAAGATACTCAACCCTATTAGGAATTGAAAGAATAGAAATAGAAAGATACCTCTTTATACTTCATAGGCTGTAAAACAATTAGAAAGTCTGATTGTACTAAGTGTTGAAGAGGAGATGAGGAAATATGAACTCTCATACATTGTATGTGGGAGAGTAAATTAGTGAAACACTTGGGTGAGCTATCAGTCAAGACCTGATAATGTTTTATGAGCAAATGCCAATCGTCCAGCAGTTCTGCTTCTTGGTAGAGCCTTGAGAAAAACCTGTGCACCTGTGCCCAGGAGACTTGTACAAGACTGTTCATGCCTCTATGTTGGCAGTAGCAAAACAAGAGAAATGACCTAAGTTATCAGCAATAGGAGAATGGATAAATATAATAATATGATTCCAAATCATATATGACAAAATATGCAATAAACACTATTTGGCAAGTAAAACAAATTAGCCAGATACACAATGTATCAACATGGGTCAGGCTCAAAAGTGAAATAAGAGTGGAAAATGTAAATTGCCCATAGGACGTGTACTGCAGGACTCCAATTATGAAAATATTTAAAACACTGACTAAATAATATTGTGTATAAATACAAACACACACACACACACATATATGTGTGTGAGACAGAGATCAAACAAACATGGATTAAAAAGATGCAACCAGGGCTTCCCTGGTGGCGCAGTGTTTGAGAGTCCGCCTGCCGATGCAGGCGACACAGGTTCGTGCCCCGGTCTGGGAAGATCTCACAGGCTGCGGAGCGGCTGGGCCAGTGAGCCATTGCCTCTGAGCCTGCGCGTCCGGAGCCTGTGCTCCACAACGGGAGAGGCCACAACAGTGAGAGGCCCGCGTACCGCAAAACAAAACAAAAAAAGATACACCCAAATTCATGATGGTGGTGGCCTCTGGGGGAGAAAAGAGAGAAATAAGTCTAAGGAGGGGCAAAAAGGGAATTTCACTTTTATCTCTATGTTTTTTTTGGGTTTTTTTTGTTGGTTTGTTTTCGTTTTGTTGTGTTACGCGGGCTTCTCACTGTTGTGGCCTCTCCCGTTGCGGAGCACAGGCTCCGGACGCGCAGGCTCAGCGGCCATGGCTCACGGGCCCAGCCGCTCCACGGCATGTAGGATCTTCCCGGACCGGGGCACGAACCCGTGTCCCCTGCATCGGCAGGCGGACTCTCAACCACTGCGTCACCAGGGAAGACCTATCTCTATGTTTTTATGTTATGAAAAAAAAGGGAAAATGTTAACACTACTTTAAGAATGTCTCTGATGCTTGAAATAGGGAAATCACGAATCTTACATTTAGAAACATGTTTAGTTAAATGCTTTCATAAAACCTTGTGATTCAATTCTACATCATATTCTCATCATTGTTGGAGTCACTCATAGTTGAAACTCAAATGATGCAAAACAATTCTGAAATTTATAAATAATAGAGGAGAAATAATGGTTTTGAATATAATTACTTTTTTCCTCTATTGTGCACATGAGAAAAATGACAGCATCACTTTTACTGTGGCTCAAGTCTGACATACTTTGAACATTTCAAGTAAGCAAACAATAACTTTCAAGTTCTGAGGGGATGAGGTGGGGGGGGGGGGGAAATCTAGTTTAAACCAAAGAATAACCTTTGAGTTCCTCAAGAAGTGATTTTCACCCTCAACATATTTAGCATGATAGTCTCCTTATCCACCTGTGGGCCATTTCTAATTAATTAATAAGAAAGTTCAGAGAGTTTTCTTAACGTCAGGAAAAGGCACAAAGCAAACCATTACTACAGCTACTCTGACTGTTATGAACCTGCTCAAATACATTTTCTTATTTTCTTTTTCAACTTTTTGATGTCCAAGGCATCAATCCCTGCACTGTATCGTGTGGCATGCTACTGCTCACAATGTCGTTCAAAATGAAATAAAGAAGGAAACTATAAGTTTTTGGTTAGTTGGCTTTCAAGTTAAGCAATGTACCTAAAACATAAGGCAGAGAAACTAATGTGCAGTAAACTGTTTCCAAACTGATGTTCGATCCTCAGGTCACAGGAACAAAGGGCTTTATAGTTATGATGTCCATATGACCTGAAACTGTATTATGACATAAAGTCTTTTTTGGTATATGGCTTTTGCATGCAGCCATATCACAAAACTAGGCATCGGTGGCAAAATCAAATGAGCTTGGTCAAGTCTCGAATACCGTGGAAATAAAACATATTTAGAAAAAATAGTGAGAAGTGGTACCTCTGGAGCTCTGTTTAGGCTGCTGTTGCCCTTGCACTTTAGTGCTCTGTATCCAACCCTTATTAGTTTGGTTGGTGAGTAACCGTGCTTCCCCCAGAACTTTCTGCAGAGCTGACTTCCTTTCAGTCTATTGCCTTTTAGTCTCTATAAGTATCTGTGATATATTCCCAAATGAAGGTCATAATATCTCCACTGTGCAATTAGAATGTTTATTTCTTTCTTAAGTCACATATCTTCTACCTGCTTTAACTATTTTCATCAACATGTAATTTTACAGCTATTACAATAATGTTTACAGGGATACAGTGGGTAGTCATAGGACCACAAAGCTCCCAAACTAGGAGGCTGTGTGCATGGTGTCCAGGTGTGTGGGCTCAAAGGCCAGACTCCCTCCAGCTCTGTCCTATATAGGACACTTCTGGCAAGTTACTTAACCTCTCTGGGCCTAAATGGAGACATTTTGAGGCTTAAAGAAATGACTTAATATCAAGTGATTTATGTATTAAGTGATCAGGACCTGGCACATGTTGAGTACGGATGCAACTGTGCCCTATTTTATTATTCAAATGGTTTCTATGGTTTCTAGATTCTGGCTTATTCTCATATATTTCATCCCTTAGCATACACTGCAGACACTGTGGGAGGGTTAAAATGGGGACAGACATGGGGAAATGGGAACAGGGGACATTAAGGAAATACCCAGGAATGGTGTGACCGTGCCTAGGCTCTCGGTCACACCCAGTCCTGGAGAAAATGTAAAACAACGTCCACCACAAACCCTAGGTGAGTGCTCACCATGACTTTGGGCTTGCAGACAGAGAGACACAGTGACAGATCCCCATGTTTTGGCATTCTCATGGGGGATGGAACAGTAAGCACAAAAAGCAGGAAGGACCACTCAGGAACAGGTGTGTTCAGGCACTACTGCACACAGGTCCATGGAACCTTGAGCACGTCACTTACTCCAAGTCTCAGTTTCCCTATTTGTAAAATGGAGCTATTACTAGAAATTTCCCCATAGGGATCTTGTATTTTTTTAATTTAATTTTTTTAAACTTTTTAATTTTATATTGGAGTATAGTTGATTAACAGTGTTGTGTTAGTTTCAGGTGTACAGCAAAGCGATTCAGTTATACATATACATGTATTTTTCTTTTTCAAATTATTTTCCCACTTAAGTTATTACATAACATTGAGCAGGATCTTGTAAAAGTTAAGTGTGTAATGTATGTAAAACCCATAAAACAGTGCTGGGAACATAGAAGCGATTAAAAACGAAGTAAGTGGAGGGCAGAGTCAAGATGGCATACTAGGAGGACGTGGAATTTGCGTCTCCGCACAACTAGGGCACCTACCAGGCACAGGTGGGGTACCACGGATACCTAAGGGGACAGGAGGAACACCCAGCAATCAGTTGTTTCAATTACAGTTTTATTTTTCCTACTATATTTTTTATCTTTCTAATTTTATTTTGTTTTTTATTCCTTGATACTGTACTCCTCATTTTTTCCTTTCTTTTTTTTTTTTCTTAACTGCGCCACGAATCTTGCAGGATCTTGGTTCCCAGGCTGGAGGTTGGGCCCGAGCTTCCTTGGTGGGAGCTCCGAGTCCAAACCGCTGGACTAACAGAGAACCTCAGACCCGAGGGAATATTAATCAGAGTGAGGCCTCCCAGAGTTCCTCATCTCAGCACCAAAAGCTGGCTCTATCCAACAGCCTGCAAACTCCAGTGCTGGATGTCTCAGGCCAAACAACCAGTAAGACAGGAAGAGAGCACCACCCATCAAAAAAACAAAAAAAAATTGAAACGACAAAATAATATGTTACAGACAAAGGAGCAAGGAAAAAACGTACAAGACCAAATAAATGAAGATGAAATAGGCAACCTACCTGAAAAAGAATTCAGAGTAATGATAGTAATGATTATCCAAAATCTCGGAAACAGAATGGAGAAAATAAAAGCAACATTTAACAAGGATCTAGAAGAACTAAGGAGCAAACAAACAGTGGTGAACAACACAATTACTGAAATCAAAAATACTCTAGAAGGAATCAATAGCAGAACAACTAAGGTGGAAGAACAGATAAATGAGCTGGAAGATAAAATGGTGGAAATAACTGCCAGGGTGCAGAACAAAGAAAAAAGAATGAAAAAAATGGAGGACAGTGTCAGAGACCTATGGGACAACATTAAAAGCACCAATATTCAAATTATAGGGGATGCAGAAGAGAAAAGAAAGGGACTGAGAAAATATTTGAAGAGATTATAGTTGAAAACTTCCCTAACATGGGAAAGGAAATAGTCAATCTTAAGTCCAGGAAGTACAGAGAGACCCACACAGGATAAATCCAGGGAGAAACACAGCAAGTCAAATAATAATCAAACTATCAAAAATTAAATACAAAGAAAAAATATCAAAAGCAGCAAGGGAAAAGCAACAAATAACATACAAGGGAAATACCATAAGATTAACAGCTGAAATTTCAGCAGAAACATTGCAAGCCAGAAGGGAGTGGCAGGATATATTTAAAGTGATGAAACAGAAAAACCTAAAGCCAAGATTACTCTATGCAGCAAGGATCTCATTCAGATGCGATGGAGAAATTAAAACCTTTACAGACAAGCAAAAGTTAACAGAATTCAGCACCACAAAACCAACTTTACAACAAATGCTAAAGGAACTTCTCTAAGCAGGAAACACAAGAGAAGGAAAAGACCTATGAAAACAAACCCAGAACAATTAAGAAAATAGTAATAGGAACATACATAGTGATAATTACCTTAAAGTTAAATGGATTAAATGCTCCAATCAAAAGACACAGACTCGCTGAATGGATACAAAAACAAGACCCGTATATATGCTGTCTACAATAGACACACTTCAGACCTAGGGACATATACTGACTGAAAGTGAGGGGATGGAATAAGATATTCCATGCAAATGGAAATCAAAAGAAAGCTGGAGTAGCAATTCTCATATCCGAAAAAATATATGTTAAAATAAAGACTACTACAAGAGACAAAGAAGTACACTACATAATGATCAAGGGATCAATACAAGAAGAAGATATAACAATTGTAAATACTTATGCACCCAATATAGGAGCACTTCAATATATAAGGCAAATGCTAACAGCCATGAAAGGGGAAATTGACACAATTATAGTAGGGGATTTTAACACCCCACTTTCACCAATGGACAGATATCCAAAATGAAAATAAATAAGGAAACACAAGCTTTAAATGACACATTAAACAAGATGGACTTATTTGATATTCATAGGACATTCCATCCAAAAACAACAGAATACACTTTCTTCTCAAGTGCTCATGGGACATTCTCCAGGATAGATCATATCTTGGGTCACAAGTCAAGCTTTGGTAAATTTAAGAAAATTGAAATCGTATCAAGTATCTTTTCTGACCACAACGCTATGAGACTAGACATCAATTACAGGAAAAAAACTGTAAAAAATACAAACACATGGAGGCTAAACAATACGCTATTAAATAACCAAGAGGGCACTGAAGAAACCAAAGAGGAAATCAAAAAAAACCTAGAAACAAATGACAATGAAAACAAGACGACCGAAAACCTATGGGATGCAGCAAAAGCAGTCTAAGAGTGAAGTTTATAGCAATACAATCCTACCTCAAGAAACAAGAAAAATCTCAAATAAACAACCTAATCTTACACCCAAAGCAATCAGAGCAAGAAGACCAAAAAATCCCAAAGTTAGCAGAAGGAAAGAAATCATAAAGATCAGATCAGAAATAAATGAAAGAGAAATGAAGATCAATAGCAAAGATCAATAAAACTAAAAGCTGGTTCTTCGAGAAGATAAACAAAGTTGATAAACAATTAGCTAGACTCATCAACAAAAAACGGGAGACGACTCAAATCAGCAGAATTAGAAATGAAAAGGAGAAGTAACAACTGACACTGCAGAAATACAAAGGATCATGAGAGATCACCACAAGCAACTATATGGACATATAATGGACAACCTGGAAGAAATGGACAAATTCTTAGAAAAGAACAACCTTCCAAGACTGAACTAGGAAGAAACAGAAAATATAAACAGACCAATCAGAAGCACCAAAATTGAAACTGCGATTAAAAATCTTCCAACAAATAAAAGCCTAGGACCAGATGGATTCACAGGTGAATTCTATCAAACATTTAGAGAAGAGCTAAAACCTATCCTTCTCAAGCTCTTCCAAAATATAGCAGAGGGAGGAACACTCCCAAACTCATTCTAGCACCATGACCACCATCACCCTGATACCAAACCAGACAATGATGTCAGAAAGAAAGCAAACTACAGGCCAATAGCACTGATGAACATAGATGCAAAAATCATCAACAAAATACTAGCAAACAGAATCCAACAGCACATTAAAAGGATCATACACCATGATCAAGTGGGGTTTACCCCAGGAATGCAAGGATTCTTCAATATATGCAAATCAGTCAATGTGGTACACCAAATTAACAAATTGAAGGAGAAAAAAAACATATGATCATCTCAATAGATGCAGAAAAGCTTTTGACAAAATTCAACACCCACTTATGATAAAAACTCTCCAGAAAGCAGGCATAGAGGGAACCTACCTCAACATAATAAAGGCCATATATGACAAAACCACAGCCAGTATTGTTCTCAATGGTGAAAAACTGAAACCATTTCCTCTAAGATCAGGAACAAGACAAGGTTGCTGACTCACCAGTATTATTCAACATAGTTTTGGAAGTTTTAGCCATAGCAATCAGAGAAGAAAAAGATATAAAAGGAATCCAAGTGAGAAAAGAAGTAAAACTGTCACTGTTTGCAGATGACATGATACTATACATAGAGAATCCTAAAGATGCTACCAGAAAACTACTAGAGCTAATCAATGAATTTGGTAGAATAGCAGGATACAAACTTAATGCACAGAAATCTTTTGCATTCCTATACACTAATGATGAAAAATCTGAAAGAGAAATGAAGGAAACACTCCCATTTACCACTGCAACAAAAAGAAGGAAATACCTAGGAATAAACCTACCTATGGAGACAAAAGACCAGTATGCAGAAAACTATAACACACTGATGGAAGAAATTTAAAATGATACAAACAGATGGAGAGTTATACCATGTTCTTGGATTGGAAGAATTAACATTGTGAAAATGATTATACCACCCAAAGCAGTCTACAGATTCAATGCAATCCCTATCAAACTACCAATGGCATTTTTCACAGAACTAAAACAAAAAATTTTACAATTTGTATGGAAACACAAAAGACCCCAAATATCCAAAGCAATCTTGAGAAAGAAAAACGGAGCTGGAGGAATCAGGCTCCCAGACTTCAGACTATACTACAAAGCTACAGTAATCAAGACAGTATGGTACTGGCACAAAAACAGAAATACAGATCAATGGAACAGGATAGAAAGCCCAGAGATAAACCCATGTACATATGGTCACCTTATCTTTGATAAAGGAGGCAAGAGTATATAATGGAGAAAAGACAGCCTCTTCAATAAGTGGTGCTGGGAAAACTTGACAGCTACATGGAAAAGAATGAAATTAGAACACTTCCTAACACCATACACAAAAATAAACTCAAAATGGAGTTTTGAGGCCAGACACTATAAAAAATGTAGAGGAAAACATAGGGAGAACACTCTATGACATAAGTCAGAGCAAGATGCTTTTCGACTCACCTCCTAGAGAAATAGAAATTAAAACAAAAATAAACAAATGGGACCTAATGAAACTTAAAAGCTTTTGCACAGCAAAGGAAACCATAAACAAGACGAAAAGACAACCCTCAGAATGGGAGAAAATATTTGCAAATGAAGCAACTGACAAAGGATTAATCTCCAACATATACAAGCACCTTGTGCAGCTCAATATCAAGAGAACAAGCAACTCAATCCAAAAATGTGCAGAAGACCTAAATAGACATTTCTCTAAAGAAGATATACAGATTGCCAAGAAACACATGAAAGGATGCTCAACATCACTAATCATTACAGGAATGCAAATCAAAACTATAATGAGATATCACCTCACACTGGTCAGAATGGCCATCATCAAAATATCTACAAACAATAAATGCTGGAGAGGGTGTGGAGAAAAGGGAACCTTCTTGCACTGTTGGTGGGAATGTAAATTGATACAGCCACTATGGAGAACAGTATGGAGGTTCCTTAAAAAACTAAAAGTAGAACTACCATACAACCCAGCAATCCCACTACTGGGCTGAGACAACCATAATTTAAAAAGAGTCATGTACCACAATGTTCATTGCAGCTCTATTTACAATAGCCAGGACATGGAAGCAACCTGAGTGTCCACTGACAGATGAATGGATAAAGAAGATGTGGCACATATATACAATGGGATATTATTCAGCCATAAAAAGAAACAAAATTAAGTTATTTGTAGTGAGGTGGATGGACGTGGAGTCTGTCATACAGAGTGAAGTAAGTCAGAAAGAGAAAAACAAATACCGTATGTTAACACATATATATGGAATCTAAAAAAAAAATGTTCTAATGAACCTAGGGCAGGACAGGAATAAAGACACAGATGTGGAGAATGGACTTGAGGACACGGGGAGGTAGAAGGGTAAGCTGGGGAGAAGTGAGAGAGTGGCGTGGACATATATACACTACCAAATGTAAAACAGATATCTAGAGGGAAGAAGCCGCATAGCACAGGGAGATCAGCTTGGTGCTTTGCAACCACCTAGAGAGGTGGTATAGGAAGGCTGGGAGGGAGACGTAAGAGGGAGGTGATATGGGGATATATGTATACATATAGCTGATTCACTTTGTTATACAGCAGAAACTAATGCAACATTGTAAAGCAATTATACTCCAATAAAGATGTTAAAAAAAAAAAAAAAACAAGACAAAGGAAGCTAACATTATCACATGCAAAAGAATAGAGGCCTGAGAAAGAATAACTCATAGAACTGAAAGTTCAATAAGTTATCTTACAGAATCCCACTTGTCAGTGTTGGGGGCCAATGAATATTATCACGCAAATATGTTACAGGCTTTGCAGAATTTAAATTGTCTACCTTTTTCTTTGTTCCACACTAAACTGGGGAAGGAAAAGAGGCAGTCTGTGATTTCCAAAGAAAGATGACTTGCTTTTCAAACCCTGGGTTTTCCTAGGGCTTAAAAAACCCCACACAGGCTGCCTCACCTGGCAACTACTACTGTTCTTGCCATAGTAAAAAGCATAAAGACCATTTGCTATTTTCAAAACCCTGGAAGAAAATGAATCAGACCCAAATTGCTATTAGTAATTTCGTTTTAGTTTGAGGCAGGGGAAATTCATATTCCTAAGCTAATTTTGTTGGACGTGGCGGCTGACCAATTATCCAGGCAACTGATACCGCAAAGCGGTAAGGCTCCCAGGCCATGGCCTGGATACAGACGGCCCCAGTGTTTATCACAGGGCACCACAACACTGTCAGGTTTGTGAGCTGGCCAGCTAGAGCGAAACGAGGGGTAACAAACAGGAATTCTGTGTTGTCTTGATGCCTTCAAAATACATACTGCAGTTTCTAGCAACCAGAAAGAATTAGCCCTAGGCTCAATCACCCTAAATGTACTATCGAAATAAAGCCAAGTTCTTACCATGGGAAAGACATACTGTCAAGTTTCTCTTTTGGAAATGCTTTCACAGTTTTGGAGTTGATTGTAGTTATACTACAATAGACATATTATGTGTAAAATTCAATATCAGAAGAAGGAACAAATGGTGAATTATAAACTAGAAAATTCTCACGTTATATTTCCCTCTGCAGTCTTTTGGGAGACTTCTCACACACGGACTAGGTGTTTTTTAAGATGCTTATACTAGTACACAAGAATTTTACAGTAGTTGAAGCAAAATTTCTGAATGCCAGCCACACTAGGCAATAAAGTACTATATTATCTCTGTGAGCATACCGTAGATTGGAATATATAAATCGCAATTGCAGATGACCAGGGATACTGTTAACCAAATGATTCTGAGATCTTATAATATTTTGAAATGCTTTCCAAACCATCAAACATTGAATAGTTTTGGTGGTTTATATGCTCAGTGTTTACTACCGTGTTATATACATTGTTATATTAATAATCTCCTTTGGTATTCATCGTAACTCACAGTTAGGTCTCTGATTAACCTGAATGCCCTATTCACTGATCCTGAGCGTGAACAGAAAGTCTCTGTATTTTGCAGTCTGATCATTCAAAACTGATTTCTTAGGCAAGAGAAGGTTAGTTGGTGTGTTTGCTGACAGAGGTGGAGCCCCTACCAAGGTTCTCTGATGTTCCAAGTTTCAGTCTTTTGCATTCAATTTCCCAGAAATATGCCCATTGTTAGGGTCCCCTCAGTGAAGGGAGCACCTTAACCTGGAGACATCGCTGGGCAAAAGGAGGGTTTAGGTTTAAGTTTTCCTAGCTTCCTGTGATCGGGTGATCTTGTGTGTGTGTGAGTGGGTGAAAAGTGTGTTTATGTGTGAGTGTGTGTGAACGTGCATGTGGGTCCATCTCACCTTTCCTTTCCTCTAAAACACACTGATGTACTCATAGTTTTTCTTTCACCTGCTCTTCTGCATAAGTGTGTGGTCTATTGCAGATATGTTAAACCCTGGGTACTGGGTTTGACTGGAATTGATATAATTTTATTAATATAAGTGAAGCTAACACCCCTTAGATATTTAAGGAAAATTATGCAAATCACCATTGCCTGTTTTATAGGAAAGACAAACCTGAATCTTCTGTTTTATGACTTTGAGTACCAACAGATGATTTGTGAAAATAAATTTCAATTTTAGTGCCCTTATAGAGCAGAAACCATGTAATATTCATGAACAGCTCTCATCATATCTTTACTTCCTTACGACCAGTAGTGAGTGGTCTTTAAACCATTTGAAAGTTCAGTTCAAACGTTTAATGGGTGTACAAATGTTCATAGTAGCTTATTCATAATTTCCACAAACTAGAAGCAATCAGATGTCCTGCAACATGTGAGTGGTTGAACAAGCTGATACATCCATACCAAGGAGACATAGGTAGCGATAAAAAGGAACCAATTATGATATATGTAACAAGCAGCAATTGGAAAGATCTCATGGCCATTATGCTGAGGGAAGAAGATAAATAACGTTCTTGAAATAACAAAATTATAGAAGCGGAGAACAGATTAGTGGTCATCAGGGCTTTGGGAGCATGAGTGTGGGTGTGGCTATAACAGGGGTAGCAGGAGGGGGCCTTGTGATGGAAAAGTCCTGAATCTTCATTGTGGCAGTGGTTACAGGAGCTACTTAGGTAATAAAATTGCAGAGAACTAAACACACACGCACAGATGAGTGCATGTGAAACTGGGGAAATCTGTGGATGGTGCCAATGTCAATTTCCTGGTCTTGATACTGTGCTACATATATAGTCATGCACAATGCTGCCATGGGCAGGAACTGGGAGAAGTTATAGTGCACTTCTCTGTGGATTTTATTTTGCAACTTCCTATGAATCTATGATCACTTCAAACTAAAAAGGTAAAAAACAATTCAGTGGGGTATGGTTCAGTGTCACTTTATTTCTTTGCCCTGAACGGATTTTTCTACATGCAATCAGTTAATTATTCTCATGTAATAATTAAATTAGGATTAAAAGAAGATTGAGAATAATGGAGTAAATAGGAAGGAAAAAGAAAAAACACACCAGTACCCACTTGTGATTATCCTTTTTGTTCTCTGGATCCTTAACAGGCAAAGCTCAAGTGGCCCTGCTCTCGGCTCATTTCTGCTTTGTTCTGTAAATGAAGGCATTATCCCTGGAGCATAATATACCAATCATACTGCCCACTGCCAATCAGATGCAAGGAACTGTGCTGCTTCTCAATGAAAACTTATCCATTACATCTCAGCTTCCTGCTCATCCCCACATTCACTTCTACTATTGTATGCTTTTGAGGAAAATTAAAAATGGCATTTTGGTCGACAGTAGTAAAGCAAAGCTTAGGTCTTAATGCATTCTACATGAGTCTAAGAGACCTCAAACGATATAATTCACTGGCTCGCTGGGAAGCAAGTTCATTCAAGTTAGGCTCTCACCTGGCAGGTAAGCACCTCTTCTCCCACTAATTCATAGTGGGACTAGTAGTGCCCATCGACTTTCATGGTCCCCTCCCCCCACCCTGACTCCTGGAAACTGGTCTACGTGATTACATCTGGCCCTTTCTCTCCATATTTATTGCAGTGGGAAAAAAAATCATGCATTAAAAAAATCACTTTCTTTCCAACATTTAACATCAGATATTTGAAACTGAAAAGCTAGATCAGCCTCCAAACCTTCTCTCATTTTGCCATCACATGGCAGCTGTATTTTTCCTCCTTTTAAGAAAGAATGAGGATTTGAATGTGACGTGTCACTAAACAATTGTACTGCCTGTCAAATGTATAAAATTGTTTAAAAAGCAAAGAATTGAAATATCTACTAAGGCTCTCAAAATATTTAAAGCATTTCTTCCCCTAACTCATTTTTAAGATCCTTAGCCTCTACCTATCCATTTGCCACTATAAATGTCCCCTGAAACTCAAGTTTTGTTATCTCTCACCCAGAGGACAGGAGTAAGTCTTCCCATGGACGATGACATTCTCCTTGTCCAAACTTGGGTTTGGCTCCTCTGGACTCTCTTTTCAACTAGGCTCAATCTTGGGTTCTCATGTCTTTCTTTGCAAAGTCCGGTTGTAGCAAGAATCCTGCTAAGTCAGGTCAACCAGAACCCCCCACTCTCGATATTTGATCACCCTTGACATCTGGTCAGGTTCCTCATTCTCCACCCTCCTCCCCCAGGTGATGAGGTCTGATCACTGGCCTGCCTTCAGCAAGAATCCTGTTAGGTCTGTTCAGCCAGAATCTCTCCCTCCTGATATTTTCTGTTAGTGATTTTCCATCCACTGACTCCCACCCTGTTCCCTAGCAATAAGTTCCCTTTATTCCTTATGTTTGGCGTTGAGCCCAATCTCTCCCCACTACGACAAAACCTCACTGTGGTAGCCCCCCTTGAATAAAGTCTGCCTTACTGTTCCTTAACAGGTGTCATGGAAAATTTTTTTCTTTAAACTCATCACAAGTTCCCCCTGCCAGAGAGGAATATGGACGAAGTCATATCCCCTCTCTAACCTCAGTCTCCTCCCTTGTACTGAGATAATGCTATCAGGGCCAGTTTCATGGGCCGGAGACCTGTGCAATAATATAGGGCTCCACGCTCAGAGGACCCCAAGCTTGGTTAAACTCTCTACTGCCACCATCTTGGAACTCCCAATAATTCTACCTTTGAACTTGTGTTTTGCAAGTGAAATCTAACAGGACAAGGAAACACGTGCATGAGTAGACTCCTCTGTTCCCTGCTGCCTCATTCACACATAGCATTTGTAATATGTGAATACTGCAATCCAGCCCTACTGCGGCCATGACGTGTTGTGGGAGTTGAATAAGACTCGGGGAGAGCACAGTGTAAGTGTGTTACATTTATGACCGAGTCAGCAAGAGGGCTAACAGCCCCCATACTCCCTCTGAACCAGAACTGCCTTTGATTGAAGAAGGCAATGAGGTTCCAAGAAGCACGAATGATCAAGGAACCTTATCACAGAGTAACCCTTTCTTACTCGTATTATTCACCTGGGTTAGCCAACTATTTATACTGGAAATGATGACCTAGGAGGAAAGGGAAGTTGTGTCAACCCACAGTTCTGTTTCCTTCCAGTCCTTCCTCAGTCTTCAGTAAGAGAACTTGGTAGAATACACTCATATTAAGAAGTGAAACAAAACCAGCTGAGGTAGATTGGTGCAGTGTTTCTACTGTTTTGGTAAGAATGAAATACATATGCATGTATAGACTATAAAATATGAATTGTGTAATTCCTGTGATTCTGCATACAAGTTACATGCTCTTGTATTTGTATTTAAATCTGACATTGCAAAATATACAGATAAATGGTAGATTGCATGGAAATAATTTGAAATTTTAATTATTCTCTATTTAGAATGGCATTAAATAATAAATTAAAAAAAAAAATCAAGACAAGTCAAGAGAGAGACCATGGAAGAAAGAATAAAGCTTGAGTATCTTTTTAGTACATTTAATGGCATTTCCCTTCCTGCTTTTTTTTTTTGTTTTTAATATTTTGGCTGTGTTGGGTCTTTGCTGCTAAGCATGGGCTTTCTCTAGTTGTGGTGAGCGGGGCCTACTCTTCGTTGTGGTGCGTGGGCTTCTCATTGTGGTGGCTTCTCTTGTTGCAGGGCACAGGCTCTAGGCACGCGGGCTTCAGTAGTTGTGGCTCGCGGGCTCAGTAGTTGTGGCACGCGGGCTCTAGAGCGCAGGCTCAGTAGTTGTGGTGCACGGGCTTAGTTGCCCCGTGACATGTAGGATCTTCCCAGACCAGGGCTCGAACCTGTATCCCCTGCATTGGCAGGTGGATTCTTAACCACTGCGCCACCAGGGAAGTCCACCCTTCCTGCTTTTTGAACAACAAGCTTTAAATGTTCATTTTGCACTGGGCGCTGCAGATTATATAGCCAGTTCTACACATGAGCTACCTCAGCTTACTTCTGTAGGATGAAATGATAATGTATATGAAGGTCCTGGGCACAAACAGAACATCAACCAATCCACCCTAATTCTCCCCGATTCACTCCACCCAACTGACTCTCTATTCTTCATGTCTGCAGTCTTTTCTTGCTCCAATCAATTATCCTCCATTTCACTGAAACCAACATCCTAAAGCAGAAGTCTGATCATGGCAATCCCTAGTTCCAAAGCCTTCCGTGGTTTCCCACTGTCTGTGAGATCAAACCCAAGCAAACTCCTTTGCAGAGCACGCTCCGTCTGCGAGGACCCTGTGACCCACCTTAAGAAGGCAGTCTCAGCCACCTGCCTTAGGTGTCTAGGCTGATCAAGGCTCTGCATCCCTGGAGACCCCAGAGCAGCTTTATCACTTATCAAAACATGTTACGATGATTTGTTTTTAATATTTGTCTTTGCCAGATTGTCAGCTCCTTGAGGACAGAGACCAAATAGCACTCACACCTCTGTACTTCAAAATAGGAAGTTCTGTGCCTGGTACTCAAAAAATCTGTTCACAGATGGAGATGAGCACAGTCAGTAAAAGGCAGGACATTCACTTCGTATTCTAAGTGTATCCTTTATCTCCCTGAAGTTTGTCTTAGAACTGCACTGTGAAAAAAGGGAATGCTAACACTTTTATTATACTTCCGTCATAAAGCATCACTGGAATAAGTAAGTAACCTCCTGAGTAGATGTTTTGACTTGTACAACCTCAACTGGAATAAAAACATTCACTAATCGGCTGCTAAGCTATCAGTCGCCCCAAATATTAAATACTTCAAGGGTACCTATTATCTAATGTTGCACCATGACAAATCCTTTTATAAAAAGAACAAAACCTTTATTACATTTCTGTATATCTAAATTTACATATAACTTTTTTTTTTTCTAAAACTCAGTGTATATCTTGATTCAAGGGAAGGCTGCAGCGGGCAAAATGTTTCCTCTGTGGGGTAGGGGGTGAGGGTGATGTCCACACACATAGGAAAATCCGTCCTTTCCCAGAAGTACTACTTTTTTTAAATGTCACTATGTAGTAATCTCTCTCTTTTTCAACTGTTAAATTCTACTTATCCTACAGACTTGAACACACTAATTTTCCTCTCCCTAATTAAGCCCATTGCCATATTTCATTCACTCAAGCTTCCTGTTAAATGAAACATTATTTTCACTTATAAATGTTCCATGATGTGTTCCTAGGGGTTGCTAATTGGGGACAATTATATGAAGATAAATCTGAAGTGATCAGTGGCCGCTGAGTCAGCAAGAGGGCTGTCCCTGTTCTGCTTCGGATGCCTCCATGCTGGTCGAAGGCAATAGGGCAAATCAGGACCCCAGCAGAAGCCTTGATAAAGCAGCTCAGGAAATTCGCAGGCAATGCGGGCATCCTTCATTTTTAATTTGTTGGTTTAATCTGGCTGGAGGGGAGCTGACAGAATCTTCATCACCTAATGTGCTTAATGGTCTACATGAAATGGGTTGGTGGTATTGGTTTACCTCCTGTTGGACCCATTTCTAAGTCATACAAGCCCCGATGAATTACTCTAATGAGCTCTTCTCACAGAAAATGTACCATGGAAACTAGATCTTGGTATTCTGCACAGATTTTTTAAAAGCATCAAAAAAGTAAAATGAAAGTGTCTTCAGTAAGCAGGTAATCACATCCCTCAAAACACAGGTCAGTATCAACCTATGAGAAAATGCTATCCAAACCAGAGGAGAGATTTTCTTCATTTTCTTTTCCTGTTCAGAAGGAGATAACCAGGAGAACAAACGTAATTTTTGTTTTGTTTTATTTGTTATTGGTGGGGTTGAACTGCATTACTGATTACTTTAAAAAGTGACTTTTTAAAAATTAACATGAGTTATTTAAAAAATATATATATGAGGGACTTCCCTGGTGGTCCAGTGGTTAAGACTTTGCCTTCCAATACAGGGGGTGCAGGTTCAATCCCTGGTTGGGGAGCTAAGGTCTCACATGCCTCAGGGCCAAAAAACCAAAACATAAAGCAGAAGCAATATTGTAACAAATTCGATAAAGACTTTAAAAATGGTCCACAGCAAAAAAAAAAAAAAAAATCTTAAAGAAATATATATATATATATATATATATATATATATATATATATATGAAAAGGAGTAAAATGTTGGAATGGAACATAAACAGAATAAAATGATTCCTCCAGAATCAAGGAAGACATACCTCTCTTGCTTTATTGTATAAATGGTTAATAGTTTAAAGGGACTTCCCTGGTGGTCCAGTGGCTAAGACTCCATGCTCCCATTGCAGGGGGCCTGGGTTCGATCCCTGGTCAGGGAACTAGATCCCGCATGCATGCCGCAACTAAGAGTTCTCATGCCGCAACTAAAGATCCCACAAGCTGCAACTAAGACCTGGCGTAGCCAAAATAGATAAATAAGTAAAAAATAATAATAAAATAAAAGTACTTCCCTTAAAAAAATAATAATACCTAGAAGTATTATGCTAAATGAAATGCCAGACAGAGAAGGACAAATACTGTATGATTTCACTCATAAGCGGAATCTAAAAAACAAAACAAATGAACAAACATAACTAAAGAGAAACAGAGTCATAGCTACAGAGAACAAACAGGTGGCTGCCAGAGGTGGGGGGAGGAGAGAAATAGGTAAGGGAGATTAAGAGGTACAAACTTTCAGTTACAAGACAAATGAGTCACACAGAGTGGGGAATATAATCAATAATTATGTAATATCTTTGTGCAGTGGCAGATAGTAAACTAGACTTATCGTGGTGATCCTTTTGAAATGTACAGAAATACCAAGTCGCTATGTTGTGTACCGGGAATGAACATAGTGCTGTAACTCAATTATACTTCAAAAACAAACAAGCAAGCTCATGGAAAAAGAGATCGGATTTGTGGCTCTCACAGACAGGGGTGTGAGGAGGGGGAACTGGATGAAGGTGGTCGAAAGGTACAAATCTCCAGTTATAAGAGAATGAGTACTAGCGATGTAACGTACAATATGATGAATATAATTAACACGGCCGTATGATATAGATGAAGTTGTCAAGACAGGAAATCCTAAGAGTTCTCATCACAAGGAAAAAAAAAAATTTTTTCTATTTCTTTGACGTTGTATCTAGATGAGATGATAGATATTCATTAAATTTATTGTGGTCATCATTTCATGATGTATGTCAGTCAAATCATGATGCTGTACCCCTTAATCTTATATAGTGCTGTCAATTATATTTTAATAAACCTGGAAGAAAAATAAACAAATAATTATTAGGTAAGAATAATTTGAAATTTTTAAAAAGGAAGCTGAAAGTCAAAACAAAAATAAACATCATAATTCCTTTCTTTTGTCCTTTTTGACCCTCAAAATATAGGAAAAAACCAAAAATTTCAATTCCTCCAAACTTAGAATTTTATATAATTAATGCACTATCCTGGAAAATGACTTGATTTTACCCATGGTGACTAGACAAGCTAGACTCGGTGTCAATTTATTTAACTCATGAAAATAAGTGTTTCTTTATTTTCCCATCATTTACTTAGACCTCCTGTCCCCTTGCCATCGTCATATAATTGCATGTGTGTGCGCGCACACACACACACACACGTTCCACCCCACCGTTACCACCAAAAGCACCAAGCTTCTTTTGTCCTAATATGGATGTTGGAACAGCATTTTGTGTCAGGGAGGTCAGGGAGTAGAGAATAGAAATGCCATTAGTTAACCTTAGCATTAACATAAGGAAAATGTAAAGTCTGTACAAAATAAGCTAAGCATAGGGGTCATACTTTGTATCTCCCCTTTTTGATCCTTTCCAGAGATCCAGTAAAGAACTCTAGCCTGTTATGCCATAAATGTGGGCTCTGTATTGCAACAGGGTTAGCAGTTTAACATGCCCAGGTCCTTGAAAGATATCATCACTGTTTGAAAAAAAATAATTAGCATATACTACCTATTGAGAATTGGTCATCAGAAATACCTTTATGCAAAATAAAACAGCATTCGGTAGCTATTCTTTCCTGAGGTTATGTCATTTTTAGAGGATTTTTATGTAATTTCTTCATCTTTTTCCTGAGCCCTCTTTTGGTGGAAGGTGTTGCATTGCTGTCACATCCCAAGCCTGTGTTCTGCACATAGAGGTGAAAGGTGACAAAGAGCTCTTGCTGCGAATTCAGCTAAAACCACAAGCTCATAGAGAGGTCAGAAAATCACCCCAGAACTTTCAGACTAATACTCTATAGCCCCAGTGCAGCAGTGAATCCTGGTTAAAAGGAAGTCTAGCCAGTTAAACTAGCTAGACACACTTATGTCAGGAAGATGAGTGATAAAGTTAGCTGCAAATTCTTGCCACTGCATCCACAGAGGAGTGATTTCACTCCCTTTCCCCTTGCATCTGGACTTAGACCACTGAAATGCAGCAGAGGTGATGCTTTGTAACCTTCTAACTTCTTAAGGCTGGGCCTTCAGAGATACACAGTTGTAGATCCCTTCATGACAGAATGCTCCTTTCGGAAGCCAGCCTCTATATTAGATGTTTGACTACTTGGTGACAACCATGCTGGGAGGAAGCGCAAGTTAGACACATGGAGAGGCGGGGCACATGCAGGCCCTTCCTGGAGCTTCCTTTTGAGAGCCCAGCCAGTAGAGTGTATGACCTCAGTTAATGCCACATGCAAGAGAACTACCCACATGAACCCTGCCTGGATTCTTCACCCACAGGATCCTGAGCAAGTAAAACAGGGTTTGTTGTTAAAGCCACTAGGGTTTGGGCTAGTTTGTCAAAGGTAACAGATAATCAAAACAAGTGCATAGCACAGAACACTCCTTGGCAGCCAACAGTAGTAAAGGAAACTGATCTAGTGATTGACTTTTAAATTTACAAGGGATAATGTATTTCTGCATTTTGTTTTGAAGAGAAGAATACTTGCAGAAATACAGGGTCAAACATTTAACTATCTGCTTCATTGTACCCTGAGTAAATTAATCTTGTATTTTATTTAATCTTACATTGAATGAAAGTGAATACACACTAGATGGACTCCATACAATAAGCTTCTGGGGTTGAGATTCAAAAAAAAGTAAAACACTTAAGGCTTGTTACCTTGAGGAATACAGTTTGAAATGGAAACAATGTATAAAATTATAAATTAAGAGTGGGTAACATAGAAACTGTTAACTTAGCATACAGGGGCATATAACCACATAGACCAGAAAAAAAAAAAAAAGAAGTGAAATTCACCAGGGAAGCTATCTGGGCAGAAATGTGGTTTGAACAGATCTTAAAAAAAAATGATAGGATAAAATTAGACAACAGAATGGAGGGTAACTCCAAGGGAGTACTGACATGGCAGGTTTCTAATGTGAGGTAAAGATGAAAGAAAAAATAAACATCAGTAACTTATTTAAGTCACTTTAACATTTTTAGACAACATCCTAGCTCAGCTCTGCAGAATGTAATTCAGCCTGGGAAATATTTCTTCTAATGCTATTGTGGTGGTAAAAGGGAAGTGTCAGGGGGGAGATTGGTCATTTCAACTGAACACTGATATTTGGGATCTATCAGAAGGAGAAAGAGTGTGAGAAAATAAGCCAAATAAAATGATAGGCAAAATAAAACAACCTCCTCCCCCAAAACAACCAACAAACGAACAAACAAAAAAACATACAAAGTAATGAGAAACTACTACAGGGGCACCTTGCTTTGAACAAATTACAATAATTCTCTGTTCATGCACATACGTTTTGCAACAGCAAATATTTTAATATCTTAGGTGTCTTGGAAAAAAGGGGGTTAAAATTAGTTATATAAGGAAATTTTATAGGGAAAACTGCTCTTAAAAAAATGAAACTGTATGTGCATTTTCCTCACATCAAGTTTTTCATAGTTTTAAGATTGCTGTACTAGCAGTAAATACCTATGTTAAAATTATTTGTAAGAAAATTTAGAAATACTCAATACCCTTGGTCACAAGTGAAGGGCAAATTAAAACCAAAATGAGATAGTGCTTCATACTCACTTGAATGACTATTTCTACAATACTGATACTACCAAAAGTTGGCAAGGCTGCGAAGAAACTGAAACTCATATATTTTTGTGGGACTGTAAAACTGCAATTACTGTGGGGAAAGGTCAGCCAGTTTCTTACAAAACTATACAGACACCTACTCAATGATCCAGAGATTCCAAGCCTAGATATTTTCCCAAGAAAATCAAAACATATATATACAAAAAGGCTTGCACGAGAATGTTCTTGGCAGCTTTATTTATAATAGCCCCAAACTGGAAAGAGCCCAGATGCTCAACAATAGGAGAATGGATTAAAAAAAATTCTGTGGGGCTTCCCTGGTGGCGCAGTGGTTGAGAGTCCGCCTACCGATGCAGGGGACACGGGTTCATGCCCCGGTCCGGGAAGATCCCACATGCTGCGGAGTGGCTGGGCCTGTGAGCCATGGCTGCTGAGCCTGAGCGTCCGGAGCCTGTGCTCCACAATGGGAGAGGCCACAATGGTGAGAGGCCCGTGTACAGCAAAAAAAAAAAAAAAAAAAAAAAATCTGTGGTCCATTCATACAATGGGATGCTGCCTAGTAATGGAAAAGAAACAGCTGTGGATACACACAATAGTAATGATGAATCCCAAAGTTTCATGCTTAATAAAGGAAGATTCAGGCAAAATGATGCATACTCTTGGTTTCATTTAATATGGAACTCTTGAACAGGCAAAACTAACTGATGGCAGGAAAAACAACAACAACAGAGTAACAACAAGGCTGCCTTTGAGATAGTAGGGTGGAGGTTTACAGATTTACTGGGCAGGGGCATGAATCAACTTTCTGGGGTGATGGGCAATGTCTATACCTTGATAGAGGTTTGGGTTACACATCTGTGTTATTTATTACAACTTGATGAATGGTATACTTAAAATTTGTGCATTTCTTTGCATATAAATTATACTTCAAAGGAAAAAATAGGAACTGGAGATAAATATTAAATTCTAGTTATTGACGTGCCTGCTGAAGTATTTTGGAGGGGAAGTGTAGTTATGTCTGTGATTTTTTTGAAATGCATCAGGAAATAACATTTGTTTGTTATAACAAATAACATGAATAGAGAATAGATAGATGAATACATAAATAAATATGATAAATCAAATATATCAAACTGTTAGTGGTAGGATATAGGTGGTAGGTTTATGGATGTTCACTGTAAAACAGATTCAACTTACCTGCATGTTTAATTTTTTTCATAATTAAATGATAGAAAATAATTGGGAAAAGAATGAATCCTATATTCGTGGCTCAAACATGTTGTGTAGTATACATGAATGGAAAAAGCAAATTCCCCATGTAAAGAGTGTATCTAATCTAATCTAACTAGATAACTGTATAGAAAATATAGCATGCACAAGTGTAACATACAATCACTGACAACATGCTTGAGATAGTTCTTCTCCAATGCTAATCCAAATAAAATATTCTATTTTACTACAGAAATATCTGAGTTATTCAGGGCTATGAGAGGAATGTCTATTTTCGTTGATATTCTACTTAGGGGTCGGGGCAGATGTTTCAGGCTCCGTGGGCCACAAGGTCTGTACCACGGTTACTGGACTCCGGTGTTGCAGTGCAGAAGCCGCCACAGACAACACCTAAACAAATGGGTTGAGTTCCCATAAACTATTTACAAAAACAGGCAGCAGGCCATATTTGGGCCTCGGGCTGTAGTCTGCCTACTCCTGTTCTATTTGAAGAGTATTCATAATTGAATTATACTGCAACCTTGCATCACAGATATTATAGAATTTATAATGTGAATATTGGTTTCAGATAGTAACTTCAACTAGTATGTCAACCTTACTTTTTTCAAGTCTTCTAATTCAAATAACTTTAGGGACATAGTTCTATTACCTGATGAGGTTTCTTTTTACAGGATATTTTTCTGGTTGGGTTTGCTTTGTGCCCCAGGTCTTGCTTTCAAATTCACTGGTGTCAAATGTTCACATGTCCTGATGCCTTGAGTGCTTGGGGTTTTTATTATTCATGTATAATGATGAGGATAAAGTAATAGTACTGGATATAACTAGGAGGAGTGTTGAGAGAATCATGGTAGGAGAAAGAAGACCTGGCTGGGTAGAGTAAGGGCCTTCAAAGGACTTGTTCCTGCAGGGGAGAGGAGATTCCCTCCCTTTACTCAGCTCCTAGTCAGTGCTGGCAAGGTGGGAGAACCAACCTCTACCAAGACCTAGTTCCTGCCCTTCAGGAACTTATACTGTTAGTTAACTTCTGGGAACAGGACAATGGATAAGAGGTGAATGGAAGAAAAATTCATCCATTAAAAAGGTCTTCCTATAATTGCAGTCATCTGATTTGGGTTTTATACTTGGGGATGGAGGAAGCTCACCATCTCTGGAATTAATCAAGGAGAAGAAAATGATCCCCAGTCAGGCATGCATATTAGAACAATGCCTCAATTAGAAGGACTAAATCCAGAAGCGGACACATATGGTCACAGTTTACAAATCTAATTTGTTACCGGAAGAGAGAAAATATCAGATTAAACAGATTATACTCAGTAACAGGGCCTTGTTACTCATTGTGCACAGTATTTGAAGATATTTTTACCTGTACCAACTTTTTTCTTTACTGAGAATTCAGCAGACTACAATGATCAGTTCCTTTCCAAAGATGTTCATTAAATTTTCCTGAGGTCTGATTGATTTAGAAAAAAGAATGAAACATTTGTAAACCATCTGCCTCTTTATCTCGTCAGGGGTTAAAGCAAGCTATTTTATTTAGAAAATGGAATTTAACAAAATTTCACTCATTATCTTTTGCTGACACTTTCAAAATGACACAAGTGAGACTGACTGCTTTTAAGATCTTTTAGTTCCCTGATACTGACTCCCTTACAAATTGAAAGATAAAAGTAATGGAAATTAAATAACTATAACACCTCAATTAGTTGACACTGTATTTTATTTGTTAGTTTATTAGTCATGTCTTAAAATGTTAACTTACAAGTGAAAATGATAGCTATCTAAAAATATGGGGTAGTCTATTATACTAAACCTACCCATGTTTGAAGCCATACATTTTCTTAATATTTTGAAATAAACTCATCATTTGTAAAAAATGATTTGGAGTTCCAAATGGAAATACCGAAGCACTCTAAAAACTCAACAATGCACTTGTCAGTATATGCAAGTGGAAAATTTACTGAATTATTACTATGTAGTTTAGACCTTTTAAGACTAAGATAATCAAACTGCTTCCTTATGTTTGTTTTATTGAACTCTGAGGTTCAGGAGCCCTGTACATTCATAACAGCAGTTCTTCATTCCTCATACAAGACATCAAGTTAGGTGTAGAGATTCATTGCTTTCTTCTGAGAGAGTGTTTTCCAAGGAGGGAACAAATAAGAGTTCAGGTCATTTAGCATCACCTTAACGTGCCTCATCTGCACCCAACACTGTGCCCATCACTGGAGGGAAAATATAACAAACAGCATTCCTTCCCTTGGGGTGCTCGGGATTCAGTGGCAAGAACAGGCTTGGGGGGGCACCAAGTCTAGGATATTGTGGCATCAGAAACACAGTGTTAGGAAGGATTTGGTGTGAGGAAAGAAACAGCAGAAATGTCCAAGGAGAGATGGTGTGGGAGCTGGACTGGACAGCTGAGGGTGACTTTTGAGGAACAAACAGTGGGAGTGTGATTACAGTTGGGGACTGGATGCATGAAGGAAAGAGTACATTGGGATAAATAAAGACGTGTGTGAACCTAAAGGGTAAGTCTGGGGCCCAGACAATACCCTGGTAGGTCGGAAGTAAAGGAGGTGCCTTTAAGAAGGGAAAGAAAGGAAAAAAGGGGTAGTAGAAGATGGTCCCAGATGATACACTGGAGCCAGTTTGTGAGAGACCCCAAATGCCAATATTTGACATTTATTTTGGAAGGCCTTAGGTGCCACTGAAGATTTCTGAGCAGTAGGATGGCCTGATGAAAGAAGATGGAGGGAAGAATTTCCCACAAGCACCTTCACACAAGCATCACAAGCTTAGGGGCGGCTGAGCCTTGTCTGAGGTTCTAGATCTCAAACTTGGTACCTGTGTGGCTCACTGCAGATTCAGTATAGGCTGCTATGTGGTATCTCAACTTAGCAATCCCAGGGTGTCTGTGCAGTCAGACACCAGCAACATGGGGGAAGATGCCATAGTCCATCCATAACTGATACTGCTGAGTTTTGGTCGGGGAGGAAGGTTAAGAGGATCTCAAAGGTACACAAAATAGCCAGGTGCTTAATGGTGGGCCAAATGTACAAAACTGGGAGAGCAGGATCTTCATGTTCAAAGGACATTCAGTATCACTATGGTAAAGGCATCTCATAGAGAATATACAACTACCAAAGTACACACACTTAAATTTTTTTCATTTAATTAATTAATTAATTAATTCAGTCAGTCAACAGATATATATGAGTGTCTACAATGCTCCAGGTACTTTTGGAAGCCAAGGATTCAATGGTGAACAGACAAGGAGGTGCCACTGTGAATACAGAATCCACATGGATTGGACAGGGTGAGCTGTCTGGGGAAGATTCTGGGAGTAGGTAGGGAGTTTCCAAGTTCTAATATATGAACTACCCATGGTCTTGAGAAAAACATACGGTCCCATACTAAAAATGTGTACCCAGTTTCACAATCACACTTGATAAAAGGTTCTGAGTTATAAGATTTAAAGAATGTAAGAAACAGCAAATTACTAAGAATGAAAACAATACTAGTTAATCTTAGTGCTCTATGGTTTATAAAGGGAGAGTATTTGGATGGTCTCACATACAAGAGAAACAATATTTTTGCATTATCACCCATGTTCTTATTACATAGACCAGTTGAGATCAGATTATTTAATCAACGTCTAGAAAAACATGATTAACTTCTTCCCAAAAGATATGCCTCGATTTTAACTTTATAGGAAATAAAGTACATAGCCTTGCTTAAGGGACTTACTTCCTTTATGGCAAATCTAATCTACACGTAATTCTTCTCTATTCCTTATTCCTTCTCCCAGAGCAAGTGAATAGAGCTGCGAAAACGTGGTTACACCTAAAAGTTACACAAGTTCAACAACTCGCAATAGCACTCAATGAAATATCCAATGCTGATTGTGAGATGTGAGTCACACCACCATGATTGGTGTGTATCTACAACTAGCAGCAGACACGCCTTCTCCCACAGAGGGCATTTACCTGGCAGAGAGGCAGCTCAATAATCAGGTCTCAGTTTCTGTGCCAGCCAAGCCTGGGACCCAAGGCATGGGCTTTTCAGGCCTCTGTGACCAGCCACACATTTCCACACTGTTCAACTTGAAAGTCAAGCCATATGATGCTTTTCCTAGTTACCATTCAGTATCCTTAACTTGGCATCAAGTCATTCCTTAGGCAAATCACACCTAGACTGCACAGAGTATTCTTTTGGGGGTAATGGGGGACAGAGGGTCCCCACAGACCTTAATGGTTGCGAAGAGTGGGTCTTCTGACCGTGAGTTAGCCAGAAGCTCTGTGGCACCCTCATTAGCCAAAAAGGGGAAGTCAAACACTCTTTCCCTTTTATTCCTTTAATTTCTTGTTAATGGGCTCCACGGAAAAGGGTGGGATAAATGAATGTGAATAGTAGCACCTATTACTAATAGTAGAACCAAACTGGGACATTTTTGGAGAGAAAGACTAGAGGGCAGGTTTTTAATAATAATGTCAGGACAACTGGCATAAACCAGCCTGTTCTGGACAAACAAGGAATAGGACCTTCTCCCCATAATTAAGCAGAAATTTAAGGATTTCATTGTTAATATTCAAGTAAAAGTATTATTTAGATGATTATTTGCTCAATCTAATAAATTTTCCTTCATCTCTACATATTCTTTCATTAATTTTAATGTATACTAAATAGCAACTTTTTGAGTCAATGGAGAAACTTGGCTCATCCCCTGCATTAAAATTCTCTGGAAGTGATGCTTCATCTTATCTCAAATTTAAAAGGAAATGATGTAGGTTTTTATTCTCCTCAAGCTCAATTTTACTGATACTTTCCTAGAAAACTGGCCGTAGAGGGCTGTGATAGGTTATGATCCTAGCTGTGTGGGGTTCTTAAAACTATTTAATAAGACAGGCAATTTACCTTGAGAATATTGGAACTCCTATGAAAAGCTCCAAGCAAATAAAATGTAGTTTTAAATTCTTAGGTACTATTATTGGATGAAACCATGTTGACTCTAGAGAATCCCCAGATGAGAAATACTGGGAAATAATCTAGCCTTATATTCAGAAGCTAAGAAGGCTCAAGTATATTTTGAATTGTAACTACTATTTGGAAATACTCACAGTCACAGCATTATAAAATATATGTACCAATATTCAAAGCTAGAATGATGTTAGAGGGCTAATATGAATCTGTTTACATATTTATGCTAAAGTAAGTAGGTGTTGGGAAAATACTATGCACAGATTTATTCCCTCCACAAATTAAAATTTAACTTTCAGAGAGCACAAAGTTATTCCTAAAGCCCTATTATCTATACATTTGTCAACTATCTTTTAGCTTTTACATGCTAAGCACAGTAGTACGCAAACAAATATAATGTAAATATCATCATGCAGAGACAGATTATATATCTGTCAATGCCTGACTATCCTTCATGAAAAGATATAAACTATATAGAGAATATCCACAGTTGCCAGGAAGACAGTTTTGGATTGAGAAGAATATGTTTTTCTTTTGATCTAGAGAGCTGAAAACGTAATGTATTACAATTATACTGATTTTGTTTTTAAAAGGATGATAGTTTTGCTGTGAGTCAAAGTTAAAAAAACACGACATCAAGATCATGCTTGGTAATTAATTATGTTTGCAACTGAAATATGTCATAGAATTAATAATGAATAAACTAGTGAGATTTTAGAATTTTTCTTACAACTATGTATAATCTTGTAATGTTTAATTTCGGTTGCATAGAGCAGAGTTGGTATAAGTGTAAAAACTACTCAACAAGACATTTATTATTGAGGTCATTATATGCACAATTGAAAACAAGGAAAATGGTGCAAATTTCCAACAGGGGATGGGAGCAGAGGCAACCGCTCAGCTCTGTTACCATGTCGGGGGGAAAGTCTATCAGTCAAACTGTCTTCTCATTTAATCATCAGTTAATGTGACTATTAACAAGATATTTTCTCCAATATGTGCTTCCATTAGCATAATTCTGGGCCCTAATTACCTTATACTTTTTTTCATCTTTAAATATCTGACATAAAAATTGCAGTAGCAAATAGACCCATGTGGCTTTCTCATCTAGTCTTTTTCCAAACTTGTCAGGGATGACATTCTTTTGTGTGCCTTTTAATCCAGTTTCTTTTGATTACTTCTTAAGACTTTTTAAAAATAAAAGTAATACACATTTATGGTAAAAAAGTGAGAAATTCAGTAAAGTTAAAAAAAATTAAAATCACTTTTAATCCCGTAAGTCAGAGGCAATCACTGTGAACATTTCATTGCATTTTCTTCCTCTATTATCCATTAACATGTATTTGTTTTTTATTTTATACTTTACAAATTTAAAATCATACTCCTTTTTTATTTGCCACTGTTTTGTTAGCATTTCTCCTAGCCTTTACTCCTTAAGGAAATAATTTGTAATGGCTACATACCACATCATTATAGATGTATTAAACACTTAAAAGTTACCTTATTTTTGATCATTTAGTTTATTTCTAATTTATTTTGATTATATATTTATTTTCATAAATGCTATAGATATCTCATTATATATATATATATGTATAAATATATACATATGGCTGTAATGAATTGTTACAAAATTTCGATTGTTTTCCTTAATCAGATTTCTAGAGGTGGCATTGTGAGGACAAACACAAACAATTTTTAGTGTTCTTAATTAATTTTACAAATTTCTTTCCAAAAATACTGTTTACAGTTAGTTTGACAAAAGTTCAAGTCATATACGGCTTTTAAAAATAAATCTGAATTTCATATTAAGATTAAACTACATAGGGACTTCTCTGGCAGTCCAGTGGTTAAGACTTCACCTTCCAATGCAGGGGTGAGAGTTTGATCCTTGGTTGGGGAGCTAAGATCCCACATGCCTCATGGCCAAAAAACCAAACTAACATAAAACAGAAGCAATACTGTAATAAATTCAATAAAGACTTTAAAAATGGCACACATCAAAAAACATCTTAAAACAAAAGATTAAATTAATATTCAACTACAAACTGAAAATTCTCAGTAGGTCAAATTCCTAATTTCATAAAATATAGGAATATATAAGATCAATAAATTATATACAAATTAAGTCCAAATAGATTAAAATGTTGAAAAAACACTCTGCCCTTTATAAAGCACACAATAAATCTACTTTTATGTTATCCCTATGTTCCTCAAAAGAACTATAAAAGCAATACTGCCTAATATTAAAACTCCACATGCTTATGTATAATTGGCTGAATTTGTTTTGTTCTGATCAAAGTCAACTTAATTTAGCAAAAGAGAATGACCGAATTTTCCACTGGGTTATCATTTCCTTCTTTATAACACTACTTACAGGTAAACAGTTGACATGGTGCCAATAATTTTTCATTCTTTCATGTTTTTACAATTACAGTATCTCAAATTTGAATCTAGATTTTGTGAGTGTAAAAATCCCATCAATCTCTTCTTTCATTTAACAATAGCTTAATATTTCTTTGAATGAAGAGATACCCATGCAATACTCTGCTGTAGCTTCCATGAAATAACCACGAAAAAGGTACCACACATCTACCCAACAGATTCATCCTACATGGGCCACCAGTACTCTGTTAAACAGAATAAGGGTGGGGGGGGGGGGAAACGTGTATGTTATTAAAATAGTTTGTGTATTGATATTTTTTCTCTAACTCATTTTTGTATAAAAATATATAGATAAAGATACAGACATATATTGGATAGATTGCCAAATTAGCATTTCTTATGCATATACAAAAGAGTTATCTAATTAGTCTATTAAACACGTGGCTTAGCGGCTCCTTATTGTGGAAATAAAACTAACACTGACACTGAATAAATAAACACAGAAAATCAACTGCACTAGCTGATTAAAAACATATAACATAAGAACTAAAAAATTATTCAATCACCATTTGTAGAAGAAAGAACAGTTAGTCTGCAGAAACTTCAAGAATTTCCTTATTGTGCGTATCAATAGTTTTGTGAAATGTGTTTCTCTTTGTTGAAGGCTCAGTGCTGAAGGGGTGAACGTAGGGTAAATTCAGATGTGTTGTGTTCCGGCTTTGAACCTAAACTATTTCTGAAGTTTACAGAAAGAAAAGCACTTGAATCAGCATAACAGGGACGGGGGGAATATCTTATGGGATTGCAATCATGATATATACCACGATGCATATAAACAAAGTATATATTGACTTATTCTGCATGTGAAGAAAAGCCATTGATGTGACCCAATGAGAATACATTGGCACTATGGCACTGGTACGCAACACAGGTCACTTTTGTTTTATGACAAGTCCAGATTTTGACTTCAGTCTTCAACTATGTAATATATTGATTATTATTATTTTATATTATTCAATATATATAATATACACACACATGCAGATAGATACAGATTAACTTAAATTCCCTACTTAGAAATTCTCTTCCAAATTTTTATCTTTATCTTCCTCTCTATTTTGATGATCTGTTTTTTTACTTGTCCTTACATTCCATTAAGTTATATACTGCTAATCCTAAGAAAAACTAAACCAAATGTGACCATTTACCAGCACTCTAAATAATGAGAATGAGACAGTTGGACAACAAAGGAAACATTTTTCATTTGGAAATCACAGAAAATCAGGTTCAAATTCAATCTGTGATTTCTCAACAGCATAAACTTTAGTAAGATTTTTAAACACTGTTGAGTTTCAGGTTTCTTTTCCAAGAAAGCATTATAATATCAACCTTAATGGGTAGGCTTAACAAAAAGTATGCATTGGATAAACATTAGTTTCCTTCCACTTAATCTATTTATTCCACACTGACACCAACTGTTTATTGGGTGCTTAGCAATGGCATGATCTACACATATGGATAAATAAAGTGATTAATTACTCTCCATCAGTAGTGCAGAATATTGGCTTTGCTTAACTCAGTTCATTAACAGTAACTAGAAAAAGCTAAAGGAGCTACACTAACATTGACTTACTGCCAGAATTCAGGAGAATTAAGACACTTAGAAGTAAGCAACGGACAACTCAACAACTGGTCTAATACACTGTGGAAGTGATATGTGTCCTGCATAAATCACTAGGTTACTGGAGAAATAGTATCACCTAACAACTTTTGGGATTATGTAGAAAACAGACAAAACATTTTCTCTTCTTTAGAACCTAATACACTGAAAAGCGTTCACAAAAATATGACTTTTCCTACCATTGCCTTAAATGACTCAGGTGAAAAACAGGAGAGAACTGTGGATCCTCATATAGACAAAGCAATTCTCTAAAATGCCCCAAAAGTATTCAATTCACTTCCTCTAAGGCACCAGTGGCTATGCTAAGAGCAATGGGAAAATCAGGAGTATAAGATGGAACGAGTCCATGTATTTGAAACAGTAATTATATATAAATAACTGACCAGTTCTGGGAACTTGGTGGTTTGTAGGAGTTTGTAGGACCCTGGTTCTTATCCTCTCCTGTTCTGGGGGCCGCTTGGGGGCTGTGGAAAATCGAGTGTGGGTAGAGCCCTGAGCTGCACTGAGGTTCTGTGGATGTGGGAGTACTCAGGGGCATGGATGGGGTGTCCAAATATAGGAAGAACTGACAAGCAGAGGTCTGCTTAGGGTAGAGAAGACCTATTCAACCCCAAGTGGGTGTGAGGGTCTGCTTGCCACAGAAAGCCAAGAGGGAACTGTCTTAGTTTCCTAGGGCTGACGTAACAAACTATCAACAACTGGGTGGCTTTATGACAACAGAAATTTATTTTCTCGAGTTCTGGAGGCTGGAAGTATGAAGTCAACGTGTTGGAAGGACCATGTTCTCTTGGTATATTTGAGAGGGGATCCTTTCTTTTCTCTTTTAGTTTCTGGTGGTTGCTGGCAATCCTTGGCATTCTTTGGCTTGCAAAGGCATCACTCCCATTTCTGCCACCCGTCGCACTCTCCCGTGTGTGTCTCTGCGTCCAGATTGCCCTCTTCTCATAAATACACCAGTCACGTTGGGGTATGGCCCACCTTAATCCAGTATGACTTCATCATAACTTGATTACATCTGCAAAGACCCTATTTCCAAATAAGGTCACGTGCTGTTTCTGGGGTTAGGACTTCAACACGTCAGAACCAGAACTAAATGGCAGGCTATACCTCCCTTTCCCTTAAGTCTGTGAGAGCTGGGGGCCCAAGAGCAAAGAGGCTTCTCCTAGGTGCCACACTGCCAGGTTCTGTATGCTTTTCTGCACCCACGCCTAGGACCAAAATATGCTAAGATACCCAAACAGTAAGACTGAACCCCAGGGAACCAACAGAAAAAAATCAATATTAATGCAGGCCCATTTGTAGGGGCCGTGAGGTCAGAGGGAGGGAACTTGGGCAAAACAATCAATCATAGAGCTGATGAGGCACAACTGCTGGGTGACAGAGTTGAAAATGGGAAAGCAAATGCTCTACAAGGCAAGGAGATGTTTTTTTTTTGGTCAGGCAGTGAATTCTATAAATAATAACATGAAAACCAATTTTCTAAAATACAGTGTCAGTGTGCAATGCATTATTTCTCAACCATTAAATGTAAATGCAACAGAGTACTTAAATGGAAGTTTGGGCACAGACATAAGACAGCATGGATCAGATACCAAATGAGATGCAAACTTAGACGCAAATTTTCAGTGAATCCGGCTTCCTGACTTGTACTAATCAGTGATGCTGACAAAAATTCTGGTCTCCTCCCAGATGCAGGGGAGGGTTGGGATTTCCTAGCCCCACAGGTTAAAAGCAGTCACGTGACATCCTCTGGCCACCCCTACGTGGGTAGGGGTGAGGTGTGCCACAGGAAGAAGATTTATGGGGCCAGTGTACCACCTGCCATGCTCACCTTCTGTCCTTAGAGGCAGACGTTCCTGTGTGCCTTCAAGCCTGCAGTGACTATTTGTGTGGACACAAGGGACTCATATTCTAAGTCTGAACTGGAAAAGCTAACAAGGGCAAGAGATAGGCTGTCTGGCTGCTGAGTGATGGTCTGAAGGACAGGTGGCTACATAGGATGCAAGCTGCACAAGAGAGAGGGGTGGGAAAGGGACGTGGATTTCGTGGACCTGATGTGGGTTACCAGACAGTGAGTTGGGGATGAGGGGCACCTTGACGGGCAGACCTCCACAGAGAGAGCAGAAAGCCTGCAGGAGAGCACATCGTCCGCAACAAGGCAACTGCAGGTGAGAGCTCTTCAGAGAGGGTGGTGCTGGGGATGCCGATGTTAAGAAGCCAGCTGAGACCAGTGCCAGTGGTGCAAGACCTTCCTGCACCTCTCAACTCTCCGGGGTCCTTTCCTCCCTATTTCCCCACCATAATCATACACACACCTACATACCTACCTACATACACAAACACGCACACGTGCCCCTCGCAAGGGGTTCATCATTCCCTTCCCAAGTAGCCGGAAGAAAACCCTGTAGGACACCTTCCCTGGAGGGAGACTGAAGAGCTGTAACTTTGAATGAAACTGGAAGCTTTGACTATTATACGGGAGTAGGTATTCTAAGTACCATACTGCAGCTCTGTTTTAAAAACTAAAGTAACTTCAAAAAATATTTATTAACCAAATATTCAAAATAGTTAACAACCAGTATGGCATGGGCACCAGTCACTAAGAATAGGTACCAGCGATGTTGGAGCAGAGTCTTGGGGGCCCTTTGTTGTGCATTTAAGCTGCTGAGATATGGGGAATTTGGGAAGAGCGGGTTACAGGGGAGAAGTCAGGGTGCCCTGTCATTGGCTGGCACTGGATGGGTGAGGTTTATTCAAGGCAGATGGCTGTTATCAACCCATATAGCAGTGTGTTGATATTTTAACAACCACTTGGCTGTCAAGGGCTGCCTGAAAACCATGGGGCTAGGAATGAGTTTTCCCACGGAATACATTTTAAAGGGATAATGGGAACTAAGCAAAAATGCTTGTGATTTCATCCCATGAATCTTGACTGACTGATATACTAGTTATTTATATTAACTAATGAGCTGATTAGAGATGGTCTGATATCTACAACTGTACCATATTCAATTTCCTAAGGATGAGGTTGTAGAAATTGGGAGGTGAGACTGGCCCCCAAATAAAACAATGAGCAATTGTTCTGGGAAGCAAGAGAAGGAGAGAGAGGCAAAATCTTCTGAATGGTGGGAAAAAGGTGATGGATTCCCTGTGTGGAATCACAAAACTGTAATTTTATCCTAGCTGTGTGCATTTAAGATTAGCCATGCCATCCAGTTGTTACTGCTATTGACATTGTTCAAACCAAATGGTTTAAAACAGCCAACAATAATATATAACTCTAAAAACGTTTGATATGTGATCTAGAATACCATCAATTTGAACACTGAGTTTATGGACTTTTGTGCTAGGCTTATTAAATTTATTTAAAATTTTAGTTATTTATTTATTTTTTTTAATCAGTAGGTGACAGGTGGGATACATGTGTCCTTACCCAGGAGCCAAGAAAAAAACAAAACAGAATATTATCAGGATATTTCAAAACCTTCAGAGAGGTTAGATTTGCTTGCTGTATTAATGTCTTGTTAGTGTGTTTGATTTTGCTTTGTTTTGTATTTTAACAAACAAGAAAAGAATCAGGTTTTAGTTTTACAAGTGTTACTATAAGAATGCAAGTAAAAGGGTCTAATTTAAAATTTTTAAAGTTTTTATTTTACTCAAGTGCCTTTGAAAGGTAGAAAATGCTTACCCACCCATTCTTATCTAATATATAATTTTTAATCCTAGAATTTGGGCTCTGATTCTTTTTTAAAAAAATAAATTTATTTATTTATTTATTTTTGGCTGTGTTGAGTCTTCATTGTTGCATGGGGGCTTTCTCTAGTTGCAGTGAGCAAGGGCTACTCTTCGTTGCAGTGCACGGGCTTCTCACTGTGGTGGCTTCTCTTGTTGCGGAGCACGGGCTCTAGGTGTGCGGGCTTCAGTTGCTGTGGCACACAGGCTCAGTAGTTGTGGCTTGCGGGCTCTAGAGCACAGGCTCAGTAGTTGTGGCGCACAGGCTTAGGTGCTCCGTGGCATGTGGGATCTTCCCGGACCAGGGCTCGAACCTGTATCCCCTGCATTGGCAGGTGGATTCTTAACCACTGTGCCACCAGGGAAGTGCCTGGGTTCTGATTCTAATAAAGCCCAAAGAATGAAAAAGAAAAACACAATTGTCTAGGTACCTAAACTTTTCACTTAAAGTTAATTCTAATCAAAACACAAACAATTCATAAAGAGAAAGACAAATACTATATGATATCACTTATAGGTGGAATGTAAAATATGACAAAAATGAACTTATCTATGAAACAGAAACAGACTCACAGACATAGAGAACAGGGTTGTGGTTGCCAAGGGGAGGGGGGTGAGGGAGGGATAGATTGGAAGTTTGGGACTAGCAGACACAAACTATTGTATATAGAATGGATAAACAACAAAGTCCTACTGTATAGCAGAGGGAACAATATTCAATATTTTTTAATAAACCATAATGGAAAAGAATGTGAATAACTATATATATATGTGTGTGTGTGTGTATATATATATATATATATATATATATATATATATATACACACACACATATATAACTGAATCACTTTGCTGTATACCAGAAACTAACACAACACTGTAAATCAACTATACTTCAATAAAATAAGTTTAAAAATACACAAACAATTCACTGTTCTGGCTCATTATGAGGTCAAATAAATGTTTTCAATGCTGTCATAAAAATGCCATTTGTTTATGTTAAGGTTATTGATAGATATATAACATGACTGTCTATAAGAGAAAGCTAAGCTTTTGTCTCATGAGCATTTCATTGTCCCTGTATTTGAAGGCAAATTAATTGATCAACTGTTTCAAATGAATAGTGAATGGATGGAAAACTCAGCGTCTTTAGGCTTTGACAATGAGCACATGTAGCTACAATACTGCAGCCAAAACCCACTTTGTTATTGGCCACTGTGATGCCAACAAGATTTAGATCAGCTCTTCATCAAGAAGCTGGTCTCTCCCCTCGAACATGGACAAACAACAGGTGGCCTTATAGAGGCCAGGAGCCACCTGAGGACTATGAAATGGAGGTAGAGGTTGTGCATTCACAGGATATAGACAACATGGTACACAGAAAAGCAGACTCTGAAATTCTCTGGTCCCTAATGACTCCACTGAGTCACAACCAATCCAGACTGTCACTTCAAGAGAAGTGAGATACTAAATTAATTGGTTGTGCTAGTTGGGTTCTCTGTTACCTGCAGCTGAAAGCATCCTAACTGATATTATTATTTTTTCGATGTCCCTTAGTGTAATATGAAATTATATTATTTATTGCTCAGTCACCTACTATCTGTATCATTCACTAGAATATACTTTCCTTGAGAGTGAAGATAGTTTCTATCTCATTCACTGCTGTATCCCCAATATCTACCCCGTCTGGCACACAGACACTGAATAAATGTTGACTGAATATAAGATAGCTTTTGCTGGATCCAATGAATATAATGTTAGTCCAAGGAATTCTCCACCTTTACAGTTGCCTGAAAGCATGATGTGCTATAGTTTTATTCTGAGAGATTTGGAAAGAGCCCTTCTTTTTACAGAATTATCATAAGCTGAGTGATGGAAAAGCCCTTCCCAGACTTAGCTCTTAGGAAAGACATGGTTTGTCTCCACTGACTCACACATCTCATGCCCACACTCCTTGCCTTCTGCAGATCTTGACTACATATCATTTTTATAAAATGGGTTACTTCTTCCATGTCTATAATATATACTGTAAATTTCGCTCAGAAGATTCTACCCTTGGGCCACCATACTTGTCAAATCTGGATCAGTCAAAGCTGCTACTGGTAAATTTTATCATAAAATCTACAGAAGATGTTACTCTGCATGTCATCCTAACAATTTCTAGGACTCTGCAATGGAACATTCATGTCTCCAGTGATGGTGTCAGTGGGTAGAACTTCAAGCTCCTAAGAATGACTTAACGGCACTGGAGAGAGCTGTATTGTCAGTTATCACATCCAATGGTCCAACATGTTAGTACTAGGGAGGGAAGCCAGCACGTCTCCAGGTTTGCACCACTAATGCCCAGCTCACAGCTGGCTTCTTCAAAGGGCCTTGTCCTATCAAAGGTTCAAGACAAAACATGAGTTTCTGGAAAGACATGGATTTTAAACCTAAAAATATGTTCCAAAATAGCCTTTTATTCAAGTTCATAATTCTGAACAAGAAAATGAGTTCAATAATTTACCAATATTAAAGAGTGAATTGTGTCCAGACTGTCTCCTTTTTTCAGCTTATCAGGTCAATATATGCTATTGTTGAAGTTTCAGAAATAGTAAATTTATATTTAATATAAAAATTAACCATATTCCACAGCTAAGAGAGAGAAATATAAAATTTATACTAACACAACTTAACCAGCGGTATCCTGTTTTTTATGTGTATTATTGGCATATGTGATATTGTCCCTCAATATTATTGTCAATTTTTTTCCTATATCACCTCATTAAAAAGTAATGGCTTAATAACGCTCTAACCAGTAGATGCACTGTGATTTTTTTTAACTATTCACCTTATATTGAGGGTTAGTTTTGTATTTTTCTTATTAAATTATATCTAAACTTTTATGCATATTCTTTTTTTTTTCCCCCCTGCGGCACGCGGGCCCCTCACCGCTGTGGCCCCTCCCGCTGCAGAGCACAGGCTCCGGACGCGCAGGCTCAGCGGCCATGGCTCACGCGCCCAGCCACTCCGCGGCATGCGGGATCCTCCCGGACCGGGGCACGAACCCGCGTCCCCCCGCATCGGCAGGCGGACTCCCAACCACCGCGCCACCAGGGAAGCCCTGTAATAATTTTTAAGGATGGCAAACATATTGCCACTTAAAAAAATTGAGACCTATATTCTCGCCCTGCCTGTAGTTTATGAGCATTATGGGTATCCTGCATCCAAGCTAGCACTGGGTATTTCAGAACATGTATTTCTCAATTTTGTAGGTACAAGTAGTATATCTTCTGGTCTTAGTGTGTTTGGACTATTAAAACAGAATATCAGAGACTAGGTGCCGTATAAACAACAGAAATTTATTTTTTACAGTTGTAGAAGCTGGAAACCTGCGATCAGGGTGCCAGCATGATCTGCTTCTGGTGCAGACTCTCTTCTGGTTGCAGAGCTGTTTTCTTATACCCTCACATGGCAGAGAAAGGGCTGTAGAGCTCTCTGGGGTCCCTTTTATTAGGGCAGTCGTCTCATTCATGAAGCCTCCCCTTTCATGATCTAACACCCCAAACCATCACATTGGGGGTTAGGATTTCAATCTACGAATCTTGGAGGGGGTCACAAATATTAGCCCATTAACAATTCTTTTAATTTTGGTTTCTCTGATATTTTAAAACCTTGACTCCATTTTTATTTATCTTGTAAAGAGTTACTTTTTTCTTGGTAATTTTATGTCATATCCTTTGCACACTTTTCCACTAGAATTTTTGTTATTTTTTTTGTTGTTATTTGTAAGTGCTCTTTCTTTATTAATAATACTAATAATTCCTTATTCTCATTTCAAATGTCCGGTGCCTCTTTTTTTTTTTTTTTTTTTTGCGGTACGCGGGCCTCTCACTGTTGTGGCCTCTCCCGTTGCGGAGCACAGGCTCCAGACGCGCAGGCTCAGCGGCCATGGCTCATGGGCCCAGCCACTCCGCGGCATGTGGGATCTTCCCGGACCGGGGCACGAACCCGTGTCCCCTGCATCGGCAGGCGGACTCTCAACCACTGCGCCACCAGGGAAGCCCCGGTGTCTCTTTTAATACACTATTCTCATTGTTATAAGTTAACATATAGGGTAGACATAAGAAGGAAATATAGCAGCAGTCTTTAATACAAAGGAGTAGTTTAATGTTGCAAAATTTCTGAGGCTTATAGAAACTTTTTAAAAAGGACAAAAATATTAACTTTAGGACCAGAGTCACTTGTAATGCAGATTAGGCTTATACTTACGATACCTATCCATTTCTGAATTAGAAATATACCTTTGGGGTAATAATCACAGTCTTAAGTAGTATATAAGCTTTTAACCTGGATGCCCCAAAAAAAGGCTTTGTAGCTCAGCTAACAGAAAAGCCATACTTAACGTAAGAGTTGAAGGTTGGAGGTGAGACAGGAAAGAAGGGGGCAGAGCACAACCATTAAGAACAGGATATGACATAAACTGGTTAGAACCAACTAGGCCCAAGATGCTGGAAGACTTGACTTCCAGGAGACCTTGAGCCTTATTACATACTCAGTATAATACATTAGCATCTAAATGACACACCCACAGGCGCCATGACAGTTCCAAGGCCCACCATAAAAGGTCAAAAAGTGGGTGGTGGCTCAATTCCCATAAAAATGTACCACCTCTACACTTTGGGGCCTGCTATTGCCTTCTGAGATGGCCCACACTCTGTTTGTGGGTTGTGTATCTCTCTAAATAAACCTGCTTTCACTTCACTAGGGCTCACCCTTGAATTCTTTCCTGCATGAAGCCAAGGACGCTCACTTGGATGCCCGGCCCAGGGACTCACTCGAGACTTGGGACATGTCCATCCTCTCGCACCCCATTTTTTCCTACAACAGAGGCGTTATATATTTCCCTAAGCTCACCCTACTTTGGTTGCAGAGTCATAGCTAGAACCAGGGGATTTAGAAGCATATCAAGTACAGCAAAATTCTTCTCCCCCAACTGTGTATACCAATGACACACGCAAGCCTTGCATTTTTTGAAAAATTTCCATCACAATTATCTTAAGAATGGTAATATTACAATAGCATCAGGCTGCAATACTAAATTTTAATGGCACATTATTTATTATGAAAGACTTTTTCAACTTATTTTTACTGATATCATTCACGTAGTAAAGATCTAATATGTTTGCCTAAATCCTATAATATGCCTATGTTAAATCTGTAACAGGAAACCGATCAGGACTTTTTCAAATTAAACAATACATGTGAATAATACATTCTTTCATTAAAAAAAAAAATGTAATGGCATATCCTTCTACTTAGCATTATCCTTTAGTTATTTATACCCAAATAAGTACCACTGGCAACCAGAGCATTCCAAAGATTGCTTTTCTGTTGTTTGCCCCTATAGTGATAATTTCTATGGTAATTACAAGGATAATCCCGGGCATAACTGTAAATTCTATGGCTAAGTATCCTCAGGAAGAAACTTTAAAAATAATAGATTAGCTTATTTTAATGATGTTACATGTTTGCGTGGTTAAGAACTATTACATCCCTCTGGGCTAAGAACCCAATGCTGGCACAGAGAGGATGGAAAGCCAGGCTCTAGGACATCAATAAAAAGAGCAAATGGAATTCAGTGTTTGCCTTTTTTATCCTAGTCTTTCAACTATTATGGCTGATATAGTTTATGGCAAGTCTCTGAATTAATGAAGAGAATACACTGGTAAACAGAAATGCATTTCATGTTCCACAAAGGGAAATTGAGTTGCTATGGAAAAATATACCCCCAAATAATGATAAAATTTTACGCTTTTTCTAAAAAAAATTTCAAAACCCAAAAACTAATTTAAACCTTTTTAAAATGCTGGGAAGTCTCAAGTTTTTCAGAAATGCAAATATTTTAGGTCATACAATTTTACTGCAGAATTCCAAATATATATATATATATATATATATATATATATGTATATATATATATATGTGACTGGAAACACTGATGTTTAGGGAGGAGCTGGGAAATTGTTGGAAAGCTGCTCTTTTCTCACAGAAAATTCACTTTTTACAACTCTCTCTGCTGAAACTTCTAAAGACTTTGCTTTGGGGTTCAGTAATGGATGCCATTATCTGACAACGTCTGATCCATATTTTTTTAAAAAAGTAAAATACAGCTAGATGCTGAGTGACGTGTAGTTATTCAAGATTCTATTAATTCTATCTGTTCTCTGTAGCCTGTTACACCAATGAGCATTTTGAACTGTATCCAATAATTTCCACAATATTGGCTGTTTTCAGGAAGAAAAAAAAGCTCAGACAGGAAACTCAAACTTCCTTTGAAATACTTCATTTGAGTGAAAGTTTGAAGAATTTTGTGGTTTGCAGACTATGTGCAACATTTGTTTGAAATGCATATGTTTCAAATCCATCATAATGTAATTATATTACACTGATCAACTTTAGGTTGAAGAAAGAAATTTCTGGAGAAAAATCTTCTACTCATCAACAGCTACCAGTGATGAGTCCCTGCCTGTTTCAGGTTCTTTACATATACAACTGAGACTCTGTCAACTACCCAGAAAAGCAAGTGGCATCACCTCCATTTCACAGGCTTGGGAACCGAAGTGACTTGCCAAAGGCCATAGAGCTAGCAGGTGACAAATGAAGCTGGCTTAGATCTCAGCAACTTCAAAACTTGTGCCCTCTCCACTACACCTGTCTCCTAAAACCCTGCTTCTTACTTATAACAGACACAACTACTGTATCAATAAATCTTCACCACCATCCTAAGTTAATGGGTACATGTCGGTGAGAGCTAATATCAGAGGCTGACTTCTAACACCAAAAACCGTGTTATCAAGAGTGAAATCACCAGCCACTATAAGCTGTCCCAATGTTCCTGCAAAATATTTTAGCTCTCTTTGGAGAGGCTGTGAAACTATGTCACTTGTAGATTTATTGAGACCTAATCAATCTCTTTCCTATTGTCCTGCAATTTAATCGCTGGAAAATTTGTCATTGCTTAATGTAAATCATATGGAGTTGGAACCAAAAGGACAAGACTCAGAATTATTTATGACAAAGAGGGAGAGTTTTCCATCTACGCAATATTCTATCTTAGTTCTAGTATACTGAAAGAATATATAACCCAGGATTACCAGCTGTGGTGTAGCCCTCCCCACAAACAAACAAACATCTCATTAAAAAACAAATTCAAAATCGCATTTATGCAATTTAAGCATTTCGTTTTTCATTAGGTAAAGATATAACATGATTCTCTTTTTATTCTTTACATGCATACTTGTACTCTTCCTTTTGAAGATCGTTCTTTTTTGTTAAATTTATATTACTGTGTTTGAAAGTCATTTAAAATTTGATGACAAGTAACTTTTTTTTTTTTTTTTTTTTTTGCGGTACGCGAGCCTGTCACTGCTGTGGCCTCTCCCGTCGCGGAGCACAGGCTCCGGATGCGCAGGCCCAGCGACCACGGCTCACGGGCCCAGCCGCTCCGCGGCACGTGGGATCTTCCCGGACCGGGGCACGAACCCGTGTCCCCTACATTGGCAGGCGGACTCCCAACCACTACACCACCGGGGAAGCCCGACAAGTAACTTTATTTCCTGGTGGTCCAGTGGTAAAGAATCCGTCTTCCAATTCAGAGGACGCGGGTTCAATCCCTGGTCGGGGAACTAGGACCCCACATGCTGCAGGGCAACTAAGCCCACTCACCACAACTACTGAGCTCTTGTGCCTCAACTAGAGAGGCCGCGTGCTGTAAACTACAGAACCCACACTCTTGGAACCCAGGCGCCACAACTAGAGAGAGAAGCCCATGCGCCACAACGAAAGGTCCCACGTGCCACAACTAAGATCCGACGCAGCCAAATAAATAAATAAATAAATAATAAACAGGACTGATTTATGGAGAATTGAGACTCATTCTCTTATGGAGTACTGTTATCAATAAAAATTTACCTTATCAACATTAACATTTTATAAGTTTTAACATATTTAAAATGAGCCACAGGGTGAACTATTAAATAGCAAAGTATTTAATTTGATTCTCTCCATATGGGTTGTCCTGTATTCTCTGTAACATTTCCTTGATTATATTAGGACTCTACTTATAAAAATATAATAAAAAATAAATATAGAAAGAAAGAAAGAGAGAAAGAAAGGAAAGAAAGAAAGAGGAAGGAAGGAAGGAGGGAAGGAAGGAAGGGGTGAGGGTAGTAATTAAGAGGTACGAACTTCCAGCTGCAAAGTAAATGAGTCATTGGGTATGAAATGCACAGTGTGTAGAATGTAGTCAATAACTAAGTAATATCTTTGTGATGCCATATCAAGATCATTGGTGATCATTTTGAAATGTATAGAAAAAAATGTATAGAAAAAAAATTGACCTGCCGCTGTAGGTCAATTATACTTCAAAAACAAACAACCATACACACAAACTCACAGAAAGAGATCAGATTTGTGTTTACCAGAGGCGGAGGCGGAGGAAGGAGTAACTGGATGAAGGCAGTCAGAAGGTGCTACAAACTTCCAGTTATAAGATAAACGAGTACTGGGGATGTAACGTGCAACATGATAAATATAATTAACACAGCTGTGTGGTATACATGGAAGTTGTTAAGAGAGCAAACCCTAAGAGTTCTCATCACATACACAAATGTTATTTCTAGTTTTTAATCTCATTTCCCTATGGGATGATGGATGGTCACTGAATTTATCGTGATAATCATTTCATGATGCATGTAATTTAAATCATTATGCTGGAGACCTTAGACTTGTACTGTGCTGTATGTCAATTATATTTCAATACAACTGGTAGAAGAAAAATAAATGTGATTAGCGTGATATTTATTTTGTTTTTCCTAGGTTCTAAATCAATTTTATTTATATTCAAATCAAATATAATTTTTGTTTAGAGGAATCTTGTGATTTCTCCATGCTATGCAACCTTAAGATATAATAGAGTATCTATGATAGAAAGTGGTTTTTCTGAGAAGAGTACTTTTTTGGATTCTTTCTTACAAATAAGATAACTTTTCTGAGGATTAGGAAACTGAATATGGGCAAATAATTTAACTCCCCTTTTGCATCATGACATTGAAGATGGAAGTAATTAACGTTTTCCAGGTCTAAGCTGGACAAGGTAGGGAAGAATTTCTGGCTTTTGTTGTTTTTTTCGGTAGACTTAGGAAGAATGCATGGCACCAGGTTCTGTACACTATTCAAACACTGGTAGTAAAGAAGTCCAAGTGTAGGACTGATACATGGAATTGATGTAACTTTTAAAAGGTGCTTTCATTCTGTTGCAGAAGAGAAGGAAGAGATACTCAGTATTATTTTCCCTGCTTCCAAGGCAAAGCACAGTGTAAAGAATCCTGTTGGTTTTGCCAGGTAGGATAATAACACAGTTTTTTCTGGACCCCCTTCTAATTTTTTCCAGGCCACTTTACTGCAGGGTATACACGTTATGACCATGATCCTCCTACTGTTATAGTGCAAATAATTTATCCAAGCCACGTATATTTGTATGAACAACAATGTGTGACACAGAGGCGGCTCACCTCTCTCTCATCGTGAGATTTCTTGATTTAGAATTCCAAGTATCCATTGGAAATTTCAAATTAAATGGCAAGAGGTGACCTTTAAAAGTCTCTTCCAGAGACCGCTTAGAAAGTTCTGTGGGAATCATTCCCTCTTCCTTCCTCCTCTTTGCCTTTCAGTTTTGGATGTGTTGGTTTAAAAATCAATCATTTTGTCATTCAAGAAGTGATCATACATTTCCAACAGGAGAGAAAGTAAGGGCATGAGAAAAGATGACTTTTTTACTCTAAATAAGGGTAACAAATGCTTATCAAGGAATGTTTGTTTGGCTCAGAATTAAAGTCATCATATATAATAGGAGTTTAGCATCTTGCTTTCCATCCAAACCAAGACTGCTTGCTCAAGCGCCTTTGAGAAACAACACAAGATGACTTAGGCTATTAGATCCTGTCAGCATAAATCTTCCCTATTGGCAATGGGAATCTATTTATTTATTTAGGAAAAAAAAGAAAAAGAAAGAAACCTTTCCTATGCCAGGAGAATTAATGCTACTAAATGAATACAATTAAAGACAATGGAACTTTTATCCACTGTTACGAATTAGTCTTTGCACAGCACAGCACCCACAAGACTACAAATTATATTTCTGTCTTTATCCACTTGGCCAAATGCGCACTTATTACCACCGTTCATTTAGAATCTAATTCAATCATCTAGGCAATAGATTTTAATGGGTTCTGCTACTTCTTGATGTGCCCCAAGGGAAGAAGGATTTTGTTTGGTTTTCCTCCCTGAGTCTAAGAGACTGTGTTGGTTCTACCCACTTGTAAAAACAGTCTTGCTCTGCATGTTTGCTGTGCAAAATAGGGTGTGGTGAGCATGGAAAAGAGACTCATTTTAGGGAAACCCTCCAATTTTACGTGATATTGTATTTATAGTAACAGGAAGTTATACACAGATTTATGGTCTCACATCAGTGGCTAGACACAGGTGCTGTGACCCAGCAGAGAGCTGTATCACACGGGAGTAGAGAAAATTCTGCTCATGCATTTAGTTGCATGTTTCTACATTTCAGTCCTAATACCTGGGAAGGCAGACTTCAATATGTTGTGTTAATTAAAAATTTTATCATAAATTATTTTTGCCCCAAATATTATCCAGAGTAAAGGTCTAGGAGCTATTTTGTACAGATAATCTCAAAACATAAAATGTTTTAGAAGCAGAATTGCTATATATATCAGCTCCACCATGGAGAAGCAATATTAATTCACCACATTTTATTTGCACGACAATTGACATGTCATCACGTTAATTCATGTGACACCCTTTATAGTATTATCCACATTTTTAAGATCAAAAGAGGTGACATCATTTGTTCAAGGTCACAGAGCTAGTCGGTGGTGGCACCAGGACTTATGACTCCACAGTTGACATTCTTTCCACTTTATTTCCTTAAGAAATTGGAATACTCATCAATTCATCATTGGTAAAGAAGAGGAAATGTATCTTCAGCTCCTAAGGGTCATGCTTGATTATTCCCCAGATGTGGACTGTTTTGGTCACCTTTCAATTCATGCCAGGATATGCTTTCATAGCCTCCCTTAGAGCAGATTCTTGCCATCGTTTTGGATGACTCCAAAACGCCAAAACACGGCCCTTCAGCTCCTTGCCTGTCTCCACTGCTGAGACATCTGCTTCCCACCAGTTCAGCCACCCCCTGGAATCCACTGTCATCTCCCTGACTGTAACCCCCTAGAAACTTAATCACGTTACCTGATGAGAGGCAAAACAGTACAGTGGGGCTTCCCTGGTGGCGCAGTGGTTGAGAGTCCGCCTGCCGATGCTGGGGACGTGGGCTCATGCCCCGGTCCAGGAAGATCCCACACGCCGCAGAGCGGCTAGGCCCGTGAGCCATGGCCACTGAGCCTGCGCGTCCGGAGCCTGTGCTCCGCAACGGGAGAGGCCACAACAGTGAGAGGCCCACGTACCACAAAAAAAAACAAAAAACTAAACAACAACAACAACAACAAAAAACAAAAAAACAGCACAGTGTTACTTTCATGGGCTCTGGAATCTGACCCCTGGACTTCAACCCTATTCCAGTTCTACAGTTTACTAGCTGGGCAAGTTTTAGTGTCATGGTCCTAAAAAAGTTGATAAGATGAAAAGAGTTAATAATACATGTAAAGAGCCAAACAATCTGGCATTTAGTTAGTGCTGAATAAATAGCATCTTTTTAAGCCCTTCAACCTTTGACCCCCTTTTTCTCTCCAGTCTTCACCAATGTGTATACTGGGGGAAATCCCTGAGAATTGTGACTGTGAATCTGTGAAGGAATGGAAACCCGCTGGCTAACTTCCATGAGAGAGTGGTTCCTAGACCAACATAGATGCATGGAAGACACAGGTGCATGGAAAGAAGCACAAATGATGGGGTTTACAGATACAGGGATGGGAGCAACGTCCAGATAGGCTGCTGGATTCTGAGTAACATGAGAAAACTGGGAACACTGTGAGCCCAGGAAACATAGGCAGGGATGAGTCATCCTAAAGCACATTTTCACACAAGCCTGATGGCTGGGGAATTCCAGGTGAATGTGTGAATGTGAAATTCCCTTCAAGAAAACAGTATCTGAGCAGAATGGGTCAAAAGACTGGGAAGTGAATCAGAGAGCAAGCAAATCTTCCTCTCCAGTTCATTATTTCTCTGTCTGGGAGAAGGGGAACACAGTAATAGCTGTTCCCTGACTTGACTTTGTACCTTGGAGACTCCTAAGGCACATTCACATATTGAAGTTTCTTAGAACTCCTATTGTAAACCAGTAAGCTTAACTGTATTGCAGCCTGGTCCTCCTGTTCCTAACTTTTATTTATTCTATGTTCATCTTATCTTCACCCCAATCTAGGAGATCAGATGTGAGATTTTTACCATGGAGAAAATAAAGGACAAGATACAAGACCATGTTAGAAAAAGTTACCAGAGTACACAGTTCTAGGAAGTTCACTTTTGCAGAGATGGTTTGGATTTAGTGATTCACGTGTATAAGAGAAAAACACTGGGTTCCTTGATTCCAAAAACTAGCTCTCTATGCAAATACTAGGGGATAACCCCCTGAACTCTGCCATCTCACTTTGTTCACCTATATAGTAGAGATTATAGTGCTGGTCTGACTCAAAGGAAAAAAGAAGGTAAAAGTTAAATGAGACAATGCATGGAAAGTGCTTAGCAGAGGGCTTGACACAGATAAAGGAGATATTACAAGTTCTGCTTTTATTATTGTTATTTTACTCTTCGGTTTACAGAGTTCAAAAGCTTAAGCTATTTAACAAATATCATATGATATAGCTTATATGTGGAATCTAAAAAAAATGGTACAAATGAACTTATTTACAAAACAGAAATAGAGTCACAGATGCAGAAAACAAACTTATGGTCACCAAGGAGGAAGGGAGGGGGGATAAACTGGGAGATTGGGACTGACATATACACACTACTGTATATAAAATAGATAAGAACCTGCTGTATAGCACAAGGAACTCTACTCAACACTCTGTAATGACCTATATGGGAAAATAATCCAAAAAAGAGTGGATATATGTATATGTATAACGGATTCACTTTGCTGTACACCTGAAACTAACACAACATCGTAAATCAACTCTACTCCAATAAAAATTAATTAAAAAAAAGCTTAAACACTTAGAGTACAACAACACGGTTGGTGATAAAAAGAACTCTGTCTTCCAAATATGAGGCCAGAGTCCTAGGTTTTCACTGAAATCTTATCTCTGGAAACAGTCTTAAATTTGCCAATTTAGAAAAACAAGTAGTGTCGTAAATATGAAAACTGCACCTTAAGTTCTACTTGGCGGTAGGTGATGGAAAGGTTTTGCTTTGTCTTATTAACTACAATAGATTGAAAAAGAATGATATACATCTTTTTTGCACTTTTTAAAAGCCAAGAAGAAAAACAACAAATAAAGTGATAGACTTAAAGCTGCCCGACCTTCACGTACTTCATCAGCACACACTGCTAACTGAGGTATCTGATCTCAGAATGGAAAATGTTTCCAGATAATCCTTTTATTTCTCCACTAGGCAAGGAAAGCACTTCTTCTCCACAGACCATGAATCCTCAAACTTGCATAAAGATATTGAAATATACTTTCATTTAAAACTTCAAAACAAATGACAATAATGATAAAACTATTCTAATATAATTTCTAACCCATGTGGAAGGAGTCATGTGTACACCTGCCAGAGTGTGTTCAGTCAATATTGTATTTGTGCTTAATATTTTATGATTTTACATATACATTTAGGTCCATATCATGTTGCAAGTACCTTCAGATGAAATCAGATTCTACATTCTTCTCCTCACCTCTCACAAACCTTGTGGTCTGTGTACCAACAAAGGGTGTGACGGTTAATAACTGAAGCAATCTGATCAAATGATGTTGCAATATTGCAAAGTTTACACTTTGAATTTTGATGAAGCTGAACCTTTCTCAAACAATAATATTTATGCATCATTTTGACAAGATCATCCAACTGGAATGGACAGGGCTCTCATGCCCTTTTGACAAAAGATTTAATGGTCCTGCTTCCAGTACATTCTGCCCTCAAAAGTTCATTCTACAATAGTCAGAGGGTGCCTCCAACATAGGTGAGACTCTGGTATTCCTCACTAATAGCCTGCTGAAAGCTTCCCATCTCACTTGTCATAGGGCTGCCTCAGAAAACAATAATCTAAAAAGGAACAGGAAACAGATGACCTAAGGAAGAAATTCAGTGGAAAAATGCAGAGAATAAATTTATGTCTAATATTTGTTATCTGTTTCCCTAATTGCCCAGCCAATTTCTTCTCTCTCTTTTTTTTAAATAAATGTATTTATTTATTTATTTTTGGCTGTGCTGGGTCTTCGTTGCTGCACATGGGCTTCCTCTAGTTGAGGTGAGCAGGGGCTACGCTTCATTGTGGTGCGCGGGCTTCTCATCATGGTGGCTTCTCTTGTTGCGGAGCACGGGCTCTAGGTGCATGGGCTTCAGTAGCTGTGGCACGTGGGCTCAGTAGTTGTGGCACACGGGCTTAGTTGCTCTGCAGCATGTGGGATCTTCCCGGACCAGGGATCAAACTTGTGTCGCCTGCACTGGCAGGCGGATTCTTAACCACTGTGCCACCAGGGAAGTCCTGCCCAGCCAATTTCTGAATTTAACTTACATCAGAAGAGCTTAAAAGTTGAGACACTAGATTTCACTCATATTTTCATATTGAGAAATGTGTGCATGAGAACACGAAATGTACCTTTCCACTGTTCTCTACTATGCCACCCTCATTAATTGATTAATGTTCTACCCCCAGAAGTGGCCCTGCTGCATTTCTCTATCTGTTCCTAAATCTGGCCTCATTCCAGCCATGCTGGTCTCCTGTAAATACCTCAGGGCCTTTGCACTTGCTACTCCTAGTACTTTACCCTGGGACACAGCTTCCTCCCTTTCTTCTTCCTGTAGGGTTCTCTGCTCAAGCATCATTTCACCATAGCACCCCTCCCTTCACTCTTTTCCCCCTTGTTCTCCTTCATTGTTCTTTATGGTTCTTCAATTTTCTTTCTCCCCTCACTAGGTGTGAACTTCATGAAGGCAGAAACTTTGCTTGTTTTGTTTACTGCTGAATCTCAAGCCCTGGAAATTTGTGGAATAAAAGTGCCATGAAATAATAATTCACTGGATCAACTGTGTGAATAAATAAGTGAAGCATTTTCAAATCTTATCTGCACGTGGCCAAATATGCAAACAGAGTGCAGAAGGCACAACGGTCCCCATGTCAGGCCAAACCCACTCCTTTATTAAGAAACTGAGACTGGGCTTCCCTGGTGGCACAGTGGTTGAGAATCTGCCTGCTAATGCAGGGGACACGGGTTCGAGCCCCGGTCCGGGAAGATCCCACATGCCACGGAGCAACTAGGCCCGTGAGCCACAACTACCGAGCCTGCGCGTCTGGAGCCTGTGCTCCGCAGCAAGAGAGGCCAAGAGAGTGAGAGGCCTGCGCACCATGATAAAGAGTGGCCCCTGCTTGCCACAACTAGAGAAAGCCCTCACACAGAAACGAAGACCCAACACAGCAAAAATAAATTAATTAATTAATAAACAAACAAAAAGAACCTGAGACTAAATGTAAAGATAAACTCAAGGAGTGAGAAACAGGCCAGGTGGGAGTAGACCCACTAAGACTTAGAGTCAGAGATTGCTCACAAACCTCTCAGCTATTGGAACTAAGAATGTCTCTGCTTCAAGAATTCTGTGACTGGCTGTTCTCAGGGGTGGATTAAGCCCAGAGAAAAGGGGTCAAGATCAGTGTGCAGTCTGTTCCCCTGCCCTTCAATGTGGATGACCTAACTCATCTAGAGCATGTCTGGCTCCAATGAAATAGTATTATAAAATCCTTGAATTTCAAAGCTGGCATGGATTTTTGCGTAGTTGAGCCAACACGCCTCATAAATGAGTAAACAATAGAGTGAAAATTTTTTTCATTAGTTCATGTCTTTTATTAACCAATATACAATTACTTGTCTTCTGGTTTGTTGAAACAATAGGTCAGACAACATTTGCCACAATGTCTGTCAAAGTGGCTGGCCACAAAAACTCCAGCACCACATTCATTTGAAGGGCACTCCCAACGAAGGAGACTGATTTTGCCATTCTCATCCACCTTATAGTATTTCAGGACAGCCAGCTTAACCTTCTTTCTCTTACGCTTGTTCTTCTTGGGAGTGGTGTACGACTTCTTCCTTTTCTTAGCACCACCACGAAGACTCAACACAAGATGAAGAGTGGACTCCTTCTGAATGTTGTAGTCAGACAAAGTACGTCCATTTTCCAGTTGCTTGCCAGCAAAGATCAGTCTTTGCTGGTCAGGAGGAATTCCTTCCTTGTCCTGGATCTTGGCCTTTACGTTTTCTACTGCATCCGAGGGTTCGACCTCGAGAGTGATGGTCTTCCCCGTCTGGGTCTTCACGAAAATCTGCACATTGGCGGCGGTGCCACTGCAGATGGAGGATCCAAAAGCTAGAGTGGCATTTGTAAAAATTCAAATGTTTGCACTCAAGGCTTGGGGAAACTATCTTCCAAGAAATAATTTTAGATTAGAAAGAAATAAGGACTGAGTCATTGCTTCTGAGAGATGCTATGTAGCATCCACAGAAATCCCTGGTGAAGCTTGAAAATTTACAGAAGAATAGAGTGATGTTACTATCAGTGTGCTACACTGTTATTTGATACCCAGGTATATTGAGTCCTGTGGTCTGGGTTGAACTAACAAAAGGTGACAGAGGAAAACAAGGGCAGGAGGTAACCAGGTGAGTGACCAGGCCATGGTGGTATCTTTGTCCATTTGGGCCGCTCTAACAAAAATACCCCACAGAGTGTGGCTTATAAACAACAGAGATTTATTGCTCACAGCTCTGGAGGCTGCAAGTCTGAGATCAAGGTGCCAGCATGGTCGGGTGAGGAACCTCCTCTGGTCAAAGACTTCTCATTGTGTCCTCATATGGCAGAAGGGATGAGGGAACTCTCTGGGGTCTCTATTATAAGACACTAATCCCATTCCTGTGGGCCCCATCCTCATGACCTAAGTGGCTCCCAAAGGCCCCACCTCCTAATACCATCACATTAGGGGGTTAAGATTTCAACATATGAATTTTGGAGGGACACATTCAGACCATGGTGGTTGATTTCAAGGCATCCACAGAGAGTCACTGAAATTTGACCTTGCTGACAAAGGAACGCCCCTCTCCTCATTGTAATCCAAAGATATCTAAACACACTTCTGCAAGTTGTGGCCACTTGGACCAAACAGAGGGCATAATTCCTGGCTAAGAGCAAATAGCTGAGGACTAGAGAGATCACAGTTCTAGTTTTAAAGTCTAGGCTATTCATGCCTCGTTTTTAATGACTTGTTAGGCAGAGGACTCAGGTAACCTGCCTCTCCCACTTCAGGCACGGCCTGGATCCCTGGCATTCAGTCTGAATTTGAGCTATTAAAAGCACTGATATCTGCAAAGCTTCTCCTCTCAACCTGAGTCCTGGCCTTGGCCTCTTCTGGCTTCTCTGTTCTTCATTGCCCACTTCCTGGTGTGGCAGTGGACACTGTTCACCATTTGTGGCCACAGGCTTCAGTCTTAGGATATTGTAAGTGCATTTATGTAAGAAATTCTTCAGAATGATAAGCTGGATACTGAAATAGGCTACAATGAGAAAAAATGTCAACATGAAAACTGAAGCAAAGGAATTCAAATAAAAAGTGAAGTTAGAAATATAAATGGGAAATAAATTCCATTACTGGGGTCGTGGAAAGTAACTGACTTTTATATTATAGAGTGTTTTGTTTAAATAATTACAGATTCAACAAAGAAATGAGCTGCTACCATTCCAGTCTATGTGTTTCTTAACTTTGGTTTACAGCAAATAAACCACCACAGTGTAAAGAAGCAAGCAAAAGGACAACCACGTTAACTACCCAGAAACTGCCTCTGTCCCATGTGGACTCTGCATGGGTGCCGTCCCTTCTCTGTATTTGCATACTGCTCACTCCTCAGTCTTGATAAAGTGTGGACGATCCATCAATCTCAGTCTTACATTTAAAACTCATTAAAAATCTATTTGCCATTCCTCTAAAAGATTAATCACACAAGTCCAACATGATAGCTTTGCCAATTAAAATGCTCCCGCTTTACCGTTTCATTTCAAGTGTATTGTAATTATATTATATAGTTTCTGGTCGAGTTAGAAAATTTATTCAAATAATAATCCTATTTTTGGTATATGGTACACTCTTAGCACTATTTCTCATGTTAATTATGCACAAAACTTGAAAATGTACTTATGTGTCTAAAGAGGTAAGATTGTCTTTGTCTGCCTGTCTATCTATCTATCTATCTATCTATCTATCCATCCATCCATCCATCCATCCATCCATCCATCCATCCATCCATCCCTTAAACTGTGTGGTTATGTAAATATCCATAAAGCCATAAGAAGGGCTAATTACTTACCCTTTGGGTGTCTTGGCTTTTTATGCAACCACTTTTCTATCTCTCACTTGTGTGTCTGTGTTTTTTTGGGGGGGGCTCGCCGTGCGGCATGCAGGATCTTAGTTCCCAGAACAGGGATCGAACCCACGCTCCCTGCAGTGGAAGCGCGGAGCCTTAACCACTGGACCACTGGGGAAGTCCCTCACTTGTGTTTTTAATAAGAAATTTATACCAGAGATCACATTCATTTGCCTGCTCAGGCTTATAAACAGATGCATAACGGGAATATGGTTCCCAGTTATGAGTTTTGAGAAATCACTGTGCTTAGTCGATCCTATGAGTTAGAGAGAGAAGCAGTTCCTGGCATCATTCCTTATGTCCCAACTCTTGACTTATCCTTCTCCAGGATTAAGTCAGAGCACAAAACCCTTGTTCTAGCTGTCCTAGATACTCGAGAAAGCATATATGGATGTGTTTACAATATTAAATAAAAAAAAACTAATCTTAAGGATCCTTTTTTTTCCTTTGTCATGCAAAACAGCAAACACAGCAAACACTGACTCAATTTCTTTTCTTCTTGATTTTTAATGAATTGGAAAGCACTGAGTGAAGGAGACAGATGTTCATGAACTCCAGGTCAAGCTAAGCTTTGGCAGCCAGAAAAGTGTTCCTAATAAATATGATTTTATTTGTAAATGAGAGAGACAGATTTCTGGTTTTCTTTTCCACTCTCAACTGATTAGTGTGGCTAGCTCTACAGAGATTGCCAAAATTAATTAGAACCAATTTTAATTAATTATTTCGAGTTAATTTTTGTTAACTAGAGGTGATCCAGAACTAAGATTCACTTTTGAGATTATATCTAGGTAAATGATTCTAAAACTAAATTGTAAATATGTTGGATTTTTCATTCATTCATCAGATATTTACTGATACCCTACAATGTGCCTATGCCTCTTTAAGGCATTGGGAAATTTGGTAGTTAACCAAACAGACAAAAATTCCTTCACTTGTAGTTGAGAGAGAAAGATAACAAAGTAAATAAGTAAATACATATAGAGTATGTTAGAAGGCGATATAAAGGAAACAGGGATACGCAGTGTCAAGGGTTCAGCTCTAAATAAAGTATTGTGGGGTCCTCACTGAGTGGATGTTGAGAGGGAGCAGGCAGGTGATGAGATGTCAGGAGAGCCCCAGGTGAGGGAGGAGCATCTTCAATGTCTCTGGGGGGACAGAGCACCCCAAGGACAGTGTGCCTACAGCCCAGAAAGGGGCTGAGCATCAAAAGACGAGCTCAGTGGAGCAACAGGGCTCCGGCAAGAAGGAGAATGGCCCATCACTGTAGGAACTTTGATGTTTACTCTGAGTATCTGAAAGGCCATAGGAAGTATTTGAACTAGGAAGTGAACTGACCTAATTTATGCTTTTAAAGATCATGCTGACTCTGGTGTTGAGAACAGACTGTTGGGGAATTGAAGCTGGGAGGCTGGTAATGGGGTAAAGGTAACAATTTAGGTTCAGTGGGCCAGTGGACCAGGCAGGTAAGGAGGTGGTGAGAGGTGGTTGACCCTGGCTGGATCATGAAAGTAAGGTGGCAGGATTGGTTATTGGTTAGAATATAGGATTTAAGAGATAAAAAGAGCCAAGATTGACTCATATGCTTTATTAACTAAAATTATAGGAATAGTCAATCATGGGTTTGATGTAGGTGTTCATTCATTGTGACCATATTTACTATGAATTCCTAAAAACATGAAAGAAGGAAATCTTTCTAAGCTACCTTGAGTACAGGTAGGGATTCCAATATGATTTCTCCCTTTATGCTTTGATTTCCCTCATTGAAAAGATATTTCTTTCTTCTCCCCTGCCAAATATTTTCTTTAGACTTCATAAACATCTTAACGTTTTTTTGTCTTTCAGAGCACACATTTTTTCTTAAATAATTATGTTGAAAATTACTAAATATATCTTATATTTTCACATAGTTACTATTCATATTGTTATTAATCTGCATACCTTTTCCCATTAAACTGTAAAATATTTTTTTAGAAAACTCTTTCACTATGTGTACTCAAAGTTTTTCTTGAAATAGCAGAAGACACCCCAAACTAGACTGTTCTTTTTTTTGCATTCTCTTCCAGTCCATGTTGCTACTTTCACAAAGTGAATACAATTCATGGGTTGCTCTCAATTACTATAGATGGATATGCATGTTTCAGCAAATGGTAAAAAATTTGAAACATAATAAGTGTAGCAGCTGTGCACCTGGGCATTCTCACATGATCTCTGTCCCAATTTTGAAATGCAAGGATTAAGCAAACAAAAGTGAGACAGCTTTCCTGTCACCTTTATTTTGCCAAACTGACTCAAATGAAGATGACTTTTGACTGTATGATTCCCGATCTGTAATTATTTCAGGAACAACTCCTGAAAAATTCAGAGCTATCACAAAACATCTGTTTCTCCCTCCACAATCGTTCAGACCCTGAAAATATTAAAACCGATTAAGGCGATTAAATACATTTAGCAGGGTGGTCCAGTTTAGCCTCTCAGAAAATACTGGAGAGAAGATAACCAAATCCGTCTGGAGTTTATTGATATTCCTTGGAATTTCATTATAAGAATGTGGGTACTACAGCACATGGGGACTAACTCACACAGAATGTGGTCAAAGACAGTAGTCAACTTCAGTCCACAGGTACAGATAGCCATTTTTGAATAAACTTCCCTAATGGCAGACTTTATGGAAACAGTTTGGGAGTACAACTAAAAATAAACTTCATGGGACTTTTATTTCCTAATTTAAAAAGATAAAACAATTTTTAATAAGAGACTGCTCTGTCCTACAGCCATTCACCTGGAAGGTAGCTCATTTGGAAGAGCTACTGATTATCATTGAGTTCTAGACCTTTTTTCGGTGTGTCCTATATCCTGACACTCACCCGTCAGTTTATTCATGAGTTCGTTTGGATCCACCGTCTTTGAAAAAAATTGAAGAAATTATGGCAAAATGGACTAGCCAATGTCTTCCAAACTCTACCATCAAATCAACACTAGACTATGACGAATCACATTTAGAGGAAAGTTTACAGACTCAAGTGTAAAAATTACTATGTACAATAAGAAAATTTTATCTCCTTTCTCTTCCTTTTCCAAAGTGTTCAAAATTACCAGCTACCATCTTGCATTCTAATTTGAAGTATTTAAAAAAAAAATCATGCCTCTAATAACGACAGTCAAAAAATTACTTGCTAAAGAGCATACTTATTCCCAGACTCCTGAGATACTGACAAGATGACAGCATTTCCAAGGCCCCTGTTCATCATTGTTCTGTAAGACTGTCAGTATGAAAGTGACTGATGCCTTCTCATCCACTTGCTTCCCCCCGCCCCATCAACCAACCAATTCTTTGTGACAGGCTCATTTTCAGGGCAAACAATGTTCTATGTGTTGGTCAGGTTTCCACACATGCATGTACAGAAGCAGAAATGTTACACAGGTAGAATTAACAAGGAAAGAAAACGGTGTTATGGCCATCTTTCCAGGGTCCAGGGATCCCAAGTGTGGTCAAGAAGAAGGGGCTGGACACAGCAAAGACATAGAGCCCATAATAGGACCCAGATGCCCAGGCCCAAGGGTGGTATTACTCACAAGGGTACTCACTGGAGCCATCCAAAGAGCACAGGCATAAGCTAATCCACAAGACTGGTACCCACGTCATTGCCTGCAGTTGGTCTGAACCGTGGCCCACACATGCAGGAGGTGTCACTGGAACCAGCACAGGCTGTGGGTTCCATCAGAGGATGAGGAGAGCCAGGCTCTCCAGGCTCACCTGCCCCCACCCCAGACACGACAGGCCACCTAGACCATGTGATTGCTTCCCTCTTTTCTCCCCACCTTCCTCTTCCTGCCTGCTTTCTACTTGTCCTGGCTTTATTTCAAATGGACCAACCCTGAGAAGCCCCTCTCTCCTCTTCCCTCACTGGGACCAGTCTTACTACATGTCCAAGGCTGAGGAGAGTCCGGACAGTTGAGGTCTCTGGGGTGAGTGGCTATTGTGTCAGTTCCTGTTCTGTAAGTTGGGCTGGTGCCCGACGCTACCCAGAACATTCCTGAAGGTAAATAACTTGTGATAGGGTCTGGCCTTTGAAATATAATTTGGTTGGTTTTCTCTGTGTGTGTAGGTATGTAAAAAAATAACTAAGTAAACAAATAAATACATTTTGATTCGATTTTTAAAAAAGGTGATTGGGTTCCTAGGAGTATCTTTGTACTTATAGAAATTTTAAAGTTATTTAAGCAGCAGGTATTGGAGATTTAGTTCCAGTGAATTATGACCAACTGGTTGTCTTGTACGACTAACATTCCATTTTTTTGGATATGCAGAATTATTTAAAACGTTGAGTAAGTCTTTAAGCATCTAACACATATACAATATTTTTAGGGGGAATAAAGATGAATAAGAAAAACTTCCTATTTTTAAATTTAGTTAATAAAAAGAATAGGATTAAATGTACATGTTAGCTTTTAGTGATACTGTGCTGTTCTTTTTAACTAAAGTATTTGCTTTTTCTTCTTTTATTAATTCAAATTAGAGTTAAAAATCTCTCACTGTAAAATGCCAAGCTGGAATAATTAATCTACACCAAGAAATGGCAGAAGCAGCAGGGAGAATGAAACTCAAGGCTCAATTAACAATAAAAGAAAACTGCACTGTTGTGATATTTCCAGGGTGCCAGGTATCCTGGGATCAAGGTGGTCCCCAGCCCATGGAAGAGGGAATCACAGCAACCTAATAGGTTATATGATCCTTTGAATGAGAATTTAAGTATCAATCAGGTCTTCTGGCCACTGGAGGTGAAGGTGAAAGGGTAAAATAATTTTATCATTATGTGATCATAAAATAGAGTCATTAAGATAAATAGTAAATACACTTATGGCATTCTTGTTGTAAAAGAAAAAAGGGGGGGTGGTTCCCTGGTGGCGCAGCAGTTGAGAGTCCACCTGCCGATGCAGGGGATATGGGTTCGTGTCCCGGTCTGGGAAGATCCCACATGCCGCAGAGCGGCTGGGCCCGTGAGCCATGGCCGCTGAACCTGCGCGTCCGGAGCCTGTGCTCTGCAATGGGAGAGGCCACAACAGTGAGAGGCCCGCATACTGCAAACAAAAAAAAAAAGGGGGGGGGGATTATGAAGTACTTTTCGATCAAAGCAAACTCACTCAGGATAAAAATTGGGGGAGAATGAAGCCATCTCAGTGGTTCCACGGTGTAAACCACAGAAGAGATGATCTGTCAAAAGAACAGCAAGATTTCAGATCACTCTCCAGACACAGTATGCAAGGTGTTTATCCGGAAATGTCCAAGGAGCATAGGGACAATCCTTGAGTCAGTCAAACATTCCCGGGTGGCTTTACTTATAGTGACTATACTTGTTCATTCCCAGAAATTCTATTTGGGCCTTTTAAAAATTTTATAGTCTCTTATTTTATGGTTTCTTTCAGCTTGCTCTAGTCACTCAAATTCCTGGATCCCCAAATCATTTAGTCTGCTGAAAGTGCTGACTCCTTCCTGGTGACTCATTTGTCTTGTCCTTGACATTTTTGAACTCTGAGCTTATCATCAGTGGGGTTTCTCTTCTTTCCTAAGGAGTTCTTGCATGATCTACTGTGTGGAAAAGCTTTGCAGAAAAGTGTTATGTTCACCTAATGCTAGGAAGCCTCAGGGTTTCTAGACAAGTCTTCAGTTTATTCTTTTCAGCTCAAGTTTCTTTACAACAGACAAGCTGTAAGTTCAGACCCTGCCCTCAAACACGTCTGGTTTCTCAAAGGAGAAAAATTTCCCCACTTAAGCACCAGAGAGGACAAGCTTCCCTGGTGATCCCAAATCAGTGATGAGGCATTTTGAGCTCTTTCCACAGGTGGGGCTGCCCTTTCAGTCCACAGGCTTTGTGCAGAGACCCTGTTCCAGCTCCCTTCTCATCCAGCTTAAAATCATTTCCTTCTTTCTTGGTGGATATCTAAGTCCGTTTGGCTGCTACAACAAAGTACCATATACTGGGTGGTGGCTTATAAACAACAGAAGTTTATTTCTCACAGTTCTGGAGGCTGGAAGTCTGAATCAGGGTGCCAGCAGGGCTGGAGTCTGGTGAGGGCCCTCTTCCTGGCAGACGGCCACCTTCCTGCTGTGTCCTCACATAGCAGACGGGATGAGGAAGCTCTGTGGGGCCTTTCTTATAAGGGCACTAATCCTATTCTTGAGGGCTCCACCTTCATGATGATTCAATTCCCAAAGGCCCCACCTCCAAATAGCATCACATTGGGGATTAGGTCCCAACACATGAAGTTGCAGCTTGGGTGGGATGACACAAAAATATTCAGTTTATGGTAGTGAGCCTTTAGCATCTGGTCCTCTTTCCTCTTGGATTATATCTGGATCATAAAGCCTTGGGTTTAAGCTCCATCAGCTTCGATTTCTCCATTTCTTTTTTTTTTTTTTTTTTTTTTTTTTTGGCGGTACGCACAGGCTCCAGACGCGCAGGCTCAGCGGCCATGGCTCACGGGCCCAGCCATTCTGTGGCATGTGGGATCTTCCCGGACCGCGGCACGAACCCGTGTCCCCTGCATTGACAGGCGGACTCTCAACCACTGTGCCACCAGGGAAGCCCCTAGACTATACCTTTTAGAATAGTTTTAGAAAAATTGAGAAAACAGTGCAGAGAGTTCCCATATACCCCACATCCAATATTCCCCCATTATTAACATCTTTTATATTATTAATTTACATTAATAATTTACATTATTAATATTACTATGGCATATTGATCACAATTATTAAACCTATATTGGTACATCATCATTAACTAATGTCCATAGTTTCTTCAATTTCCTTTTCAGTTTTTTTCTGATGTCCTTTTTCTGTCCCAGGAACCCATCCACCAGGATCCCGCGTTGCCTTTGGTCATCGTGTCTCCTCAGACTCCTCTTGGCTGAGACAGTGTCTCAGACTTTTCTAGTGTTTGATGATTTTGACAGTTTTGATGAATGCTGGTCTGGTGTTTTGTAGGATGTCCAGTATTGGGATTTATCTTTCTATTTTCTCATGATAAGACTGAGATTGTAGGTTTTGGGGAGGAAGACCCCAGAAGAGAAGAGAGCACTTCATCACGTCAGAACAAGGGTGCACACCGTCCACATGACTTTCCCCTGTTGATGTGGATCTTCATGACTTGGCTAAGGTACTGTTTATTTGTCAGGTTTCTCCCCTTCTTTTCAGGACTCCTTGGTGCATCCACTCATCGCTTGCATCTTGGTCACACATTAGTTCATGGCACATGCTTAAGAAGGCTTTTAGTGAGGTCCCTCTTTTGTTCAATTTTATTTTATTATTTTTTCCTTCATCCTCTATCCCTATACCCATCCATGCCATGCCTACCCCAATATATCCTCTTAACATATTAAATGTATAACCATCCTATTTATCTTCTCTATCCTTATTAGATAAAAGGTGGTATTTCTGCATGCATAATTTAAAAAACACCTATGTGTTACAATAACTTTTTAAAGAAACTTTCTTCAAATAACATTAGGTTTGGGTAACCATCCAGTTCATTACTTCTGACTGCTGCCTAATGGTTCTTTGGGTATATCAACCATATTTTCTTTTATCGATGACTCAAATTATGGAGACTAGAATACTTCCAGCTTCTCTGTCCACACCAAGTGCTTGAGTTAATTCCTGGGATGGTCTCCTTATGGTCCTGTGGGAGAATTTTCCCCTCTTATTTGCCCAGGGGTAGAAACACTGGGTCCTGGGGCTTCTTGCAATCCAGCTCCAAAGCGCCTGCACCTGTTTACATGGGATGTGAGTGCTTCTTTGCCCACATCCTCCCCAGGATTTAATTTTATTTGACTTTGCAGCATTCTCCACACTGATGGGTATAAAGCAGTCTATCCTTACTGTTTTCATTTGTATTTTTGATTATTAGTGTATCAGTCAGGGTTCTCTCACCCCATGGCCAGTCAGGTTGACACAGAGAATTAACCATCACAATTAGTAAGGTCTAACTTATTTTTACAAGTTTTACCATTTGTTTGCTTCCTATGAATTGCCTAATCCTCTCCTCTGTCCATTTCTTTTTTTTTTTTGTATTTTGTGATTTTGCCCTTCTAGTGGATGCGGACTAAAGTTTCTTGCACACTCTGGATACCTGCTACAATTACCTTGTCCCAGCTTTCACCTATGTTTATGATGTCCTTACTCAAAGTAGTAATCTTTTATTTTGCTGTAGTCAAATACATCACATTCTCAACTTATGGTTTGGCCTTTGTGTATCTTGTTTAAGAAATATTTTTCTTATGGTGGTCAATATACTACTCTAGATTATGAATTTATACAATTTGATATTGAGATAAAACTAATTTTTCTCCATGGAGTGAGCCAATTTTCAACATCAGGCACTGAACATCATCTTTATCCTGTGACTTATGATGTCAAGATCACCAAATACAAGGTCCCCTTAAGTACCCAGCTCTGATATTGGATTCTAGTTTGCTGGGTTATTATTAACTCATAACTATTGATCATACTCAATGCCAGTCCTAATAAAAAAGCATAATTATATGTTATAGTTAAATGGGCTTATGTTTTTCTCTTATCTCTACATATCCATACTTTACTTGTCTTTCAAAATCCAACCTCTCTGTGGATTCTTCTTAAATACTCGTTTTAATTTAGTTGTTTAATTCATTGCATGTCCAAGCACCCTATCTCCCCCGCTAACACTAAACCCCAAAGAGGTAGTAAAACCTCTAAATCTTTGCCACTTACCAGCTGCATGACCACTGGCCAGTTTCGTAGGCCATCAGAGCTACTGTTTCCTCTTCTTATGGGGCAAAATAAAACAACAGGATTAATGAACATTTATTGCATGTCCTATTGCATAGTTCTAGGAAGTAGCAAAGATTATTACTGACAGTTTGTAGACAAAAATTTGAAGCTTGCCCAAACTTGCACAGCTAATAAGTAACTGCTACAGTAGGGATTTAAACCCAGGATGTCTAAAGATAAAAATCTCTGTTCCTACTTTTACGCTATATCCTCTTATTTGGAGAGAGAGGTCTACTTCAATGATCAGTAATTATTATTTACCTAACTCATGAACTATGGAATAGAGCAGAACCTCTCACAACCTCAGCTTGCTCCAGTGGCTTTATGACAGTTAACACAGAAGAACATTCCTCATGGGAAATAGAAAATTCACTGTCTTTATCTGAACAAAACCATAAAAATAATAATGGTTCCAAGGTACTGAGGGTTAATATTTTTTGCGAGGCCCTATGTTTAAGCACTTGGATTCTATAACTCATTTAATGCTTATATTGTTCTAACATACTTATATCCCCAATAACTGAGATTTTGCTAGGTCAAGAAACTTCACCAAATTACACAACTAGTATGGGCAGAGCTGGACTTCAACTTAGATTTCTCAGTCTCCAAATCCTTCTATTTTAACTATTTGGTATAAAGTTTATAATTTTAATGTATTTTCTAGCTATTAATTGTTTTTTAATTTTCTTTTTATATGATCTTATGACATATTTTGTAGTATAAGAAATGAAATTAGACACATTTGAACCCTCTTCTACTGAAATAGTTTCTTTCATTTTTTTTTTCTTTAACAAGGAGAAACAAGGACTGATTATACTCAGAATTTATTGTTTCCTACTGTCTTTAAAGCACAGTTGGTGATGTTATCAACATCTGTAAATAAATTCCAGGAAGAGAATATTGCTTTTGATAAAGGTATGTACTGACAGTAAATGCTAAACAAATAGGTGACACATGCTACTAATCAGTGTGTCCCTCTCTATCTGACAGACACATATTGACGATAACTTTTAAAAGCTCAGACAGTTCATTCTGTAAAGGCCAAAAACGGGTTCATTAAGTATCGTGCCAAAATCATCCTGAGAAAAATTGATATGGGAACTCCCTGTCATTGTAAAGGCTTAATTTCCAGGTAGGAGTTACTCATGACAAAGAGAATAAATATAACTGTTAAGAAGAACAGGAATTAGGTTTAATATGACATTAGTTCCCAAAGTAAAGTCACAGGGTACTGGAATTTGGTACTATTTAACTATTAAAATTGTTAAAGTGAATAAATCTATGTCTGGGTTATAATATGGGCTGGCAAAATGACTTGTCCTTCCCGTTACCATGTGAAAACAACTCAGCCTTTATTTTCAGGAGCAAACATTTTAATATCCAAAGACATCCCCCAAACCTGTTTAATTTCTTGCCTTTAAAATTAAATGCTGAAGAATGAAAGGTACCACTGTGTGAGGCTCTCATCTGATATGAGTACTTACTTCATCCTGGTTTATTTTATGGTGGATTTTCATTTGAGTCCTATGATTGTTGGAAAACATTGAACTTAACAGAACTCTTACTAATGTGTTGATTCTCACTTTACAGCTTATGGGATAACCAGCAATAACTTTCAGTGGAATTCTCTCATGCTTTGCCATAGCTTTGTATAAAATGCTTGGCACCAGTACCATCCTTTGTTGCATAATTGAAGACAAATTTTGTCTCTTATTATGCTTTTCCTAAGTTTTTTTTGCTTCACCCATCGATTTTTTCCAGATTAACTTTTATTTCCTATATTTTGCCTCATCCTTAATGAACGGGGTTTTTTACCTGGAACTGTATTCAATCTATAAGTGTGTTGGGGAAGAACTTACATCTTTTCAATGTGCAGTTTTTACCCAAAGTCTCTCAATAGATAACACTTTTATCACTTCTATAAGTTTCTGCATTTAGATTTCAAGCAGTTTTGGTTGAAATAACTTCCAAGAATGTTATAGTTCTGCAGCCACTGAATTTGAGATTGTATACTGTTAAGTTTTCTAACAGGTTCTTACAGATATTTAGGGCTGCTATTGATTTTTTTAATTATAGCATATTTCCTAATTTGGAAAGATTTACAGTATGAAAGTGTTAGACTGACCAGAAATTATGTGACATCAAGTTTGGTACAAAGAGTGAAATGGATAAAACTGAAATGTTTCCTAGTCTCATCTAAGATGAGAGACCTTTACTGATTAAATTTTAGCAGTGTCACCCATACTCAAAATTTAGTGGCAGGTCAAAATCTTCAGCAGAAAATACAAAATGGATTGCCAGACCTCAAGAGCTAAAGTAATGGGATTCATTTTATAGCTAGAGCCTTTGAGTATAGGACTAAGGAGAATAGATGACAATTACATTCTCAAAGATTTTATAGCACACAACAGAGGCATGCCAACAGCATGAGGGGGGAGGAGAGAAAATGCAAAATCAATAAGAGGCAACTGTGACTTGTAGCATCTCCTAGCACACTCCGGGCATTGAATGTCCACATAGTTTATTGTAAGTAATAAGCTTTCTCTAGACCAAGTAATAAAGATTTAAGCAACATCTGGAATCCCAAGGGCATCCATTCAATTGAGAAGGGGATATTGAGTTCTGGATGGGGCAGCATTCACAGTGGCTTCCAGAGCAAAGGAGGGAGCCCAAGCAGGTTTATTCTCACTGATGCTGAGAAGAATTCACTGGTACAGTCAACAAGAGAGGGAATGGTTCCAACACCTCTCCCAGGGAAGATGTTCATATCAGGCGAGAGTTAAAAACCTCTCCTGGTGCACCAGGAAGAGGATACAGCAGGTATGCACACAGTCAAAACACTATAAGAAGACCAACTACTGAATCAGGAACTGAGGAAGAAGTTAGCAAGGACAACTATGAATAACAGGACAAAGTCTGAGGTCAGGGTATCTAAGAAGAGTCTCTGTAGGGCACACAGCTATTCCAATGGGTATGCTGGGTATAACCCTCAGGGTGCAAAGGAGCTGCACCCATCCTAGTGAAACTGCAGTGACAAGTGTGAACATATCCCTTACCCCTCTTATAATTTTAAGCTCCTGCATGAGCATGTGACCAAGCCTGGTTAGAATTAAAGGGCCCTTTCTTCCTTGGTAAGCAGCAAACACAAGAGCCTTAAGAAAAGCATCGATGCTGTTTGGAGCTGAGGGCACACAAACAAGAGAGATATCTGTATATGATCATTTGGTTTCCACTGAGATTTGTCTAGAGAAAAACCAAACCTTTGTAACTGCAGATTTTTGCATTCTGGCCATGTGAAATTGGAAGGAAAAAAAAAATTAAGCACAGTTTCTATGGTTAAGACTTTGATTAATTATTTATTTAGATACTTATTATATATTTAATGATTAAATTCATTATTAGCCCCTACTCTATGCATTGGGCAAGATACTGTGTTCTTCACCCCCCCTCCTCTAAATAAGCAAGACTTATCAAAGATCTTCCAATCTATCCAGTGGGAACATAAATATTGTAATACAAAAAAAATATTTTTATAACAGTGAGAATCAAGTTTCAAAAATGGCATCAGGAGAGCCCAGGAGAAAGAGAAAAAAATAGTCGCTCTACTTTCCCTCCCTCTCCAATGGTATTAGGTGGTAGACCCAAAGGAGGTAATTAGGATTAGATGAAGTCATGAGGGTGGAGCCCTCATGAATGGGATTAGTGCCCTTATAAGGGTCATAAGACCATTTGCTTTCTCTCTCTGCTCTCTGCCATGTGTTGGAAGTTTGTAACCCTGAAGAGGAATCCAGCAGAGTCAGACCATGCTGGCACCCTGATCTTGGACTTCCAGCCTCTAAAGATGTGAGCAGTAAATTTATGTTGTTTATAAGCCACCCAGGCTATGGTACTTCTGTTACAGCAGCCCAAATAGACTAAGACAAAACTTAATCAAGAAGTGAGAATCAAAAAACTACTTTGGAGAAAGTAGTATTTGACCTTGGCCTTGGGCACTGGGTAGCTTTCAAAAGACAGAGGTGGAGACTAGAGATTTTCTTGGTGGAAAATCAGAGAGAGGGCACCAAGACAAACGGGGCCCTGGCACGTGTCTACTCCAAAGTCATGGCTTGGCTTGGAGCATCATTGTGAATATTGGATGGAAATTTTTTTTTTTTCTTATGAAGTATCTTTGAAGACCAGGATAACTGTAATTTCTCAGTCTTGACTTCATTATATATGTTCAAACCGAGCCCCTTAGATGAGTCCCATTAGTTCAGCAAGTTCCCTATGGTTGCTTCCCAGCTCTTTTTACTATAGTACAAAGTATCTTACATGGTACCCTTGAAGTGTCCTCAGCACTTGTATTGTGTACACCTGCCTCTCACTGGCTCTGTGTGCTTCTGGGGCATCTCCTTGTCAGCCATTTGCATTTGCCCAGCAAAGTTGAGGTGTGATTATTAAAGCTGTGCTGCTTCCACAGGGATAATTTTCTGAACCACCCATCTATGGAAAGTCTTTAAGTTAGAAGTTATAAATTAAGCAAGTCTCACATTCACACTGCAAACAAGGCAATGTGGCTCATGAGGTTTATTTCACATACACAGCCTGTGTGAGCTACAATGGATATTGGCAGAAAGTGAGAGAATATAGAATTGATGAGAGGTTTTTGTCTTTGTTTTTCTGGTTTGTTTTTTGTCCAGTAAGACCAAGGAGTTATATGACTTACGAAGCTTACTCAAGAAGCCAAACTGCGAGAAATTAAATTTAGGATTCCAGATACACAAGGAGCAGTGGATGACTAATTCCTACTGCCTTCTCTCCACCCTAGAACCTAAAAGTGAACAACTAATGGCATAAAAATTTCCAATACACCATCCTGAATCAGTTTGGGTCCAACAGCATTTATTATATACCTAATTTGAGTGTGCAAAACACTTGATTAGACTCTTCCTCTCAAGGAATTTAGGGGACACACACATATAAAGAGTGAATTCTAATCAGGACAGAAGGAATGCCTAAAATTTGATGTATTAAGCTTTCCCAATGCTATCAATTAAAGTAAGAACTTGGATATTGTAATACATTGCAGAGTCAACTGATAAGGGAAAGCAAAAGCTGAAACAATTCAACTTTTATATTTTTCTACTTTCCATCTTTAAATGCAGGGTTGCTTTGGGCATCTTATGTCCTATAGTTACATAACGGAAAGAGACAACCTCATATTGCTAAACCTGAATGGACTCAAACCAAAGAATTTTGGGAACTAATTAACTTGGATTATCCACTTACAGGCTTGTAACGCTATCCATAGTTTTACATTATTTCTGACTTTTCAGAATTTCAGAACGCCTTTAAATTCCCACTTGACTCTTCTGTGCTCAGCTATAATTACCAATAAAAGTTATTACTTGGATGACTTACTAGGTGCCAGACAACATACTACGTGAGTTACATGCACAATTTCACTCCAACTTCTCAATAATAATGCAAGGTAAGTATTATCATTCATGGTTTTCAGGTGAGGCAATGTAGGGCCCAGAGAGGTAAGGAAACTTTGGAGGCAAAACTGAACGCCAGCTGATTCTGAATCACCTTCACATATTTACAGCTCCACACACCCACACACTCAACAATCTTCCCTGTAACAGCTTCTCACAAGTTTCTTTTTCTATAAATAATAACATCCATTTCCTATCCAGTATGGGGACATGCCCAGAGGGCATTATATCTGGGTAGAGCAAGAAATCTAGACTAAACACACATGATTATTGTTAGAATTTAATTAAAGGATAGCCCCAAACACTGAAAAAAGTGAAGTGCTATATAAATACTTTATAGTAAAAAATACACTTTATAGTAAAAAATAATACTAAACAATTGTGTAATATTGAAGCCACAGTTGTGTTATCAGAGATATTTCTGTGCTTGTCTTTTCCTTCCAACTAAATTATAACATCGTACAGAATGGAAAGGGTTCAAGATACCTTCGAATGACTGAAGTGAACCGTCCCCCTTTTTATCAATATATAAGGGTCTCATTTTAACATAGAAACTTGGTGGATTCACATTTAAGAATATTTGACTAAGGAAATAATTGGCCCTTAGTCATGTCTTTTCTAACTTGACTAGAACAAGTTGAATGTCAAGAAGAATGAGACTGTGTTGAATGATTATTAGTGAAATCAGTCCCATAGCTTTACAGGTGGAGTTTTTACATCTCACTGTTTTATTAGCAGATCATGATTTATACCACAATTATCATGACAACTAACTCTCAACTCTACAGGATCTGGTCTTTGAAAAGCAAGTTATTTTTGTTTTTGTTTTTTTAACAACTATATGAGGGTAATCTGGGACAGAGTAGACACACCTGATAGGGAGGTAAATTCAACCCAAGGGAAAAACGTTTACGAGTTAGTACATATCACCTATCTTGATATGACCACAAAACCACCGCTTACAAGTTTATCTTTCTATGGTGGTTTCAATGGTCTATGAAGAATTTCTTTTCATTGGGTAATGCTTTTCACTTTTCCTTAGAAAAGTTGGGTGGAGGCTAAGAAAACATTGGTACAAATAGTGAACCACTGGCAATTAACTCTTGTACTCTTGTGCTGCCTGGTTTTTAGGGATTTAGGATCAAGAAAATATGACTGCTGTCAAATAGTGAGGCATTACCTTAACTCATTCAGCTTTGGGTGAAAGGGTTTTACCTCAAATTAACTCAGTCAAAAAAACAATATGACTTTGGTAAAAACTAACCTGTCTATTAGAATGATTTTTCATTGCCCACTTACAGTAGACTTCATGCCAGGCTTTTGCTCTTGTATGTATGGATGGACTGATACATGAATGTGTGTGCACATATTTTTTTTCCTTCTATTTCATAGAAGACTGTAATTTCTCCCACCCTATTTTATCAGTTTGTATCCATCACATTGTGAACCCACTGCCTTTGCTGTGCTTGGGGGACCTCTGAATTTGATGTCTATTTTACCAAAGCAGTTTTTATAGCACAGCTGATTGAATGTAAAATCCTGCATTTTACCTGTGGCTCTGAAATTGCCCCCATCCCTTGCACTTTCATAAACTGCTTTCATATCCAGTGTGAGACCTGTGAAATCTGGCTACGTGGCTCTCAGAAGACGGGAATTGCTGGAGCAGTGGCTTTTCAGCCTGTTAAGCACAGTGTCTTTGGAGCACTTTGTCAAAACACATCAGACCAGCCACATCTGCTCATTTATCTGAACCAGAGAAAACAGCTTTTAAGATCTTCTTAGATAGGGCATATTGCTGCTGCTTGATGACTTCCCAAAGGTATACATTATTTTTCCCCTTGACGGGCTGAACTTCTCATTGGCCTACTATAATTATGCATGTCATTTCACAGTCCTCTGAAATCTGCACTGGTCCATGAGTACTCTGGCTTCCTGAAAGCAACTTAGTCATCTCCACTGCAATTAATTGTGAACTTGGAACTTTTTAACACAGTCGATCTGCTAAGCTTAAATCTGAACATAAAGAAATGCAAATAGGATTAGATCTAAGATTAGATCTAAGGTTAGGAGACACTAGATGAAAACTGTATCCACTCTGATGACCTCCCTCACTTAAAGTCTCATTGTGGTCCAAACATGTTTTTGTTTTTTTAATAAAGTTATGTATTTATTTATATATATATATATTTATTTATTTATTTATTTATGGCTGTATTGGGTCTTTGTTGCTATGCACAGGCTTTCTCTAGTTGCGGCGAGCGGGGGCTACTCTGCGTTGTGGTGCATGGACTTTTCATTCGGGTGGCTTCTCTTGTTGCAGAGCATGGGCTCTAGGTACATAGGCTTCAGTAGCTGTGGCACATGGGCTCAGTAGTTGTAGCTTGCAGGCTCTAGAGTGCAGGCTCAGTAGTTGTGGCTCACGGGCTTAGTTGCTCTGCAGCATGTGGGACCTTCCCAGACCAGGGCTCGAACCTGTGTCCTCTGCATTGGCAGGTGGATTCTTAACCACTGCGCCACCAGGGAAGTCTGCAAAAATGTTTAACTATAACATTAAGAAAAAAAATACTCGACACCAGAGGGGGAAACAAACTTGGAATTTTAATTCAATGCCACTCTGAGCAACCTTGGACAGGGTAATCACCTCTTTACGATTGAAAGTTTCCACCAGCAAAACACAGAGCGCACTCTTTGTATCTCCGGTGTTATTTTATTTTATTGTTTTTTGCGGTACGCAGGCCTCTCACTGCTGTGGCCTCTCCCATTGCGGAGCACAGGCTCCGGACGCGCAGGCTCAGCGGCCATGGCTCATGGGCCCAGCCGCTCCGCGGCATGTGGGATCTTCCCGGCCCGGGGCACGAACCGGTGTCCCCTGCATCGGCAGGCGGACTCTCAACCACTGCGCCACCAGGGAAGGGAAGCCCCACTGGTGTTATTGTTTGAAGGAGCTGATTATAGAACTTTCCTCTCTGACCTGTTGCTCCCATGATGTAAGTGAGGTGCGCAGATGAAGAACCCTGAAAACTCCCTTCAGAGCCCCAGCATATTATGTCTCATGTCAATTCAGTAATAGTTCTTTACTCTGCTGAAACCACTTAGATATGTTTCTGTTAACTAAACCCCAAATAAAATGAGCCCTCTTTATGATTTAAAAATGTGTGTGTTTACACGGATATATAATTCAATAGATTATTTAAGAAAAAAAAGTTCTTGGAAGAGAAGCAGGGACGCAGAGCCCCATGCAGGTGAGAGAGTTTCCAGGTGTGTGGCGTGGTGGGCTGTCTAGGAGACTGGTGGGTGGGAAGGGGTTGACATCAAGTGAACTCTCCAGGCTGGTGGAGCCACAGACCCCAGGAAGGCAGGTAACAGGGTAGCTGTGTAGGAAATAAATGTGGGCATAAGTCAACCCACAGTGCTGTGCTGAGCCATGTTGGAGCCTGAGGCCAAAGGAGAAATGTGCCCCTATAGCCACTCATCAAGACACACTCCCATATTTTGAACCAAGTAGAATAAGCTAATATATGTTCTACAATCAAAAAGCATGACACCACTACTGTACGTAAAAGAGATAAACAACAAGGTCCTATTATGTAGCACAGGGAACTGTATTCAATATCCTGTAATAACCTATAATGGAAAAGAATCTGAAACAGAACATATATATATATATATATATATATATATTCAAATACATATATATACATACGTACATCAATAAAAATTTTTTTAATTAAAAAAAAAGCATGACTTTAAAGCCCCCATGCTGCTCAATCTTTCCCAGGCCATTGTCAACCCTCGTACACACAGCTGGAGGGGATGCGCGGCTGAGTGCAAAGGACACTGTAACAGTAACTAAGGGTGCCATTGACCAGGGTCATAAAACACAACTACCTGCCTTTATGTAAAGTCTCCACATCATATTGATGGACTGTTTGCCTTAACCTGGGCTTTTAAAAATATTGACTTAAAATAGCATTTTTCTCTATTAACTGTGGTTCATTGTGGTTGTTGTGGTTGTTGGCTCCCCCTTAAGTTCTGTGCTGCTGGAAGTTCCTCACTTGCTTTACCCTAATCCTGCTCCATCAGCCAGCATTAAGAAACTAGTAATAATAAAATGAAAGGGAACGAAACAGGAATCCTCTGGGTGCCTCATCCATAGGAAGCTTGAGTATTTTTTATTTTAAACATTCATATCTGCACTGAGAGGCCTGGGCTATAAAATGTATTCCTTCCTGCAGTCACAGCCAAACAAGGTGGAAAGCCACTGGTACAGGGAGACCAAACTCTCCCGGGAATCTCCCGGGAATCACCGACACCAGCAGTCAGTACAAGCCTCACTGTTTGGAAAGTGTTTAGCTATGCTGTTTCTTTCTGAATTCCTTTCGACTGTAAAGGGTAAAGAACAACATACAGCCTTGGGGGTTGGAGGGAGCGCCTGACCCCCTGCTATTGCCTCCCTGGGTCTGAGGAAAACGTCTTTGTACCAGTTCAAAAGCTATAGATCAAAAGTCCAACTCTCTCCCACCACCGAAGCCCAGCCTCATACCTGAACTAGATTTTGCTCTGGCATAGACCTCAGTGTTGTAGGAGGCAGTGTTGGGTGATTTCCCAGGGCCCTTCCTGTGCACGCTTCTATACTTTGCATCTTTCTGGCAGCTCCTCAGTCTGGAGTGTGTACCCCCCAGCGCATCGTGTTTTTAGGGATCAGTCTGTAGAGCAAGGCCCCTTTGTGAAATGCTCCCCTGCTACCTCCACACACACACTATTTAAATGATAAATATTCTGAGCACTGACCCCAACAGTATTCAAGATTCAGTGCATGGAATGGGCTCTAGGTACATAGGCTTCAGTAGTTGTGAATGCATTCGTTTATGCATTCATTAAACAAAGAATTTGTGACTGCCTTTTATGTATCCCACTCCTTTCTAGAGGCTGGGAGTGAAGCAGTGAATAAAAGGATCAAAACTCCCTGCCCTCAAGGTGCTAACATTCCAGTGGGGAAAGACTGCCAATAAATAGATACATAAGTAAAATAGATGGTGAGTCAGAGAGGGAGAAGTGCTGGAGAGGATAATGAAGCAGGGATGGGGTGGAGACCGCCCATAGTGGGCAGATGTCATTTTAGGTAGGTTGGTCATTAAAAAGAAAAAAAAAAGTCTCACCCAATCTAAAAAACTATACAAATGAACTTATTTGCAAAACAGAAACAGACTCACAGACATAGAAAACAAACTTATGGTTACCAAAGGGGGAAGGGGGGATGGATAAATTAGGAGTTTGGGATTAACAGATACTCACTACTATATATAAAATAAATAAACAACAAGAACCTACTGTGTAGCACAGGGAACTATATCCAATATCTTATAATAACCTATAATGGAAAATAATCTGAAAAATACATATATATACATATATATATAACTGAATCACTTTGCTATACACCTGAAACATGGTAAATCAACTATACTTCAATTAAAAAAATAATACATTAAAAAAAACAGTCTCACCGAGAACCCACTGAGAAGGGGACATTTGAACAAAGACTTTAATCAGATGAGGGGGTAAGTGGTGAACTAGGGGGTTGGTGGGAAAGTTCTAGCAAATGCAAATCCCTGAGGCTGAGCTTGGCTGGAAGACTCATTATCAGCAAGGAGACTAAAGTATTGAAACCAGAAGGGGTGAGTGGGTGGTGCAGGAGTGTGGTTGGGTGGGAAGGAGGGATAGTAGGAAGAGGGAGAAAGCAGACTGTATATGGGGTCTTTGAGGCCCCTGTAAATACTGGACTTTTCTCTGAGATGGGAAAGCTTAGATGGGTATCTGAGGGAGGAGTAAAATGATTTGACTTTTGTTTACAGGCTCCCTCTGGCTACTATGGAAATGAGTTTGCTTGGGGACAAAGGTGAAAATGGGCGGAGGACAGAGGTGGCTGGGACAAAGGTGGCAGCAGAGGAGCAGAAAAAACTGTCTGAATTCTGGATAATTTTTGAATTCAGAATAATTTTATTCTGAATAATTTGAATTCAGAATAATTTTTGAAGTTAGAGCCAATGGGTCTAATGAACTGAATACCTGATGTGGTAAAAAATGAGAGTCAGAGATAACACCTGAGTTTTCCTATCTGACCAGCTGGAAGTGTGGAATTGCTATTTCCTGACTTGGAGAGGCGGGCGCAGAAACTCAGGTTTGGGATGGGTGAGAGCAGAAGTCCACTTTTCACCCTGGGGAGTGTTAGGTGCCCATCAGACATCCAAGAGGTCACGAGAGTTGGAAGCTCTGGAGTTCATGGAATTTGGAGTTCAACGGAGAATTCTGGGCTGGAGATAGATATTTGGCAGTTGGCAGAGAACAGATAGCATTTAAAGTTGGAGTGGACTCAACTGGCAGGCTTGGTTCATTGTGCTGTTGGTTGCTTTAAAGGAGAATTTGTGTGTCATTAGATGGAGCATGTAACCCTTGATTACTCTCTTTTGCTCCCATCACTCTCTTTGGCTTTATACCTGTCCTATGCCACCTGCATGATGCCCAGGCTCCCTGTAAGCTCCTCACGAATGAGTAGGGATCTTGCTGATTTCTGGTGCAGAATAGTGAAAGGGCTCAACAAAGTTTAGAGGAATGTCAAGTCCTAGGAGTATATGGGAAGATTAGAAAGTGAGGGAGGAAACAGACTGAGAAGAAAGAAATGTCCCAGAATGGACTTTTCATTATCAGGCAGACCTAGGCGATGGAAAACCGGATTGTTAATACAAGTGAATCAAGAGGGTCGAATTGAGAAGGGCATTAAAAGCAGGCCTTAGAACTAGAGATCAGAATCAGTCTGGGTCAACGTGGCGGCACAAATTTGTTGGCATCACGAATCAGCCTCCCCAGTCTGGTTTTCCAGTTGCATTTTAGCCACACTCGATGTTCAAGTAGCTAAACTGAGGACCCCTCCACATTTCACACACATCCACGTTTGTTCACACCTCCTAGATCAGGCTCTTCTCCAAGCCCTTCCTCTATTCTTCTACCTGTGGACACTCCCTCCTTATTCAAAGCTCTCACCAAGAATTTGCTTTTGAACATCTCCCATCACTACTTCATATAAACTTTAGACTCTGTCACATGGTGGTGTGCAGAGTTGACTTCGGGTCTGAATCAGTCATTTGGCTCACGTACATCGAAGTATACATGGTATACTGTATAGGCAGCAGTGCAACACCTATGGAAGAGCCAGTAAATGTGTGTTCCATTTGATGTAGCACAAGAGCTAGAAACAGAGAGCCGACAAATAAGAAAGGGTCAGTCTTTCGTGGGAAGGGGCTATATCCAAAGGGAACCAACATCTACTCACTAGGGAAGGCAGCAACTCTATCCTGTAGAGAGGAGTCCGTGGATCCCAAACATGCTGAGATGGGTCACCCAAGACCAACTCTTCCCTGCCCCCATGTTGGATTCGGTTTTGTTTTGTTTGTTTGTTTTTGCGGTACGCGGGCCTCTCACTGTTGTGGCCTCTCCCGTTGCGGAGCGCAGGCTCAGCGGCCACGGCTCACGGGCCCAGCCGCTCCGCGGCATGTGGGATCTTCCCGGACTGGGGCACGAACCCATGTCCCCTGCATCGGCAGGCGGACTCTCAACCACTGTGCCACCAGGGAAGCCCACGGTTTTGTTTTTTAATTTCATGTTCACAAAGTGGAACCAAGCAGAAACCTGCAAGGCACCCCTCCCTCCGCCAAGCACAAAACTGAGCAGTTAATGATTAGGACGACAGAGTCACAGGCTCAGTGTCTGATGCACGTTCCTGAGTCGTTTTACTATAACTGACACCAGAGGAAAAAAAGCTAACTGCATGATGACCAGGCAGTAGCCATGACATAAGCTGCTCCATCCTGAGCAGTACTGAATCTATGGCTAAGCAGTTCCAAGAACTGGTCTCAAGAGAATGGGATTAACATTATTGCTTATAATAACCAATATCTTTATGGGCATCAAATAATTGTAGCTTGCTCTGCTCGTATATTTAGGCGGGCAATTAAAATTGTCAGGAAAGAGATGCTACAGACCCTTGCTGACCCACTCTGAGAATACGGTGCCTATGTCGGCATGAAGTTACAGAAGATAGACCTTCGCCCTAATCCCATAGCAATGGGATGATGTTCTCTGACAAGTGGGGATTTGTAAGCAGCTCTTTGCAGGAAACCGCCCTCGGCAGGAAGCCCTTTCTGTTGTCACTTTAGCAAAGCTATATTGTAACTAACTTTTAAACTGGGCACCCCCATGCTCTACTCATCTCCAGCCCTAGCACATCTTTCAAATCTTCTAATCACACAATACCTTGTGTAACGTGTCGGTTCTTTCCGTAGATCAAAGAAGTAGAAATGAAGAATAAATAATTAACAAATGACCAGATCTCTTCCCCAGCTTCCCCTTCAGTAAACTCCTGAACAAACTGTGTGACCAAACTGTGTGAACAAGATAACGTCTAGAGGGGAATCATGAGGAGTCAACAAGCCTGCACACAGTGGGGTTTGGTGACGACCCTGACCCCCATCTCAATGACTAACTGAGTTGCTTCCCAGTTTCCCTTTAAAAGCTTTCACAGCCCAGCAGAATCTTCGGAGGTGGTTACTGGGAGACGTTGCGTCCACCATCTCCCCAGATTGCCGGCATTCTGATCAAAGGCACCTTTCTTTCCTATCAACATCTGTGGGTACCGACTTTGTAATTACACAGATAGCAGCAGACCCGATGCATTGGACTATTCGATAACAAAAGCAATCCTTTGCTTCTTAATTTAACTTTTCATACCTGACACTGAAAATAATTACCTTTGATGGAGGACAAATATTTGGTGACAAATACACTCTTCACTTCTAAAAGGCATTTAAGGCATTTCAGCTACGGTTTAAAAATGAGCTTCCTGGTTTTGGTTAGTAGAGTAGAGTTCACCAGAGTCTACTGATAATCGGTGAATAAATAAAATGTGCTGTGTCGGCAAAATTAAGAATCATAACCTGAAAAAGATGTGAGGAAAAAAGAAGAAAGTACTGAAATTCAATTAATCAGACAGTATATTGCATGCCGCTCTGTAGGTTCTGAGTTTCAGGGGACTCAATGTAAATATAGGACACTCAAGAGTCTTATAATCTAATTCAGAACATGAAAACGGACGGATATGGAACAGCAGGCCAGACTGTATGTTGGGGGAGGCTATTATCGAAGAGACAGGTGAGAGCAGTTCAGAAAACAGATATTATTGTCATCTGCACTTTATAGACCAGGAAATGGCCACTTGGACAGACTAAGTAAACTGCACCAGGTCAAACTGGGAGTCAGTGACAGACCTGAAATTTAAACCCAGATCTGCCTCCGAACTCTATGCTCTTAACCATTACCTTGTAGTTTACTGAGGAGATTCTATATTCCAGGCCCTTTAGTTTTCCTTGATAATTCTGCATATTATATTCTGTTATTTTAACTATTCTAAAGCACAGAGAATGAGAGAGAATCTGTACGTATTTATATAGAACAAGCATGAACTCATAAAAATCAGACAAATAAATACTACCTTATTTATGAAAAGCAAAGCAAAGATTCTAGTTAAAATGGTAGCAAACAAATAGAGCAGTTTTTAAAATGACGAGCACAATGTATACTAGAAAATGCTCCCACAGTCAGCAACCCTTACCTTCACTAGGGTATCTAACCATGTCCTGGAGTGCCTACCAACACTTTCCAAAAGAAATGTAATAGGAAAAATACAAAACCCTCTCTACTGATACTTGATTTTATCATACACCGAGAAGGGTCAAAAATAATCAACTGAAAAATATCTTTAATTACCACGTCTCCAAAAAAGAAATCAGCTTAATGACAGGTTATATATCAAAAACTCAATAGTTTTTCCATATGTTGGCAAAAACACAACATAATGTAGAATATTATTGGGGGAAAAATTCACCATAGGATCAAATTATAAAATACCTAAACATACATTTAACAGAAAAGGTGAAAGAAATGTAAAAAATAAAATCATAAAAGTTCATTGAAGGAGTGAAAACAAAATAAAAACCTTTCATGCAAATTGGGAAAAAAAATCATATTCCTAGATGGAAAGAGATAATATTATTTTAATGCCACTTCTCACCAGAACATATATATGTCTTCAATGCAATCCCCTCAAAATCTATTTGGATCCTTTCTTTACTTACAGTGTCAAAGTAGATTCATATGAAATACTACCTATAGAAAATCAGTAAACTCAGTTTTGAAAAAGAAGACCTATCAGTTATCAAAATGTATTCTAAAATGACAATAACTTAAATAGCTTGTTATTAGGACAGATATAGACAACTATATCAAATGGGACATAACTGAGTGTCCAGAATAACTCATAGTATGTGAGGATTTAGTAAATAATATTATTTAGTAAATAATAAGTGTTAGGAATGTTATATACTCATTTTAGAAAAAAAATACATAGATCTCTGTGTCATGATATTGAAAATACATCCCAGCTAGATAAAAATTTGAAACAAAAAAAATCCAAGGAAGAAAAAAATAACTATGAAAGTTGATGAAAACATATGAGGCCATTATTTTTATTTTATAATCTTGTACTGAGGAAGCTCTTCCTAATAATCAAGATGCAAAAGGCAGAAGTGATCAAATTAAAGTTTCTCTAAGTCCAAGGATACCATAAACAATTTAAAATACTGACATATTTTAAATGGATAACCAACAAGGACCTACTGTACAGCACAGGGAGCTCTGCTCAATATTATGTAACAACCTAAACGGGAAAAGAATTTGAAAAAGAAGAGATACATGTATATGTATAACTGAATCACTTCACCTGAAACTATCACAACATTGTTAGTCAACTATACTCCAGTATAAAACAAAGTTAAAAAAAATATAAAAGAAGACTGAAAATTTTTTGCAAAGTATATACATAGCTAATAAAAATAGTATAAAAAGAAGCCCAGGCAGTCAAGAAGAAAAAGACAAATGCCCAATAGAAAAATGACCAATGAGGTAACTCAAAAAGGAGAAGAAATAAAAATTGCTTACAGACAGAAGGAAACACACTCAACCTCATTAGTGGTCAGGGAAATGCAAATTTATATAAGAATGAGATATCCTTGATTGATAATATCCAGGGTTCATCTGCACGGCAGCAGGTGGGGTGAGTTGGCAGAACCTTTCAGGAAACCGGTTTCGTCAGTAACGACTGAAACATCAGTGCGTCTACTCTTCGATCCGAAAGCTCCTTGTGCAAGAAGGAAAGAAAGAAGGTGGAAAGACAGAAGGAAAAAATAAAGGAAGGCTGAAAGGGAGCGGGGGATGGAAGGAGGGGAGAGGAAGGAAGAGCAAAGCAGATGGGAAGGAAGGAAGGGAGAAAGAAGGAAAAAGGAATAGATACATGTATATGTATAACTGAATCACTTTGCTGTACACCTGAAACTAATGCAACATTGTAAATCAACTATACTCCAATATAAGATAGTTTTTCTTTTAAAAAAGAACTAAAGGAGGGACTGAGAAAGAAAAGCAATTCAACAATCATCGCCAGTTTATCTCCAGAGAAACCAAACCTAAGTAGTCTTCATAGTATTATGACAATGTGAAACTATCTTTTTAATCTCTAACTTGAGAAAAATCTTTCCAAGGTTGTCAACTAAATAATTTAAATTTTAATATAAATAATCACATCTTGATTAGCTATGTGTTTTTTTTTTTCCTTCTTGTTGCTTATAAATATAGTTTATAATACCCACAGTTTGTTGGGAAGCATATGACATACATAGCAATAACCCAAAGCTTCGGACAATATATAAAATTGTTCAATTATTTTAATGCCCATAGTTATGTTCACATAAAAACAATTCTTTACTTGGCTCAGTGAAAATATGAAACAAGTTAAATATTTTTATTCACTTGTATGTTAATGAGATTTTATTATCCTCACTGAAATATCCATGACTGAACATGGAATATAGGATATAAATGGTCACATCAGAAATAATTTAAAATAGATAAATCGAGAAAGAACATTTATTTGAATTTTTTTACCCATGAGTTTTTATTTTGCAAAGTGTGAAACTAGGTTTTTCTTGCCTGTTCTACATTTTAGAATTTACCTTTACAACACAAGCCCACACAGACACACTTTTTAAGCAATGGAAATTCTCAGTATAATGTTTTCTTCTTTTTTCAGAAACAAACTACTACTTTTACTGTAACTTAAAAACCTGACTATATGGTCATTTCCTTATAACCTTTTCTTTCCTACTGTATATGATCCAAAAAGCTCGTTATCTCTGAAAATACTAACCTACTCAGAGTCTCTTAAATTTCAAACAATTTTCTTGGCTATCTTTGAATCACCCATTATGGTTATTTATATAATCTTTAAATGACTGTAAATTATCCTGCCACTTTTGTAGTTTGCCTACATTTAGGCAACATTATCCATGAAATTACGGATCTGACATGTTATTTGTGTCTTTTAAGTACTCACTGAAAGAAATATATAGCTGTTAAAATGCAAAGGTTCAGCCATGAGCCACATGCAACCATCCCATAGGGCACCAGCTCACTCCCCCAACTTAGCGCTGCCTGAGAGGCAGGTATTTCTAGTGCACAAAGTTGATAAAGAACATGTTAACCAAAAATATAATTTCATCACATATTTTAAAGTTTTTGATATTGCCATTGACTTGGCCTTTTCCATATGTGACTTTAGCTTCTTATGCAGTTTAACTAGAAATACATTAACCCATGATTTTAAAAAATAATTTTAATGACCATACAATAAAATTGGTATTTTTCCTTGTGATGTAGAGTTTTGTGAATTTCAACACATAGATTCATGTGACCAGTAGCATAATCAGAATTCAGAACAGTTCCAATACCCTAGAAACTTCCCTCATGCAATCCCTTTAGACACTCCTTCCTCCCACTTATAGCCCCTGACAATCTGACAATCACTGGTTTGTTTTCCATCTTTACAACTTTGTCTTTGGAGAATGTCATGACTTTTCTCACTTAGCAAATGTCTTAGGATTTGTTGAAGTTGTGGCAGGTATCAATAGTTTGTTCTTTTTTATATCTACGAAACAGAAACAGACTGACAGAGTAGAGAACAGACTTGTGGTTGCCAAGGGGGAGGGAAGTATTTGGAGTTTGGGATTAGCAGGTGCAAACCAGTATATATAAGATGGATAAACAATAAGGTCCTGCTGTATATAGCGCAGGGAACTATATTCAGTATCCTGTGATAAACCATAATGGAAAAGAATATGAAAGGAATATATATATGTATAACTGAGTCACTTTGCTGTACAGCAGAAATTAACGTAACATTGTAAATCAACTATACTTCAATAAAATAAAAAAGTAAACATGAAAAATTAATAGTTTGTTCTTTTTTTACTGCTGAGTAGTATTCCCTCTGGGGATGTACCATATTTAGTTTCAGCATTCAGCTGTTGAAAGAGATTTGGGTTGTTTCTAGCTTCGACTATTACAAATAAAGTAACACGAACACTCATATTCAGTCTTAATATAAACATAAGTTTTCATTTCTCTAGGGTAAATACCCATAAGTTTGATTCTGGGTCATGTGGTAAGTAGACATCTAACCTTATAAGAAACTACTCATTTTCCAGAGTCGTAGTATTTTGCATTCCTTCCAGGAATGTGTAAGAGTTCCAGCTCTTGTGTGTTCCTGGTATTGTCAGCGTTTTTGTTTTTGGTTTTTTTTGCAGTACGCGGGCCTCTCCCTGTTGTGGCCTCTCCCGTTGCGGAGCACAGGCTCCGGATGCCTGGGCTCAGCGGCCATGGCTAACAGGCCCAGCCGCTCCGCGGCATGTGGGATCTTCCTGGACCGGGGCACGAACCCGTGTCCCCTGCATCGGCAGGCGGACTCTCAACCACTGCACCACCAGGGAAGCCCTGTCAGTGTTTTTAAAAAATAATTGTTTGTTATTAAATTTTAGCCATTCTGATATCTCATTATGGTTCCCATTTGCTTTCTCCCAATGGTTAATGATGGAGAACATCTTCCCCAGTGCTTTCTTGCCATCTTCATATCCTCTTGATGAAGTGTCTATTCAAGTCCTCTGTATATGCTTTCATTTTAAACTCCAGAGATACTTCTTCTTTGTCATTTTTCTAGATAAGATCTATAGGCTATAAAAATATGGCTGGATTAGGCAATCCTTTTGAATTCCTTACGCCTTCAACTCATTTTGCTTTTATAAATTCCATAAATGTGCTCTCAAAATCACTGAATAGAAATAAACATATGAATAGAGGAGCTTTTCAACACACAGTTTTACTTCCTTCGAGTGAAATGCAAACAGAATGAGTTGGGAGATGCATTCTGGATAATGTAACCAAATATGCAAAGGAGAGCAAAGTTAATGAGTAGTAATGCAGTGATTGGCACACAGCTGCCCACATAACTTTTACATTCGCATAAATTTATTCTCTATACCTGCTCATCGAGGTGTCCTAACACACATTCAATTATTATTCGCTTTATTCATAGGTTTTTTAAAAACTAGATTTGTTATTAGGAAAGCATTTTTGTCATCTGCAGGCACAGCTGTGTATGAAACGACAACTTGGTGAACGCCTAAGAGGCAGTCTTTGCAAATTGCGTTCTAGGTTTACTGTGTTTATTCCAATGCATCCTGGCTCCACCTGCTCTGTAATGGCTCAGATTCATATTCTAGAAAGCGCTTCCCAGACAGCCTAGCAGAAACCCCAGGCTACACTGGAGGTGCACAAAGTTCCTGATGTGAATTCATGCTGGTGGTGGAACAAACTTCAAAATAAAGCAGAACCTAAACCTCTCCTTAAGAATCTCACTTTCTAGACTGATCGTGTTAACGGTTGACTTTTTTGCTACCCAGAGCTTGCAACAGGATATTTTAAAACTCTGGTCTATGAGATTTTCAAAATTTCCACATGAAAAAGTAATAATGCATGCATTTTTGAAGCCAGATATTAAAAGTCAAAGAATAGGAAAATGGTTCACACTTGTATTTTATCTATTAAAAATGAAAAGATATTTTGAGAACTCTGTGGAGTTTTATTCCTTATGTTCTATTTATAAAACATAAACATTAAAAGATAAACAGATTTAGTTTCCATAGCTCTCATTTCTTCCATAGCTTTTGAAATTCAATGCATACTTATCCCACATTTACTCTTGGGCAAAAACGAGTCGAGGCACTAGCCAAGAGATCTAAAAGATCCACAAAACGCCAGACAAATGTAATGAGGACTCTTTAAACATCTCAAGCCTTTTCATTTAAAATGTTATATTCCAATTTTTGTGCCTGACAATAAACGCTGGCTTTAAGAAACAAAATGGAACATATGTGTGTATGGGCACACACACTCTCTCTGTTTTAATTTTGTTTCTTCATTGCTTGGATAATCTGTAACCTCACATTCTTCAGTGTTAATAAATATATCAGGATGCATGATCACAGTTAATCAGAAGTCTTGAATAACTTTCAAGTAAACTCCCTCCTTGAAATGAAATATTCAAAAGAACACACATTAAAATAAAAATGCGAGAGACTGCTTATGACGGAAAATGTAGCCATTACTAAAAAATCAGAAAGTAAGATGAATGTGACTATTAATTCCCCAATTTTTGAAAAGGCAGCAAGAGTACATTTTTAGAAGGCCTGTGGCCTTTTAAATTCCACAGTGCTACACAATTATGATGATGATCTCTACCTAGGGTCCACCTGTCCTGATAAGAAACAGCTTCCCCAGTGATGCACGGTCGCCTCCAGGACCTTGGGGAGGCCTCTACTTTTACATTGACGACAGGACTTGGAATGTGTAATGGGCTGGATCCTTTACTATAGTAAGGGCAAACAGTTAAACAGCACTGACTGGGTGGGTACCAGGCACTATTCTGAGGGCTTTCCTGTTATCTCAATCATCTTCTCAACCACTCCAGGAGATTAGGACATTACTAATACCATCCCCAACACTGGGGAGAGCAAACTGAGGCATGGAGAAGAGAAAAAGTTTTTGCAGGTCCCCAGAGCTAGGAAGAGGCAGAGCTGGGATTCCAACCCAGGCAGTCTGGCTTGGGGGTCCACAATCTTAACCCCTGCCTGCCTCCTAGGAAGACAGAAACACAGAACATCCTCCCAAGAATAACAGGCATCGCCTCTACAGTGGATGCTCTAGAAAGACTGAAGCCTCCCCCCAACTCTCATCCCGTTAACTCCCTCCTCTTTGCAAGCACCCTGGTTCCCTGTGAGAGTGGGGGACCCTTAAAGCAGTTGCTGATGCCAAAATGCAAAGATGCTACGGTGACAAGTCTGATTTCCAAGCAGATACCCAGTCAGTGTTTTAAATAACATATTTTGGAAAGAATCTAGCAACTCAGCAACTACTTGTGACGCATTCTTTCTAATTACCATCGCACATTTGGTTCTCTGTAGACACTTTGCTGTCACCAAAATACTGCTATTTCATGCATGAGAATTTGCTTAGCAAAAAATATTTTCAAAAAGAATAAGGACAGCTGTCAAAAATGATCATAACCTTTGCAATGTGAGGAATCCTGAAATAAGCTGTTGGGTATCTTTAGGCGTGAAATGGAAACCGGGTACAGCACTTGGATATTAACTTCAAATCTCCTAACCAGTAATACTCTTTTGCACACATCCATATGTTGCTTTATAACGTTAGCAAAACACACTTGCCTGTGTTATTTCACATGATCTCTACGACCACCATGTAGGGTAGGTAAGTAGGTATTTCTACTTGCTCTATCTCAGTAAAGTTCTTCAAGGCTTGAACAGGTTTAAACATGAATCTTGTATGACTACCCTGTGGCGAACCAGCTTCTAGACTAGTGTTCTTTCCTTTACAGAATATTATCCATTCTTTGTTTCTTGACATCTCAGTGCTAGGAAAGTTTTATTCAATGGTGTGGGTATGTCTTACACATGTTTATAAGTATGTGTATATATCAGAAAATGTGTGTATATATCAGAAAATGTGTATACATATATACAGTATGCCTATATATATGTGCTGTGAATTGATTTTCTGATACCTATATCTATGTCTATATAGCTATACCTATATTTATATCTAGATTTTCTCTCTACTGCCAGCCTTTTTGTGTGTGTGTGAAAAAATGGACTAACATAAGATATAGTAAAATAAAAAGAAATATAGATTTTGATTCATATAATTATTCTTACAATGACTGGGTTTGAATTATGGACCTCAATGACTTTGAACCACTTGCTTATTAGGTGATGGAATCCTGACTTGCCATTTGGAAAAAAAAGGGATTTGGTTAAGGCACTGGACGACACCAGTGCCTTTCAACCTAAGGTCTGCAGAGTCCCTGAGTTTCCAGTCTCGGTGTGTCTGGGGTGCAGCGGGAGGAGGTAAGACTCTAGGCTTCACACCCATCAAGCAACTTAAAACTCCACCTCTCTGGGCTGAGTTATAGACTGGACTTCTGAGGAAGATTTCACTAGAAATTCAAGATCAAAACCTGTGTGAAAATCTCTGATCTTTAAGGCCACTTACAGTACATTTGTCATTTAATTCCTTAAAGAGACACACTGATCTTAATATTTACTGTGACCTTATATAGCATGGCATCTTCACTCTCCACACATATGTGCAAAATACAGAAAAGTACAATATTGTTTTTTTTTTTTTTTTTTTTTTTTTCGGTACGCGGGCCTCTCACTGTTGTGGCCTCTCCCGTTGTGGAGCACAGGCTCCGGACGCACAGGCTCAGTGGCCATGGCTCACGGGCCCAGCCGCTCCATGGCATGTGGGATCCTCCTGGACCGGGGCATGAACCCGTGTCCCCTGCATCGGCAGGCGGACTCTCAACCACTGCGCCACCAGGGAAGCCCAGTGTTTTTTTTTTTAAACATCTTTATTGGAGTATAATTGTTTTACAATGGTGTGTTAGTTTCTGCTTTATAACAAAGTGAATCATTTATACATATACATATGTCCCCATATCTCTTCCCTCTAATATTGCTGTTTTAATGGAGCTGACAATCTAATTGTCTAGAAGTCACTGTTACCTATCTATAATGTGTGTGGGTGTATATATATATATATAAAAGCAAGACTCTGATATGAGCTGTTGCCTAAGGTTGCTTAATTTAGATTAACCGTAAGTGCTCAACAGTAATGAAATTTCATTTAACAGAATACTAATCTTCAGAACTTATTTTATTTGAATCAATGAGGTTTTACATAATGTCTTATTTCAGAAGAGCAAACTATTAAAATTTTGAATTCAGCTTTGCTAATTTTCTCTATAAATCTTCAGTATATGAGAAATATTAAGGTTCTGAAAACATTAACCTAGGATAAAGGTAGATTTGTAGTTGAGAATTCAGATTTACGCACATCTGAATTATTTAAAAAAAATTTTAAATACGTAACACTAAAGGAGTGCCAAATATCACAGTGATTTAAAACTTTTTATAAGAAAACAATGGTAGGATTTGTGCTTAAGGAAAAATATTTACATTTAAAGGATTGTTCATTCAGTGTCCACTCTTCAGGAATAAAAGATCTACTCATGGTTTTTAAGAATATATCAGTTTTCATAATATCCTGCCAAGCAAGATTCTAAATCTTCCAGATGATAATTAATAGTCATTGTTAACGATTAGGTGACTCCGTTAATATTTTCTGACTCGGAAGAAGATGTGTCTTTGTTGCTACGTCATCAGACATGATGAACCATTTGTCTAAAGAGAAGGTCAAGCCTTCATTGAAAGTAAACATTTTTTGAAGTTCCATTGTATCAATAGCAATTACTGCATTCATCTCATTTGCAAAAGGAAGGGTGCTTTCTGATCTATAAATGCCTATTATAACATGGTTCAACTAAGTGGGAGTGGTTATTTGAAAAAGAAATGTGGACATGAAATAAATAGAAATAATTTTCAAAGAGATGCTGCCACCTTTTGGTTGTTCTTCCATGAAGCATACACTCATTCCTGAAAGCTTGTGAAGTCAGGAGAAGCCCTGAATGAAATGACTGAACATTTCAGAATCATAAGCAATTCTGTGATGTCCTCGGAATTTCTTACTTAGATGGCTCCCACTCTTCTTGATAGGTTTCAGACTCGTTGATATGAAGTAATTTTTCCAAATGTTAATACAGCAGTAGAAAAGATCCATTTTAGAAATGGAGAACGTTCCAAGTTTTTTTGAGGTCAGGCATGTTAACGCTATGCCCATCACACCAACCAACTGAGGCAACAAAAGGTAATTTTTATTCTACTGAACAGAAGACTAGGAAAGATCACATACACCTTCTGTACTCAGCATTCCATTTAGACTTCATGTCTCATTTCATCATTCATTATTTCTCATATTTGTGAGTATCTTTTTACTAATTCCATTCTCTAAATAGAGTAGGGGTCAAATTTTGCTTTTCTTGTAAGTTCTTTAAAATTTCTTTCATTCCTAAGGAATTAATTTGCTTTAAGGTTGAAACAACAGGTACTGCTTAGGAAATAATTTCCTACTATAGTCTAATCAATAATTATAATAAGAAGAGGCCCCATGATTTTTTTAATGACTTCATTTAACTGACTGACTTGAAATTGAAACTTTTTAGAGTCAAATGGTGATATTTATTATTTATCAAAATATTTTAACAAGTTGAAATGCTAATCATGGTATGCTAAATGTCAATTATTTCACTTTAACAATTGAGCAGTTGTCTTAAGGAATATTGAGTAGCATTGCTGGTACTTACAATATTTCTTCAATTCCTTTTTTTTTTTTTTTTTTTTTTTGTGGTACACAGGCCTCTCACTGTTGTGGCCTCTCCCGTTGTGGAGCCTGTGCTCCGGACGCGCAGGCTCAGCGGCCATGGCCATGGCTCACGGGCTCAGCCGCTTCGCGGCATGTGGGATCTTCCCAGACCGGGGCACGAACCCATGTCCCCTGCATCGGCAGGAGGACTCTCAACCACTGCACCACCAGGGAAGCCCTCTTCAATTCCCTTAAAATAATTATTTATTCAAATCAATGACTCCACATGCCAAAGATTTACAGGGTTTCCAAAATGTACCTGCAGACTAAAGGAACAGTGTCCAACCACGTAAGCCATGGGCTAATGTTAAAGGACTCAAGGAAACTGAGATTTAATCCAGTTTTTTTGTTTGTTTGTTTGTTTTTTTGCGGTACGCGGGCCTCTCACCGTTGTGGCCTCTCCAATTGTGGAGCACAGGCTCCGGACGCGCAGGCTCAGCGGCCATGGCTCACGGGCCCAGCCGCTCCGCGGCATGTGGGATCCTCCCAGGCCGGGGCACAAACCCGTGTCCCTTGCATCGGCAGGTGGACTCTCAACCACTGTGCCACCAGGGAAGACCTAATCGAGTTTTTTATACTAGCGTTGACCTTGAACTGCCCTTCAGTGTACAGCCGATATTTAGGCTGAGACCATCACTGCCCCTTGAGGTCTGGAACACAGTGCTTCGGACGTTTTCACTGCACAGTGGTAGGTGGACGCCCCAGGCCCTCGCTGGATATTGCATATTCCAAGAGTCACAGCAGAGCTTCCATCCCTGGCTCTTAAACTTCTGAGTTCCTACTGTCGCATCTCCCGACCCTTGCAGACCACGCCATGATGCTCAGCCCTTAAGTGACTTTTGCAACAGAAACTCATCCAAGTTCTAACTTCCAGCCTCCCTTACAGGGGCCTGAAGAGGGTGGGGACACACAGAACCCCAGCTCCTTCTCTGCCCCTCGCATCCCACACACCTCTTCCACAGCCCCTCAACCCAATGACCCCAAAGATGCTTCTCCCTCGAGAGGAACCATGAGGCCAACAGTGTCTGAAATCATTTCCTACGACTTTATTACCATGCCTCTCCTTTCCTCACCCTGTATCCTGCCTCACAGCTCCTCCTTTTTAATTCACTCACTCAGCATCCTTCATCACGATAATTCTGAACTGAGAGCATTACATTAAACAATGCCCCAGACGCCTCCCTGTCTGTCTCTCCCTACCCGGATAAGATAGCTCCATGGCTATTCTGCCAAGGCTGAGGTTTTTTTTTGTTTTGTTTTTTTGTTTTTTTTTTTGTGGTACGTGGGCCTCTCACTGCCGTGGCCCCTCCCGCCGCGGAGCACAGGTTCCGGACGCGCAGGCTCAGTGGCCATGGCTCATGGGCCCAGCCACTCCGCGGCGCGCGGGATCCTCCGGATCGGCGCATGAACCCGCGTCCCCTGCATCGTCAGGCGGACTCCCAACCACTGCGCCACCAGGGAAGCCCAAGGCTGAGTTTTAACGTTTATTTATCTGTTGTTGTAAGCCATGATAAAACAGCCTTAAAAAGTAGGGACCATGAAAGTGTGTGTGGTAACCTCAGGACCATCAGGAATGAATAGGTTTCAAACAGCCAGGCCAGGTTCAGCCATCTTCTTTCTCCATCAGGCACGTCCTGTGCGCCCCCCTCCCTACCCCCCATCCCCGGTTACCAAACAGTGCAGGGTCAGAACTGTCACGCCGAGAGCATGTTTGGTTTTCATCCCAGCAGTGATTCAGGGCATTGGTGGTTTTATTGTCAGATTTCTTCATGGGGTTAATGCCATCAGAGCTGTTCTTCAGGCCCAGGATGCTAAAATAGGGTTGTTCAGTGGACGCAGCTACTGGCATTCTGCATTCCATCGGAAGCTGCAGTCAGGGTTTTCAGTCCCCCACGCCACCCGCCACGTTAGGAACTTGGATGAAATACTATACATCTTGACGATGAACTTGGGAGATGTCTATGCAATCGGGGGGGACAGAGATTCCCTCATTAGTACCAGTAAAGGGAACTCACCAGAGAGAATCCTCTGTTTAAGTACCATAAACCAAAAGCCCTTTACTCAGCCAGTTGTTCTGAAGTCCAAATTCATTTGCCCATGGAAACGGTGTCACTCATGATCGTTAGTTCCATGTCCCACTCATAATATTACTTTCTTTTTTCAAAACAAACAGCTTTTTATTGATGCATAACGTAGTTGATTTACAATGTTGTGTTAGTTTCAGGTGTACAGCAAAGTGATTCAGTTACACATATATTCTTTTTCAGATACTTTTCCATTACAGGTTATTACAAGAGAGTGAATATTGTTGCCTATGCCATACAGTAGGTCCTTGTTGTTTGTCTATTTTATATACAGGACTGTTCATCCCAAACTCCTAAGTTATCCCTCCTCCCTTGCCCCTTTGGGAACCATAAGTTTGTTTTCTATGTCTATGAGTCTATTCCTGTTTTCTAAATAAGTTCATTTGTATCATTTTTTAGATCGACAGTCTCTTGAATAAGTGGTGCTGGGAAAACTGGACAGTTACATGTGAAAGAATGAAATTAGAACACTCCCTAACACCATACACAAAAATAAACCCAAAATGGATTAAAGACCTAAACGTAAGACCAGATACTATAAAAATTCCTAGAGGAAAACACAGGCAGAACACTCTTTGACATAAATCATAGTATTACTGGACTCAGTGTCTAAGCACACTCTTTGGACTACAGTAAGCAGAAAGTATGACCAGAGCTCTAAAATGCTGGCCACAGTTTGAGATTGGGGCAGGCTTCACACTCAGGGAAGAAGAAAGACAGTAGCCATGCACTGGATGCCTGAGTCTGACCGCCTCTAGCTCTGGGCCAAAATCTTTGCATCCACTGTATGCCTCATTACTCCTCAAACATACAATCAGAGTGTGGGAGGACAGAAGGAGTAAACACAGGCACAGAAAAGTCAAGTCACTTGGGGAAGGATGGAGGCCTGGTTAACCACTAGAGCTGGGGCTCAAACTCATGTCTGTCTATGTGTCTCCAAACTTATAAACTCTGTACATCTGAAAAGTGGAAATCCCCCCTCCCCCAGGTTCTAATTATTTTCACTCATTCATTAGAAAACTATCTTTTCTGAGTACCAGGCTGAGTGCTTCCAATGCAAAGGAGAACAAAGACGTCACTTCTGCATCAATGACACTCCTCGTCTAACATGAAAGGTCAGATCACATAAATAACTATGTAAATAGGGCTTCCCTGGTGGCGCAGTGGTTAAGAATCTGCCTGCCAATGCAGGGGACACGGGTTCGAGCCCTGGTCCAGGAAGATCCCACATGCCACGGAGCAACTAAGCCTGTGGGCCACAACTACCGAGCCTGCGCTCTAGAGCCAGTGTGCCAAGAGCCTGTGCTCGGCAACAAGAGAAGCCACTGTAATGAGAAGCCCATGTGCATGAACAAAGACACAACACAGCCAAAAATAAATAAATAAAATTAAAAAATTAAAAAGAAAGAACTATGTAAATAGAAATTATGAAGAAAGGGGTAGGGTGACCCAAACTTAATGAGGGCAATATTAGATTCAGTGGTCAGTGAAGACCACTTTGGGGGTAACATTTAAGCTCAGATAGGAAGGATAAGTAGATGTCTAGGAGGCAAAGAATTATGGGTAGAGTAGAAGGGATGTTGTGTGCAAAGGCCCTGAGGCACAAAAGAGCTTGGTGCATTTTAGGAAACTGAAAGACCTGCTGGAGGTAGAGAGGGGGGAAGAGTGGTGAGGGGAAAGTGTGCAAAAATAGGCAGGGGTGAGATCAGGAGTATCTCCAAAGGGCAGAAGAATTTTATATTAGAAAATAAAAGATAGGTGGCCCATACTAGATCAGGGAGCTGTACATTTTAGACATTGATTTGTATGTGTAAATCACCCATAAATCTAGCATTTTTATGTCAGAAACTACCTATACATTGAACAAGAAAAATTATTGACATACTTGTGTAATATTGTAAGAAAATGGTTTTATGATAAATTAGATTATCTTTCAGCAAAGCTGACTTCCGCCCCACCCCACTGTGCTGGACTAGGCTTCTGTGCCTTACTGACATTAGGTTGGCCAGGGGAATTGATTCAGTCATTGGGATGGAAGAGTATGGGATGTGAGCCTCAGGAAGACGTGGTGACCAACCAGAAGAAGGACACGCCCATTCATCCTAGGCCCAGAATGACCACACATCAAGCTGATCTGAACCTGCCTGCAGCCGGGAGGCAAAAGCAGACAGCAACCTGCACGCATCAAGGCCGTCCAGAAACCACGCTTCACAAGTGACGTGCATAACTGTGAGTGTGTGAATAAATGCTTCGCATAACAATCTGTGGAGCTCTGGGTGGTGCACAACGTGGTTTTGCTGGAGCAATAGTTAACACAAAGCTGTAACATGAAGAACTGCCCTCAGTGTCCGCCCCCCAACACACACGCACAGGTGCACTTGCAAGCACACACGCACGCACACAGACACACACATTTGCTCTCCTCTAGACAACAGAAGAAGAAACTGAAAAATAAAGTCTAGCAGTCTAGGCAGCATGTGAAGCACTATCCTTGACTCTACCCTAAACGATGGCTAGTTAGACCGTGACTTTGTAATCGAATTAAATCAGGCTGCTACTACTGACCGCACTGCTCTGGCTTCATTATAAACCCATTATACAGAATATTTCAGATCTTCTGCAAAATTATTTTACTCAAAAAAAAGGGAAGGATATCAGTAAAATGCAATGGCAAAAGAGAACTGCTTTGAGCAGCTGCACATACACCATTTCGGTTTCCAGCTTAGGGAAACCTCCGTCTTTTCTAGCACACGTCTTTACAGCCAATAAGATGCTGGCACTTAAAGCTATTACATCGCTCCCTTGTGTATAACTGGGGGATTTTTATATTGCTATAATGCTTCCCACTTCTTACGGGTTTTTTGAAGTAAGTCTTTTAACAGTGAGGTTTTACTACATAGACTCCAGGATGACATTGAAAGGCATCTAAAAGAGAGAAAATTGCATTGATATATTTGGCCATTGTGTTAATCGCTGAACCAGTCTAAGATCTAGATGTGATTTTTATTTTATTTTTTTTTGCGGTACGCGGGCCTCTCACCGTTGTGGTCTCTCCTGTTGCAGAGCACAGGCTCCAGACGCGCAGGTACAGCAGCCGTGGCTCACGGGCCCAGCCGCTCCGCGGCATGTGGAATCTTCCTGGACTGGGGCATGAACCCATGTTCCCTGCATCGGCAGGCGGACTCTCAACCACTGCGCCACCAGGGAAGCCCCGCTAGATGTGATTTTTTAAAAATGTATCTGATGGCTGTTAAACATTCTCATATCCTAAGAATTTAAATATACTAAAATACAGATTTCATGAAATCTAGAGTCCTTTCCACTATGCAGAGAGTTCTTCAAATAGGACAATTAAATTTCTTGTTCTTAGATATATGAGTTTACAGAATTTTAGAGTTGAAATAGGTTTCGGAACTGCTGTAACCTAGTGTATCTCAAATTGTGTGAGTCATGAATGCCTTTCAGGATCTAGTGAAACCTAGATGCCACCCCAGAAAAAAATTCGTATCAAAACTTGGTATGTACCTACAGGGAGTTCAGACCATTCTGAAACCCATCTATGGACATCTCATGAGTTCATGGTCTCCAGAATAAGAGCTCTGATCCTGTCCGCATTCTAGATGTGAATCATTTTTCCTGTTTTATCCGTCTAATTCCCCATTGCCCTGCAGGCTCAGTGGTGGTTAAAAGCCTGGAGAGAGGCCAGACCACTACAGGATTACTGTTTGTCAACTTGCTTCTGGTTTATTTCAAACATTCATAAGTATTTAGAGAGAAATTTACTATGCTGTGGTGTACCTGTCGCCCAGCTCTAACTGTCAGCCTCTGGCTACCTGGTTTCATCTATTCCCCCTCCCTCACTTTTTTGGCTGAGCTATTTAAAAAACAAATCCATGGCATCCTACTATTTCATCCATGAAACCTGCAATGTGCATCTCTAGATGATGAGGATATACCATTATCCAAATTAGTAGAAATCCCTCCTATCGTCTAATCCCAACTTCGTATTACAATTTCTCATCTTGGGACTTCCCTGGTGGTCCAGTGGGTAAGACTCTGCACTTCCAATGCAGGAGGCCTGGGGTTCGATCCCTGGTTGGGAAACTAGATCCCACACGCATGCTGCAACTAAGAAGTCCGCATGCCACAACTAAAGATCCTGCATGCCACAGTGAAGATCCCGCATCCTGCAACTAAGACCTGGTGCAGCTAAATAAATAAATAACGTGACCATATAATATTTAAAAAAAATTTCTCATCTTGAGGATTTTTTAAACAGTTGGTTTGTTTAAATCAAGATTCTCCAAAATTTGCACATTTAATTTGCTTGTTATCTCTTAACTCTTTTCTATTTAATAGTCCCTTCCTGAATGTTTTTTTTTTTATTGATTTGTTTTTAAATGAATTTTTAATTTTTTTTCTCAAAGCATCTCCCACATTTCGGGTTTGGCCAATAACTTCCTTGCACTCTCATTGAATTTCTTCCTCCATCCTATGAGGCCCTAAAATCTGGGAATTAGAGACAGGTGATGTTTATTTGTGGCTTTATTCTGTTTAATCTAGAAGGGAGCCAAAGTCTATGAGAATCCTTTCACTCAATGGAGAGTAGGATCAATGGAAGACATATTTTTACCTTTCAGTCTGAACTTCCCTCCGGTCTTTTATAATACGTGTTTTCATCATTTTACTGATTCATTACTCTTCTAAGGAACAGGCCTTTCCTGATAAAGCAACTATCTTTTTCCTGCATATGATCTGTTTGTAGAGCAGATGGGCTGTAATAAAATGTATTCCACATCTTGCCCTGGGACAGTATGCATGGAAGCACCTGGCACAGTCCCCCTAAAAATGGCCAGGTCTTCAATGTTGGCTGAAGTTGAACTGAAGGAAATCTCAATTACTCCCAATAACTCTATCTCAGTTATTAAAATAAATAATCAGCTTCTGGATTAAGGAAAACAACTCATCACAACATAAACCAAGATTCTCTGTATTGACAATGGAATAAGAATACCCCTTCCCATTCTTGGTTACACATGACGTCAACTTCTCCAGAACTGTGTGCTTATCTGGTTCCGAAAACTGATAAATCAAACAGTAAAAAAAATACCCAGTGAAAAGGCTGAATACTCAATACAACTTAGGAAGGCAAAAAAGTATTTTAGTTGGTTCACATCGTACAGTCACAGGAAAAATGAATTCTCCACATACTCATCGCCAGTCTGTCACCCCACATACCGCCCAGCTTTATCCTCCAGTAGCTACCGATACACTTTCTAACATAGACATTGAACACCAGGCTGTGAAGTATGCGATGTTAAATGCATCTCAAAGTCGGTTATGATCTTATCTGAAGAACATAAACAGAATTGATTTTTTTGTACTCTCTCAGGTAGACTTCAAATCTGCTACTCGGAGAAAACTAAGGATTATTATTAGAACTGATATAGACAAAGTCTAATGAACCCTGATGTGAGGGCTGCATTTGGAAGAACATGAGCATGTCAGCCGTCAGCTCCTCTTAATGTGCAATCACTCAGCAACTGCCTTGGAATATCTCTCTTACTGAATTTTCTTGTTGTTTAACTTTCTGTGCTTCTCAAGCGTATTTCAAAACTCCTTAAAAGCAGAGATGAGGGGCTTCCCTGGTGGCGCAGTGGTTAAGAATCTGCCTGCCAATGCAGGGGACACGGGTTTGAGCCCTGGTCCAGGAAGATCCCACATGCCGCGGAGCAACTAAGCCCGTGTGCCACAACTACTGAGCCTGCGAGCCACAACTACTGAAGCCCGTGTGCCTAAAGCCTGTGCTCTGCAACAAGAGAAGCCACCACAATGAGAAGCCTGCGCCCCGCAACAAAGAGTAGCCCCCGCTCACTGCAACTAGAGAAAGCCCGCATGCAGCAGCGAAGACCCAATGCAGCCAAAAATTAAATAAATAAATAATTTTATTAAAAAAAAAAACAGAGATGACTCTTGCTTAGTCACTGAAGGAAGGCAGGTTATCTGACTGTTCATTCTTTCATTAGACAACTTGTTAAAACACTATGCTTACAAGCTTAGCCAACATGACAGAACAGGATAAAAAGTCACAGTTCTTGTCCTCAACAGACTTACTTCTTTGCATCCCTCTTGAACCCATTCCTGGGAACTAAGGAGAAGCCCCACAGTTTTCTGTGCTCCAAGAAGAAGGCAGGAGCCTCCATGATGGACTCTTTCCAGGTAAGAGCTCCACTGTCCCAGGAGAATGGCACTCTAGAATCTGTGCTCCTGGCCAACATAGAGTGACTGTCGGACCTCTCACCTGACCAAGGACCATCCAAGCAGAAACTATTGAAGCCCTGCCTCTCAACACTGAAAGGGCCTTATACCACAATTTGAAAGTCACCGTTACACTCATAGGTTCAACCAATGTTTATTATGCAACTACTATGTGCTGTGCATTTTTTTAAGGTGCTGGTCATATGGTGCTGGACAAACTGACACCTTTCTTTGAAGAAAATAAACTCAAGGAGTTTTGTTGGGGGGACCAAATCCTACACAACCCGTAATACACAACTAGCTCTAGCTGACGGTTGCTCTGAGTTGGGAGATGGAAGACTGGTCAAGGGATTTAATATCAGCTGTGCTGGTTGTGGGATCTAAACAGTGGCTGGGCTAGTTACTTAGCATCTGTAGGAAGTGGTGGAGATCATACACGGCTGTGAATTACTTATAAAGCAAAAACGTATGATATAGAAATTACATGTGTATACAATGAGACTCAATTTTATTTTTTGTTTACTTTTTTATTGAAGTACAGTTGATTTACAATGTTGTGCTGTTTTCAGGTGTACAGCACAGTGATTCAGTTATATATCCATATCTGTATCTATATCTACATCTATATATTCTTTTTCAGATTCTTTTCCCTTATAGGTTATTATAAAATATTGAGTATAGTTCCCTGTGCTATACAGTAGGTCCTTGTTGTTTATCTATTTTATATATAGTAGTGTGGGGCTTCCCTGGTGGCACAGTGGTTAAGAATCCACCTGCCAATGCAGGGAACATGGGTTTGAGCCCTGGTCCGGGAAGATCCCACATCCTGTGGAGCAACTAAGCCCATGAGCCACAACTACTGAGCCCGCACTCTAGAGCCCACAAGCCACAACTACTGAGCCTGTGCTCTAGAGCCCGCGAGCCACAACTACTGAAGCTCACGTGCCTAGAGTCCGTGCTCTGCAACAAGAGAAGCCACCGCAATGGGAAGCCCACACACCGCAAAGAAGAAAGTAGCCCCCATTCGCCACAACTAGAGAAAGCCCACATACAGCAATGAAGAGCCAGCGCAGCCAAAAATAAAAAAATAAATATATATAGTAGTGCGTCTATGTTAACTCCAAACTCCTAATTTATCTCTCCCCTACCCCCTTTCCTCTTTGGCAAACATAAGTTTGTTTTCTATGTCTGTGGATCTATTTCTGCTTTATAAATAAGTTCATTTGTATCATTTTTTTAGATTCCACATGTAAGCAATATCATATGATATTTGTTTTTCTCTGGCTTACTTCACTCAGTATGAGAATCTCTAGGCCCATCCATATTGCTGCAAATGGCATTATTTCATTCTTTCTTTTTTTTTGTGGTATGCAGGCCTCTCACTGTTTTGGCCTCTCCTGTTGTGGAGCACAGGCTCCAGACGTGCAGGCTCAGCGGCCATGGCTCAGGCCCAGCCGCTCCATGGCATGTGGGATCTTCCCAGACCGGGGCATGAACCCATGTCCCCTGCATCAGCAGGCGGACTCTCAACCACTGTGTCACCAGGGAAGCCCTCATTCTTTTTTATGGCTGAGTAATATTCCATTGTATATATGTACCACATCTTCTTTATCCATTCATCTGTCCATGGACATTTAGGTTGCTTCCATGTCTTGGCTAGTGTGAATAGCGCTGCAAGAGACTCTTAAAAATTCCTATGCCTATCCCCATTCTTATTATCCTTACATTGATTACTCAGATCATAATTTTAGAAGTCTTTTGGTCATGACTAATCATAAAAGCGAGATAATTTCAGTAATTAAAATTCCCAGTCTCTTGTAAGAGTCAAAATTCCAAAATATATATACGGTTTCATCAAGAGTCTTCCCAGGTAGGACGTGCTTCAGTTGGGAAGTCTCTGGTCGTACAGTCAAGGGTGTGGGACTTTTCACTGATTCCCTTTTCTTCACACCCAAGCTTGCTGGCCGGGGTTTCCCACTTCTTCAGGGGTCACCGTGGGTGGGAGTGAGTGCTGAGGACGGGAGAGGCTGATTGCAGGAGCAGGTCATGGCCCAGACTTGATGCTCTGGAGTTGACTCTTTGTGGGAGAGATGTTCATCAGTGAACATCTGAAGGCCACTGCCTGGGCAATGGAAGTGGGCAGTAGCTCTCCACCATTCCTTTGCTAAGACCCACCCCAAGCCCTGCGTGAGCACCTGAGGGTGCCCCTGCAGCCTTCTTTCCTGAAGTTTCCTGCTCCTGGCAGGTCTCTTGAGTGGGCTTCTTTCCCAATGACCCAGCAAGGCACCCACCCCAGAGTCCATATCTGACTTTCGCCCTACAGTCCAAAGGGCCATCTTCTCTCCCGTGGCCCTGCACCCTGCTGCTGTGGGCCACTCCAGACAGTTTCCTGCTTGGAGGCTGGGCAGGCTTGAATCAGAGTATAAAACATTTCTATAAAAGAGAGTTGATGCATTTCTAAGAAACTTTCTGTAAAAGAGAGTTGATGCTTCTAAGAAAACTAGGTTGAATGCTCTGGAAAGGCATTATCAAAAATTTTTGAAAAGGGCTTCCCTGGTGGCGCAGTGTTGAGAGTCCGCCTGCCGATGCAGGGGACACGGGTTCGTGCCCCGGTCCAGGAAGATCCCACATGCCGCAGAGCGGCTGGGCCTGTGAGCCATGGCCGCTGAGCCTGTGCGTCCGGAGCCTGTGCTCCGCAACGGGAGAGGCCACAACAGTGAGAGGTCCGCGTACCGAAAAAAAAAAAAAATATTGAATAACTTAGGAGAAAAAAATGGACAAAGAGGGAAAGAACCATATATTTAAAAATCCGTCAAGAAGGTCTCTGTATTCAAATTGTTTCACAAGTAACTTGAGGTCCGCTTCTCTTTAAAGACACCAGAACTGGAAGGGGCAGGACTGTAGTATTAGGGGTGCAGTTTGTACAGAATGGATGGGGAGGCAATGCAAGCAGCAGGCCCCCATGCAAAGAAAAGGCCCAGCTCCTAAGCAAAAAGTTAGTGAAGAAATCAACATTTACAAGGTTTATGTCAAAATAAAATACCCAATGTACACATGTATCATATTTACAATTCTCTGTTTGAACCAGGTTTTTCAACTGCCTGACCCTCTCCCCACCATTGCTGACTTTGTGAACACGGAGAGCTTCCATTCTGCCGTCGTCTCCTTTCCTCAGGTTGTAGAATCAGGAGACAAAAGGAAAACCCCAAAAAATCTGAGGTAGAAAACAAAAGCAAAACCTCTTCTCATTTTGGTTCTCCCTTAAGTTATCCTCCCCTGTTTTTTCTTTCAAGTCTCAATTCTATTAGTCTACTTATATGTCCACTTTTGCACTTCATAATCCCTCAGAAAGTCATACAGGCTGGTTTCCATGAAGGGAATTCATCACCCCCCAAAGTAAGCTCCTCAGTCTTCTTCCATCGAGTTACTTCCTGGAGCAATGACAAGGGTGCCCACCCTGGTTCCTGGGCTGTTGAGTTGGGTTTTCTTCCTCTTTCTCTGACTACTTATTTTTCCTCTTCTTCCATGGTGCCTTCATGGGCACAACCAAGGTCCTCTTGTTTCAGCTTCTTCTCTTCCCCTTGCTCACAACTCCTTGTTATTTCAACTCACGCTTCTGGGGTGTTGCCAACGGTGTCCGGGTGCCCACAGCTGAGAGCACTGCACTTTGCCACTGGCAGGGATGCAGTAAAGCCCGTGAATAAATGGGTAACTTCCACTGTCAGCCTTGACTTCTCCCCAGACTCCAAATCCACATACTCAGGGGCTATCACTGGGCAGTGGCCAACAGGGACAGTTACTCAATTAAGACTCTTTTCCTTTATCTGGGCTCCAGAAGTGGTAATAAAATATCACTGATGATAATAAAATGACAAACATTATATTATAAACAGTATGAGGCATGTCAAGGACTTACAAAGTGCTGGGAACATAGCTAGCCCTCCACAAACAGCAGCTTTGTTAACTGCTTGTTAGATAGCACCTCACATCTGTCCTCTGTGCCCTGCTTCAGTAACTGAATTAGCACAGCTTTAATCACTGAGACCAGTAATCAATTTCTGAGTCATTTTCTACTTCTTTCTCAAGCCTCACATCCAATAAATTGCCAAATCCCGCCCATTCCCCCAACCTCCCCCAAAATCTAAAAATTAAATCTTAAAGCTGAGCTGTGTTCCTCTTTATGTTCCCACAGCCACTGACCTACTTTGGGCCCTCGTCACATTTCATCTAGACCCTGCAGGAGGCCCCTCACTGGGTTACTGCACAATGGACTCCCTTGTAGAGTACTAGCCCATAATAGTTCCCCTTGGCTTCGAAAATACCCTTATACAGTTGCCAGTAATGTCCCTACGTAATACTGTCTTTAAACGGCTCAGAAACTTTCAATGGCTCTTTACCACCTGAGGAATCAATCCAGGTGATTCTAAGCAACGAATGGCCTGACCTCAACCCACCTTTCCAACTTCCTCTCCCAGGTGCAGGTAGGCAGGCACCTGTGATTCCCTGCACGTGGCACCTTCTCAGATTTCCAGTCTTCCAATCATTGTACACCCTTGTGCACAAGAAACTTTGCTTCCATTTCAGACCATAAAAGTCCTACCTGTACTTCAAAGCCCATCATTTTCCTGATGTTCTCCTAAATAAACTTTCTTTGGAATTAAAGAATTAATTCCTTCTCCATCTTTCTGCGCTACTTCCTCAAAACTGTCATAAACCATGTATTTTTCCATGTTTAATAATAATCTATACACACACATACATTATATGCAAATATATTTCGACACATACATATATGTTATAGACTAATAGACTACATGCTCATTGAAGATTTTACTTAATTTTACTAACAGAGCAGTGGATGGGTTCAAAAATGAATGAATGAATGTATGAATATATTCTATGCTATATATATCTACCTGTGAGTTATGGCATTTTGAAATGTGTTATAAAATATATGGCAGGAAACACATTTTTTTCCAGATTATATAAAATAAATCCCCAAAGTTGTTAGTCAACACTGGCTTATATATTATCTAGTATAAATTTATTACAATCTAAAAAACTTTGTGGCTGAACAATGAAGATCAGACTTCAAATCAGATGGACTTAGGCTCACTTTGTGCTACATTTTTCACATATTCCTATTACAGGGGCAGAAATCCTATAAAATACCCTGGTGCCTTCTAGATCCTTCCATCTCTCTACTTTGAGCATCCACTGTCTTATGACTTCCAGTCCTATTGGGTTTCTGATAGTTTCTTCCTCTCTGTGTAAGACCTCCAGTACACAGTCTGGGGATGACTCACCTGGCATTTTTATTTGACTATTCCTTTACATTCCTTTAAAGATATTCCTTTAGATGTATCTGGCCCCTTGCCTCCACATGCTACACTCCTAGGACAAGCAAACTGTGCCAACCCAAACTTCCAGAGACCAAATTCTCTGCTGGAACTTGGTACCCTTTCCTTAACAGATGCCTGGAGTCTATTAAACTGATAGAAGTCTCTGGTGAGAGACCCAATTCCTGGGTGTTAGGGAATGATCTCCCACTTGTATATAATAAGGGACAATTCGACAGAAAGCCCCTTTGAGAAGAAAAAAAGGCAAAAGCCCTGAAGAAAAGAAGTATCAAAAGTCTCACTGAAAAGAGATCCCTGCAGAAGAATGTAACTATAATTTGTGTCCATAGTTCAGGAAACATTCAATTACCTTATTAGATAATAGGGATATGTACAATGTTTAGATTCTCCACTTCTACTCATTCTCTTTATGCATGCCATCGTACCATGAGGTCAGCCTGGATAACTTCTACCTTTCAACACACACTTTAGACAACAGTCTTCCAAGGGCCATCTCCTACCTTGATGTTCCTCTCAGTGTGCTTTACTTCACACCTTTATTTTAATATCTATCACCTCATTTTGCATTAAACATCTGACTCCCTCCACCAGTAGGAAATCTGAGTGCTTAGAGGATAGAAACTATTTTTATTTTAATTAAATATCTTCTGCTGCTATTCAGATCCCCAACCGGAGTCATCAGCCCTTAAATGTTGGTGGAAGGAACAAACCTGAAAGAATCAAGGGTTTGATTCCATCTAAATGACAACACTCCAAGTTGGAAAATAAGTTCTTATTCTTTATCCTGACAATTGTTCCAGAACCCCCAAGTGGCGGATGCATATTTGGGGAACAAGTTAGATGCCTTTGGAAGATGCAGTCATTTTCCTGCCGTGCGGTGTAATATCCTCAGCTAATCATGATGTTCTGGTTCCACGATGATGGGGGTTCTGTTGGGGAAAAGGATCTCGGAATTTTTGAAGCTGAAATGGTGCTCCTTCAACTATTGCAGACCCTGCATTCGATAATGCCAAGTGGAATTCAGCTTTGCGGTACCGTTCTCTCTTTGGGTGGGATACTGCTTTAGGGAACCCTTTCAGGCACCCAGATGGCAGACAAATGTGAACCCAGCACGTGCTTCAGCCCGAGACTTTAAGTGCTGCTTAGTAATATAAATTGGGTGTATTTTTGGCTGGATTATGCCTATGAAGAGGAAGAAAGTACTCAGTGCCTGTGTTTGAGACATGTTCATACTTCCTCCACACAGTTCTCAGAAAATCTGGGGTAGGTTGTGGGGAGTGGGTATCAGGGCTGGTCTGATCCTCTCTTAAACTCTCGTTAAAGAAAAAACCAGGACTTCCCTGGTGGCGCAGTGGTTGAGAGTCCGCCTGCCGATGCAGGGGACGCGGGTTCGTGCCCCGGTCCGGGAAGATCCCATATGCCGCAGAGCGGCTGGGCCCGTGAGCCATGGCCGCTGAGCCTGCGCAACAGTGAGAGGCCCGCGTACAGCAAAAAAAAAAAAAAAAGAAAAGAAAAAGAAAAAAACAGTGACTAGAAATCAGACAGAGTTTGGCCCCATATAACTTGGATTCTATTGTTGGAGCCTCATGCGGTTAAGATGAGGACTGCCCAGTCTTACTGCTGTGTATTGTGACGGTCTCTGCAACGGACTGAACTGTGTGTCCCCAACCTCCCCCCCTCCCCCCGCCCTGCCCCGCCCCGCCCCACTCCATATTCGTATGTTGAAATTCTAACCTTCCAGCACGATGCTCTCAGGAGATGGGGCCTTGGGAGGTGGCCAGGTCATGAGGGTGAAGCCCCAAGATGGGATCAGTCCCTTTTAGGGACCCCAGGGAGCTCTGTCACCCACTCTCTGCCATATGAGGACACAGTGAGAAAACAGCTCTGCCACCAAGAAGGAGGGAGTTCACCAGAAGCCCCTCCACGCTGGCACCCTGATCTCAGACTTCAGCCTCCGGAACTGTGAGAAAGAAATTGCTGTTTTTTTAGTAGCCTCCTAGCCTGTGAAACTTGGTTAGAGCAGCTTGAACGGAGTAAGACAGTCTTATGCAGGCTACAGGGTCCACCTTGCAGAGGTGGGCAGGAGATTCTGCTCCGAGCATCTCCATCTTCCAGGAGCTGGGCTTCTGAGTGGGGAAGGGATCCTCTTTCTCAGTGGCACGGGGTGTTGCCCCATGGGCTCACGGGTGTGGCAATGAGCTACGCAGCGTCCCCACCCCCGTCATGAGGCTGCTGAAAGCCTGTCACAGGCCCGAGGGTGGCCAGCAGCCAGGTCTGAGAGCACGTGTACACCCTTTCCTCGTGGGGTTTCCCAAGTTTTAGAATGATCGATGCTATGAGAACCTGATGATGGGGTTCCAGCCCACTACCTGGAGTTGCCCAGATCACGCGCTCCTGGGCATATCAGCATCGACAGAGCCCTGGGGAACAGAGGAATCGAAGCGCAAGCGATGGAGGATGTATTCCACAGCTGTGGCACTGAGGTCCCACATGCAACGCTCTGGAATACTTAGAATAACCCTGAGTGGGCTGAGCTCCAACAAATCAGGAAAGGATGCACTGGACATACAAAGCCGTAGGATTTTACTTTGTCAGCATTAGCTGCAGATAAAGGCACGTTATTTACTCTACCTCTTTGTCTTCAGGCACTCAACTTTATGTTATGGCTGCTAGGATTTAGAATTACTTTAAGTATATGAAATAATATTCTACTATCTCTGAGGAGTTATTCTAAGAAAATAATTCAGCTACTAGAAATTGCTGGTCTCTCCTTGGCCCAGAAAAATTTCGCTTACAAACACTTCCTTTTCTTAGGGACAAAACTATTTTGTAGCCAAGGTTCTCTCTTCCACATAGCATTTTAATACAAAGCTTTAGGCTGAAGGGGATCCTGTTTTCCTTGCGTTTATATTGATAGTTGGCTAAGCAAACAATTACTGTGTTCATCAGACTTCAGGTTGAAACAACAGATGCAGAGCTGGAGAGGAAGGGGTTTCTCTTCTGCTTCTGATATGATAATGCAACGGAGAAAATTAGTTTTCTTTAATGTAGCCCCAAACACCATCTATCGACACATTATCAAGTGAAGTCACCTCTTTTATGTTGCACTCTGAAAAATTTTTAATATTCATGTGGAAATAAGAAATGCTTAGAGTTAGAAAAAAAGAAATGTAACATAAAAAATTCCTCCAGGATGTAGCTCAATTGCCAAGTCATCATTTAAATGACAAAACAGGTAATATTGATGCTAGAACTGAAGGGAATCACTAGAAATATCATTAAGTCAGGGTGACTTTAATATGATATTAACATGATTTGACTTTAATGTAGGTAACTTATCGATATCTTTTGATTTTTTTAGAGCCAAAAACCAATCAACTGCTTTACAATGCAAGAGTACCATGAAGATCAAATAACTAAGTGTTAATAAAAAAGACTACATTTCCAGTAACTCTGAAGTCTGGCGTTTTTTTGGTTTCCCTAAGGGATTGCATCAGTGAACAGGTTTGAGTTTTATTGGCTAAAGGGAACAATTGTCTGTAAATACAGGCATTTTGACTTATAAAAGGTACTTGTAATATAGAGGGAGGATGCCAGAAATTACAGACATTGTGGAACTATAAAAAAAAAAACTATTTAAAAAGGCATCCCATAGGATGTCCTACGACATTGATCTACTTGGAAACAGCTTTATATTTCCTCTGATTCTCCCATCCAGTAGTAGACTTAGGGGATGCGGGGAGGAAAAGAAAGTAAATAATGGAAAAAAGTAAGAAAAGTATGGCAGGGAGGGGTGGGGAGACTTCCCTGGTGGCGCAGTGGTTTATAATCTGCCTGCCAGTGCAGGGGACACAGGTTCGAGCCCTGGTCTGGGAAGATCCCACATGCCATGGAGCAACTGAGCCCGTGCGCCACAACTACTGAGCCTGTGTGCCACAACTACTGAGCCCATGTGCCACAACTACTGAGCCCGTGTGCCACAACTACTGAAGCCTGCATGCCTAGAGCCCGTGCTCCGCAACAAAGAGAAGCCACCGCAGTGAGAAGCCTGCACAATGCAACGAAGAGTAGCCCCCACTCACCGCAACTAGAGAAAGCCCACGTGCAGCAACAAAGACCCAATGCAACCAAAAATAAATAAATAAATGAATAAGTAAATTAAAAAAGAAAAAATACCACAAAAGTATGGGGGGGGGAGGTAGAGAGTGAATCATGTAAGAGGGCTTGAAAGTAGGAGAATATTTATAATTATAAATATAAATTGACCAGTAGAGAAAAGGGCCACAAAGAGTTCCAAAGGAAAATAAATAAGAAATGAGTGTTTGGTTTGTTTATTTTTTAAAAAAGGTACAACTCATATAAAATCTCTGAAGTAGGAAAAGTCTTGAGTCCATGTAGTAGCCCCTTTCCCTTTCTTAAGGCAAAAATGCATTTACATTATAGCACAGACATGGCTGTTCCAAACAGGGTTTACTGGGGAGTGTGTTTAAATTTCTCACCTTCTCTAGAGAGGGTTCCCCTCCTTAGGAAGACAGAAATGCTTGTTGTAAGTTTCAGGAACAGAATCAAATCTTTATAAGGTACAAAAATGACAATTTTTTTTTTTTAAAGTCATGCATTTTGCACTCAGACCAAAACCCCTGCTACTTAAAGTGTGGTCTTTGATCCTGGCAATATGGGAGTCAGCTAGGAACTTGTTAAAAATGCTGATCCTCAGGCTCCATCAGCAAGCTACCCTGTCTGAATCTGCATTCAGCAAGACGCTCGATTCCTATGATCAGTAGTTTCAGATGCACTAGTCTAAATAACTGTTATGAGAGATAAACTGAGTTTGTTTAGGTGGGTATCATTTATGACAACTTTACCTCGTAGTTATGTTTATATAATTTGAACGGCCCTAATTCCAACTTTTCTTTTATTAGTTATTACTAAGACTCTCTCTAATTGTACATATTTGTGAGTGGCATTAAAAATTATGTAAGAAACCGAATTCAAAGTAATGAAAAAGTAAATAGACTCACATTAAAATGCATTTGCACAGAAATTCTGCCTCTAGCTTTCGTCATCATTTCATGAAAGGGGAACACGTAGCAGAGTTTCTACATGGCAAACAGGAAACTCATACTGCGGTACTATGTCCAAGCATTTGAACTTTAGGATAATAAGGCCTTGCACAGTAAAAGCCCTGTGGCATTTCACGTTGTCTTGCTGAGAGCTGACTGCAGTTATTCTTTAAAGCAGAGGTCCCCAACCTTTTTGGCACCAGGGACCAGTTTCGTAGAAGACAATTTTTCCACGGATGGCGAGGTGGGGGGATGGCTTGGCGGTAATGGGGGGGATGGTTCAGGAGGTAATGGGGGGGATGGTTCAGGCAGTAATGGGGGGATGGTTGAGGCGATAATAGGGGGATGGTTCAGGAGGTAATGGGGGGGATGGTTCAGAAGATAATGGGGGAGATGGTTCAGGAGGTAATGGGGGGACGGTTCAGGCGGTAATGGGGGGATGGTTCAGGAGGTAATGAGGGGATGGTTCAGGAGATAATGGGGGGATGGTTCAGGAGGTAATGGGGGGATGGTTGAGGTGATAATAGGGGGACGGTTCAGGAGGTAACGGGGGGATGGTTCAGGAGATAATGGGGGAGATGGTTCAGGAGGTAACAGGGGGATGGTTCAGGCGGTAATGGGGGGATGGTTCAGGAGATAATGGGGGGACGGTTCAGGAGGTAATGGAGGGATGGTTCAGGCGGTAATGGGGGGATGGTTCAGGAGATAATGGGGGGATGGTTCAGGAGGTAATGGGGGATGGTTCAGGAGATAATGGGGGGATGGTTCAGGAGGTAATGGGGGATGGTTCAGGCGGTAATGGGGGAATGGTTCAGGAGATAATGGGGGGATGGTTCAGAGATAACGGGGGATGGCTCAGGAGGTAATGAGGGGATGGTTCAGGAGATAATGGGGGGATGGTTCAGGAGGTAATGGGGGGATGGTTGAGGTGATAATAGGGGGACGGTTCAGGAGGTAATGGGGGGATGGTTCAGGAGATAATGGGGGAGATGGTTCAGGAGGTAACAGGGGGATGGTTCAGGCGGTAATGGGGGGATGGTTCAGGAGATAATGGGGGGACGGTTCAGGAGGTAATGGAGGGATGGTTCAGGCGGTAATGGGGGGATGGTTCAGGAGATAATGGGGGGATGGTTCAGGAGGTAATGGGGGATGGTTCAGGAGATAATGGGGGGATGGTTCAGGAGGTAATGGGGGATGGTTCAGGCGGTAATGGGGGAATGGTTCAGGAGATAATGGGGGGATGGTTCAGAGATAACGGGGGATGGCTCAGGAGGTAATGGGGGGATGCTTCAGGAGATAATGGAGGGATGGTTCAGGAGATAATGGGGGCATGGTTCAGGAGGTAATGGGGGGATGGTTCAGGAGGTAATGGGGGGATTGTTCAGGAGATAATGGGGGGATGGTTCAGGAGATAATGGGGGGATGGTTCAGGAGATAATGGGATGGTTCAAGAGGTAATGGGGGGATGGTTCAGGAGGTAATGGGGGGATGGTTCAGGAGGTAATGGGCGGATGGTTCAGGCAGTAATGGCAGATGGGTCTGGTGGCAATGCGAGCCATTGGAAGCGGTGGGGAGCTGCAGATGAAGCTTTGCTCGCTTGCCCACTGCTCACCTCCTGCTGTGTGGCCAGTTCCTGACAGCGGTCTGCGGCTCAGGGGTTGGGAACCCCTGGTTTAAAGGAATCATTACTCTCAGCATTTCTATCATGTTTTCTCAGAAAATGTTAAAGGCCATTTCACTTTCCTAAGAAAAAATTACCTAACATTTAATGAGTCAGAGACATATCATTTTATTTGGTTTCTGTCTGCAGTAGGCAAAGATCACAACCAAAGTTTTAACCCAGGATGTGCTGGGGAGTTAGAATAATTGATCCAGAGCCATGGTTTTGGGGAAGGTTAGAGATGGCAGGAATCCTATATTAGTGCCAAGATGGTTTCAAGGAGGAAGGTAAATGATGGAGGCAAGCTTAGAGAGTGGGGAGACCGAACTTCAAGGATTTCCCGTTCCATTTGGCTCTCCCCAAACTTAGAGGGTGACGAACAAGCCCATCTGGGAACATTCGGTAGATGGACTGTCTAATTTCGAGAAATGTAGTTCGAGAAAGTTTCCATCTTGTCTCAAATAATTATTTCCATCTTGTGGAATAATTATTATAATTATAATGATTATTTCAAATTATTTGAAATAATCCCATCTTGTCTCAAATAATTATTTCACCTTTCATTTTTCTCCTGCCCATTAATTTCCCTTTTATATGCCAAGCACTGAGCTTGAGCTGGAAACTTGAGATAAAGAGACATCCTAAGAAATTTTCCCCGATTTTGAATCCTGGTGTCCCACAGGCTTCTGTCCTTGGTCACCTTTACTCTTATTTATATAGTTTTCCTGAGGCTATCACAAACCACCTTCTAACACTCAGCTTTTTACTCAAGATTTCACATCTCTGAGGTCCAGATTAATATTTCTGATTGCCCTTGGATGTTACCAAAAAATTTTTTTTGAAATCAGCTCAAAATCATCAGGATAAATCTACTTGCATTCTCATGAAGCAGATTTTCTTTCAGAATTCAGTTTTCATTTAATAGGACAATAGCACTTTCATCCATTCAAACATAAACACAGAGGTTTCTTGGATTTATCTCACCTCTCACTCATTCCCCAACCAGGGCCGGTTGCATGGGCACACGAGCTGGGCAGTCAAATAGGATCCTGCGCTCAGAAGAACTCTGTGCTTGGTTTAATGCTCTGCTGTTGCTATCTCAAAATTCTTAATAATTTTTGAACAACAAGCTCCACATTTCATTGTGAATTGGACCCTATGAATTATATGACTGGCTGTGTCCCCAAATCCTATAAATTCTGTCCCTAGTCCTGCCTCTCTATAATCTGTCCCTACACCCTGTTGTCAGAATTAGTTTCATAAATAAAATCTAGGCACTTCTCACCTCCATTATTTTTGTTTTTAAAGACTAAAGTTCTGCTATCAATTTCCCAAAGAGTAAAGTTAAAACAAGTGTTTTGGGCCTTGACTGCAATTAATTCACCAGTGTAAATTCCCAAGCATCTCTACCTCTACCTACCTACAGGGGGCATCCGCCCTGGCGTTCATGTGTCTGTGTCAATATCACATGGACTTGAAGTCACTTCTTCCTTTCTATATTTGACAACTCTATCCATCCTTCAAGATTCAATTTTACTAATGAGGTGTATGGCTCTTCATCGCTTTTCATCACTCTCTCTGGGTAGGGCCCCTCACCTTGGGTCAACTGTACTGCAGGGAAAAAGATTGCCAGCTGATTCACCTAGGGCTCCAGGGCAATGAGGAATGACTCTCTTCCAGCCCACGGTTTCTTCCAGCAGCGTGGCTGATGACAAGAATATGTGAGGAAACTCAGGCAGGTAATTAATTACCTTGGCTTTGACCAAAGTCAGAGGGAGAAAAAAACATATGCTCCCAAACCACATCTTCTCTCCAGGGCATCGGTTCAAGCTAGACTTTTCATACCAATCCCAAATGCTTCCTTTCTTGACTTCATTTCTTCTCTGTGGTACAAAACTCTCCCAATGCTTCTTTCCAGATCTTCCTGAAGATGGCACTAACTCACCCGCTTGAAATCATGGCCTACGTTTCATGGCTGTTTTCCTAGCTCTGTGCATGACTTGACTCACCTCACCCCTTCCAGGCACTGCAGGACTGTCCACAGTCCAAAGTTCCCTCTCCTTCTTTTCCATTTCTCTCTGTAAGGAATAAAGGCCCTGAACTCATGCCCCTGAATGCGTGACCTCACACTATGCTTGTTCTACAAACTAGTCCCGACTAACAACGAACAGTGAAATCCTTGACAGCAAGGGCCACGTCTGATATTTCTGGATCTTTTCACATCTATTTCATAAGATAGGCTGTAAAATGTTTAGTCAATGGGATGGAGAATGGATTGACCTTGTTAATTCTTATGTTCCTGTAAGAATAGAAACTTAACTTCACTCAACTTTTCTGTACCTCACCATTTCACTTTAAAAATTATGATTTTCACTATTACATTAAAAACCACCTCCATTAGAGAAAAAAATAGAAGATGGGTGAAAATGTATAACTGAAGATCACCAAATACATATAAATGATTGAATTTTTTTTTGCAATTCAGTCCTATAGTTTAAAAAAATCTCTTCAATATGTCTTAATTTCCAAAATAGCCTAACTATAAGTAGAACCATTTATTTAATAGACATTTATTAAGTCCATACTAACTATTGTGCTTAGTCGAGAAACATATAACTCAATAATCTAAAAAGGAAGAGGGATATATTTACAAATACATCATAAGATAATATAAGGTAGGTATAAGTATCAAATGCCCTAAAGACAAGCATGCCTTTGACCTAGCAATTCCATTTCCATGTATTTATAATAAAGAAATAATTTAAGAAGTGAACCAGTATTCAGCAATAATCATCTTGATTGATATACTAAAAGATTTGAGATAAAACCTACTACCTGGCTATACATGCAAGATAATTCAGCCTTTAAAAATGATGTTGTATAAATTTGTCTTGTTTTAGAAAGAAGTTAGCTATGTTCTTTCCCTGACAACTGGCTGTAATCACATGATGGATATTGTGTTACTAACATGTTTAAGAGTATGAACGTAAAACAAATATTTAAAAATCGTTTTCTCTCTATATAATTGCTAACACATTTCAAGGATGACCAGCTTCAAGATTATTTTATTGTGCCCTTTAAACTCTCTACAAAATAAAATTTTTCTTGTCTTTAAATGTCAAAGTGTGACCTCAGAAAGCAACATTGCATGAATGTGCAGTGACAGTTATGCACGGGAGTTGGCATGTTAGGCATATGCACAGGACATATTAAAACAAACCTCTAAAGTACCCATTTGCTTAGACTCTGACCTCACTTCTGCATAAGATGCAAACACGTATCCGTGCATGCACATACAGGCACACACACCTCAAAAAATCATAGGCAATGATATTCCTATAGAATACATTCACATACTTTTTGCGTTGCAGTAATGAAAAGAATGTATTCTAATGTTTGTGTCACATAATAAGAATGTCAAACCAATCAAGTTTCCTTAAAACAAGGCAAGCACACAAATAAACACACAAGCAAAAAACATGCATCCCATTAATTCACACCAACAAAATCAATCTTTTACAAAAGAGGATGCTTTTCTTTGGTAGAGCATTGTGGTCATCACACTCTGAAAGTGTATTTTCTCAGCATGGAGAATATTGTGTGCTTTTCCTCAAATATTAGTCCATTTCTTTTCCTCATATAATAAAAATGATACTGGAAGGTTAATGATGTGAAACCCTGCAGGCAAAATGAAGCTACTATCCTCTTTCTGCTGAAAAGACCATAGTAATGCAATGTGAAAAAATTAGAAAAGAGATCAAGAGTCTCAGACGGGGGCCTTCCCTGGTGGCACAGTGGTTAAGGATCCACCTGCCAATGCAGGGGACACAGGTTCGAGCCCTGGTCCGGGAAGATCCCACATGCCGCGGAGCAACTAAGCCCGTGTGCCAGAACTACTGAGCCTGCGCTCTAGAGCCCGCAAGCCACAACTACTGAGCGTGTGTGCCACAGCTACTGAAGCCCATGCACCTAGAGCCCGTGCTCTGCAACAAGAGAAGCCACCGCAATAAGAAGCCCGCGCACCGCAATGAAGAGTAGCCTCAGCTCACCGTAACTAGAGAAAGCCTGCGCACAGCAACAAAGACCCAGCGCAGCCAAAAATAAAAATAAATAAATAATTTGCTTAAAAAAAAAAAAAGAGTCTCAGATGGAAATTCAGTTTATGACATATTTTTACCAGAGCAGGGGCTCCACTTTACTAGATAGCATATAGACATACATATAGGTATTTAATTCATGGTTAAGAGGATTCAAGACGTTATAACCAAGGGGCAAACTAGGTTGAGTTATATCATAGTCTATACCAATATATCTTTGAATTCCTTTGTATTGGTAATCCCAGACATAAGTGAAACACAAATATGTGATCACACAATCTTCAAAATACAAAGTGTCTTTTTATGCACATAGCACCACATTGGGCTTTAAAATAACACTCATGTTTGAATTTCAGCAGAATTGCATGTGTTAATTACAGGAAAATCTAAATATTCAAAGATACAGCCTTCTGCTAAAAAGCCCTAAAATAGCTATAGAGTCAATAATAAAAATCTTTTAGTAAATAGAAAACTTGTTAATAGTTCCACTCAGGTCAAAAATATTTACTTAACTTATTAAGTACAATAATTTCATTATTATTAAACAAGAAAGAGAACAAAAGTATCTGAATTTTCAGAGTCACCACCAATACACCTCATTACAAGTTACATCTTAAAACAAACCATAACCCCTAAAACCAAGAACAAGACAAGGATGTTCACTACAGCCACTTCTACTCAACATGCCAATAGCAGTCCTGGCCAGAGTAATTAGTCAAGAAAAAGAAATAAGAGGAACTTAGATTGGAATGGAAGAAGTAAGACTATCTCTGTTCACAAATGATATGATCTTACCTGAAGAAAATCCTAAGAATCCAGAAAACAACTTTTAGAACTGATAATTAAGTTCAGCAAGGTTGCAGAACATGAGATCAATATACAAAAAGTCATTTGCTTTTCTACACAATGGGTGATCTGAAGGTGAAATTAAGAACAAAATTCCACTTACAGTAGCATCAGAAAGAAAATATCTAGGAATAAATTTAGCAAAATAAGTGCAAAACCTACACTGTGAAAAAAATTTTTTAGTGTTGAAAGAAATCAAAGAAGATCTAAATAAATGTAAAGACATTCCACGTTCACAGATTGGAAATTATAATATTGTTAAGATGGCAATACTCTCCAAATTAACCTACAGATTCAACAAAATCTCTATCAAAATCTCAGCTGTTATCTTTTTTTTCCTTGCAGAAATTAACAAGCTGGTCCTAAAATTCATATGAAGATGCAAGGGCATGGAGTAGTCAAACAAACTTAAAAAAGAAGAACAAATATGGAGAACTCATATTGCCCAGTTTCAAAACTGGGAAAGACTACAGTAATCATGACAGTGAAATACTGACATAATGGTAGACGTGTAAATCAATGGAATAAAGTTGAGAATCCAGAAACAAATCCTTAGATTTACAGTCAACTGATTTCTTCAATGATGACAAGAAAATTTAATGGAAAAATGATAGTCTTTTCAACAAACAGACAGCCACATGCAAAAGAATGAAATTGGAGCTCTAACCTTACAACGTATACTAAAATTAACTCAAAATGGAACACAGACCTACATGTAAACATTAAAACTATAAAACTCTTAGAAGAAAATGCAGGGATAAATCTTCATGACTTAGGAGTAGGCAATGGTTTTCTTGGATATGACAAAAAAAAAAGTAAGCAACAAAAAATAAAACTAGATAAATTGGACTGCATCAAAATTAAAAATATTTGTGCTTCAAAGGACACCGTTAAGAATTTGAAATGAAAAACCACAGAATCTTAGGAAACATTTGAAACTCAACAATATGAAGAAAAGCCAATTTAAAAATGAGCACAGGATCTGAGCAGACATTTCTACAGAGAAGATATAAAAATGGCCAATAAGCAAATGAAAAGTTCCTCAATGTTGCTAGTCATTTGGGACAATACAAATCAAAACCACAATGAGATACCACTTCACACCTACTAGGATGCTAAAATGAAATAAAAAGATAGATGGTATCACCTCACACCGGTCAGAATGGCCATCATCAAAAAGTCTACAACAATAAATGCCGGAGAGGGTGCGGAGAAAAGGGAACCCTCCTAACTGTTGATGGGAATGCAAACTGGTATAGCCACTATGGAGAACAGTATGGAGGTTCCTTAAAAAACTGAAAATAGAGCTACCATGTGATCCAGCAATCCTACTCCTGGGCATTTATATAGAGAAAACCGTAAGTCGAACAGATACATGCACCCCAATGTTCATTGCAGCACTATTCACAATAGCCAGGACATGGAAGCAACCTAAATGTCCATCAACAGAGAAATGTATATATGTGGTACATATATACAATGGAATATTACTCAGCCATAAAAAAGAACAAAATAATGCCATTTGAAGCAACATGGATGGACCTAGAGATTCTCATACTGAGTGAAGTAAGTCAGACACAGAAAGACAAATATCATATGATATTGCTTATATGTGGAATCTAAAAATACGGTACAAATGAACTTATTTACAAAACCAAAATAGAGTTACAGACATAGAAAATAAACTTATGGTTACAGGAGGGTAAGGGGGGGAGGGATACATTGGAGATTGGGATTGACACATACACACTACTATATATAAAATAGATAACTAATAAGGACCTACTACTGTATAGCACAGTGAACTCTACTCAATACTCTGTAATGGCCTATATGGGAAAAGAATCTAAAAAAGAGTGGATATATGTATCTGTATAACAGATTCACTTTGCTGTACACCTGAAACTAACACAACATTGTGAATCAATTATACCCCAATAAAAACTAAAAAAAAAAAAGACAGATGTTAACAAGTATCGGCCACAATGTTGAGAAATCTGAACCCTCATTCATTTGCTGCTGGTAATGTAAAATGGTGCTCTCATTTGGGAAAACAGTCTGGCAGTTCCTCAAATTATTAAAGATGGAGGTACCATATGACCCAGCAATTCCACTCTTAGACATATACTCACAATAAATGAAAGCACACCTCCACATAAAAACTTGTACATGAATGTTCTTGTAGCATTAGTATAACAGCCAAAAAAAAGTGAAAACAAATCAAATGTCCATCACTTGAAGACTGGATAAACAATGTGTGGTATATCCATACAATGGAATATTCAGCCATAAACAGGAATGAAGTATCAATACATGTTACAAAATGAATGATCCTTGAAAACATGGTGCTAAGATAAAGAAATCAGTTACAAAAGGTCGCACCCTGTATGGTTCCATTTATATGAAAGGTCTAGAAGAAGCAAATACAGAGAGAGTCGATTCATGGCTAAGAGGGATAGGAGGAGAGGAGAATGAGGAGTGATAGATAACGGGTACCGGATTTCTTTGGGGGTTAATGAGAATGTTCTAGTATTAGATAGTGGTAATAATTGCACTACAGGGTGACTACATTAAAACTCACTGAAGTGTACATTTGAAAGTGTGGATTTCATGGCATGTGAACTTAATAAAGCTGTTATTAAAAAATCATCTTTACAGCAACAGAACTGCTGCTTCTTTGGCATGGAGAATATGCAACTATAGCTAAAATACTCATTTTCTGCTCGTTGAAAAACTGTATAAAATTGGGCCAGAGATGTTTTGGCTGCCATTAGAAAGCACTTAGAATGAAGACCAACTACTTGCACAATTGTCTGAGCTGTGTTTGATATTTTCTTGCTTGCACTGTATCAATCTAATTATGCTGACACTTCTCTAGATAAGAAAGCACTATTCTGAGAATCAGAAGGCCTTGCTTGCAATCACCTGTCTGCTACCATATGATCATACCAAGGAACTTAAGCATTTCTGTTTGGAAGAGGGATTTTCTTTCACCATTCCTACCTCAAAAAGATGTCATAAATTTAAAACAAGATCTACTTAGAGGCACTGTACTTTCATATAAATACAGTAACTGTAGTTATTAACGGTAATAACTATTACAGGTATTGATGTTTATATTGTTAACTACCATCTACAATGTAGCTTGCATATGAAATACATATTTCTTGGGCAGGTATATGATAGTTACTTTCCAATATCAAAAGGAATTTCAATATTCCAGACACCAGGACGTCTTAGTATCTGAATAAGCATACTTGACCACTGTAAGCTCCATATAAGGTCTGTGTAGCGCACGCTGCTAAATACCCGCACAAAACATACGCACATCGTGTGGATTATCGTTTTATGCCTTCAATCACCAGCTTAACTTGATCTTCCATAATTTTACATCTACTTTGACTAAGATATATACTTACTAATAAATCTAAGAAGAACACACAAAAAAGGTCAAGCCTTTACATCTATCCCCACTGAAATTAAATTGCTTGCACACAAAATCAAGTTCAAGTAAACCTAGCAGGCCTAAAATCGTGTATTTAAGAGAGGGAAACACTAATTTAAGTGATTATATTACTTAAGCGACTTTAAGACAATATAATTTTACCTCCAAAACATCTACTGTTTCTTCTTCTTTTTTTTCTATGCCCCTCCCTACCTCCAAACACGTATACAAATGTAAGAATGTTGAAAGAAAAAAAGAAAACATTTAGCCCTGTGTGTCTTTCCTTAATAGGCGTTATTAAAATCATTATACAGGGCTTCCCTGGTGGCGCAGTGGTTGAGAGTCCGCCTGCCGATGCAGGGGACGCGGGTTCGTGCCCTGGTCCGGGAGGATCCCACATGCCATGGAGCGGCTGGGCCCGTGGGCCATGGCCGCTGAGCCTGCGTGTCCGGAGCCTGTGCTCCACGGCGGGAGAGGTCACAACAGTGAGAGGCCCGTGTACCGCAAAAAAAAAAAAAAAAAAAAAAAAAAAAAAAAAAAAAAAAAAAAATCATTATACAGATGAAGTAACTGAAGCCCATGAAGGCTAAGTGACCAGTACATTGTAACATGGCTCACAACCACTGGAGCCAGAACTGAACTCAGTCTCATTTTATAGACCCCATATGTGATCATTATTACATTCTTAACAGCAACCATTTACTGCTTCTTTTTACAGCAAAACTTTTCAAAAGCTTCTACATCTTTGGGTACTGTTCACCTACTAAGAACATTCATGCCTACCATTTCACTGAAATTGATCTGCCAGGGTCACCCATGACTTCCATGTTAGCCAAGCCAACAGTTCCTAGTCTTGATTCATCTTCCACATCTTCTAAGCAGCACTGAAATCCTCTCTTCTTGTCAGCTATGACTTCAAGTTTCCTATACTTTGCTTTTCATTCTCTTCTGTGGGCTCTTTCCTTCTGCTCAACTGCTATATTAGGGTGGTTCAGTCCTATACCATTGGCAACTTGGCTTCTGCATCTGCATTTTCAGAGGTGGACAGAAGATACTGTTTGAAATTATCGGGATTTTATTTCCTCGTTTACTGATTTATTGTCTCCCCACACTAGTATGTAAGATCCATGAGTCATGACACATAGGAAGTATTTAGTAAGTGTTTTCTAGATCAAAGGACAGATGGATGAATGGTGGGTGGATGGATGAATGGATGGATAGATGAATGGTGGGTGGGTGGATGGATGGATGGATAGATGAATGGTGGGTGGGTGGATGGATGGATGGATAGATGAATGGTGGGTGGGTGGATGGATGGATGGATAGATGAATGGTGGGTGGGTGGATGGATGGATGGATAGATGAATGGTGGGTGAGTGGATGGATGGATGGATGGATGGAAGGAGGGAAGGGAGAGAGTGTAGTGTGGGTATAATCTTTAATCTCTTCTTCCTGGAAAAACTGTGACCTGACCTGGTAAGGAGTGACCATAGAATATCTCTACTTTAAGGGCTCTCTTTTCTGACAAAGCTTGGGTTGGCTTTATCTGAATTCCACTTCCTTGGCCAATATGCATCAGAATTGTTGATTCCGAGTATTATCCTGGCCTGCCTCTATTGAATTCTAAGATTGAAATAGATTAAAGTTGGACCAGTTCAGTTTGTGATACATGGTATGAGTTTAAACTCTCCAGAAGGGAACTGTCATGCTGGATTTAACCACCCTCTCAACAAGCAGGGAAGCCAAAACTCAGAGCAGCAGAGTGAAGTCTGTACTAGGTCTAAAGTGAGTAAGCTCAGAGTAGAATCCCTTTTACAAGGTGTTTCTGAGAAACCTACAGTTTAGCACCAGGCCTTGATTTCCGTCATAGCGACTTGTCGCTCACAAGACACTCGAGGCTTTATTTAATTTCCTTAAGAGTCCCGTCTGATGCTGTCTAGATTGACCTCAAAGTGTGGTCCTTCCAGTTTTGAGGGCCTGCATCCAGTGTCAACTCATCAAACATCACGCTTCCGCCTTCCCCAGTCAGATGGGCAGCCCTGATCTCCAGCTGTTCCTCGGCAGCTTTTGTAGGAAGCTGTGTTATTTCATCTACCATATGCCAGAGCTCAGCACCTAGCAGTTTGCAATAAATAGACTTAATATAGTCAGGATTTCTGTTTAGGAGAAATGCTAATGATGATAATGATTTACATTTCACAAGGAAACAGTGTGATTCTCTGAACCTAAAGAAACAAATGAAAAGAAATGACTACTTTGTGCTATTTGGTTTATAGTTTACTGAATGCAATTTTCATTGTTTTCCTACTTTCTATATTTCCTATGTTAATTCACAGAGAAGTACAGGAGTCATTTGAATGCTCAAGCAGGTGATATACTTATTAACACTCAGAAATATAATAAATATTCATATCAAAGGAAAAATGACATATCAAAGGCTCTTTTCAAAATTAAGATGGTCATACATTATTAAGGCTATTTACCTTTCAATAGTACTTTTAATTTTGTCCCCTCCTCCAGCAATGGCAAGTCAAATAAATCCTATCTTAACATCAAGGTGCCTATCAAAGGACTCATCTTTCTAATTGAGCCTTCCTTGATAACTCTTGATCAATTTATTTAATCTATCGAAGTCTCTATTTCCTCATCATCATGCTTACAAAGGAATAATAATAGCTCTGACCTTTGTTCTGAATATTGAATGAAATAATCCAGGTAGAATATTTACTGCATGCTTGGTTCATAGTAAAGGCTCAACAGACGTTTGTCATCGTCATCCTCATCACCATCACCACTCAACAAATACTTAATCAACACCTACTTTGAATGTCCTTAGCACTCTTCAAAGTAGTCTGCCACACATTATGAGGATTCTGGTCCTAAACCAGCATCTGGCAGAAATTAAGCATTTAGTAAATGTATATGGAGTGTTGTTCATGTACCATCCTCTTCTGTAGTTCTGCTGAGATAAAGGTCATGCTGCATCCCTTCCAAGGCTGGATATAGTGTTAGGAACAGCAAACTCAACAGATACTCACTGAATGAAGAGTGCACAGCCAACGTTAAACAGCCATTAGGAAGTGATGCAGAGACCTATGTATTCCATTACGGTGACAAGCGACACCAGATCCACTCCCAACAAGAATAATTTATAAACTCTCCTCTCTTGCTCTTTACTGTTAACTGATTACCTGTATAAGAACATTGTTGTAACCTATAGCATCTACACAGCTGTCTGGGACCAGCTTTACATAGTGATATTAAAGCACAGAGAAGAAAGGGATGCATCTCAAATCAATACGGAACACTGTGTGGTTATTGGCTATTAATTCTGGCATCAAAGAGTGTGAGAATTTAAAATATTAAATAGGTAGGTAGATGTTAAATAGAGAGTAATCCATTTAATACCGTCACTGAAACAGATTTTTGAATGTGTGTGTTGCATTTATGATTGTAAATTTTGCATGACAGACATGATGAAGGTACAATTGATTACTCAGCCTCCAGACTGGTTGATTTAGTGGAAAGAGTCCTGGACAGGAAGTCACAGGAATCCAGATGTCTAATCTCAATTTCATGATTTTGGACAAGTCACTTTATCTCCAGGACTGAAACCTGTCCGTTCCCTTCCAGTTGTAAAACTCTAAGTTTCAAATAATAACCTCATCATCACAATCGGTGTTTTGTTAGTATCTTCCTCTGGAAGCACTGTCACAGATGACAGTCAACTCTATTTTCCACCTTAGAATTCAACATTCTATCCTGGCTCTATCTGCAGGGAGACAATATTAAATCAGCACTCACAATAAGGATTTGTTGCAGCCAGGCAACTCTTTCTCCATGTGAATGAGCATCTCACACAGTCCAAAGATACCATAAACCAATATTTCCCATTCATTCTGATCACAGCCTACTCATGACAAGATGGCAGACTGGGCCATAGCTGGTATCAGATCACATTACTCAGAACTAATTAAATCCCATCATTCCCTATAGACACAGGCACCATTCTTGGATAATAAAGGAGCAGACAGAAATGTCTGGACATTAGAAAAATTTGGTACGATAAATACTGTCTCTATAAGCTACACATACACATATACTTTTGTACAGCAGCACACATAAATTTTAATTACTTTAAAAATCAAGTTTCTGTGGGAAAACAAGGAAATTTTCAGCATACACTGTCTAATATTTCTGATATCAAGAAGTTATAGTAGAGTGATGTGGCATGATTATATGCAATGGGCTGGCTTGCCACATCATTGCTACTGAATATGTTGATTTAAAAAAATTTTCTGCGGTACTAATTTCACACATAATCCACAAATACTGGCCATGTTCAGAATTCAATACAGAACAAAATGATGAAGGATAACAATTAGGTTTTCTCCAATGCTTGTTCCAGCTCTAAAGCAAATCATTTACAATATCTGCAGCAATAAGTGGATGTGTAACAGCGCTATTTTTATATCACATAAGATTACTTTTTATGTTTGGTTTCTATTTTGGAGCTGTTTTTACGCCTTTGAAAATAATTCCCCAGTAGACACAAATGCACAGAGTGTATGTACTGAGGCACAGCTGCACAGCCATCAATCCCTCAACAATGAATGATCCTACACTTCAGCACGCAGACCAGGAACTTCAATCCTATGTTTATATTTTACCACTCTGTACCAGGATAATCCCAGACCCACAAAGGGGCATCTCTCAGGTGCCCATAGGCTTAGAGGTTCAGGTGCGAAGTACCATAGGCTGGAGTCCACATCGCTTGAGAGAGAAATTTGGGGTGAATACAGAATACAGAATAGTGAAAATGCCAGGGCATCACCAAGTGGAATATAATGACAAGAATGGACTGGTCTAGGTACTGGTGTCTGAAAGATCCAATGCATGGAGGGCTTCCTGAATCTTCTCTCTCTCTCTCTCCCTCTCTCCTCACTCTGGCTAGAATGCCTCCTTTTCACATATCCAAATCCTGTCCATGCTTTTTATTTAGGTCCAATAACCCTACTCTTCATCAACCCTCCTTGGACCCGGTCAGCACACACTGACCTCTCCTTGCTGTGCATGGTGGGGGGTGGGGGGGGGGTGGAGGGGTGGGAATGCCTGCACCTCCCATTTTCCTTTCCTCCACGATCTGTGTGGTCTCCAATCCTCCACCCATGGACCCATAGCCCTGGGTCCTGGCGCTTTATCTATGTTATTGTCACGGTGATTCTTCAGCTAATTAATCCTCTGATTATGCAAGTTCAGCCAAGTTTCAAAAGTGATCCTCATAAATCATGATGGGCAGAAATGCTTGTTTAGAAGAAAAAAGAAATCCCTTCGGGGCCAGCTCCTTTTAGAACTGTCTCTGTTGAAGGTAAGATGACAGACAGGAGGAGCCGTAAAGCCCCTGCTGGAATCTCTAATCCCTCAGCACCCTGGCATCCCCCCACACCCCGTGTACCCCACCCTGGATCTCTGCCTTACCACGTCCCCTCTGCCCACACACCCCCAATACCAGGCACTCAGTCACAAGTGTGCCCTTTCTCTTCCTACCAAAACAGAGTCATTTTAATGCTTTCCTTGACTTATTACAACCCAACTTCAACACAATCACACTAAAGCATTAAACCCAAAGTATTCTCGCTGTTAAGTTGCGGCATGAAAAGCTTTTGTTCTTTGGCTAACATAACTTGAAGCATCAGCAAACAGAAGAGTTTTATTGTTGTTTGGGGTCTAGAAGGACCATTGAAGCGATGCACCAGTCCTTGCTGCTTTAATGGTGACAGTGACATGGCATGCACAGAGAAAGCTATGTTCACACATTTCTTTCCCCAACAAAGCCCTCTCCAAAAGGATTTTAGGTACTAGGAAGATTGGTGCTAGAGACGAATGGGGGGTTCGTGGGTGGAGAATAGCTTCTGTCTGCTCCTTAGCAAATTCCTGTCTCTAAAAAAGTCCACCTTTTCTATTTTCAACAAAGCACCAACACACCTCCACACAGTTATTGCCCATAACAAAATAAATATAGTATGAATGTTCTCTGGTGGCAACATACACTGGGCCTTGCATCATAGGTCCAATTATGTATGGAGAGTCAGCTCATTTTGCAAAGCTTCTCTTTGTTTTCCATCATATTTATATATATATATATATGTAATATATATATTATATATATAAATATAATCTAAAAAATAATAATATATATATATATATATAATGGTATCCTTTTACTTGAATCCTTTAACTTGCATTCTTTATATGCTGTGTTCATTGATCCACAGCTTACAATTGTTTGTATGATATGATTTGACAAAGGAATTTGAATAGAATATTTAAGTAATTTTACCTAAGTTAGGAAGGCAGGTTGTCTAAAGAAGCTGAAAGTGGCTTTTGTGTTTATTAGAGACGGTCTTTCCGGAGACAGTGAGGAATACATCCAAGGTACTAACTTCCTCAGGAGAAATGCACCAGTGAGGACTTTAGTGCTTTTAAATATGGTCAAACATCCACGTGGGAGTTATGTATCCAAGAAGATTTTTCACCCTCAGTCCAACTCATAGCACTTAGAGCACGATTATCAATATGAAATGGTTACCGAATTATTAGTTGCCAATAATTGTTAAATTATCAACAGGAAACCACCTCTCCGGCTACACCCCCTTCACCAGGACGCTCCTAGAACACATGTGATGTTTCAGAGTTAAAATTAACAGATGGTACACCAATAGGTACACTGTCTTTTTATATTATGAATAAAATGTTCACATTAAAAACACATAATCATATTTGATTTTCCCAAAGAATTTAGGAAGGAGTTCAATTTAAACATTTTGATTTAAGATCTCAGGTTTTGCAGGTAAGGAGATCTAATTTTCTATCACCTGTTACCCGTGGGACACCAGAAATACCCAAAGCTGGAGGAACAGCAGGACTGTCACGGATGGCACGCATCTCAGGACTGTCCATTACTACTGGCAGGGGCACGCTGCCTTGCTAGTAAAAGAGCTGATGTTTAGACCTCATCTGCAGGTGTTCACCACTCAGGCTGCACAAGGCTGTGCTTTCAGGTAAAATCAACCAGCCGACACTTACCTGTAGCTTGCTGTATGCCTCTAAGCACGTCTAAACACTTCATATACATTTAATCCTCACAACAGCCTGCTCACTAGGAACTATCATTATCCCCATTTTATACTTAAGAAAACTAACGTGCAAAGTTAAAAACAGAAATACCATTGGAACCAGCAATGTCCACTTCCAGATATATTTGCAAAAAAAAAAAAAAAAAAAAAAGAAAGCAGGGATTCGACTTGATACTTGTATACCATGTTCAGAGTAGCATTATTCACCACAGCCAAAAGAGGAAAACAACCTGAACAGCCATCAGCAGATGAATGGGTAAACATAATGTGGTCTATCCATACAGTGGAATATTATTCAGCCTTAAAAAGGAATGAAATTCTGATGTAAGCTACAACATGGATGAAATGTGAAGACATGATGCTAAGTGAAATACGGCAGACACAGAAGAACAAATCTTGTATGATTCCATTTACATGAGGTACCGACAAGAGTCAAACTCACAGAGGGAGAAAGTAGAATAGAGGTTACTAGAGGCTGGGGAGAGGGGAGTTATTATTTAATGGACACAGAGTTTCAGTTTTGGATTACGAGAAGGTTCTAGAAACAGTGGTGATGGTTGCACAACGTCGTGTATGTACTTAATGATACTGAATTGCACACTTAACATGGTTAAGATGATAGATTTTATGTTATTTATATTTTACCACCATGAAAGAAAAGAAAAGAAGTAAGGTACAAGTGCAATGTCATGCTCTAAATCCTTGAGCCTGTACATGGCAGAGCTTGGCCTAGAGCTTAGGGGGTCTGGCACCAGAGGCCACATGTTAGCTACGTGGCTGCTGGAGTCACATACCTGCACCCACATCTGCCATCAGAGCTAGTCATGGGAACGCGCAGAGACGCTTGTGCGCAAGGCACATCGTGGCAGACTACAGCTCACGCTGGCACACCTGCCAAGCTTCGACTAGACCCTGACGAGGCCGTCTGCCAGCCTGCCCACGGCTCCCACTCTCCTTCGCACACACCTCTGACCCACACTCTGCGTCTCCCAGCACCATGCCTACCTCAGCTAACCACCTACACCGTCTTCCCTTTATCTCCAGGTTCCCAAGATCACCTTTCCTATTTCTTGCATGTTTCACTTTGGATCAACTGAAGCACAGATGGGAGCTGTTCCGTCAGCCATCAATGTCTGTTCCACCAACATCTTCTACAACATTCCAGTATACATCTCTCGGACTTTTTGTTTGTTTGTTTGTTGCACCAGCTATAGATCCTCACCAAGAATTCTGTGACCACGTAACACTCTTCTAAGCGACGATGTCACTGTGTTTAACATTTCCTACAAACCTGTCTTCGGAATTTTACTGTGTCCTCTTAAAGAAGAGAGGGTGATTTTATGTTTTATTTTTCCCTCAGCACTTAACAGAGAACAGCGGACACAGAGACAAGCACTAAACATTTGCCTAACAAATGTCTTCCTAACAGACACACTAGGGAGTCATCGAGGTAAGGGCCACAGTTTGTGACTTGGATAGTGAGATGCATTACAGGTGTGGAGCATGTTTTTCTAAACAGAATTAAACAGATTTCTCAAGAAAAGTAAATAACCTTGAGTAACATCATAGTAACATAATAATAGTAACAGGTTCAGTGAAAAAAAGAAAGCATGCCATATAAGCATCCCTATAGAGGGGCACATTTAAAAGCTCCCAGCGGACTTATCCATCACCGTCAGTTTCACAGTCCGTCTCATACAGGGTTCAGAAAGAATGAACATATTGTTACTCCCGCAATTGTACTTGGTGTCAAATGACAACGTCATCCATCAAGGAGGCATCCCGGTCAATTCAAGTGAAGCCTGCCTTGAGCCGTATGCACAGAGGCTTTTGGGAACACTGATTATTCTCAGAGCTTCAAAGCCATACTCTTAAAGAATGAATGGCCAGCTTTTCAATTGGGTTCATCAAGTAAAACACAGCAACCCGTGAAATGAAGAGTATCTTTTCCCAACGATTCACTTAAAAATGAAATATCTTACTACTAAATATATTCAGGAGTTAGCCCTTCGCCTCATTGGAGGTTTTAGAAAGTCAAAGTAATTGAAATGTATCAGAGGGATCAGGGCAGCCCCGACTAGGATGGGAATCCAGGTCCCTCGGAAACCACCAAAAGGGGGGTGCAGGATCGGGGTCTGGTACCAGATTCTGAGCACGGCCAAGGTCCTCACAACTCCGTCCCAAATGGCCAGATACACACCGATGCCAAAAAACCCCGCCCAACTCAGCCTGGCCCTACCTCAGGGAAGATGACCATTCTCAGCTGGACACCTGGGGCAGAGTCTGGACCAGGCCACACAGGATGTGAGCACCCACGTGCTTGCTGGATAGAATAAGGCAGTCAGGTGTGGCAGGGCCTTTCTTTGAATTAATCCCCATCTAGCCTCATTTTAGTGGGGACACCAAGCTGCTTATCATCAGCATGGAGGTAGCCCCCATGGCCGCTGCCTGGACCAGGCAGAGCTGCCTGCGGTCGGCAGTTTATGTCAGCGGCTTCAGGGGACACACCTGAGTCTCCAGTCCACTAACAGGAGGCAGCAGGCCTATGCTGAGACCAGTGGGGTGATGAAAATATTGGGGAAGAGAAACCCCAGGCTCACACTTTGGTAAGTGAATGCTTGCAGTAAATGGCAATGAGCAGAACAGGGATGCTTGGGCAATCTGCATTACCTACCGAGAGATCTGGGGAGTAAAGGTTGGTTATCCTTGGCCAAAAGGTGAAGGAAATCAAGGCTTGACCCAAGGCAGTGCTGTTTCCATCCTACTAAGAAGTCTTCCCAAATCAAAGTGGGAATACTAATTATATATACCCTGCCCAGGGGTGGAACAATGCTTAGCTTGGATGTTCTATCAAGTATGTAAAAACAGGTTTACTGTTTGTTTGTTTTTTCAACAGAGATATCATTATGTTTGGGAATGCTAATAAACGGATTATCTAATTTCTATTAAAAAATCAAATGTGGGCTTCCCTGGTGGTGCAGTGGTTGAGTGTCCGCCTGCCGATGCAGGGGACACGGGTTCGTGCCCCGGTCCGGGAGGATCCCACGTGCCGCAGAGCGGCTGGGCCCGTAAGCCGTGGCCGCTGAGCCTGCGCGTCTGGAGCCTGTGTTCCGCAATGGGAGAGGCCACAACAGTGAGAGGCCCGCGTACCGCAAAAAAAAAAAAAAAAAAAAAAAAAAAAAATCAAATGCTCTGTAAATCCAAAATCTTCTTTCAGTGAAGTACATTTTATTCGTAGATATTCAAAAAAGGCGACGAAAAAAGGAATTCTTCTATAGTTCATAAGTAAGAAATATACACTGTGTTTCTCCATAACCTGAGCCATCTCTGATCTATTTTTAACTCTGCTTTTGTGCTCAAGAGAAACTCACAGGGAAAAAATGATTCAATAAAAAGCAATATCCCCATGGGAGCATAATCAAATAAAGCTTAGTTTGGAAATATGTTTTGTAGTCTCCTAAATGCAAAGCATGTGCTGGATTTACTAGATTTTCAGCAAAACTATGAATATGAATGGGAACTTCCAAGTAACCCAAGATTATGCAGATAGCTTAAGCTTTACTCAGAGCAAAATTTCACACAGATTTAGAAATATTTTCATAAAAAAGGGCTGTAAAGAGATTAATCGTACTTCAAACAATCTAAAATCATGGATTTAAAAGATCTTGCTCTGGTTTATTGTCTTCAAAAATTACTCAGAACAATATGCGCTTAGGTATCTAGAACAGAATTATCAAAATCCTTTGGTACTGATTACTCTACCATTCCTACATTATTTAGAAATAATAATTTACCTTGAAAATTGCATACTATATGCTATGAGATTGCTTTTTAAGCTGTATGCTTTCCAGAGCTTTAAGCTATACTGTACCCTGAAGTCAGCTTAGCTTCAGCTACCAAAATGTTTCTACCAAACGGGCACCCCAGATGTTCCTTGAGTAAAATAGTTCCTTCAGTTTTTCACTCTCTAAGTGCCCACCTCAAACTTTTCATTACCAAAGAGGTTGTTATAATTCTAGCTGAGAAGCAAGTGTGAGGTGAGGATTCCAGAAAGGTGTATAATCTCTATACACATAATGAAAACAACAAGGAAAGATTCTTTTGGTAAATGTCAATAGAAATGGGTAGGAGAGGAATAATCCTGTCCTATCCATGTGGTTTAAAAGAATCCAGTTTTAGACCCCTTTTGGCATCGTTGCCCAGTAGACACAAAGTCACACAGACTGTGTCTGTGGCTTCAGGGAGTTCCTTCCCCACTCTGCTTTTAGGCCCTGGGGCCAGCACTTTCCAGGAGAAAGCTGAAGTTCACTCCAAGATGGACACAGCAGCATTTCCATGACCAATCTCCAATCAATCCAGGAGACAGAGTCCTCTGCAGCTGGGGAGATGTGGGACCCACAAGACTTCGGACCTCAAGCCCTGAGCACTGCACCCAAAGTTCTAGAGTGCAGGATTTTCCAGAACCTGACACCCTGTCACACAAGGGCGGCAGGGCCTTGCCAACATTTCTAACCATATATATATCTTGACCCTGTTCATCTCATCCATGACTACATGTCTCTAGCACCCCTTCTGCACTGGCAGAACCCATTGGTGTAGATCTTGGTACCCATTGTTGAAGGGCCCAGTGACCATACCTAGATTATGGACTCCTGATTGGGATTCTCAAGTGCTAATCATCCATGCCTAGGGTGAAAAATAGTGTTAACTTGCAAACACACGCATTTTACACTGAGCTATTTTCAAAATAAATTACTCTCTGGACAATGTAACACATCCTGCAGACATAATCATCATTACAGCCTTACTCCACTGGTGGGACAGGCAGTGATGGAAAAAGTTATTACCTTCTTAGAACCACTAATTCTGAATTTACAAAAAGGGCCTAATCCAGTGTGATCAGGCTGAAGTAGATGAGACACTTGTTCCCAAAAAAGCAGGGCTGGCCAAGGAAAATAGGAATAGGGGCATGGCAACAGGTCAAGTATGGGAACAAAAGCAAACAACAGGGGAGTATATCAACGAATCAAATCTATGCAGGTAAGGGAAGTGGACATGGAGGATGGTAGGAGACCTTGGCTCACGGGGGTGAACTCAAAAAGCTAGGGTGAGCCACTTACCTAGGCGATTTTTACCACACGGTATTATTAAAGCCGGAGAACTCAGAAAAGAACAAAATAAAAACCACCCAAAGACAACACTCATCCTTTTGTTATATGATTTTCCAGGCTTCTTTCTTATGAATATTTTTACACAGTTGAAACACTGCACATAGGAATTTATTTATTTATTTATCTTTAAAAAATTTGTATTGTAGTTGCTTTACAATGTTGGGTTAGTTTCTACTGTACAGCAAAGTGAATCAGCTATACATATATATCTATCCCCTCTTTTTTGGATTTTCTTCCCATTTAGGTCGTCACATAGGAATTTATATTCTGCTGTTGTCACCAAAGATTACAATTAATGTCATTTAACAATGATTCTGATCATTGATTTGCTTGTCCACTAAATCAGGTCCAGTGACGTTATTACAAGACCTACTAACTGGGGTGGGTGCTATGATCAGATCCCTCCCAGGAAGGATCTATTCCCCCAGCTGCCAGACGACCCTCAGCTGTCAGCCCCCTGGGGAGTGGCTCAGCCCAAGAATCACGCTCCCTTCCCTTCCAGAGCAGCCTACAACCCTTGACTGGTTGGCTGTGAGGATATGTAGGCCCAGCCCCCTTACCCCAAGCAAGCCCTGCAGCTCTCCTGTAGGTCAGCTGGAGCCTCTGTTGTGACTGTACCACAGCCCAACTTCGCCCTCCGTCCTGGCCAGTGTCCTGTTCCCTTCCCTTCCCTTGAGCAGTGCTGACCCCAAGAGCACCCCAAGAAGCCTCCTGTATGCTATTTTTCATGTCAGAGTCAGCTTCCTGGGGACCCCGGCCTGAAAGACGCGAGCATTTATTAGGAACGTAAGCTCTTTAATCTCCAACTACTTTTGCGACAGCATTCTACAAGACAATTTCAATCTCAACATTTTAAAAGACCGACTCAAAAGGATATTTAAGACCTTTGAACTAAAAAGCAAATTTTATTGAGCTATTGAGCAACAATGCAGGGTATCCACCTTGCCAGGGGCTGAAAATATTAAAACAAACATAGTCCTTGCTCTGTAGACTCTATGGAGATTACTGATATGTGTGTGTGTGTGTATTGTACGTACGTATGTGAGTTGGGGTGAAGAGTCTACAGAGAACAGAACTATTGACAATATGGTATGAAACTGATGAAATTAACGGAAAATAAGAAAACCACCGTGTATAAAAATATTTCGTTCTATCATTTCAAATTATTTCTATATATTCAAAATAGAATAAAAAAGAAAAAAAAATCATGCTAGCTCAGGAAACAAACTTTAAGCACTGCTTCATAGAGTAAATGTTGAGGATGCTGGATGAGTTGGATGCTGGCTTCCAAAGCCACCCACGGCTTGCTTGTTGTTCTCTTATGACAGGGGGAAAAAAAAAAAAAGAGGGAGGGGGATAGCAAAGCATTTGAAGTAGTCATTTTGCATAAAAGGAACATGCAATTCAGAGAAAAAGAGGAAATTATGTGAGCAATTAATGCCTCTTTATGAAATGATAAGGCAATTAGTGGAAACACCAGCCACTAGTGTTCACGGTGAAGTGCAGCCCCCGGGGGCCCAAGGAGGGGAAAGGCGGTAATGCAGGTTCATCACAAAGACACTCAGAGCTAAAAGCAGTCTAGGAGAGCTCACATCCATATGCCAAAGAGTCACTATCTTTGCTAAAAATACTGAATTGACATGAATTCTCGCATCAAATGCAAGACTTTTAATGCCTAAATGGATAAGCATTTTTAATAGGGAACAACATAATCAGCCATGCTTATATGTATACAATAGCCCTCAATAGCCCTGCAAAAATCATACTGAGGAACAGTCCCTGAAGTCTTAAGGGGACTTGACCTCAGGACTCCTTCCACCTGGGATGGGACTTGCTGGTCCACAGCTGCCAAAGGAGAACACGTTTCCAGCAGATCCACTGGGCATCACGAGCAAAAGCTGCTGGGACCTCAGGCAATCAGCACACTTTAGCCCTGACCAAACCACAGAGCTCTAGCGGGAGCCCGGAGGCTGAGCCCTGGCTTCCAAGACAACTCCAGCTCTCCTGGGGGACCAGGAAGCTTCCCTTCTGGGCAAAGGCCTCCCCTCCCCACGTCAACATCCTCTCAAGCCCTGATGTGTACTGACATCACCCCAGAGCCTTGAGATTCTGCGTGTCTGACAAGCTCCCAAGAGATGATGTTCCTGAGCCCCCGGCACCTCACTTTGAAAGCCAAGTAACCAGTCTCCGAGAAGATGGTTTTGGGGGACCCTAATCGTCCATCTTCTTGGTCTGCCGGCTCTCCCAATAAAGTCATATTCCTTGCCTCAGCACCTCCTCTCACGATTTATTGGCCTGTCTTGTGCTGAGCAGAGTCAGCTTGGACTCCTAACACAAAGCTGTTGCAAATACCTGCAACCACCATAGCTTCCCAGGCTTGGGAGGCACTAGAGTCCCATTTTCTTGGAAGGAGTTAGGAAACGATGTAGCTCACAGGGGTCGGAGGCCGAGAGACCCCAGGGCTGATTCTTTGCCAGAGTCCTGGCACCATGCTTTATTTATTTAGATGCTGGGTTTTTTGTTTTTTAAATTTTTGTTGAAATATAATTGGTTTACAATGTTGTGTTAGTTTCAGGTGTACAGCAAAATGATTCAGTTTTATACACACACATATACATATATCTATTTTTTTTTTAGATTCTTTTCCATTATAGGTTATTACAAGATATTGAGTATAGTTCCCTCTGCTACACAGGAGGTCTTTGTTGCTTATCTATTTTATATATAGTAGTGTATAAGTTTTAATTGCCAACTTACTAATTTATCCCTCCCCCCTTCTCCTTTGGTAACCATAAGTTTGTTTTCTATGTCTGTGAGTCCATTTCTGTTCTGTAAATAAGTTCATTTGTATTAATTTTGTTTTTTTTAGATTCTACATATAAGTGATATCATATGGTATTTGTCTTTCTCTATCTGGCTTACTTCACTTAGTATGGTCATCTCTAGGTCCATCCATGTCAGTGCAAATGGCATTATTTCATTCATTTTTTAATGGCTGAGGAATATTCCATTGTGTATATCTACCACATCGACAGATGAATGGCAACATGCATTTAAAATAAGAGTCTCAGGCTCCTTGTCTGAAAATGGGAGTGATGCCTCCCTCTTTAGTTGGTTGCTAGATGTTTGTGGTCTAAATATTCTAAGAAACACATAAGCTATCTTTTCCTCAAAGACTTTTCTGACAAACCATTCTCCCTGATCTCGCTTTGGTTCTTAAACTTAAAAAAGTAAAGATGACTACATCTACTTCTATGGTACATTAATCTGCACTAATTTAATATACAAAAGGAATGCTAATAAAACAATTTCACTTTCTCAATCTACTCAACTATACTGCCTTGTCAAAGAAACAGGCTGCTATGGGATAAAGCAGGCTTCAAAATACCCCAACTAACATACAGCAACACTCCCTTGTGTGTGTGTGTTAGGATTATGGTGTATTTTCTTCTCAAATTTGTTTGTTTCCTATACATAATTTTTCCCCATAGGTAGTATCACGCTGAGTGTGAAATTTCTTACCCTGCTTTCATTACTGTCCATTATAACATGAGCATTTTTTACAAGTGTAATCTTGTAAGAGGCAGCTTTTTTCGTTGTTTATTCCTTGAGTATTTATAGATTGAAGGGAAACAAAAAGCATTACTGCATCTGTAATCTCACAGAATAGTATCAAAAAAATATGGTATTTCCATGCTTGACCCATCTCAGAACAAATGGAATTGGTGGAATATGAAAACTGTGCAGTGTGAAAATTACACAATTAGTAAAATATATGAAAGGGTTGACCTACAAAGATCATTTTCTCCTGGTGTTACAAGCATGAACTCTGGACCTTCATTACTGGGCTTAAATCCCAGATACGCCATTTACTGCTTAGGTGACTTAGAAAAGTATCTTGAACTCTATGACTTTCCATTACCCCATCCATAAAACAGGGCTAAGCCAAGAAACTCCCTCATGGGCTTGTTGTAAGAATTAAATGCAATTCTATATGCAAAGCGCTCACAAGAGCCCTTGATTCATAGTAAGTACTCAATAAATATAGTGCTAATTACATCAAAATGCATTTCATGGGTGACAGCAGTGATTCCCAAAGTATGGTCCTCAGACCCACAGTATCATCATCACCTGGGAACTTAGAATTACAAACTCGTGGGCCTGACCCAAGACCAACGGAATCAGAAAAGAGGGGGACAGCAATCAGTCTTTCAATAAGCCTCCTGGTCATTCCAATGCCCTCTTAAGTTTGCAAACCACTGGGATAAAGGCAGAATATACCACTGACTCTTTTTATAGATATGAATTCCCAACGGTTTTCCAGTTTTCTTTTATGGATTAATTAATTTGAGGTGGTGAGGGAAAGGCTGGTTAACAGCTATAAAGCACTACCTAGAGTATAGCTGACCCAGGCATCTTTAACATTAATTAATGATCTCTGTGAATCTTAGGCATTCTGAGACAAAATCCATCCTCAGGTTAACAAACTAGATAACTAAAATATAATGTTAAAATTTTCCTTTCTGTTATAATGCCACACAAAATGAAGAGCAAATATCAGTATTAAAAACTTTATTTTAATAAAAAAAGTTACGGGATTGAATAGGACTCACACATAGCACTCATAGTTTTGAAAATCCATTCATTCTCAGATATTAAATGATTAATAAATGATAAGTCAATGCTTAATGATTCTTTTGAGTTGGGCATTAGTATCCTATAGAAAGAGAGTTAATAGTTACCTTAAAAATGCCATTTCCTTTTCATTCTATTTTGACATGGAAAAGAAAGGCAACGACCAGATGATAAAGATAGTCGCCCTTAGGTTGGGGGAATGAGAACTCTTGTAGTGGGAATACAGGATGGTACTCTCCCAAGAGCAAGAAGAAAGGTAGGATACATACTAACAGCATAATTTTTAGTAAATAAAATTATGAAAAGCATATCTTAACTTCCTACAGAAAAGTAAAGTAAAAGCAATCTGTTTAAATACATATTCATAAAACTTTTATAAATATTTCTCCATTATATTCTCCTGGAAGATAATATTATAGCGTGTAGAATCACAAGTGCTACTGCTGAGCTCATTAATCACCAATTTAAGACTCTCTGTACTCACCGACAGTATTCCTAGAATATCCTGAAGCCACTCCAGAGCCTATCTACCATTTGTGGGATTCACCCTGAACTGAATTTGAAGAAACTCTTCCTGCATGAGCACCCTTTTGGAACAGGTGATCCATGCTCATACTGGTTTATTCCAAATAGCAAAGCAGCAGTGTGTCCATAAACCAGTTCCTTCCCTGAGACTGGAAGATTGACCACAGCCTCGAATTACACCACAGTTACATAAACTCAGTTCCCAATTGTAATGGAATTGTTTAGAAGTCAGGATTTTCCTCTAACAGAAGCGTGGGGGGAAAGGAAGAAAACTGCACGCTCTTTGCAGGACACCCAGCAAAGCATACACATCTGTGCTGATTGTGTAATAATTTTCTGACACTAAGCAATGCTCATTCAAAGGAAGCCCAGCTATAACTTAAACTCATTTCAACTTTTATCAATGTAACACTTTGCTCATTTAGCCAATGCCCACTATCTTTAATAGTATTCTTAGCCTATAAAAGAATGCTGCATAAATAGGGCAAAGAGATTTATTACAATATTTTTTTCCTGATCTTAATTTCCAAGATTAATTGCTGCCATTAAGGCTGCTGCTTCTGCTATTTTCATAACACTGTCTGGATGCTAAGATATCCAGTATCTTGGCAGTTGATCAACTTTATATATTATATCGTTACTCAATGGCATTCTACTTGAGATATCGATGCTTAATGAAGGGAAAAGTAAGTTATCTATTTCTTGGTGTCTTGTTAGTTATTTTTTGTGAAGAGCTCTTTCCTAATCAGACTGGCTGGGAACACTTAGGCCTATGCATTCTGTTTTGTAGAGCTCTCCAACAAGTCACAGGATATTACTTTTAATGACAAAGTTCTCATAAACAATTCTCAATAGTTTTCCAGTTCACTAGTAAGATTTTTCACCTGGCTGTCTATGATAAGATTTAAATGGAATCAACAAAAACCGTATTTCTTATAATAATGATGTGTAGCGTGTACGTTCAATTTTTTAAAAATCCCTAAGTTATCGTTATTAAAGTTAATTAAAATTGTTGCTTATAACATTAATTGTTGCTTCCTCAATGCGTAAGATATACTTCAAGTCAATTCAGCTTACAAGTGTGCAGTGCTCTTTGATGTCCGATGTTCAGACTTTGGGGGCAGTCCAAGGTGCAAATGTCAATGTCACTGCTCTCCAGGTGCGCCTCACGGCAGATGTGAGACGCAGAATTCATCAAACATTGAGTGCGTGTGAAGACGGTTCTTTGACTTGGAAGTTGCTCTAGTTGACTACAGAGTGCACCCACACTCGAGTTCTTACTCCTTCTGGGGGGTGGTGCTCTGGGAAAGAGCTCACCCATCTCTGAGGCCCAGGACCCAGCCAAGGGTTTGCCTTATTGGTTCAGTTCTGTTCAGTCTTGACAGCTCTCAGCCCTAATGAAGGAAGCATTGACTCCAACTCTCTTCTGATCACCTATTTTAACTTGTCAATTACAAGGGGCTTAGTGACTTCTGAGTCACTCTGTACTGTTGCTGTTTGGGGGACCATCAGTACAGGTCTGTGGTCTAGATGAGCCAAGTGCAAGAATCTCCTGGATAGAACACTGACGTAATCAGCAAGCCATGGATGACACCAATGGCCAGTGGAGATCTCAGTCTTCTCCAGCTGATGCTATCTGGTCGGCAACCACAGGGACTCTCACGGTACTGTCACTTGCTAGTCTCTCTAGTGGGATCACCCTCTCTCAGAAGCTGAACCATATGAAATTACTATGGCTGTGGGTCAAGGGGCTGGATATTAGCAATCTCATAAGTTTGACCAAATATTTCTACAAATCGACAGCACCCTGTATAACACGGCTCCAGCTTCAAATGAGCTGCGTTCAAAGTCTCTTGTCTTGCAGCTCACTTCAGCTTCAGAGGAAACCCAAAAGAATAGTCTTAAATCTTGGAATCAGTAAATACTCATAATCGATAATGAACTGGGTCAAGTTCTAACCCCTCACCCATACCATGCTGCAGAATCCTACTGTTTGGTGGATACCACCTTCTTTTGAGGGAAAGGTAAATTGATGGATAATTGTAAAATAATGACTCCACTTATCCATTATCTGAAATGTTCTCTTGACGTTCTAGATTTTTCTGCTCATTCTCTGAGTAAACTCTCAAAATGAGAATTCTGAGTATTAACTTTGTTTAGTTTTAAAATAAACAATTTGATGGCTACTGCGGCCAACATAAGTTGGGGATGTATAGCAGCTAGTAATGCAAAATATGTTATTACTATCCATAACAACGTTCATTTACGTTGGATTTTACCATTTAAAAATGCTTTTGCTATATTATCCTATTTAAGTAATGGAAAGGTGATGAAATGATTATGTATTTACAAATAAACTTAAGAAGGCCTATAATCCAGTCAAGTTATTATAATTATACCTTTGAAAGAAATGGCAATTTCTCAATAAACTTATGAAAATGGTGGCTTCCATTTTCATTCTTCACTCTTTGTGTGTGGATCAAAACCCATGCCTTTTCTGGAAAATGACAAAGGCTTAATAATGCATCACCCTACCTCAGATTTATGTGTGTCCTGCAAAACCCACAGCAATGGGAAACAGAGGCAAAACATTTGGGATGGGGTACAGTCTGTTCCTGCCCTTTATTTCTGAATTCTAGTTTTCTCATTTATTGACACTGGATTTTTCACATCAAAATCTCAGAATAGGCAAGATACGTAATTGTCTGGCATCTGTAGAACTCGGATAAACATGTGTATACCTCATCTAACTGTGCTCTGGGGTTACAAACAGGTATGTCAAGTAAGTGAAATCCTCTTTTGCCTATGAGGCTGCTCAATCATCTGAAGTCAAATCACTGAATTCTTTTCGGGTCTAACTTCGGGTCTAACCTATTCAGGGACAGTCAAAACAGGCAGGGTCCTCTTATCATTTTCTATGTAGATTAAGTCTTCGAATATTCCAGGCTCATAATAATGCTTATTTACATAGAAATAGAGTAGGGGTTGATCAGAAAGGTAATGAGATGTGCTCTCCACTCAAAGTAAGTGTACTCCACACATAGAAGCATTCTGTGACGTAAGGAAGATGGGGGTTTAGGGCAGAAGATACTTCTTTCAACCGAACACTTACAAATAAAAACAGCCCTACATCACTTGTAAAATTCATGTTTGCAATAACTAAATAGTTTGGAGGTTTACTGTTGTTCTGCTTTGCTTTGCTTTATTTTGTTGTGTTTTACTCATTCATTCACTCATTGATAAAAAGATGGATGATGTCAACAACTTCTGTTTAAAGCCACAAGTATGTACTGAAGCAATTAAAACAAGTATGATATGTATCATTTATCAGCTCAATCTAAACACAGAGGAGAGTCACAGGCATTACAAGATAGAAAAGTCATATATATACACTACCATGTATAAAATAGATAGCTAATGAGAACCTACTGTATAGCACAGGGAACTCTACTCAATGCTATGTGGTGACCTAAATGGGAAGGAAATCGAAAAAACAGTGGATATATGTATGACTGATTCACTTTGCTGTACAGCAAGAAACTAACACAAATTGGAAAGCAACTATACTCCAATAAAAATTAATTAAAAAAAATAGAAGTCATTACTCAATTGAGTTTAATGCCAGGTTTATACAACTTGTGATACTCTCTCCAAATTCAGGTGAATAATTTAGTTTAAAGTGCTTTTAAGTCATCAGGGCTTTCTCATACTTGGCAGAAGAAATGACATATCTTCCTTGGAGGACCACCTTTAAACTCAGACCTCATATAATGCCCACACATAAGCTCCTAGGAACATGAACCTGCAATCAGAAATCTCAAACAGCAGAATGAGTAAGTCCCTATGAGCCATATTAATTAGAAGCAATAAGCAGAAGAATAAAATCCACAAGGATTGAAGACAGTGGAATTATCAGATTCAGAATATGAAAAAACCCCATACTTAATATGCTTAAAGATATAAAGGGGACTTTGAAACTTAAAAGAGAGCATCCAATATGTCAAAGCAAATATGAATGAGAACAAATTGAACTTAGAGAAATGAAAAACATAATTTAAATTAGCATATTAGAAATAGCTTAATAGAACCCTCATATGCCATTCATAGGATTGGAGGTGGTACAACTGCTTTGGGAAACAGTTTGGCATTCTCTTGAAAAGTTAAACATGCACCTGCCATATGACCCAGATATTCTGCATGTAGATATTTACCTGAATGAAAAGAAAGTATATGTCATACAAAGACTTGTGTACAAGACTTGTTCATAGCAGCTTCATCTGTAAATAGCAAAAACTATCAACAACCCAAATGTCCATCAACAGGCGAATGAACACATAAATTGTGCTACATTCATACAATGGAATACTACTCAGCACCAAAAATGAATGAGCTAGTGATATCTGTAACAATTAAAATTTAATAATTCTTTATGATAAAACACTTGGCAAACTAGGGATTAAAAGGAAAGACCTTAACTATATAAAATGAGTTTATTTTTTAAAAAACTGTATTGATATAGCATGACCCAGCAATTCTACTTGTAGCTATACACCCAAGAGAAATGAAAACATTTGTGCACACAAAGATATGTACATGAGTGTTCACAGAAGCCCAATCATAATATCCCCCAATTGGAAACAACCTAAATGTCCAACACTTGGTTAATGGATGAAGTGTGTTATGTCCATTCATTTGAACTTTACTGGGCAATAAAAAAGAAATGACATACGGATACATGGCACAACATGGATGAACACTGAAAACACTATGCTAGATAAAAGGGCCAATCCCCAAAGACCCCATATGGCATGATTCCATTTATATGAAACGTCTAGAAAAGGCAAATCTATAGGGCTGAGAAGGGTATGAGGTTTCTTTTTGGGGTGATGAAAATGTTCTAAAACTGACTGTGGTAATGGCTGTAAAACCCTATAAATATACTAGAACCCATTAACTTCTACATTTTAATTGAATGGTATATGAATTATATATCAATAAAGTTGTTACTTAAAAACACCTGCAGCAATTCTTGTAATGATAAAGGAATTCCATTAAATAAAAGGTTGCCTAGCCTTGCCCACTTCTTATCAGTACAAAAAGAAAACAAAGTGAAATGAAAGTTAAAAGATTTTAAAAGAAAACAGAATATAGTAATCTTTACAGGTTACTCATATAAAAACCCTGAAGGAATCTAAAAACTAATTACAGAAATACTTAAAGAGTTTTTAGCAAGTTTGCTTGGTATCAGATCAATACATAAAAATCAATTGCATTTCTATATAAAAAGAAGCTCTTAGAAGTTGCACCTTATAAAAAGGATAACATTTCCAAGAGCAACGAAAACTCTAAGGGGCCTAAGCATGAATGAAAAAAAGAATAGTGCTAAGTCTTTAAGAAGAAACGTATAAACTTCATTGAAAGACAGTAAACAAAATGGATTGACATCAGGTTCAAAAATAGGAAGACTTAAAATAACAAAACTATAATTTCCTCCAATATCCCAGAAGTAGACCACACATATGTGAAAATCTGACATATGATAGAGATGGCATTCTAAGCTCATGGAGCAAATGACAATCTACTCAATAGCAGGTATTGGGACAATCAGTTATTTACATGAAAAAAAAAATAAACTGAATCTCTACCTTTTCCAGGTGCCCCCATCCAAAAAAAAAGACAAAATCAAAAACCAAAACACAACCAGGAAATCAATTACAAGCGAATTAAAGACTTTAATAGGGCTTCCCTGGTGGCGCAGTGGTTGAGAGTCCGCCTGCCAATGCAGTGGACACGTGTTCGTGCCCCGGTCCGGGAAGATCCCACATGCCACGGAGTGGCTGGGCCCGTGAGTCATGGCTGCTGAGCCTGTGCGTCTGGAGCCTGTGCTCTGCAATGTGAGAGGCCACAACAGTGAGAGGCCCACATACCCGCAAAAAAAAAAAAAGGCTTTAATATAAGAAGCTATAGGGAGTTCTCTGGTGGCCCAGTGGCTAGGATTACGGGCTTTCACTGCTGTGGCCCAGGTTCAATCCCTGGTCAGGGAAATGAGATCCCACAAGCTGCGTGGCAGAGCCAAAAAAAACACAGAAAACTTAGGAAATTGTTTTAATGTTGTTTTAGTAGATATGATTTCTTAAGCAAGATTCCAAAAAGCATGAATCCTAAAGAAAACAGACTGATCAATCTAGCAAAACTAAAATAAGCCCTTCTGTTCATCAGAGGACACCAGAAGAAGGTGAAAAAGCTCAAACTGGAAGAACATGGTGGTAAACACATTAAATTAACAGAAAATGAGTGTCCAAATATACTGAGAATTAAAATAACTAAGAAAAAGGAAAATCAGTAACAGAAAAATGTGTAAAAGACATCAATAGGCATTTAATGGAAAAATAAACACAAATCTCTAATAAATATGTAAAAAGTCCTGTTAGTGCAGAAGGTAGGGAGATGCCAACTTCAAAGCCACCAGATTTGCAACAAAAGGGCCAAGAAAACTTGGAAAGTAGCAAATTTTTGCTGAGTATATGGAGCAAAGGATTAGTCATCTCTGATGGGACCGTAAATTTGTACAGTTACTTTTGAAAGCTCTTTGACTTTATAAAGGAAGCTGAAGACGTTCAAATCCTGCAAGGCTGCCAGGGCTGCCCTGTGCGTACCCAAAAGAAACACATGCACACCTACACTAGGAGTCCCACACAACCATGTCCCAAGCCATATGTTTCCAAAAAGCAAACCCTGCAAACTCTGCAAATGTTCTTCTCAGGAGAAAGGATAAATGCTTTTTGGCATAGTCAGATAATGAACTAGGAGGCATCAGTGAAAAAAAAAAAAATCATGAACTACAAGCACCTATATCGACATGAATAAATCTGCAAAAGAGACGGTTGAGTGAAAAAAATGCAAGTTGCAAAGAATATGTAACATAATTATGTAAGATTCAAAAACAGGCCAACTGGACTTCCCTGGTGGCGCGGTGGTTAAGAATCCGCCTGCCAATGCAGGGCACATGGGTTCGAGCCCTGTCCGGGAAGATCCCACATGCCGCGGAGCAACTAAGCCCATGCGCCACAACTACTGAGCATGTGCTCTACAGCCTACGAGCCACAACTACTGAGCCCGTGAGCCACAACTACTGAAGCCCGCGCGCCTAGAGCCTGTGCTCCACAACAAGAGAAGCCACCGCAGTGAGAAGCCTGCACACCGCAACGAAGAGTAGCCCCTACTCGCCGCAACTAGAGAAATCCCGCGCACAGCAATAAAGACCCAATGCAGCTAAAAATAAATTAATTAAATTAATTAATTAGAAAAACACACAAAAAAACAAAAACAGGCCAACCAAATAATATTTTGCATATCTGGATGTTTGCATGTGGGAAAATACAAAGAAATCCAAGGGAATGAATAAACATGAAAATTCAGTTTAGTGTTTATCTCTAAGACGGTGAGGTAGGCAATTAAAGAAAGGCAGAAAAGCATCTCGAACAACCATTGGTCAAATTCTATTTCCTCAGTAGAGCTGTGGCATTTTTGAAAACATCCATGTAAACATACCACATATTTTCCATTGTATATATCATATATTTCATTATACTATATATACCACTATCTTAAAGTATAAGATTTTTCTGAGAATCATTTGTAAAGCATAATCTCAAAAAAATTCACTTCATAACTAAAGCCCTATGAATCAATGATAACATTTAAAAAATAAGCTATCAGTCCATTTTAATAGAATACTTTTATTTGGAAGTACCTTATTTTATCATTGTATTCAATTAGCATTTCAGAGTTTTATTTGGTTTTGTGCTTTTCTGACTTAACATGAAAGAATTCTCCCTGGGAATAATGATGCCAGTGAAATCTGTGAAAAATGATGAATTCAATCCCCTGGCAGAAACACTGCTGATTCCTTTATATCTTATTTCCTAAAATTCCCTTATTTTTAAGTTTTTAATATTTCTCTAAAAACTTTCAAATATCCTACAGAGCTTTATTTCTTCATTAGTTTATTATTCCTTTGTTCTGACTCTTGAGCTGCACAGGAAAGTTCGGATGAATTTTCTCCCTCTGGAATGCTAGTTCATTAGCCAAATATAAGAAGTGTTTGAAATGGCCAGGTTCAAGCTTAAAATAAATCTCTGTACCCGCACCCCAAAGGGCAGTTTAAATAGAATCGAGCTAACTTAATTCTGTCTCTTGAGTTTCGCTCTTGTATTTGCTGCGTTATCTTCATATTAAGTGGTTGATCACACACACGAAGGTTAGCTTGATAGACATCTTGCTATAGACACTAGGACAGCAGAGAAAGATCTTGCTATTATCCTAAATAACATCCCTAAGGCAGCATGAAGACTAAGCTACCTGAGGGCAGGCAATGTGCTTTTCTCATCCAGAGCTGTACTCCCAGTGCCTATTACATTGTGTGACACATAGTAGGGCAATACTTTATGTGTGTTTAACGAAGCCATGAATGAATGGATGAATGAGATCTTGCACTCCTTCCTGTCCTAAAAGAGGACTCCACAAACCCATGTTCTTATAGACTTGTCCTTGTTTCACTGGACCTAGCAACCCACTCACATAGCTGAGGGCAACACTTCTCTGATTTGGGAACTAGATAGGCAGACCTCAGCTTTAGACACAAGTCCCAGAGGGATGCTATTAGCTTCCACAGTCCCTCAAAGACCTCAAAAGGCTTTAAAACAGTGCTAACAATTCCAGTGTTTCAGTAACATGGAGGAATTTCTCTATTCCCACCTTCATCTCTTTGGTAAAATTATTTTCTAGTACCAGGTTACAAAGGCATTAAATGAGCTTATTAATAACAGTAGGACACAGACACTCAAAATTATAGTGACTGGAGCAACTGTCCACCTGAGGCAAGTGCAATTTTTATGGTTATGAGACCATATCAAACAGTGTGATGTTTCAGTACATCGTGGCTATATGATCACATACATACTGCTCACACATTAATTCAAGAATATCACCATACTGTGGTGTCCCTAGCAGAAAATGGTGACAGTCAAGATATTCTGTCTTCAGTTAATTTGATATCATCATAATCATCCACTAAATAAAACAAAAAGAAGGAAAGGTATAAACAAATAACAGTGCTCTATGAAGATGAGGGCATTTCCTATCTACTTGTGCACGAGACAAGTGAGTCAGAATTATAATATTTATAAAAATTAATTAATTCATTAAGAAGAGGACCAGCCCACATATATCAAATATTTTCTCAGTGACAAACACTATGTTATTTATTTTAAACACTTCCACATTTGATCCTTATAACCAACATCTCAGATAAGTACTATTCGCCCCAATTTACAGGCAGATAAATTGAGTTTCTAGAGGACTAGTATATTTCCCCATGTCACACACTTAGCAATAGGCAGAGCGAAGATTCAAAGCCAAAACTTACCGGTTCCAAACTGCATTGTCTTAAACACCACCCGGACCACCTCCTAAACATTAGAGCTTCAGTATTTCTTGGGCATTTATGATACGACAGGCAATCCAAGAATCCCGAAAGACAGAATGAACTCTTTACCTTAAATGAGGAATGTCAAAATGACAGTGAGTCTCAACAGGTGGAGACCATCATCTACACATCAGAAAGAGAAGGTTAATTGCTAGATTTGGGGTAAAGCTGGCAGTCAATTCCTTGGACAGATCTTTTCAATAAAATCTTGCTGAGAGTTTCATTCTCAAATAAGTGTGTAAGACGAAGCAACAATTTGTGACAAGTTTTAAACTTCCTCAGCTCTTGAGGTACTAAACAAACAGATGTTTCCGAAGACTGGGGCTTATGAATACCACTTTACTGTCAACAAATTAGGCAACATCTTTGCTGCCTGCTGCTAACACAGCAATCTCTTAAATTTAAAATTCTATGATAGCTTCTCCTGGATAAAAGGGAATTAGCATACATTCACATACCATGAAATAAAAAAATCAAAGGTTCCTTGTTGAAAATAGGCAATGGCTGTGTTGGAGCTAAGCTCACAGTGTTGGCTTAGCCTACCCAAATGTTTAAGTTAAAAAAAAAAATAGTAATTTTGCAATCCTGCTCTGTCTCCTTTGACACAAGTGAGTTTCCAGACCCTCCCAACTCTAACTCTGAAACCACTGTCAAGTGCTCATGACCTTGCTTTCAGTTTTATGACCCATCTCCTGCACAGAGGCTAGCATCTTATGTGGCTGTCACCAGCCTCCATGGGCTTCAATCCATTCTCCACGCAGCTGGCAGAACCAATGCTTCCTTCCAGAATATCACTTCCTTGGGGAGAACCGTCTTCCATGTTCCATCGCCCACTCAACAAAACCCAAAGTCTCTAGCCTGACTGCTCACCAAATGGTCCTGTCTGTCTGCACCCTTAATCAACACCAGTCCATCTATGGGCTCACTATACCAACCACACTGATTCCTATCCACCCTTGTCTTTCTGACTTTGTACTTTCCTTCTGAGCAATGCCTTTATCCCAGTTCTTTCCCTGCCAATGTTTCACATCTTCGACACACAAATATCCCTCTGTGAAACCATCACTGGCATGGCCTCCTGTTCTCTTCATGGCACCAACATGTTCCAGCATGTTCTGCCTGCTTATGCGTCTCTCTCTGTATTTGACAGTAACCCCCTGGAGACCAGGAGCTTCACCACATTCACTTTTTATTTATTTATTTATTTTTGTTCTTTTGCAGTACGCGGGCCTCTCACTGCCGTGGCCTCTCCCGTTGTGGAGCACAGGCTCCGGACGCGCAGGCTCAGCGGCCATGGCTCATGGGCCCAGCTGCTCCGCGGCATGTGGGACCTTCCCGGACCGGGGCACAAACCCGTGTCCCCTGCATTGGCAGGCGGACTCTCAACCACTGCGCCACCAGGGAAGCCCCACATTCACTTTTGAAGCCCAAGGAGTGCCTGCTAACATGTTGGGTCCATACAGTCTTTCACAAGCATCTTTTTTTAAATAAATAAAACCAGTGATTTTACTTCTTAAGAGTCCCGGTCCACGTGAGCTCTCAGTGTGAAAAGCTCTCTTCCAGCTACCTGTCTTTCGCCCAGCTTTTAGCCAATGTAGAACACACCAAGACTATCTGAGGCAGTTTACAATATACTTACAAACTTCTTTTAGACTGTGTTTTCCCAAATATAAAGTCCATGCCATAACCCAATTGGAGATGTTCCCATATTGAACAAACTCCCCACATAAACGTGTAGACATCTATCTGCCTTCCTCTGAAGCACCAGATCTATTTGGTAACATCTTGCCATCCTCACGACTGAATTACTTGGCTCTACTATTCAAGTCCAAGAAAAGTCCCCATGTTAAAATATTCAGACGTGACTTACTGTGTATCATGAAAGGTTTGAATGAGATGAAGGGCACAGTGACACATCTGGAACAGACTTAGGTGCTCAATGTTTCCTATTTTACAGGTGAGGAAACAGAGGCCCAGAAAACCCAAATGACTTTTCCCAAGTCACAGCTTGAGTGTTTCAGTGCCAAGACCATGATCTTCCTGCTATGCCCCGACTGCCTTTCCATCTTAATAATTTGAACATACAGCGTTCATGGTGTTCATCATCCAGTCTTGACAACTGAAGTTGTTTCTTCTTAAGTGGATCAAATACTCATTGTTTTTTTGTCAGTTGAAATATCACTGGTTTCCAGTCCTCTGACATGAGCATAACAGACAAATATAAATTTAAGTAAACTTGGTAAAAGCTTTTGGACCTTCGGCATCTGAGCAAAGGCAGAATGGAGGACACACAAAATACCTTCATCAACAGGTCCTTCTACTTCTCAACACACTTATACCTTTATATAACCAGGAGACTAATGAGCGTGCATCTTTTGGTCAATGCATTCATCTCTTGCTGTTCCCTGTTTGAAACACATCTATTCAGAGAGTCACTGGCTTCTATACCTTAATTTACTATTTCCTGCTAAACATATGTTATCCTTGCATTACTGCTCTCCTTTTGATGATGACACAATATCAAAAGTCCCATCTCTAGCTCTAGCAATGGGTCCAGAGACACATTAAGTTGCCCCAGGTGAAAGGGAAACTGATTTGGCTTTCTTCCATTTCATTGTGTCAATTTCCATGTGGTTCTCTAGTCTATATTATGAAAGAGACAAAAGTGGTGCTATCCTGATAGATCCTTTTAGTCCTAGTGAGAGGAACTATTTTATAATTTTTTGCAGAAAAATTAAGGAGACTTCAGTGAAAAACTTATCTGTATCAGGGCAAAAAACATATGATTCACTAGTAACAGCATGCAAGATGCTGTGTGAGACGCTTTACTTACATTTCTCATTTAATCTTTACAAAATTACTGAAAAGCATTATCCCCATTTGTGTAGATGAGAAAAGTAAAATTCAGAGAAATTAGGAAAGCTAGGCCATACCATAAAAACACAATGATGGGGGCTTTCCTGGTGGCGCAGTGGTTGAGAGTCCGCCTGCCGATGCAGGGGACGCGGGTTCGTGCCCCGGTCTGGGAAGATCCCACATGCTGCGGAGCGGCTGGGCCCGTGAGCCATGGCCGCTGAGCCTGTGCGTCCGGAGCCTGTGCTCCGTGGCGGGAGAGGCCACAACAGTGAGAGGCCCGCGTACAGCAAAAAGAAAAAAAAAACAAACACAATGATGAAATTTAGGTCCAATTTATGGAGCCACAAACTTCACCTTTCAGATCTATGAGTTTGAAAAAAAAAATGCTGTAAAGATGAAAGAAAACATGAAGCATCTTCTAGACTAACTATATTTATAAATATTTGCAGTTTTCTACCAATTGGAATATTAAATTTCAATATATATTAGAGTTAGTTTTCCTCAAAAATCTGTTTTACAATGCAAAACCTCTAAATAAAATTTGGTATATTAATAATTTTTAGATGTAAAACTAATATTAGTTTGTTGATATCTCACTTTGGAAAGAGGACAGGCTTCAGATTTGATGTAAAAGTGTTAAGATACAATAATTGCCCTAAGACATATATCAGATAATTATAACTATTAAATATTTTTAGGACCTACATAAAATTCTCAGGACAGTTGACTATTTCTTATCCCACAGAAATCTAGAACAATGTGTTTAATTGTGCTATAGAATGAATGTTTGTGTCCCTCTAAAATTTACGTTTTATGGTGAAACCTAATCCCTAGTGTGATGGTATCTGGAGGTGAGGCCTCTGGGAGGTGAGGTCATGAGGATGGAGCCTTCATGAATGGGATTAGTGCCCTTATACAGAAGGCCCTGGAGAGCTCCCGTGTCCCTTTCACTATGTGATGACACAGCATAAAGAGTATGACCCAGGAAGCAGCTTCTCACCAAACAGTGAATTTGCCTGTGCTTTGATCTTGCACTTCCCAGCCTCCAGAAATGTGAGAAATGCATTTATGTTGTTTGTAAGCCACCCAATCTATAGCATTCACTTACAGCAGCCTGAACTAAGACAATGTGATAACTAGTATTTTATAGACTTAGTGTAATTTGTCCACTGGCAATTTGCAAGAGAATACTGAACAGTTACTTTGGATGCACTTAAAAGCAGTGATAACCTATACTATTGACACTCTTTACGTCATTTGTATAAGAATGAAATCAGAAACATATTCAGATGAAGAACTTCGAAACTGCTATAATCATTGGAGGTGGGGGGGGGCGTGGGGGAGGAGAAGGAAGAAGAAGAAAATCAGTTCAAAAACGTTTTACCTCTAGGGTGAAAATGGACTGAAGACATTTAGATGGTTATTTACAACATAATTCAAGACACCATTTAAGACACGATAATAACAGCATTCCAGCGAGGCATTTTAAATGTGTACTTGGGGAGTAAAGATACCTGGGTTCAAAAATCATGGGTTCAAAAACCAATGTCTGGTCACTAGCTGCTGGATGTTGGGAAAGCAATTTCTCACTCAGAATCTCAGTTTTCTCATCTACAAAATGAAATACAAGTAAGACTTATTAACTCATAGGGTTAACTAAGAGTAAATGGCATGACCTATATAAACCACAGTTAATATTGTGCCCAGCCTATGGAAATTGCTGCAAAAATACTACCATTATTATTGTTAAAATTATCACTATTATCATCATCTTCTTAAGATGAGAGTGAAAATATGAGAACAGGTCAACCACAGTTCCACACCACAGAGCACATCAAACCAACAGGCCTTGGATTCCAGAGTACTATTTTGGAATCTGGCAAGGTCAGAATAATATACAATATCTTATATGTAATGTATAGAGATGGAAATATGTATAGATAGTAAGACTGGTGATTTTTGCCCCCCAAAAAATAGCAATGAGAATAAGAACAGTAATGAAAGTACTGTGTACTCATTCATTTTTTATTCATTCATTCAGCATTGATTGAACTGTTATGAGCAGTATATGGCCACTGCTTTGCCATATGCTCTGAAGCTCTGTCCTTGGGGAATTACTTGGAGATGAGGGGAAGAAACAAGAGGCCCATCACCTACTTCTAGTGGCTGCGGAGGCTCACAAAGTCCCAGTGCAGGGGAGGAAGAGGCAGCAGTTTTTGTCCAGGTTTTTTAAATAAAAACTTCATTTAATGAAAAAAAAATTCTTAAAAACTAAAAATTATTCAAAAGCTCTTTTCTGGGGCTTCCCTGGTGGCGCAGGGGTTGAGAGTCCGCCTGCCGATGCAGGGGACACGGGTTCGTGCCCCGGTCCGGGAAGATCCCATATGCCGCGGAGCGGCTGGGCCCGTGAGCCATGGCCGCTGAGCCTGCGCGTCCGGAGCCTGTGCTCCGCAACGGGAGAGGCCACAGCAGTGAGACGCCCGCGTACCGCAAAAAAAAAAAAAAAAAAAAAAGCTCTTTTCTTTTTTTTTTGTTTCTTTTGTTTTTAATGGCAGAAGTATTCACTGGTGGTAAGAATCTAGAATCTTATGGCTTTGAGTGTTTTTTTGCCTTTGGCTACATGACTGTTTAGGAATGTGTGTATATGTAGAAATATCTACATAATTTAAAAAAAACTTTATTTGAAAAATTTTAAGTAATTATTTAATATGTCTGGTTTCCAAAATGAAGTATTTTGGCAAATTTCTTCCTTCTTTATTTAAAAAGAATAAATGGAAATATCTACTTGTTTCAAAATCATATCCTGCAGGATAATTAAGAAATGCACAATATGCCTTACTTTGGAAAACAATTACATTCATATATGACTTCTTAGGAAGATGCAGAAATTATGCTTTTAAATAAATACATTTCATCTGACAAAAGTTTGTGACTACTTGACATATTTCTTCACTGCTAATTTAACCAGATCAGTATTTACTCTAAAATAAGCCTGACTTCTTTGTAGGTCTGGAAAAGATTTTTAGACTCTATTTATAAAACTGTTGGCATACTCACAGAAGCTAGTTAATAAAGAGAATGACCTTTGATAACATTTATAACATTAATTCCTTTTGTATCCCAATCTCCAAAATATGGCAGACTTTTGAAGAAACTGGTTTGTGAGAAATTCAATAATTCATCTGCTAGAAAGAAAGAGCATCTTCTAATGTGGAGCAAGCATTTTTTACACATATATTACATTTTGTAATTTTTGGCTGTGCCCCTCTGGTATGTGGGATCTTAGTTCCCCAATCAGGGATCGAACCCCTGTCTCCTGCACTGGAAGGCAGAGTCTTAACCACTGGACTGCCGGGGAAGTTCCTACATTTTGTCTTTTTAAACATATATTACTCCAATTGGAGTCTTGGGTACCTATATTATAAAAATGGCAAGGCTAAAGATGATTGCTTTATTAGTTTTCCTTATTCTATAGTAAATAATGACTCCACTCTACATTCAAATACCTCTACTTCTTAGAATCAAAGCCATAGATTATTTTAATATGTGAATCCAAATGCATGTGCATATGCATGAAAAATAAAATTGGCAACAGAAATTAAACTTTTGAATGGAATACAGATGCTCATAGAATAAAATTTATTTTCTCTAAAAAACTTTCATAATTCAGCTTGTAATATATAATACCACCAATAGAAAAGCACTGTATTCATTTTCTATTACTGCATAACTAGTTACCACAAACTGAGCAGCTTAGAAAACATATAATTTTTTTATAGCTAACAGTTTTGTAAGTTTTGTAAATTTTGTAAATTTCATAAGTTTTTCAGGTGTGGCATGGCTGGATTCTCTGTTCAGGGTCTTACAAGGTTCTCATCAGAGTTTCTGCTGGGCTACTTTCCTTTCTAAAGGTTCTGGGGAATAACCTGCTTGCAAGTTCATTCAGGCTATGAGTGGAATGCAATTCCCTTTGGTCCTAAGACTGAGGTCCCCTTCTCCTTGCCAGCTGTCAGCTGGGAATCACTCTCAGGATCTAGAAGCCACATGTGTTGCTAGCCACATCTTTAGCTCCATCTTTAAAGCCAGCAAAGGAGAATTTATCATGTGTCAAATCTCTCTAGCTTTGAATTTTTTGACATTGTCTTTGAGCTCCAGACCGACTCTTGTCAAAATCATCGTCAGCATCATCATCATCAGTCTTCCAAGCTTCAGGTCTCCTTTAGGAAGAGTTCATAAGATAGGTCCAACTATTACTTGAATTCAAGTTCTCTCCCATTATGTTCCTGCTGCCCATGGGAATCAAGGGATATGAGTAAGGCATCTAGTCTGGTATCCTTAAATTTTCAGTAGCACTTGAGAAAATCCTCAGTGTCCTTTGACTGAAGGTTAAAACATTCTGCAGCAAGGATCTTCTAGAAGGGTCAACAGAGTCCCAGACTCCAAACTTTGTTAAGTTTTAATAACTCCCAAGGAAGGGACATCTGGCCCCAATTTGAACAGATCAAGAAGACATTCAGAAGAATGTGAGCCCTGAGCTGGGTAACTGGATCCACAGGAAAAGATGACCTGGCAAAAGAAGCAGGATATTCTAGATGGAAGGGATCACATGCCTATAACCACATGAGGTGAGAAAGAGTGGTGTATTCATGAAATTGCAGAAGCGGGAACAGGTCCTTCACAGACATGGTTCTGATCTATGTGTTTACATAGATCAATTTCACACCACATGGAGGATGGATTTGGGCAGAATGCAGGCAAAGGGATGAATTAGAATGCTGTTCCAGGGGTCTATAGAGAGTATGACAAGGGCATGGGTACAGGCAGGTCCTCTGGGGCTTGCAGGAGCAACACAGGGCCCCATCTAGGAGAGGACCAGGTGGCTCCTAGGGCTGCTGGACCAAGACCTCCCTGACAGGTCTTAGCCTGCGGAATGGGTGAGAACCAAGTAGTTGCAACTGGCCAGCGGGTGGAATTGGGTTATTAGCCTATTAGCAAGAAGGATTTGGTCATGACCCTAAATAAAGGGCCTCCTCTATATAAATAACATTCCTGATTCAGATCTGGATGGTTCTGGGGAATTAGGGAGAAGCCAGGGAACCAAACTCTCTTGTTGTAGGAGGAAGGAGGATCCAAGAGCTTGGAAAGGTTTGGCCTGAAACCAGTGAGGAAAGCCAAGAGAGGAAGGCGATGAGGGACATAGTGGAACTGTAGCTACAGTAAGAAGCAACAATAATTCTATTCTAGAAGACTGATAACACTTCAACAACCACTAATTGATCTGATTTCTGGAAGCTATGATATGAATTTGCTTAGAAAAGTCTGAGAAGAGTTTAAGAGATCACAGTGTTCTTATTTGCAGCTACTTGTACCCTAGATATGAGGATGCAGAAGTTGCTTTGTGCTGCAACAATAGCTATCGCCAGATTATCCCCTCTCCAAATTCTCAGCATTCTCATTTATGATTTGATTGACTATTACAAAGTTGGCTGTTATTAATGCATACTAATAATGTCTTTTCATTACATTTAAATTGTCAGTGTAACTACCAGGAAATGTCTTAGGAATCAGATGGAGCAATTTCCTAACGCCAGTACAGGCAGAGGAAAACCAAACTGTATTTACCAGTCATTTTTACCACTTATATAAAAATCTGAAAAATATTTGATTCTGTTTCATTCCCTCTAACAAACCCTCTTACTCCTCCCTAGTATCCCTAAGAAGATAAAACAAATCTAAATCATCACAGACTTCTTTACCTGCTCTCCTTTTTCAAAAATTGTTTACATTCTATTTTCTTTATTTTTAAACATCCCCTTTGATGTGCTAACTAGGTTAGTCTATCACCCTTAATAAAGACTTGAATTTCCAAAGATGCATTTCTGAAGCTGAGCAAACAACTAGGTTGTGACAAAAAAAAAAACAAACAAACAAACAAACAAACAAAAAACAGTGGAAGGTATGTATTGGATTTTCTCCAGTGAAATATCAGTAAATTTCTTGTATTATTCAAATGCAGATTCATATATTAGACATTTCCAAAATACAAAAATAATCAAGCTTGATGAAGACATATATATAGCTATATGGCAAGGGGAAATAATTAGGCAGAGTCATCTGCACTCAGCACTATTATTTAATATATATTTAATACAGAATTATTGATTATGTATCATGGGCTGTGATCTGGGAATACAAGAGACAGTATAAATAATCACAAGCTGTCATGGGATAATTTTTCTGCCTACTTTGGCAGTTCACTGATGTGTTCTATTCATGAAACATTAGACCTAAGAAAAGATATCAACTCAATCAAATCAAATGAGGGAGGAGGAAAGTTTTTAAGAATTTAAAAGGTAATCTAATAGATGCAACATCTAAATGCAGCCAGTCCTAATGGGAACTAAACTGGTCTCCGACTTTCAGGAACACAGAGTCTCTGTTGGACTACTCTATGTCACCACAGATTCTTCTACCAGCACCCAATCCTCATGGCCACCATCTCCTAGCACAAACCATTAGATGTCACAGATTTGGGGTCACTTGGTTCACATTCTCAAGAGCACAAGACTAATTTCTTGCAGGCCAGTTACTGGATTAATCACCCTTGGGTCAGATATCCATTTCTGATCCAATCAGAAGTTGGGAATTGAGACACAGGATACAACATGGTCCCCCAGGCCTGCTGCTACCAAGGGCTGGAGGGGGGTGAAACAAAATACAAGATGGAGATGGAGAGTATGCAAAGTTATCACACAGAAAGATTAGGAATACAAATTGAAAAGGTAATCTGACCAATGGTGAAACAATGGGTTTCAAAGCAAATGATGTAGATGTCAACTCAACCAGTGTTTACAGACCTAAAAAAATCTGACAGACTTAGCTTCTCAGGCAATGTTCACCATTAAAAAAGAGCTCTTCAAATATGTACAACCACATGTACTAAATCAAATACACACTTATAAATATTATTTTCCCCCATACTTTAGTCTCACTAACTTCAACCAGTCACCCTTCTGAAAACAATTTCCAGTGGACACAATTCACTTCTCCTTTTTCTTGTCCAACCTACTTTAGTCAATATGGATGTTCAGACAAGTCTGTGATGAGTTTAAGAGATTACAATGTACCTATTTGTAGCTAGTATAGCCTAGGTACTTGTGTGCCAAAGCAGATGGGCTTTAACATTCCGCAATTAAGGCTTTACTATTGAAAATGATATTTCAAAGCAATTTAGTCTAACAAGAGGTGCAATGATTTCCATTTAAAGGTTATCACTGTTGGACAAAGCAAAGAACAATGTTAAAAGATTAATGGCAGGTAGCTCCAATAGGAAACATTCCAACTACAAATTAATCTTACAATGATAGAATATTTTAAGAGCAATGGATTCAAGCACGTTTTAGTTCTTTTGTGGCAGTAGTTGGTTAAGAGACCCTCAAACTCATGTTCCTGCCTCTTAGGCAGAGTGGCTACAGACGCCAAGACTAGGAATCCCTGCCCCATTTCCATCTATGAGAGGGCATGTGACTGGTTCTCACCAATGGACTGTGGTTGCAGTGATGCAATTGAAAATGCAATTGACCAAGAAGCCGTAGGGGATGGCAGGGCTCTCAAGAGAGAAGCCGGGTCCTTAATTACTGCGTGGAAGGGAAGCAGCCCCCTGACCAGCATCCACCACCTCTATCTGTTGCATGAATAAGAAACAAACCGCTATTGTGTTAAGTCGCTAGAATGCTGGAGTTTATTTGCCATAGCAACTGTTGTTTCCTTAAAGAATATACCTCCCTAAAAATGTAGCATGCCAAAACCACAATACAGAACAAGATGACAGGAAAGTACGATGCATTTTTGAAAAATAAAGTCATCTTACGGAGGTTTATTTATGTTTCTTTCACACACACACTCACACGCCACACTCACATACACACACTTCTATTTTTAAATATGAACACATGGTCCTTAGGCAGATAATTTATTTTGTGGTCAAGCGACTAAGTTTGTTTTTAAATATTTCATAATCTCAAACCAACCCCTAACTGAAGAAGCAATCCATTCTATCTATGGATGTGAATGCTTTCACGCACAGGAATTGCATTGGTTGATGTCTGAGGAGCAATTTTATAATTTAGCATTGTATATTAGCAAACAATACAAGTTACACCAAAACCTTCTCGCCTTCATTTCCAGAACCTGCAACTCTGGATCATTTAGAAAAAAGAACCAAGCTGAGAGACTGTGACATGGCATCTCCTCATTTCCAGTAAGTTGACTAAACGCAAGGCCTCCTTTTTGTGTAAAATGATGCATAATTTGCATTCAGGGCAGGCATTCATTTTATGAAGAGTTTCAAGTACAAATCAGATCAGACACCTTTTGAACATCTTAAATTGGGTTGGTTACAATTCCTTTCCAACATCTATCTGACTGAATGTTCTAATTCGACCGCCAGGTTTGCAAGGAGAAGAGAAACACCACAATTTCCTTCCACTGGCAGCTCAAAGCCCAGCCCTGAGGAGCAGTGCGCACAGTACCTGACACTGCTCATGCTGCCGGTCTCGGATCCAAGCTTGCATCGCTCCAGTTGGCTGGCGACGATCTGGCGTTCTGCCTCTAGTTCTCGGGTCAGCCTTTCAAACTGTAATTCCTGAAATAAAACCATCAAAAAGATTAATGTTATCAGCTATACGGAAACTGGAAATCAGACCAAAAAGACAGTATGGTCAAAGGGAAGATTAGGATTTCTCAAGATGTTAAATTTGAGAAGCAGAGGTTGCTGATGTGGACCCGAAGAAGGATGAGGATTTCAAACAGACCTGAATTCATATCACTCTCCTGGGACCCATCAGCCGCAGGGCCTTGAATAAGCTATAGTCTTTCTAAGGATCAGTTTCGTCATCTGTAAAATGGGTTTACAATACTTACTTCATTAGGTTGAGGTGAAGATTAAATGAGACACTGACCATGAAAAATAAGCCTGTGCTATGTTTGGCAAATGTCCTGTACCCAACAGATATTAATACCCCTGTAACCAAAAGTGAAACAATAAATAATTTATTTGTTATATGATTTGGAGTATCGTATTTAGTCCCTACTGGCCATCTAGGTGCTTCTATATACTAATTGCATCTTCATATTACTTACCTATTGCAGATTGAAGAAAATAATGCCTTAAACCTACACTGTTCCTTCTTTATATTCCAGCAGAAGGACAAGGACGCTGATTCTAATTACAGAGTCTAATTACACGGTGAATTACCTTTGTGATATTTGATACATCACCTTAAAAAACAGCCAGCTGAACCAAGGAAGAATGCTTCTAAAAATCTGCCTGACACCCGCTGTTAAAAGATTAACTTTAATGAAAAATGATTCATTGAGTACGGCAAGGATTTCAGCTGTTCCAGCTACAGGACTTTTATACCATACTGTAATCTTTACGTTTTATTTTTCCATACACTTAAGTTTTTATAAACATAATTATAGTAAATTATGTATTTTAACTAAAAAATTCTGAAAAAGTTTTCATAATGTCACAAATAACTTCTTTTAAAAAATAAATTATTGGCACAGTTGTATTTTAAGGATGGGAAACCTTCTAAGAATGTGGAAAAATACTGAAAAAGAGGGTAGGGGTTAACTTGGGAGAACTAAAACTCCCAGCATTACAGGGATTTGTCTTCCCAGAAAAGATGAGTTTATTTTATTTGCTACCCTGGGATGCCCTAGGGTGAGACCTTTAAAAAGTAGGGTCTGGGGGCTTCCCTGGTGGCGCAGTGGTTGAGAGTCCACCTGCCGATGCAGGGGACACGGGTTCGTGCCCCGGTCCGGGAAGATCCCACATGCCACAGAACAACTAAGCACGTGTGCCACAACTACTGAGCCTGCACTCCAGAGCCCATGAGCCACAACTACTGAGCCCACATGCCACAACTACTGAAACCCACGTGCCTAGAGCCCATGCGCCGCAACAAGAGAAGCCACTGAAGTGAGAAGCCCGTGCACCGCAATGAAGAGTAGCCCCCGCTTGCCGCAACGAGAAAGCCTGCATGCAGGCAACGAAGACCCAATGCAGCCCCCCAAAATTAATTAATTATTTTTTAAAAAATGCAATATCTGTGAAGTGCAATAAAACGAGGTATGTCTGTATATTTTATCTTAAATGTGTCTGTATAACAGTAAACAAACTCATACTTTTGAATTGATAACACCTTAAAAACATTAACACAAAGATTATACAGAGCTCCTCATAGGTAAACAGAAATTCATTATTCGTATTATCTAAAGCACTTTAATTTGCTGCATTTTTGCATATGTTACAAGCAGTCCAATATGGCAAGACAATCTGAGTCAGGATTTACAAAACTTTTTGGGCTTCTGCTAGGACAGACACTACCCTTGGGTGTGCTTGCAGAAGGCTGTGGCCTCACTAAATGTTTTCTTCACATTAGTTTTATGGGAGGGGGGGGTTAGTAGACATTTTCTTCATGAAATCTGCCTTCCAAACTTATAGTCATAATACTCAGTGCTCTTCATCTGTGTGCAGTTATTTAATTCCATCTGACATCACTTCCTTTCTGTCTGAAAGGCTTCTTTTAATATTTCTTGTAATATGGCTCCTTCAGTAATGAATTCTTTCAGATGTATATGCCTAGTAAAGTTCTCATTTTGCCCTCATTTTTGAAAGACATTTTTGCTCCACTGTTCTCTCTTGCATTTACTGTTTCTAACCAAACAAAACTATGATATTCCTTGTCTTCATGTCTTTGAATATATTGTATCTTTTTTCTCTGCCTCCTTTTAAGATTTTCTCTTTATCATCAGTGCTGAACAACTTGATTTTAAAGTTCTCTGGGTGTAGTTTTCTTCAGGTTTCTTATGCTTGGGGTTCAGTGGGTTTCTTGGATCTGTGACTTTATAGTTTTCATCAAATCTGGAAATTTTTCAGCCATTAATTCTTCAAAAATTTTTTTTTTCTTTCCCGCTATCTTCTCTCCTTTGGTGACTACAATTAAGTGTACATTAGGCCACTTGGAATTGTCTCACAGGTCATGGATTCCTTTTTCCACTTTTAAAAGTCTTTTTTTCTTTCTTTGTATTTCATTTTGTTTAATTCCTATTGGTGTCTTCAAGTTAACCAGTCTTTTCTTCTGCAGTGTCTAATCCACCATCAGTCCCATGGAGTGTATTTTTAATCTCAAACACTGATGAATCAAACATGTCTAGAAGTTTCATTTGGGTCTTTTTAAAAAAATCCTCCATGTCTCTATTTAACTTTCTAAACATATGGAATACACATATTAAAAACTGTTTCACTGTCCTGATTTGCTAATTCTAGCATCTGCATCAGGTTCCCAGCTGGTTTCCCAGCTTGGCTGGAGGGTGTAAGCACATATTCTGGGTCCTGGTGTGAACACCAGGTACTAGTTCCTCCCATCCTTCCAGGTAGTTCTTTCCCTGCCCCCTGCTGGTTTCCTTACATACATGTGCTGCTCAGTTCTCTGCTGAATAGTCCAAGGGGACCCTCTGCAGATCTCAAGGGTTCTCTTTCTGAGCAGCAATCACCTTTCTTCTATTTTGCCCTGCAAATTTCAGGCACCTTTACCTCTCTGGGTTCTCAGTACTTTCTCCCCAACTCAGGGAGTCCTCTGGGCTCTGCCTGGGTCCCCCTTCCTTTTCTCCACTCTTGTGGGGAAACTCTCTCAAGGCAGTAAGCTGGGGCAATTGTAGGGCTCACCTCATTTGCTTTATGTATCTAAAGAATCTTTTTTTTCAGTTTTATTTGTAATTGAAGTATAGTTGATTTACAATGTTGTGTTAGCTTCAGGTGTACAGCAAAGTGACTCAGTTATATATATATATATATATATATGTATATAATCTATATATATAACCTATGTGTGTGTGTGTGTGTGTGTGTGTATATATATATATATACATATATATATATATATATATATGTTTTTGTAACATACACACAATGCGGTACACGGGGCTCTCACTGTTGTGGCCTCTCCCGTTGCGGAGCACAGGCTCCGGACACGCAGGCTCAGCGGCCATGGCTCACGGGCCCAGCCGCTCTGTGGCATGTGGGATCTTCCCAGACCAGGGCACGAATCCGTGTCCCCTGCATCGGCAGGCGGACTCTCAACCACTGCGCCACCAGGGAAGCCCCACACAATGCAGTTTTGAGAAATAAAAGTTGTCTTACAGAGCTTTATGGTTCTTTCACACACACACACACACACACACACACACACACACACACACACACACTCATAATCACACACAGTGCTATATATAAAATAGATAACCAACAAGGGCCTACTGTACAGCACAGGGAACTATATTCAAAATTTTTTAATAACCTAAAAGGAAAAAGAATCTGAAAAAAAAAATATATATATATATATATGTCAACTCTACTTCAATAAAAAATAAAAAAAAAATCACTGTCCTTCATTGCCTAAAGTGTAGTGTTTTGAAAACTGGTGTTTTTGTTTTTGTTGTTGTTGTTTCAGGTGGGAAGGTATTACTTCTGGGTCACTGTTACTTTCTTAGCTGAAAGGTGAAAGATTAAGAATTAACTATTTTTCCCCCATGCTTGATTTGTAAATGTTTATTTTCCACTGTATTTAAAAATTCATACTAAATGTACTACTAAACAGCTAAGTACTGAAGTTTTTACCCGTTTAATTTTGTTCACTATTTCAGTATTAAAAATAGAAGCTCTTTTTGGGTTACTTGTATCTTTAGTTTGCATGATGACTTTTTAATTGAATTGGAATTTTCTTTATTAAGGAAACTGAATCAATGTTTTGCCTTTTAAAATGTCCATTCAATAAATGTTTACTTTGTCATGGCATATATGAAACAAGCAAGTAATTAAGTGAATTTTCCCTCTGTGTTTCTCTAAGGAGTACACAGCAAATGTCAAGGTCTTCCAGGAGCAAGGAGGTTTCTCTTCTGCACCTAAAATCCTATATTTTATTAATAAAGTAACACAAAACATAATAAAAAAATTGGAGGCAAAAGTATTTATTGATCACTTACTATTCAGTGCATAATTACTAGGACAGCATATAAGGAGGAAACGTTTCCTGCTGAGTTGCCACTGTATCTGGTATCTAGGACAGTCCTGGCACATAGTAGCTGCTCAATAAATATCTTTTAAATAAATATACCGATACTAAGTGCTTTACATGCATTGCCTTATATAAACATCATAAACCTGCTATTTCTTAGGTTCTGTTTTTTTCCTTACTTTACAAAAATGTTAAGGTAATGGGATGAAAGGATTAGCCTTGGTCAGGAAAGAAATTCTTCCTTCAAAAGTAGGAAAGAGAATGAGATCAAAGATGATGTCTTAGGAGATCTGGACATAGAGAAGGGAAATGTTGAATGAACGAATTAATATTGAATGAACTAAATATTCTCAATACTGTCAATTATTTTGTTTCAGAGACCACAGCAGTCCATTACTGTAGAGACATGAGATGTCAGTGTCAACTATGAAGTTCATTAACATTCATATTTACTCATTATTTAAATAGTTTTTATTAGTATGAACTCTAGAGATTGGGTTCCAAAATGCCTTACTGCATTGTCACTTATTTTACATCCATTTTCTACCTTACCCCAACCCAAGGGCCTAAGACTTATAGGAAGGTCTGTTTTGGCCACAGCACATGGTTGGGGATGGGAACTGTCAGGACCTAAGCTAGTCCTGTATGGTTTTACACTTGGAATTGAAAACTGACCTTAGAATTGGGAACTAGCTGAGCTGCAACTGAGGTTCTCAAACTTGGATCACTCCTGTGGCGTAAAAGCATCTGTAGTATCCTCCAGGGCAACATTACAACCGTGAATGAGCTTCTATTCCATTGGGAGATACTTATGCTGTGATGTGGGTGGGAAGATGACCTTCCCCAGTTCTAACTCAGTTTGATATCTGGAGGGAGAACAGACCTCTCAGGACTGAATAATTCTTGGGTATCTTAGAGACTTTAAGATGAGAGGGCATTCAAGAGAGGGATGTTGCTAATAAGGGCTGGTGGGTACCCAAGAAATTAATGGGAAAAATAAATGTAGATATATTTAGTGAACTTTATAATACTGGTTGTAAGTGAATATGTGCTATTAAATTAATTCAGTGAAGGTGAAACTATAAAGAGAGATGAGAAGAAGGGTGAAGAAAGATCTTTGCAGGTTATCTGGATTTGGAGGGACAAGGAACAAGAGAAGTCAGCAAAATAAATACAAGAATAGGCGTAAGGCACAAGACCGCTAATATGGCTTCTCCTGGGCACTTTCAGTGGAGAAGTGGTGATATAAATCAGGCTATATAAAACATGATATGACACCAAAAACACAGGAAACAAAAGCAAAAACAGACAAGTAGGACTACATCAAACTAAAAAGCTTCCTTTTCTGTCAGCAAAGGAAACAGCCAACAGAGTGAAAAGGCCAACTATGGAATGGAAGAAAATATTTAAAGGGGTTAATTTCTAAAATAGATAAGGAATTCATACAACTCATTAGTAAAAAAACAAAACAAAAACAAACCAATTAAAAAATGCATTAAGTACGTGACTAGACATTTCTCCAAAGGAGATTCAATGCAAATGGTCAACAGGTATATAAAAAAGGCACTGAACATCACTAATTATCAAGGAAATACAAATCATAACCACAATATGATATCATCTAATAACTATTAGGATGGATATATCAAAAGAACAAAGGATAACAAGTGTTATTGAGGATGTGGAGAAATTGTACAGTGTTGATGGAAATGTAAAATGGTGCAGGCACTATGTAAAACAGTATGGAGGTTTCTTAAAAAATTAGAAACAGGGGCTTCCCTGGTGGTGCAGTGGTTAAGAATCTGCCTTCCAATGCAGGGGACATGGGTTCGAGCCCTGGTCCGGGAAGATCCCACTTGCCGCAGAGCAACTAAGCCCGTGCACCACAACTACTGAGCCTGCGCTCTAGAGCCCGTGAGACAAAACTACCTAGAGCCCATGCTCCACAACAAGAGAAGACACTGCCATGAGAAGCCCGCGCACCGCAACAGAGTACCCGCTGCTCGCCACAACTAGAGAAAGCCCACGTGCAGCAATGAAGACCCAACACAGCAAAAAATAAATAAATAAACAAAGAAATTTATTTTTTAAAAAATTAGGAACAGAACTACCATATGATCTGGCAATCCCACTCCTGGGTATGTATATCCAAAAGAAGGGAAATCAGGATCTAAAGGAGATACCTGCACCCCCATGTTCACCACAGCATTATTCACAGCAGCCAAGATATGTAACAACGTAAATGTCCAACAGACAAATAGGTAAGGAAAATGCGGTATATACATATAATGCAACATTATTCAGCCTTTGAAAAGAAGAAAATTGTACTATTTGCGACAACATGGATGGACCTGGAAGACACGCTAAGTGAAATAAGGCAGTTACAGAAAGACAAAAATTTTATGATTCCACTTACATAGGTATCTAAAAGAGTCCAACTTACAACAGAAGCAGAAAATAGAATGGTGGTTGCCAGGGGCTAGGGAGTGAGGTGAATGGGGAGTTGCTGTTCAAGGGTATAAAGTTTCAGTTATACAAGATGAATAAGTCTTGAGATCTCCTATATTTAACAACAGTGTTAAAATTGTTAACTTAAAATTTTGTCAAGAGAGTATATCTCATTTTTAGTGTTTCTATAGCACCCCCCTCAAAAAAAAAGGAAAGGGACACAAGGAAACATTTGGAGGTGATGGGTATGTTTACATATTTATTTCCTTGATTGTGGTGATGGTATCCTGGGTGTATGTATATGTCCAAACTCATCAAACTGTATACATTAAATATAGGCGGCGGGGTGAGGGGTGGAGGTTGTATATCAATTATACTAAATAAAATTGTTAAAAAAATACCCCCAAAATGTGGACTTAGAAACTGTCTAGAGAATGGGATTTCATGGGAATTAAGACTAGTGGGTGAATCATAGCAGCACTATTTACAATAGTCAAGACATGGAAGCATCATAAATGTCCGTCGACAGATGAATGGATAAAGATGTGGTACAATGTAATACTACTCAGCCACAAAAAAGAATGATATAATGCCATCTGCAGAAACACGGATGGACCTAGAGGGAAGTCGGACAGAGAAAGACAAATACTATATGTTATCACTTATATGTGGCATCTAAAAAATGACACAAATGAACTTATTTACAAAACAGCAACAGACTCACAGACATAGAAATCAAACTTATGGTTATCAAAGAGGAAGTGGTGGGAGGGATAAATTAGGAGTTTGAGATTAGCAGATACCCGTTACTATGTAATAAGGTCATACTGTATAGCACAGGGAACTATATTCAATATCTTGTAATAACCTATAATGGAAAAAAATCTGAAAAAGAACCTATATATATATATATATATATATATATATGCAATTGAATCACTTTGTTGTACACCTGAAACTAATACAACATTGTAAATCAACTGTGTGCCAATTAAAAAGAAAAAAGAAGTGGGTAGATTAGAGAGGGCATCCTACAGTAAAGGAGGTTTTTTATTTGTTTTTTGTTTGTTTGTTTGTTTTTTGCGGTCCGCGGGCCTCACTGTTGTGGCCTCTCCCGATGCGGAGCACAGGCTCCGGACACGCAGGCTCAGCGGCCATGGCTCACGGGCCCAGCCGCTCCGCAGCATGTGGGATCTTCCCGGACCGGGGCACGAACCTGCGTTCCCTGCATCAGCAGGCGGACTCTCAACCACTGCGACACCAGGGAAGCCCAAAAGTCCTCCTCTTGTTTGCTAACGGAATGGTGGCGGGCAAGAGGGCGGAGGGCAGAAAGGGGCATGGGCTCTGTCGGGTTCAACCTCCACAGTGGAGGCCCCAGGGTTCTCCTCAATGAGCCCTCAAGAAAACTTGCCCCTCGTGCTGAATCAAGTTAGATGAGGAAGGAAAACCTATTAATGAGCCACAGAAGGTACTGGTCTTGTTCAAGGTGCTAGTCCTGTGAGGAAAACTGAAAGACTCAGTCAACTTTCCTACTGTGTCCTCTATTTCTTCCATTTGGTCCATACCTCGTTTTAATTTTGAGTAAATCCCTGGGTCGGTAATAAAGATAGCAATCATGCTCTAGGCCTGGGGCCTTTATAGGAGCGTCTTGTTAGGGAATCAACCTTCTTGGGGACTGAGGCCCTTTCTCTATATTCCATTTCTGTGCCTGCTGCTGGCTTCATTCGATGGTCCCTTGGCCTGTCCAATGAGCCCTTCACCCAACAGATAACTCTGCTTTCCCCTGACCTCTTCCATCCCCCCGTCTAAGGCTGCCCGTTGCCTAATATCTCCCTGCCTCTTGCTGGAGACTCAGCACATTGTCTATTTCGCCCAGACGCTCACTACATCCTCTCTATTTCAGTCCCCCCCAGGTCTTGCCATCTTTTCTGCAGATCAGATCTAGTTTTTAGAAGCACCAATATCAACACAATCACTTTAATTTTATGTCAAAGGAGAGAAGTGGAAGATCATTGCTAGTTCTTTTCAGGCTCTAAGATGCAATGATTTTAGGGAATCTTGACTTAGTGACTCTGCTTGCAACAGTGGAGCAAAATGACTGTTCAAATGTTTTGAAATATTTTATTAGAGAGTGAATTATAGTCATTATCATCGTATAAATGTTGTCCTCAGATGTTTTTCCACCTGGGAGAGAATCAGGGTCTAGGAATTGTTCTCTGTCCTCTGGCTTGAATCTCTGCAGGAAAGATGAAAGACTAGTTTTCCACTGTGTAGATGAGTTCTTGCCCCCTGATTCCCTCATCTCTGCACCCATCAAGGATTTGTATTATCAAGTGATCCTGGGAGACCTTTATTCTCACATCACTTTTAATTCTCCTTTCATATAAACGAGTGGACTCCATAGCCACAAATTCTGGGCAACGTTAATTTCATCCCATGGAGACATGTTCTGAAGCCAAATCTGAAGGGAAGGTGGCACAGATGACAGGGTAATAATAGCAGGCTTACAGCAAAGCATCCAACAAGTTTGGAAAGAACAAGCCCAGAGGTCGAGATGGAATGGAACAAATCAATGTCAACTGTAAAACTATGTAAACCTCATCGATGAGTCAAAAACTATGGCAAAGAGCTGTCCGTGAAAGTTACCAAAACTGACAGATTAATGTTTTAAACAATCACGCTGTCATCCTGGGTCACCTAGCAAGACAGCGGATGACAGGAATCAGCGCCCCAAAGCGGAATCATAACGCACCTTTCCAGAACAGTTTCAATAAAATAAAATATAACAAATACCTCTTTCTGACCAACTCCTTCAATCTGTAAGATTCCATCTGCTTTGTTCTAGCCAATGCCTTGATATCCAAATAAAGCTTGTTTATCAAAATTTACTTAATTCCACTAAAAGGCAGGGCTCCACAAAATAAAGGAGGCCACATTTCTTGGGCGTTTTAGATCATGTAAGAATCCACTAGGTTGCATACAAAGTTTAGTGATGCTACTATAAGGGTGACCCTTTACCTACATCATGATAATCTCTGGAACTGTTTTTTAACGCCTGGTGCGTAACTCAGAGCCACAAAATAAAATTTTCTTGGTAATGGGGCCCTAATGTACATCTTGAAAATTTTCTACTAGTGATTTTTATGCCCTTAACTACTTGGGAATAACTTTTATTTACGACACAGCCCACAATAATCGCAATCAATATTTTACGTATTTACTTATCGCGTATCATGCTCAACTAAATGCTTTACATGCATTAACTTATTTATTCCTCACATTGACCCAAAACGGGAGGCATTTTATTTTCTAAGACATTGCAAATTTAAGGATGTTAACTAGCTTCCCCAAAGATTAGCTGGCACTCGGACTAGAAGTCTATCTCAAATTAACTGTTCAGAACCCCACTGCCTCAAAGCTCTTGAGTATTTGTTCGCATTGTTTTAATGGAAGCTATAGAACTAGGAACAACACAGCCAACATAATAACACAACTCTCCTTAATGAGGAATGACTACAGCTCACTCATCTTAGTTTTTCTTCCCTTTCTAGATATAAAATATTGGAATTACTATGTCCAATCATAGGAAGAATTATGCTCACTGTACCATTTAAGTCCACACCACCACTGAAATATTTTCTTCTAATAAAGGCCCTTGACTTTTAAGAGGGCCACTGCCAAACTCAGATATACCCCATGAAGGCAATGAGGATGCTGAGGGGTTATACTTCAGTGTCCTTGTCTATATTTAGCCCGTAATGGAGAAACCAGCCTTCCAATATTTAAAGGGTGAAAGAAGAAGTACCAGACCCCAGGCTCAGCCAAGAACCATGACTTGCAGTCCCTCAAATTAACTCTGAACGGTCTCACTTTGTACCCATTGCTCTGAATATCCACTTCCTCTTCCCCACTCTTTGCTTGATTCTAAGTCTAGGGAAAATGCCTTTGCCTTCAATTTTTATGGTGCCAATCTCAGCAATTGACTCATTTAATTCCATCTGTTCTATACAAGTACATTCATGACCTGCCCCTCACTCCTTACACAAGACAACAAATGACCATGACATTCACAGCACCAACAGCTGTATCGAATTCACTTAACTACATACTCGTCTTCTTTCTTAGAACATACATGTCTTGTTGGCAGAGACCATGCCTTTGAATATCACCTTCTTCTCATCAAGCATAGAGTGCATTCAGTAAATGGATGGATAGATGGATGGATGGATGGATTGATGGATGGATGGATGATGGATGGATGATTTAATGTATGATCCAAATATATTATATTGGGTCAATATAAGAAACTGTGCAATAGTGTGTATGCATAGAACAAACTTACTAATGCATCTGATAAAATGTAGAAGTTGAAGTTAAATTACTTTTGTGGCACTTCCAATGCAAAATTTCTATAATCTTTTCCATGAATTTCTCTCTCTCTCTTTCTCTTTCATTATATGACTTCTGTATAACTAACTTGAATTATGGGATAAGAACTGTAAGAATAATTCTATTCAAAAAATAAACAAATGGCACCTAATGAAACTTAAAAGCTTTTGCACAGCAAAGGAAACCATAAACAAGACGAAAAGACATCCCTCAGAATGGGAGAAAATATTTGCAAATGAAGAAACTGACAAAGGATTAATCTCCAAAATATACAAGCAGCTCATGCAGCTCAATATCAAAAAAACAAACAACTCAATCCAAAAATGGGCAGAAGACCTAAACAGACATTTCTCCAAAGAAGATATACAGACTGCCAACAAACACATGAAAGAATGCTCATCATCATTAATCACTAGAGAAATGCAAATCAAAACTACAATGAGGTATCACCTCATACCAGTCAGAATGGCCATCATCAAAATATCTACAAACAATAAATGCTGGAGAGGGTGTGGAGAAAAGGGAGCCCTCTTGCACTGCTGGTGGGAATGTGAATTGGTACAGCCACTATGGAGAACAGTATGGAGGTTCCTTAAAAAACTAAACATAGAACTACCATACGACCCAGCAATCCCACTACTGGGCATATACCCTGAGAAAACCATAATTCGAAAAGAGTCACGTACCAAAATGTTCATTGCAGCTGTATTTGCAATAGCCAGGACATGGAAACAACCTAAGTGTCCATCGACAGACGAATGGATAAAGAAGATGTGGTACATATATACAATGGAATATTACTCAGCCATAAAAAGAAATGAAATTGAGTTATTTGTAGTGAGGTGGATGGACCTAGAGTCTGTCATACAGAGTGAAATAAGTCAGAAAGAGAAAAACAAATACCGTATGCTAACACATATATATGGAATCTAAAAAAAAAAGGTTCAGAAGGACCTAGGGTCAGGACAGGAATAAAGATGCAGATGTAGAGAATGGACTTGAGGACACGGGCAGGGGGAAGGGTAAGCTGGGACAAAGTGAGAGAGTCGCATGGACATATATATACTACCAAATGTAAAATAGATAGCTACTGGGAAGCAGCCTCATAGCACAGGGAGATCAGCTCTATGCTCTGTGACCACCCAGAGGGGTGGGAATAGGGAGGGTGGGAGGGAGATGCAAGAGGGAGGAGATATGTGGATATATGTATATGTATAGCTGATTCACTTTGTTATAAAGCAGAAACTAACACACCATTGTCAAGCAAGTATACTCCCATAAAGATGTTAAAAAAAAAATTCTATTCAGAACAGAAATGTTTGAGTGACAAAAGGCCAATATTTATCTTTTCTCACTCACTGCTCTTTGTTGAAATTTAAATAGCTAAATATTCATACCAGTGGAATAATTATATATGCTCTCAAAACTAAACCACATCAGTATTTTACTTGACCTACAGTTAGCATTTACTTTGTTGGCCTCTCCTTCCTTCCTGGAGCAAAGTCGTCATATGGTTTTCAATACACCCCTCCCCTGCTTTCCTTCCCACCTCTCTGGCTGACCTGATTCTCAGTGAATGTCTCTCTCTTAAGCAACCGTTCTCCCTGGAATTCTTTTAAATTTCTATTTTCTTAAACTTCCTCTGAATAATCTCATCCATTTCCACAGCTTCAATAACCAGTAATGGTGTATATCCCACTGTCCACTGACATCTATTCTGGAAAACCCAGAGGTTCTGTCCAAAGCTGAAATCACAGCCAGCCTATAAACCTGCAGTCACTCCTTTGTTTTCCTGTTTCAGAAAATGGCACCTTCATTTACCCAAGTTGCCTAATCCCCAAATTTGTGTATCATTCTGGACTTTGTCCTCTCCAAATATACGTAACAAATCATTAAGTACCACTGTGATATTGTGATTTATAATAAGAAGTATACGTTTGGTCTTCATCCCCATTTCTATCACAGAAACCCTTGGAATTTCCCAAGAGAGAAGAGTGTGACAAAGGTGTCTTGTTATGTTAATGAGGTGACTTTTGGACCACACGTAAGGATGGGGGCTGGTTGCCAGGAGAAGCAACAAGGTAATTAAAAGGTTGAAACTTTCAGTCCCAGCCCCTGGACCTCCAGGAAGGGGGAGGGAGCTGGAGATTGAGTTCAAGTGCCAATGGCCAATGATTTAATCAACCATGCCAATGTAATGAGGCCTCCATAAAATCCCAAAAGGATGTGGTTCAGAGATCCTCTGGGTTGGTGAACACGTGGTGATTTGTGGAGAGTGGCCTGCTCTGAGAGATTTCTGGGCCCTTTCCCCATACCCTGCCCTATACCTCTCATCCATTTGTTTCTGAATTACATCCTTTTATAAAAAAACAGTAATCTAGTAAGTAAAATGTTTCTCTGAGTTCTGTGAGCCAGTCTAGCCAATTAACTGAAACTGTAAAGGAGGTCAGTTGGTTAGAAGAACAAGTGCCAACTTGGACTTTCCATTGGCATCTTAAGTGTATGTCAGGGTGGTGGCTGTCAGGGGAGGATCTTGGAGGACTGAGCCTTTAGCCTATGGGATCTGATGTTGGCATCTCCAGATAGATAGTGTCAGAATGGAGTTGAACTGTAGGACACCCAGCAAGTACCAAAGAATTGCTTCTGTGGGGGAAAACCCCAAGCTGAAATTGACAGCAGAATTATAACTCTCTAATCTGTCCACTATCCCCAGTGACACCGCTCTCATTCTGGCCACCAGCATCTCTTGCCCAGAAACCTAAACTCATTATCCTAATTAGAGTGTCTGCCTCTCGTTCGTACCTGCTTTCAATCTCTTCTCCATGATACAGCCAAAAAACATCTTTAAAAAAATAAACAAATGTGATTCTGTTATTCATCTACCTAGAACCTTTCAATGACTCCTTATTTCCTAAAGATAAAAATTAATAGTTCTTAACACTTAATCCTCCAATGGCTGAGCGCTTTATAACAGTAAAGGAAATATTCCTGACCACAAGCGTCATGATGTCTCTCTTAAGTCTATATATTAATTGGAGGACTTGAACGTGTTAAACAAGTCTGACTGGTTGTCCCTATTCATATTTTTCTTTTGTTTACACAAAGACAGATTTTTGCAAGTTAATATAGTTATTAATTTGAAATTATAGACATAACCTAAAATAATTAACTGAAACTTAATTCTGTCATCACATTTTCTTCCAAACTTTACTACTGTTTAATTACAATCAAACAATTTTTGTGGTAATTACAACTCAGTTACTCCCATGTTCAAACATATTCTCCCTTTGGCCACCAGGAAGTGTATGTCATAATTTTCGGAGCAAGACAGAACACATCTTTTTTTTTTTTTTTTTTTTTTGCGATACGCGGGCCTCTCACTGTTGTGGCCTCTCCCATTGCGGAGCACAGGCTCTGGGCACGCAGGCTCAGCGGCCATGGCTCACGGGCCCAGCCGCTCTGCGGCATGTGGGATCTTCCCAGACCGGGGCACGAGCCCGTGTTCCCCGCATTGGCAGGCGGACTCTCAACCACTGCGCCACCAGGGAAGCCCAGAACACATCTTTCATTTTGAGAAAAGCATCAGGAAGTACTTGCTTTCTAGTGACCTAGCCTCCAAATTTCTCTTGAGAGATTGTGAAATCTGTATTTAAAAAAAAAGTCTCAACTGTAAAACTGACATTGTCAGTTACTTTTATGCTATATCATTTGTGTGGCAGAATAATCAATTTTCCCATGATTCACCATCTTGTTAGCACAAAATTCTCTAATGAAATTTACTGGTAGCTCTCTGAAGTTTACTGAGCACCTGTCATTATTTCAGAACTAGGAGATGTGTCCAGTGTCTTCAGTGGCTCCAAAATTCCTAGAGAATTCTCTCATTAGATCCCTATAAATCAAAATTTGTCTCCAGTAATCTGGTGATTTTGCTGCTTAATTTCTCAGGTTCCTCTGACACACAAATGACATGCAAAAGTAATACTTCTCACTAACAGCAACCTAAGGAGGGGACTGAGCCATCAACACTTACTTGCCTGGTAGCAAACCACAAGTTCCAATTATTTTAGAGTGATTATTCTTATGACTGATTCCAAGGCAAGAACAATACTACCTTTTCCTTCAAATCTCTAGTACCTGCTAAACAGTAGATGCTAAATAAACATTGATGGAATGAATAATTAAAAAAAAAAGCAGGGCAACAGATATTTACATGCAAAGAATTCTGCAAGGTGCTGAATGACACAAATAGGAAAGGCATGGGTACAAAATTAGTTCATGTACGGATCCTGTGATGGTTAATTTTATGTGTCAACTTGACAGGGCTAAGGGCTGCCCAGACAGCTGGTAAAACATTATTTCTTGGTATATCTCTGAGAGTGTTTCTGGAAGAGTTTGACATTTGAAACAGGAGACTAAGTACAGAAGACCACTCTCACCAATGCAGGCGGGCATCATTCAAGATGGTGTTAATTACAATGTTAAAAACAAGGACACGCTTATATTAACTTGTTTAATACAGATGAACAACAGAGTCTGATTTTATTTTTCATATGTTATCATTCTACACAGTTGATTTAAAAAAATATGCACTTTATACTAAAGTAGCTTCGTGACTTAAATGTTTCATTGTGCTCCTTTCTAATAAAGATCCTGTTGATTTACGTCTAGCAAAATTGTTGAAATCTTTCTCAATTCTTTGAAAGTATATCATCAGCTAGAGTACAAAGTAAAATACTAAATTGTGATGAGAGATTTAAATGAATTTCAAAGACAACATCCACTTGGGGAAGATGGAAGGGGGTGGGGAGAATGAAGAAATCAAGGACAATGGCACAAGCAGAAGGTGGCACCTGAGATGGACAGAGAGAGGTTACTATTTGACCACGTGAAAGGGTAGCGGAAAAGCATTACAGATGGAACAGCATGAATTAAGGCACAGAAGTAGGCAAATACTAAACGTGCGCTTACGTGTTTCAGGGAATAACTGGAGTTCAGTTTGATTGAAGCATATAAAGCAAGACTGAATACTAAGCAAATTAGCTTGGAAGTTTAGACAGAAGTAAAAGGTTATATTCAACAATGATCCTGATTTTCCTTATTCATTGACTGTGATGCACCATATCTCATCTATTTCCATACTCCAAGTAAAGAGTCCCTTGAAATTTTATTGAGCTCATCTGTTTCCTTGTTAAGGAAATACCTAATAAAATTTAACTTTTTTTTTTTTTAACATCTGAAGGTCAGTAGTGTTAACATAGATCCTATACTACATTATAAGGATATTGCACTGCAAGGATGTTAGTTTGCCTGTCCTGAAATGTCCCTGTCAACTGTAGAGTTTTTTCATAATTAGCTGGACATAGTCAAGTCCTCTGGGGTTGTGGACACAGACAGCTATCGGCTTTTACAACCAAAGAAATGGTCTCATTTCTCTTCCGCTACATTTATATTATTGACATTTCTTTCTGGTGACTTTTGTGTGTATCCTTCAGAACTCCTGTTCTTCATTGCCTCCAGAGTGTTTTTTCTTTTGTTGTTTTTTTTTTTTTTTGCGGTACGCGGGCCTCTCACTGCTGTGGCCTCTCCCGTTGTGGAGAACAGGCTCCGGACGCCTAGGCTCAGCGGCCGTGGCTCACGGGCCCAGCCGTTCCGCGGCACGTGGGATCTTCCCGGACCGGGGCACGAACCCGCGTCCCCTGCATTAGCAGGCGGACTCTCAACCACTGTGCCACCAGGGAAGCCCCTAGAGTGGTTTCTAATTGCTACTGTTACATATGCTGTTGATTGAGGGACCCGAGGTTAGTACTCGGCTGACATCAGGTAAGAGGGAGTTATTAGTATATGTTAATTGTACCCTGATATAATAGTATAATGGTTTCACTCTTTGTATAACAACAGCTGTACTGTTACTCTAATTATTTTGTCTTCAAATGACCCAGTGAATGATTTAGGATATGAAATACAATCCATTTGTGTAAAGAGGAAGGAACTGGCCATCAGAGAGGTTAAGTGAATAATTCAAGATTACCCAGTTAGTAGTGTTGCAGAGACAATAACACAGTGACAGCCAGCCCAGAGGTCTTTCCTGTTCTTGACCAGGTATGTAATATGCATATCAACTCTTTTGTTTCATCTGTGGAATATATTTCCCCATTGCTTAGGTAGTAATACATTCAAAACATGAACATTCTTATATTAACTTGTTTAAATACAAATAGAACAACAGGAGTTGAGTCCACTTTTTGTTCCTTATCATACTACACAGATGATTTAAAAAATACCCTCTTTACTACAGTAGCTTCATGGCTTGAGTAGCTACATCTCATTGTGATCCTTTCTCTAATCAACTTCCAAAGGCTGAATTTAAACCTATCTTCAAGCTATGAAAGTTTTAGTTTCTTTTCCTTTTATTTTTTTTTTCCTTTTCAAAATTTCTCTATTGGAAATGAATTAAGTGGACTATATCAAGGAATATATCCATATTTGCATCCTGAAATTCAAACAAGAACTTGTAGGAATGCAGTGTTGATGACTGTACCACCGTTGAGAAGCAAAATGAACTGTGACCAATAATCCCTTCCCTAGTCGTCATCCTTCCACATCTCCCCAATTTAGGGAAGTGTCTTAATGGATACACATTACCAAGTTTGCAGGCTTATTTTCAGTCATAAAGAAGGGTGTACCAGATGCTCCTGGTACACTGAATTGGTCACACTGTAGACAAGCTAATCTCATTATGATAGACCACAGGGGAAAAAAGAAAAGATTCACATTTAGTCCATATTAACTACCAGAAGACCCATCAAGGTAGCTGGGCTAGCTCATGATACAGCAGCTTCTAGCAAATTAGCAGCCCATAACAACTTCGTTATAATGGGCTGCAAGATCTTACAACATAAGCTCCACACTATTAAAGGGAATTCAAGTACATGAATCCATGTACAGAATATAACCTTAACATCTGTCTGTGCTTAGCCAATATTTTGTTTATGCCTTTTTAGGAACAGCCAAATTATCCTCGTATCCCCTGAAACCAGGGACTGTAATTTCCATCAACTGCAGTTTTTAACTGCTAGAGAGGGTAGAGCTGATCAACGTCAACCTCCCCGGCCACAGAGCTGGGCAGCAAGTTGCTCGTGATTCTGGCAGCTGTTCTGCACACATTAGGCCAATTTTCTCCCAAACCATTTCCTCTTGCTATTCAAGTGGGAAAAGCAATAGTCTAGTCATAAATTAGTCAACAAGATGTGCCTAACTATAAAACTTATACTTTTTTAAGCAAAATGACTTAAACCATATCCTACTAAACTCAGCATGAAGAACCCTCCTATTTTAATTAATTTAGGCCATTGCCATTGTTTTCCCTAATAAAGCAATGTGCCCCTCCTCTTCCCATAGTGGAGTGAATATCCTGTAGGGATTCAGGAAATAATAACAATAATTATAATAATAATAGTAATAATATCACTATTATAATAATTATTATTTCTGTTTTATAGATGAGGCAACAGTGCAATAGATTACCCAAAGTTTACTGGTTGCTAAGGTAAGGGAACAGACACTTAATATATAGTTTAAGGTATTTTCATAGAGTTTTATGTCTAGAATGAATAAATACTTACATGAAAAGTATAACTTCCCTATTTTTCTTCTTTCTTAAAAACAGTGGGTGTGCCTGAATCACTTGGGCAGTGTTTTCAAAATTCATATCCTTCCTCCTACCTCCAAAAACCTTAGCATGTAGAAAAATGGGTGCTGCAAATATCAATATGAGTTTTCTAGATTTTTGTCAAAATCTAGATGCACTCAGCCTACATCTAGTTCTAATCAACCTACATACAATGTCTTAAACATCTCACAGGATTTCATAAGTGGATGGGACCTAGAGGGTCATTTACCTCATCATCCATCCTTCTTGATGAGTCAGCCCCTCAAACAGTCGCTGGCTGAAGAGCTACCATGGACAGCAGCTCAACCTTAGATGCATGCCATTCCACGGAAGGACAGCTCCGGTTGTCAAAACCATAATATGCCTTCTAGTAAAAATCTAGTAATTGATTCTGATTCTGACTTCTGTTCTAGTTCTGTCTTCTGATTCACCAAAGCATCACACTGACTTTTTCACTAATACGACAGACCAACCAATATTTGAAAACTCACCTTCTCTTCTGTGATTTACAAAGGGGCCGTTCAGAAGCCTCGTCATCGTACTTAGAGGTCTCATCATCCTCTACCCACTTCTGTATTGTCTCTCTAGTGTGTAGATTCCCCCAACCCTTAATTCTTAATACCCAACATTTCACACACTATTCCAAATATAGTCTGAAAAGTGCCAAGTACTTAAGCATCCTTTGCCTTGTAGCATTGAAATTGAACTTCCGTTGACGTAACCTAAGATTGCATTAGTTTTCTTCACCTTGTCAAATAGTTGCCTTATATGAAATTTGAATTCAACTAAACCTCTAGTACTTTTTTCCCTAAACTGCTGCCAAGTTAGGTTTCCATACAGGATGTACGTCTGCAGTTGATACCTTTCAAGCTAAAGACAAGGCTGGACATATATCCCAAATTTTCAACTTCTTGTTTTTATCTCAAATTTTTCAGCATTTTAGGTTCTTCTTGAAATCGAATGCATGCATATTTGCATCAAATGTATGCATATTTTCTTAGCCTTGTATAATCTACAAATTTTATAAGCTTGCTTTGAAGACATTAGCTCCATTCTTTGATTATAGTTTTGAATAGAACACACATAGCTCAATGCTTCTCTAATGCAGGCTCTATTTCAAGTTCTTAACAATCTACTAAATGGTGTATCCAAAGGGATATATAAAAACATGTTTAATACATGCCATCAGCATACAAAGCACAGCATAAGCCTTGGATTGCTTTCTAGTCCCTAGATGGAGTACACTGTGGTGTCCACACTGCCTTACTGGCCCCTCACCTGCAGAATGCCTGTTGGTTATTATGCACTCATTTGCAAATGATGAATGATCGTTCACAGCTATATGATCTTCTTCATCAATTTTAGTTATAGTCAAGGCAGAGGGTCTTAAAGGGACAAATGGCTGAGCTTTACAAGTATACCTATTTCTCATACCTCGGGTTTTGAATTTGATTGTTAATTTCCCAACACTGCTGAGCTGTTCAGCTCAGATGTGGCAGCAACTGTGTCTAAAGTGGGATGCACCAGACAACCCATTGGAGTTGGGAAAGCAAAGGTTTGATATATTTTAAATTACTGTTCTTTTATTTTTTAAATGATATTTTTATATTTTCTAACATAGGAGTTTTGATACAGTAGTGTATATATATATATATATATATATATATATATATATATATATATATATATATATATATATATATATATATATATATATATATCATGTATAAATAAATAAGCACATAATGGATATTCTTGCCCAAAAGACTTTTACTAATCAAGGAGTGAAACTGACAAAGGCTGGAGACCCCTCGATGAAAGACACACACAGGTTGGGCCAGGGACCCAGGTAAGACTTGACCTTGTAAGCAGCTCTTTGCAGGAAGCAGCTCTTTGCAGGAGGCCCTTTGTCTTGTCAGTTTAGCAAAGCTAAACTTTAACTAACCTTTACACCAGGTGCCCCCATGCCCCATGCTTAACTAACCTCCAGGCCAAGCACACCTTTCAAATCTTTTGATCACAAAATACCTTGCCTAACCTGTTGATTCTTTTCTTAGATTAAAGAAGTAGAAATGAAGAATAAGTAATTAACAGATGACTAGACCTTTCCCCCAGCTTCCCCTTCAATAATCCAATTGAACAAACTGTGTGAACAAGATGGTACCTAAGGAAAGATTACACAGAGTCAGCAGGTCTGCACACAGTGAAAAATGAAGAGGACTCTGAACCCCTTCCCAAATGATTAACTGCGACTAGCTTCTCCTTTTTCCTTTTAAGAACCTTCATGACCGAGGAGCATCTTTGGAATAGGTTTTTGGACGCGAATCCACCTTCTCCCAGGTTGCTGGCCTCCTGAATAAAGCAACCTGTCCTTTCCAACCACCACTTGCCTCTCGAGTACTGGCTTTAGAGTCGTGAGCAGGCAAACCCGAGTATGGTACCAGCTTCAGCCAATCTGCTCTGCTCCACAGCTAAACGGTGACAACTCAGCACTGGGAGGCCCCTGTACGAGAGATAATAAAATCCTGTTCATTTGGAAGGGATCACAAAATTGAAGCTTTTAATTTTGCAGGTACAAAAACTGAGGTACAGAGGGATTTAGTGACTAGATTGAGAGCCTCAGAGCCCTTTGGGGACATACCAGCGAGAAGAAAATGAAATGAAATAAGGTGAACACCAGAGCTAGACCTGATCCCACTCTATTGCTCTTACTCCAAATATGTTACCCCCATAAGGAAGTAAACAAACAAACCAAAAGCCAAAAACAACAACAAAGAAAGAAAAGAAATAGAAGGGATTGGAGGGAGATAGTCACTTAACTACATCTTTCGGCATCTTCCAGCTCATCCCTCAGTGAGCAGAGTTGTCTTCTAACTTTGAACCCCTTTAGAATGCTATCTTCAGAAGTTGTGAACATACACACTGTTCTAAGATGAATAATACACTGCCACAAAATAAATCAAGATTACAGTAGGGGAACCTTGATCCAGTAAAATGTTCCTGTGCAGATGGAAAAGGAAGTTACCATATACTTTATAAATGCCATCACCTTGCACCTGAGCACGATAAGAAGAATGTCACTATTCCTACGGAGAAAAAGTTGTGTACAAAGTATGTCCACATTTTCTTAAAATCCTACAATTGGAGTGTACCGAGGCCTGCATATAAAACTAAGCCTCTGAAAAAAAAATTAAACAAACAAGAAACTAAGCCTCTGACCTCCAGGCCCATGTTTTTTCCTACTACACCCCAGATAAGGGTGAAAAGCTACCATGAAAAGCTACTTCATACCTGGTTAAATACACTACAAACTTTGTCTCCAATGAAAACACACATTCTTGAATTTTCCACAAAATATCAATGTTACCTACAAACAAGGACGGTACAAAAAGTTGCCCTGGCTTCCTTTTAAAAATGGAAGTTAAGAGTAAGGTCTTACAGAACACTGACAGTGATAAACCTGTCGTGTCTCATTAGGAGGGGTGTAGCCTCTGTGTCACCATAACACACTCTACTCCTAGATCGTGGTGCTTTGGAAAGGAGGAGTGATAGTAACAGTAGTCATTGATTTATCTTCCGGTCCCTACTAGGATGACAGCTCCACGATGGCAGTGGCTTGGCATCTCTTTATTCCTAACTTTTAGAAGAGGGAATGGCAAGTAGTAGAAGCTTAGTAAAGAGGGTTGTAAAAACAACTGCACGATGTATGCCATTTCATTTAAGCATCCTTGTGAGATGCTTTGGAAATACTGAGATCTGTAGACTTATTAAATGGAGTGAAAATGAAGTGGACTGAGAAATGGGGACAACCTCCTAAGATCAGGCCTGGACCCACGTGTACAGCACCCACCCTCTTAGCACTGAGTGGCCCAGCTGGTATCCAGGCAAACAGAACTTGCCCACCCCCCCCATCTGATTGCCTCCCTCTCTGTGTCTATGTGTGCATGCACAAATACAGCACAGCAGAGAGAGGGTCTGGAAAAATACAAGATTGAGACTAATCAGCTGCCGGTGACCCCTCCAATCTCTTATCACCTTGAACCTGTCACGTGCATGAGTCTCCAAGGTGGCAGATAGGACTGTTCCAATCTCTACCCTGCTCCCTATTCTCTGCAGAGAACTGTCAGATCGCCCTTGAACTTGACCCTCCACCTCCTGTACAGCCAATTTCTCCATCTGTAGAATCAGAGAGGTGGTTCTCAAGTAGTCATGGATCTAGCAGTTTTCTAGGGAAAACTATTAAAAATGCAGATGTCCAAGCCCAGCCTTTGAGACGCTGAGTCAGGAAGTTGCATTTATAACGGTTGCTGATTCTGATACGGGAGGGCTTTCCAGAGCACACCGTTACCCATCCCTGAGCTCTGGGCCCCGCAGGATTCCAAATAGGAACATGCCGATTCGTGGGTAAAACCATTTACAGTAAAAGGGAGAGTGGACTGGAGCCCCTGGGCTGGAGGTGACTAGTAAAAAAAAAACCACAAAAAAACAACAAAAAAACAGAGGGAGTGACATGAAATGGGGGGGATGGGTGGGGAGTGGGTATCAGTGAAAAGGCAAAACTCAACAAAGGTTTTCCAAAATCTAAGTGAGACAGTTAAAGTGAGCAGTGCCATTGGATGGAAGGCTGAAGAAGAGTGAGTTGCAGAGTTAAGCAGACACGGGTTTTAAATCTTACATTAATTTATCTCTGTGGTCTTGGACATACCACAGAACAAAATAATTACTCAGCTTACTGTTTCTCATCCATAGCACAGGGATAATATCTAACATATATAAGGCCTTTGTGAGGATTTAATGAGATACGGTAATTAAACACATAATCAGGATCAATGGATGGGCTCAGTAAGTGTATCACTTATAATTTCAGAGCAATAATAAAAGGAAGGCTCAAGTTAATCATTTTTTAAATGAAGAAATGCTAAGTTCCTGTTTAAGTCCATATGCCTAGAGAATAAATAAGTCCCTAAAGGGGAAATGTACGATATTTGACAAATATCTGTGTACTTTGTTTGCCAAATACAATACAGAGTCTGCAAAGTAATATCAGATACAAGGCAGGACTGCGCTCCAGCACAGCTCCCTGGGCTGCAAACAGCTGGGGAGCAGCGAGGCCACACGGCCCAGCAACCCAGGGGCCTGTGATTTCGTAGACACAGGCGACAGCCCACTCAAAGTTTCCCTCATTAAGTCTTTTCACCTTCACCTCTGCACTGATGTTTTTTTTTTTTAATTTTTGGCAGAAGTTGTCTGTGACAGTGTAGGTGCAGTTAATCCCCAAACGTGGCACCTAAATTTAATTGCCTTTCACATTTCCATGTCAAATATAGTATCTCCTGCAGAAACTCTATTAATGCTGACGAAAATGATCAGAAATTGGTTCAGAAGAGCATGAGGGCTTGAAATGAACTGAAGCAGCTGAAATTCATGAAGAGGGGCCATGTGACCAATGGGGAGCCCATGCAATAAATAATCACATTCCGAGTTCCTCTCGTTGGAGGGACATGCATACAAACATTACACTCTCTGTGCAAATAGCTGAGGCTTACGGCATACAGAAAGGTCCAATAATCTATCTGCCTCATACTGAAACAGACAGTTGACCGTCATGGAAAATTAGTTTTTCTTCTTCAAAAGTGAGCTAGTACCACTGGAATCTACAGACAAAGTCAACAGTTTTATTCCTAGAGGAAGTAACCTTCACATCTTTGAAAAATATTGAGACGCTAGAGAAGGTCACTATGAAATTAGCCACACTGTAGTGTTTATTAAATTCCTAGAGCTTGCAGAGTTTATTTTTAAAACCACAAGTACTGGGTTTAATTAAACTTGTCAAGTGTACAATGAACTTGATGAGACAGAGGCAGGTGATCTGATCCACAAATAACAAAATATACCCAGTGTTATTATGTTTTCTAGGTGAGCCAGCATGAGACATGGCCAAACGATTCAAGACATCACTACGGACACGATTAATATTGATTGGTCATTCTTAAGATCCCAAGAATGTATTGTGCTTTTTGAGTAGCATTTTATTTAACCCAGCTGCTGACTGAACACGATCACATAAATAATTCAGGCCGTTGACTCTTTTTCTCATGTCAATGGACATTAGAAACATCAAGAAATACATGATTTAACATTTTAGAGATTTTACATACTTCTTTATGTGTTTCTTATAAAAAATACTTTGGAGACCATGCAGCTAAATGACAGAACCTTAGGGAGAGCTGGACTATTACAGTGACAACCACAGCTTTTATGGTGAGAAGCAACCTAAGGCTATAGAAACTAACTGAAGGCATTGGTCAAGTTTCCACAGCTGGAGGGTGGGACAAGGGGAGAAGAAGCTGGGTTTTTTCACTAAGAGTCCAACTGATGTCACAGACCATGCCACAGAAGGGAAATTCCCAACTCCTATTCTGTAATAACATAGGAGACATGGCAAGCAAGTTCATGCACAAGCAATTATGAATCTGCTTCTTGTTATTTGACTGCTTTCACATTTAAGCTACAATAATAGGTTGCAAGTGATAACTTTCAACATCCTCTACTTTATTTTTAAAAATCTGAAACAACAATAAAGTAGAACGCTATATATTTGGTGTCATCCCTCGGTATCCTTGAGGAATTGGTCCCGGAACACCCAGTGGATATCAAAATCCACAGAGGTTCAAGTTCCTTATATAAAAAGTAGTCCCATATAACCTGTGTATATTCTCCTACACACATTCAACCATCTCTAGATAACGTATAATACCTAATACAATGTAAATGCTGTGTAACAATAAATACTTGTGAATACAATGTAAATTCTTTGTAAATAGTTGCCAGGGCACAGCAAATTCGTTTTGCTTTTTGGAACTTTCTGGAATTACTTTTTCCCAACTATTTCGATCTGCAGTTGGTTGAACTGTGGATGTGGGATCCATCAATACAAAGAGGCAACTACATTCAGATCTTCATTTGTTCATTCAGTAAAGAAAAGGCAGCCATGGGTCTAGGTGCTAGGAAAGCATCAATGAAAAAATCAGACAAAAATCCCTGTCTTTGTGGAGCGTACAATCTAGTGGAGAAAATGAACATTGAACAAAACGGACAGGTGGATTACATAGAGCCCCATCTTTGGTAAAGGCGATGGAGAATAACAATTCAGGAAGAGATGGGGAGGGAATTTAAGTAGTTATCAAGAATGAACTCATTGACAAGGTGACGGCTGAGCAAAGATCTGAAAGAGCTGATGAAGTGAGGCAACGTGTCTACCTGGGCTGGATTTGGGGCGGAGGGAGGCTGCTGTCGGGTTTTAAGCAGAGGTAAAGGGCAAATGCACAGGCCCTGTGCTGTGGGCACCCTCCAGGAGAAGCAAGGAGTTTTGTACGAGGGAGCCAAGTAAACAAGAGGCAAGACTCCGAGGAGATGCAGGGGAGACAGGGGCAGCAGGCAGCAGACCACAGAGGGGCTTGCCCACCACTGCGTGGCCTTTGACTTCTACTCTACATAGAGTAGTAACATGATAGGATTTACATTTTCATAGGATATCTCTGACTGCTATACAGAAATGATCTTTATGGTCATTCATTTACAGTCATTTTCTACAAGTCACTTAACCTTTTTTCATCTCAGGTTGGGAGGATCAAATAAACATATTTTAACGTGCTGTATAAACCTGAGTGACGTTTCATGGTCTCCTTGGCCACACCTCCATGAGAGCAATGAGTCTACTGCATGACAGTTACTAGTTCTCACATCTGCATCCCCACCAGATTTTTCAGTTCTTGGAACCTCGAAAATACCTCTTTCCATTTTTGTACCTGGCATCTGATGCAATGTTTAGCACCTAAAAGGGACTCAACAAAGATTTGGTGAGTAGAAGGTATTGTGAAATACAAGAATTATAAAAGAGCTATAAAGCAGAATTCTAAATCAGAATTCACATGTTAATAAGCTACTTGTAGAAACACAAACCCAAATCTTTGTTCCAAAGCCATTCCAACAGGAACTGTTGGTCAGATTTATTCACTGTAATTCTGCAACTTGACAATATAATTAGCTGAGTTGGACTGAATCTGGAATCTCCTGGGTAAATGTGAAAATATTTTTCTTAATTGTGTGCATAAAACTTAAGAGTGAAATAGCCCAGAAAGGATTTTGCCATTTGGCATTTGGAAATCATCAGAATGCCTATTTTTTTAAAATCATATTTTGTTTGACTCTCTGCTTATGTTTCAGGATGTCACCTAAAGGACCTATTTAAGTGTGTTTTCAGATATATCCACATGATATAAATACCTGGATTTTAAAAAGAAGTTACTTAAAAATAGTTTAAATGTCCTTCCCATAAAAATATTTATACTTGGCAATGTGGGGTAATAGCATCTCTGCATGTCAGTTAACTTTTTGTTTTTTGAAAAACTATTTGGGGCTTCCCTGGTGGCGCAGTGGTTGAAAGTCCGCCTGCCGATGCAGGGGACACGGGTTTGTGCCCCGGTCTGGGAGGATCCCCCATGCCGCGAAGCGGCTGGGCCCGTGAGCCATGGTCGCTGAGCCTGTGCGTCCGGAGCCTGAGCTCCGCAACGGGAGAGGCCACAACAGTGAGAGGCCCGCATACGGCAAAAAAAAAAAAAAAAAAAAGAAAGAAACTATTTGGATAAAATGCATATACTGTGCTCTGTGGTTTAAAGATTTAATGTCATTTGTACCCATTAGACTGATGTTACCCAAAGTGAGTACCTAGGCACTATATTCCTGAAGTGAAGCTTAACAGTCATTTACCTTTATATATAGGCAGTATTATTAAATAAGTCAATATATGGAAAATCTTTCAAAGATCAAAGTTTTCTTAAGACACTATCCTCAATCTATACCATTGAGGTTTACTTCCATTCCTTAAAAATGAAAAGATTTCTTAGCCTTAATATGATTAACATATACTTTTAACTTTAATTAAATGAAATATTTATTAAGAGGTACCCCCAGAGTATATGCAAGCCTTCCTTTGTTAGCTTCTTTAAAATAAAATTTATCCATGCCAGGCAATTAAAATACTAAAACATGTAACAATATGTATCTGATAAAAATAAATCATTCCTTTATGTCAACATGGTCATTATTTGTACTTAGTATTTGAGTTACAAAGTCATTCAAGTTTCAAATAATACTAATCATGTAGAATTGTTAATTTGTGATTGTCATAAGCTGAGAGTCATTCTCTGTTGCTATTATCATCCATTTGGAAACGCTCTAAAGATAAAAACCTAAAGACTTTATGAGGCATTCCATCTTACTATACTCACAATTCTACAATGTACATCTCTCCTACAAATATACAGTCTGATATACAACACCCACAGACGGTCATCTTGTTAAATTGCCAGCATTCTGAAATTGTTTCTTTAATCCCTTGAGTATCACAAATATTCTAACTCTAGCAGCAACACAGGTAAAATCTATGAAGTCATTGTAAATTTGGTCAATGATTCTCTCAATGAGTTATCTGGATAAAAGCAATCTGGAAACATTTCTATGGTAAAGGTTTTCTATAATTATGGGATGACTGAAACCCATTTACACCTGCACCATTTAGAACGATCAAAACATGTAATTATTGTATTCTAGTTCCAATATAAGCTCATCATTGAGAACTAAATTATCCCTATAAGAAAGGGATCAAATTACCTCTATAAGAAAGGGTATGCAATGCAACAAGTTAGCTGCCCAGTATACTGAATTTTTAGTTACCTTATATAGTGTCAGTGTTTGGGTGATTTTTATGCCTTTACTCTCTATGAGTAATTTCTTTCTGGGTGAGGTTATTCATTTAATTCTGTACCGAAAGGGAAAAAGAAAAGACCCATAATTTCCAAATTAGCTTTTAATTACTAGATAATTCGCACTTAATTATACATGGCTACTTACACGGACAACCTGTAACTTTCATAAAATCTAAAGTATGTATCTACGGCACACCAAGTTTTACTAAAAACGATTATTAAACAGTTACAATGGTTAGTTGAAAGGGAAATGGCACATCGATCCTTACAACTGCTTTCTGTTTAATTTGGTATTTGGTAGTTTGGTATTTAATTTTCTTTTACAATTTCAACATTAATACTCTGAACACACTGACAACTGTGAAGCCAGAAATAAATTCTAACCATGTTTTCTACACAGAACTCTCAACCTGCAGTTTTAAAACTTTAGTTAAAACCATCACAAAAACAACATTCACAATGAAAGCATTCAAAAAACAAATACGTTTACTTTTCATTTTTTCTCTGTTACCTTTGGAAATAAATGGTCCTTAAATACCTCAAAACCGTAGTCTAGGCAAACAAGTCCACTAGCCACAAAGATGCGGGCTTACTTTTCCCTCCTTCCCAAGCAACGAGGCAGGCGGTTCCCTCCTCTCCTCCCGTCCCGCACCACGGCTACAAGGAACCCCAGAGGAGCTCAAAAATCACGAACGGCGTGGAAAAACAGCCTCAAAAAAGTCAGGACGTCAAATTATCAGAGTTTAATTTCTGCTTTCACTTGCAAATGGTTGAAGAGAAAGCAAAGCAAGAAGCATCAGAGATACCACAAGCTTAGTGGTTGCAGTCTTAAAAGAGAAAAGAATTGAGTTCAGCCAGGCACAAAGGTCTCCATGGCAACAGTGAATTTAGACCCCCATCGGCATTATTTATGCAACATTTCATCACAAAAGGACCCTCCCACTAGCCTGCCTAGCAAATTCTAGTTTTCTAATCTTCCATTGCTTTGCCCTGAATTTGTATCTGGATCCCTACCTGCATCTCAACATTGAAAAAAAAAATTCCCCACAGAATCATAAAATTATTCTCAAACTGAATCTAGACTTTGTTTCCGTGGTGAATTCAAAGGCAGGAGATAGATTCAAGATTGTTTAGAGTTCACATTCAAAGCCAGTCTAGTTATATTTCAAAGATGGGCACTGCAACCAACACAAGTTTATTCAAAATTTTTTTTATTTTTTGAAATGAGATTGTAATTCAAAAGAAATAAAAAATACGGCAAAGTGTAAACAACCCAAAAGGCTCACAGAAAAGAGAACTTGTCTAGATGCTGACTCTGAAACTAAACTTTATATACTGATATCCACCCCCAGCTATTATAATACCTCAAACACTCCTTTGAATCTTTTACCCGATTTCCCCCATTTTAGCCATGACTTACAAACACACAAATTGAACAACGTATTTTAAACATTTTTTATTGAACAGTGTACGGAAGGGACTCAGGTCACATTTTATAGTTATACAAACTGGGGCAAGTTAAAAACAGAGATGACAGCTCAATGTAATTAGGTAACTGAAAGTATTAACAAGGTGATAACTTATTGACGAAATACTGTCTTTAATTCTAAAAGTTTATACAACTATAATTGTCAGGATAATACTTGATGATGTTGAAAGGAAGTCCTACTAGACCTCATTTGAAAAGGACTGTATTTAGTATTAGCTCAGATAAGAACCAAACAGGGTGACTTTTTTATGGTTTATTACAACTGAAAAAAATTTTTTGTGGTTTTATTTTTTTTTAATTTTTTAATTGAAGTACAGTTGATTTACAATGTTGTGTTAGTTTCAGGTATACAGCAAAGCAACACAGTTATATATATATATATATATATATATATATACATATATATTTATATATATGTATATATATTGTTTTTCAGATTCTTTTCTCTTATAGGTTATTACAAAATATTGAGTATAGTTCCCTGTGCTATACAGTAGGTCCTTTTGTTGGTTATCTATTTTATATACAGTAGAAACAGTGACTTTTTAAAAGTAAGTTTTGATTTTTTTTAAACAATACAAGCTTACTATTAAAAATTCAAAGAGCACATACTTTTATAAAATAAAGGGTATTTCTTAGTCCACACACCAACACCAATCCCACTCTCCCTTAATACAGTTGTATGTCCAGGCCTAAATCATGCACCTTGATCTAGGTCTTGATTGACTATGTCGTCCCTAAGACAGTTTTGCAAGAATGCTTCATGGGTGCCTGTGTTTCCTGCCAGTGCAGATTTGATAAGATTTTCTGTCACCTGCAAGATTGGTAAATATCCCTGTCCCATAAGGCCAGGAGGCTTTATTCACCTAGAATGGGGTGTTCCTGGTGCCTCCAGAGCTCAGCTCACCTCCATTTCTGTGAAGATACCCCTGAAGTCGGGCAAATCATGGCCCTACTTAGAGGTTCTTCAATGTGTGTGAATAAGTCATCCAGGTCTCTTCTGACACTGAAAACTGAAGAAGGCAATGCTGCCTGAGGCTGATATTCTCAGGCTGATAGTCTCTCTTTTAAGAAAATTACTTTCCCAGGTGAGAAATTAGTTATTAGTTCCCAGCTCTCTCTCTTCCATATCTATTGCCTTCTTTTTTGTTGCTTTTATGTGTTTTTCTCTCTTTGTTTTATTTCCCCACACCAGTCCTCTTTATTTCTGCACTATCTATTCTTGAGGCTTCAAATGTGGTTTCATTTCAGGAAATGGCTTCATTTTTTCCTATCTTTCCATGAGCGTCACCAGCTCACTGTTACTCCTTTCATGTCTTTTTTGTCTTATCATCATCTCTTTGATCTCATTTTTCCCCCATGATTTTAAATGTCTTCAGGCTATAAAAAAGAATATGGCTAACTTTCTCTTAAGTTTCCTGGGGGTAATTTTATTTTCTGGAGTTATACTTTCTCTGCCTTTTGTATATTATTGTGTTACTTTCTTCTCTTTCTGATTTTTTACTTTTTTTGATAGTGTTAACCCACTGTCTTTATTTAAACTCTTCGGTTTATTACTTATTTTTGAATTATGGTGACCTTATCTTGGCCTGACTTTTGCTTAAAAACAGATTGAGGAAGACAGGGGTGCTGAGTATGAAGGAAGTGAAAACTAAAAATGCAGTTCTTGTAACACCCCCTCAAGATTATTCTCTCTTGTTGGAGCTTGTCCTCCTTGGGGCCTTTTGTCATTCCCATGTTCCCCCACATCTTCAGGGCTCCATGTTCCTATGAAGAATGCTGAGTCATGACCCTCCTTCCTTCCTTCCATCCATCGTTCCCTCCTTCCTTCTTTTGAAATGAAATTTGCATACCAAATGAAATCTGAAAAGCGGTTTCTAAACTCTGCGTACCTTCTTTATATGAGTTTGTGGCTGATTCTGTTCCTAGCATTATTGTAAGTGGAATCGTATTTCTAATTTTTTGTATTCTTGGTTGATCTTAGTGTTTCCCGGAAAGAAGCAGAATGAGCCGAACATTGTGGAATATTCATAATAATGGTTTAAAACTATATCCTAAAAAAGCATAAACACTTGTTTTTCACAAAATTTAACAGTCATTTGTAATTTAAAAAACTATCTTTGCAAACTAGGCATGGAGAGGAGTCCCCTCCATTTGATAATGAAAAAATTACAATCAGAGTTAAATACTGAAAACATCTCCTTAAATATGAATGAAATGTCATTCACTGCTATCACCACACTTCTTAACACCATACTGGAGGTCTTAGGCAATAGAGTAAAAACAAAAAGGAAATGTAAAAATACATCAATTTTCTTTAATGTACATTAGCAATAAAGAAATTAAAACAATAATCATATATATAAATATCATAGAAAAACATCCAGTGACTAGGAACATATCTGTGAAAGTGGTATAAGACCTCCACACTAAACATTACACAATGTAAGCAGCTCCTCTGCCCCTTTACTGTTTGTTCATCCCTGTTTTCCTCAGACCTTCATCATAAAGATGAGATCACTAGGCTAGCTCCTGATTCTTGCTTTACTGAATGTACACAATGCCTTGCCTAACCTGTTGATTCCTTTCCTGGATTAGAGGAGTGAATGAAGAATTAAGTAGTTAAAGAATGTCTGACTCTACACTCCCAGCTTCCCCTTAGTAGATCTGCAGGCAGACCATGCAGGCAAGAAAGCATCCAAAGGAAGATCAGGAGAAGTCAGCAGGTCTGCATGCAATGGAAAGATGATGAAGAATCCGACCTCCTACCTTAATGATTAACTGAGATTGTCACCCCTTTTTCCCTTTAAAAATTGTCATGGCTGAGCACAATCTTCAGAGTTGGTTTCTGGACATGAGTCCACCTTCTCCCCAGATTGCCGGCTTTTCTGAATACAGCATCTTTCCTTTCTACTGACACTTGCCCCTCGATTATTGGCTTTTGAGCAGCAAGCTGCCTAACCTGAGTGTGGTAACAACAACCCTGTTGAAATTAAAGCAGACCCAAATCATTGGAGGGAAATACCGTGTTTATGGATTGACAGATTCAATACTGTAAAGATTTCAATCTCCTTGGGTTAACTGATAGATTTAACACAATTCCAATACGAACCTCAGCCTGTGTTTTTCAGCCTCTCCTTTCAGGGAGAGGCTGAGGTAATGGATAGTGGATTCTAACATGTACATGAAAATGCAAGTTGCCAAGAAGAACAAGTAGTCTTGAAGAAAAGAAACAAATCCGGAAGGCTGAACCTAACAGATAAGAAGGCACATTACAAAGCTGTGGCAATTAGTACCATGTGGTGTCCACGTAAGGAGAGACAGAATAGTGGAACAAGAGAGAATCTGGACACCAAGCCACACATATTCCTAATTTATGAGGCTGATGACACTGCCATGCAGTGGAAAAGATGGTGCTTTCATCTGGATATCTGTATGGTGAAAAAATGCATCTTGATTCCCATCTCAAAAATATGCAAAAATCAATTCCATGAAAAGTGCTGGTCTAGATATGAAAGATTAAACAATAAAGCTTTGAAAATGAAATACAGAATACATGTATGACCTTACAGTAGCCAAGGCTTTCTTACACAGGACACAAAAATTGCTAACCATAAAAAGAATAAAAAAGGTATATTTTTTTATTCTTTTAAATAAAATATAAAATAAAATATTTTAAATAAAAATAAAATATTTTATTATTTTTTATTATTTATTTTATTATTTATTATTTTTATATAATAATATTTTATTATTATTTATTAAATAAAATAAAATATTTTAAATAAAAAATAAAATAAAAAAGGTGTATTCTGTGTATGTGTGCATGTGCGTGTGTATATACAAGTGTATGTGTGTGTGTGTGTGTGTGTGTATACACACACACACATATATTTCAAAATACTTGGACAAGCACTTTATAAAACAGGATATCCACATAGCCAATAAACAAATGAAAAGATGAACAACTTCATTACTCACAGGGATATGAAATTTAAACTTTCATGGGATGTCAATACCTACCCATCAGAAGGGTTAAAATAAAAAAGAGAGAGGAAAGGAAATGCCAAATATTGGCAAATATTGGGTGTTATCAGAACTTTCATAGACTGTGAGTGGGAATATAAAATGGTAACAGAAATTTGATGTCTCTCTACCTCTTTTAAAGCTCTTTTATGCATATTCTGTGTCCCAGAAATTCTTTCATATATACACTCAACAGAAATGTTCTTAAGTGCATCAGAAGACACCACCTAGGATGCTCATATCAGCAATATTAATATCAGCCCCCACTGGACACTACTGAAATGCCCAGTTACAAGAATGGATATAGTATGCTATATGTGCACAGTGAAATGCTATTTAGCAAAGAAAATAAGCCAATAACCAAATGCAGTACCGTGGTCGAGTGTTACACACATCATCTTGAGCAAGCTATACCTGATGGCATATGCTCTTTTTTGTATGTATGTTATACTTAAAAAATAAAACCCTAAGTTATCTTCAATCCCAGATACTTGGACATTATAATAGGCATTCATGAAAACAGGAATATTATTTACCTTCTAACGTGCTCGATTTTTTTAAAATACCATTTTAACCTTATAGTTTTCCAGCAATATCCTTACCAATTTTGTTTTAAAAGAAAATAAAAGATTTTTTAAGTCTTACAAAATAAAATAGAACCAAAGAATGAAGGACTCACTATTTGGTGTACTATCATCCGTTTTAAAATAATTCACTATGTTGTGGTTCTTTTGGGCAAATAATCCAATTTCTCAGACCACATAAAAAGAAAGAAACTGCATTTTAACATCCTGGCTATTTTTATCTACCAATACTGACAGCAGGGTAAGAAGAACAAGTAGCAATAATACAGGAATGCTTTAACATAAATAAGTGACAGACTTCGTGGTGATTTTAAATAAGTTTACTATGAATAGTTTATTGATTTATTTTGATAAAACCAGATCTCTTGAAGAGACGTTGTAAAGGCTCTTCTGGAAATTCTGGCTTTTCATTTTCTAACAATCAGCATTCCAATGGAAAACGCTAATTCTATTTATTATCCCTCCAGACTCTAAGGTATAAAATTACAAATGACTGACAGCCAAATTACTGAGTAGGCCTTCTGAGGGGCATGGTGAAGCTCTAGCAAAAAGATTCTTTTGCAATTAAACAGTTGCAAGGAGTCATATTTTTAGAGCCAGTTCAGCTTTTCATTTGTAGTCTGCAGTTATCTCTGCTGTCCATGGCCAGAATGGATGGCAGGACGTGGGCGAGGAAAGAAGGGGAGGAAAGGAAGAGGAAGGAACTCAAACAAACAACGCTGGCCTTTTGCCCAGGGCGCTGGTAGTGACAACGACTCAAATAAAACCGAAACTGCCATGGCGCCTGCTGCAGCTAAACCCTGGTGACCTGGTGTGGGACACACTCAGAAGTAGGACTGTCCGTACTCAGAGGCTGGAAATACATACCTTCACACACCAGCTCATATTCGTGAATCGGTGTAAATTTGAACCCTCTAACTAGGAGTGTAGGATCTTTATACTAAATCCCATTAACAAAACATACTTTGGTTCTCATTTGCCCTATTGGGGCAAATGCCCTCTTATGTGTGACCTTTTACACTGAGCAAGACACTTGCCTTCCTTCACTCTTTGCCTAAAATTAAAGCTCATACAATGATGGACTAAGACAGAAGGATTTCAGGGCTCTCCTCTGGTATGGAATTAAGTTCACTGTATTCAAAGCACTCTTGGTTTCTCACATAGAATGTGTACTGACCATCCGGTTATAGTTCAGCAAACCCCTGGCATCCCTGATGTTGTACACTGTCAATCCATGAAATTCATATAAATTTATATTTTAGGCATAAACAAAGCCTGAACACAGGAATCTCCAGTTACTGAATACGTGTTTGCAAAGACTGCAAGAGAATGAATTTAGAACACAATCTTTTTCATGCATTAATTAATTAGAGGTAGAAACACATCTGCTCTATAGACTATTCCTAAAACGCCACAATGCAACCGTTTTACAATGAGTATACATGCTTTCCAAAGACTAGTAATAACAAAAGCAGAATTCCTCATTTTTAAAGTTCTCTCTCTCTCTGTCTCTCACACAAGCCTGCGCATAGACACACACACACACACACACACACACACACACACACACACACACAAACATACTCCTTGGCAGAATGATGCAACATTTTAAATTTCCTTATGGCAGAATGCAGATGGAAAATGTCTATCTTATTTTACCCTTTTTCATATCTCAAGCATATATCTGAGGCACTATCTCCTAAGAAATAACTCAATTTCCCTGACTACTAAAGATTATTGGGTCTTCATCTCCCAGTATTAAAAGTAGCTTTTGTTTTGATTTTTTGCATAATTAGCTCATGTCTTTATGTGATATTCTTTAACATTTCTGTAAAGTGGTGATCGTGAATAATACTCTCTCAAAACACAGTGAGCCCTGTCCCTTTGGCCAAAGTTAGGTATGATGTCACTGCCCTAGGCCGAGGCACCTCAGGAATACCAATAAGAAAACGCACATGACTAAGCTTTTTAAGTTCTTCCCACAATGTGTCTGGCTAAGATACAAGCCAAAGGGAATACTTTAAAAATAGTTCTTTGCAAAAAAAAAAAAAAAAAACACTAGAGTTCAAAGAAATCAGAAGGATGTGTTTTTAAAAAAATGAGGAAATTCTTGAAAACATACATTTCAATACATCAAGTCATAACTCTAAGTATTTTGTTATAATTATTCCCTGTAGAAGATATTCATCCTCCTTGGGTATTAGCACAATTTTTTACATTTAGCCTGGAACATTCTGTCCTCTCACTTCTAAGATTTAACTGTGTGGGAAGTTAAGATACAGAGGACAGTGGCTACTGGGACTTCTGTCATGGAGATGCAGATTACACATGGATGAACAGGCTCAATATGGCTGGTGTTCCTTTAACTTTAGGACTCTAGTGTCCTTTTTGTGCTTTTTATTTGTTTCTCTGCAGTTTTTTTTTTTTTTTTAACTGAGAGCAATATTTAAATATTTCCTCAGCAATCTTTCACTATAATCTGAATTATAGTGTATTTGTTCCATTTCTTCTTGGATGCCTGAGAACACTCTGTAAGTTCATTCTTTGCCCTATGGTGGGTTTGGATGTGTGTGGGGCAGGGCAGGGAGCTCGCCTACACAAGTCCAAACTGATCTTTTTTTTTTTTTTTTTTGCGGTACGCGGGAGCAACAGGCTCCGGACGCGCAGGCTCAGCAGCGATAGCTCACGGGCCCAGCCACTCGCGGCATGTGGGATCTTCCCGGACGGGGGCACGAACCCATGTCCCCTGCATCGGCAGGCGGACTCTCAACCACTGCGCCACCAGGGAAGCCCATGTGCTTCCCTTAATTCACAATCGAGCACTCTGGACTGGGGCATATTTAAAAAAATAATGAAGATGAGAAAAGCTGGCCTTTTATTGGGTAGGTAACTCACCACTGGACAACAAAGAGGGCTCGCTTCCCACAGCCCTGTAACTGCCTCAGTCCATATCCTCGTGGGGTAAGGAAGAGTTGTCTTTTTTGTTGTAATAAAAAGCCATTTAAGCACAGAGTGGAATTTTACCATTGTTTCTGCACACATTTAAATGGAACAAGTTAAATCTCATTTTATCGATGAGAAAAGAGATTCAGAAAGATTAAAAAATTTGCCCCAAATCACACAGATTTTAAGTAATGAAACCTGTGTATAAACTTGAGCAGTTTGACTTCAGAACTGGTGTTATTAACCACGACGATACCTATCACTATTTGCAAAGGTTTAAGTTTGTCTCCTAGAGTACTGCTCCAAAACCACAACAGCATCATGTTCTTATGGGGTTTGCACAGCAATGAAGAATTGGATTATCCATCTCCCTACCCCCTACCAAGGAAGAAGGCTCTGATGAGGAGAAATTCCAGCCCCCAAGAATCAGCCACATTCCTGAGGGAGCTACCCCCCATCCAGTCTACCTACTAAGTAATCCTTCACCAACTAGGGTTTTGCGGACCATTTCAAAGGTCATTAAGATCAATATTGTATACAGAAATTTAAATATCTCTTATTCTCTTACATTTGAATGACTTAGCTGTACTTCTTTAAGTGAAAGGAAACACATTTCAATTTCTCCTTCATTAGCCTCCTAGGGGATGGTTTAAAGATAAGGAGAGAGAAGAAGTGTCTATTACTTATAGCCTTTTCATATATGGATTGAAGACCAAGAGCTGAAAAAAACATATCTTCACTCGCCATGAAAATTTATGAGAAGTACAGGACTTAACCAAAACATTTTATCAATAAAGGCAAGTGTAAAAATGTTAATATTCATTAAAGTTAATATTCACTAAGGACTGGCTTATAAATATCAAAGGTAAGTACAGTGCCTGTAATAACAACTAAAATGTGCATGGAAATCTGCTTTAGTAGATCATGAAACCACAGGGGTATTTTCTGGAAAACTGAAAGAAACAGTGTTAAACGAGAAAAGTTACTTACCATGGCAAGTTTTATCTCAAACAGGTATTTTATTTCTAACAGATTTTTTTTGGAAGCTTGTGTCTTCTAGAACGTTTTTGTAGGTATCAACATATCTGAGTACTTATTTAATGACATTTTTGCAATTTGTTTTCATTATCCCCAATCATGAATGGAATCTTGAACTTGCCAACAACAGTTTTTACCAGATACAGTGTTTTTCCCCAAAGTGTGATATCCATGGCTGTCAAAGGATTTTTTGCTTTTTGTTTTATTTTTGCTGGTTCCTAAAACTCAAAAAGGTTGGAAGCCCTACTTACCTATGAGGTTGGTGTGGATCAAATGTGAGAATTATGCCTGGGAGTACAATTCAGTAACGAATCAGAGCAACGGAAAAGGGTTTAATGAAATTATAATTTAGCCTTTCTATTGAGGTTCATAAAGCCACGAGGTTTATTGATTTGATGAGAAATGGCACGTGGATATGACTACCCAGTCTCTTAAGGGTCTTATTATATATGTGCATGGGAGTCTCAAAGGAATCTCAAAGAGTTTCTTCTGACATGCTGATGGCATTCTCTTGCAATTGAATGGATACTTGAGTTACGTGCTGAGGATTCCAAAGTTAGAAGTGGCTCAAAAATGCATCAACTTACTACTTCCTTCCTACTTTCAGGAAATCCCAAATATTAGGATGTTCATTATCTAATACTGACACACGGATATAAATATGAATCCGAGGGTAAATGACTCATGATTAAAATATGTGACTCAGGGGTTTCCCTGGTGGCGCAGTGGTTGAGAGTCCGCCTGCCGATGCAGGGGACATGGGTTTGTGCCCTGGTCCAGGAAGATCCCACATGCCGCGGAGTAGCTGGGCCCGTGAGCCATGGCCGCTGAGCCTGCACGTCCGGAGCCTGTGTTCCGCAACGGAAGAGGCCACAACAGTGAGAGTACAGCAAAAAAAAAAAAGAGGCCACCTACTCTTGCAATATGAAAGTTGTCAATTCTAGTTTTAAAATAGATTCAAAGAATACAAATTTACCATGAACCATACCATGTAACAAACATAATTAGTTATCCCCATTATAACTGTAAATGTCACAGCTGCAGCAGCTGATGGTTTTCAACTTTGCTACCCTTTGTTGGTATTACTTCATGTGCTGTAGTAATACCAGGACTTCATGTGCTGCCTTAGGACTCCTGAAAAACCTTGCCTGATCTTAAGTAACCAAGATTACCTGCCAGTACCTGCTTTGAAATAGACTGGATTCCCAAAGGAATCCATGGTTAATGGCTAATTACAGAGGTCCTACATTCCACTTCATAATCATATGATTTTATTTTCTTCTTTTATTATTATTTTCTTATTGAAGTATGGTTGATTTACATAATCACATGATTTTAATGTAAAATATAAAATCCAGGAAGATTATTTTCCCTAAAAATAAAAGCCAATGTAGACGGAGGTTGAGTTTACGACAGATGACAAGTATTGTAGAGAAGTCTATTACATAGCTCAATAAAGTTGAGAAATCTCTCAATTTGAGAAGGCTCTTGTTTTGATTTTCATTCATTTATTCGTTCATTCATTCATTCATTCAACAAATAGTTATTAAACATCTGTTTTGCTCCAGGCACTATTCTGAAGTGTGGTAAAATACACAGAGTGGCTCCACCCTCACACAGCTTACAGTTCACCTTTTCTTTTTTTTTTTTCTTTTGCGGTATGCGGGCCTCTCACTGTTGTGGCTCCTCCCATTGCGGAGCACAGGCACCGGACGCGCAGGCTCAGCGGCCATGGCTCACGGGCCCAGCCGCTCCGCGGCATGTGGGATCCTCCCGGACCGGGGCACGAACCCGCGTCCCCTGCATCGGCAGGCGGACTCTCAACCACTGCGCCACCAGGGAAGCCCAAGCTACAAGTTTTGGGGGGTCAAGGACTTGCCTAACACATATAGTGTCTAAGGGGAACTCCTCATCAGGAAAAGGAGAGGGCACCCAGCACTGCAACAGCCTCACATGCTATGGAATGAAGGTACACATAAGAAAGCAACCTAAATTCTACAGGGAAACAAACATGTGGAACAATCCCAATGTCCGTGTGCTGTAGGAGCTGAAGGTTTGGCACTAAGGAAACAGATCAGGTTCTCACATTCTAACAGAGAATCACAGACAATTCACACCCACCATACATGACGAAGATGGCTTCTTGCAGGGATAAGAAAGAAGTCTGGTGAAGTGACCAAGACTTCACAGGAGTAAACAGGGCCTTGTAGAGCATTTTAAGGTTTGGATCTTACGCTAAAGGGAGCCATTGGAGGGATCTAAGTGACGTGATGTGACAGGCATTGTTTTACTTTTTTGTTTTGCTTTAATTTTTATTGGCGTCTAGTTGATTTACAATGTTGTGTTAGTTTCAGGTGTACAGCAAAGTGAATCAGTTATACGTATACATATATCCACTCATTTTTTAGATTCTTTTCCCATATAGGCCGTTACAGAGTATTGAGTAGAGATCCCTGTGCTCTACCATAGGTCCTTGTTGGTTATCTAGGCATTGTTTTTAAAAAGATCGACTTACTATATTAAGTTAATGTGAAACCACCTGGTATAATACAAGTTATGAAGAAAGAGTCCTGTTTGGATCTGATAAACCATGATTCATAGAAATCATGTAGGGTGACCAGTGAGGAGGATATGATGATAATCCAGAAAAGTAACGGTGGTTGGGAATATGGTTACTGTGATGAAAGGAGAAAAGCAAAACTGTCCTGAAATGGAGCAAACAGGACATGGGAGCTGTAAAAAGGAGAATTCTAAAGGGTCGCTCTCCCCGCAAGATGCCTGTGCTCTGGTTATTGAAACAGTCATTGAAATTCCACCAAGGAGCGCCTTTGAAGATAAACTTAAAGTTACACAGGAGTTGACCTAAAAATATGGAGATTATCCTGCATCCAGGTTTGTCCAATTTAAGCACATGAGCGACTAAAAGTCTAGAATTTTCTCCAGCTAGAGCCAGAGAGATAAAATAGAGGAGGCAAGAGATGAGGCAGAGAACAGGTCAGAGAGATTCAAAGCCACTGCTGCTGGCTCTGAAGATGAAGAAAGGGAGTCACGAGCCACGGAATACAGGTGGGCTCTAGAAGCAGAGAATGGCTCTCGGCCACCAGCCAGCAGAGAAATGGAAACCTCAATGCTAGGACTGCATGCAAGTGAATTTGACCAACAACTTGAATAAACTTAGAAGCAGTTTATTCTTCCCAGTACCTCCAGAAAGGAATGCAACACCGTTGACACCTTAATTTTAGCCCAGTGAGACACACGGTGGACTACAACAGTGGGATAAACATGTATCCTTTTCAGCCACTAAGTTGTGGTAATTTGACACAGCAGCAGTATGAAACTACTACAGCAATGGAATAGATATAAGAAAGGAATAAGGAAAAGAGACATGTCAGGATGACTTAGCTCTTTGGGCAGAATTTAGGGGAATAGAAGAATCATTTACTGAGGTGGAAAAGAATGATGGAAGAACATTAGAGGATGGGGATAGAAAACAAAAATTTGTTTTGAACATGTTAAGCTGGAAATGTCTACCATTCATCCAGTTGGAGGTGATAAGAAAGCAGGCAGAAATACACAGTTGGAGCATAGAGAAGTGGTCAGGGCAGGAGATGTACACTGGCTTCACAGATGTGTTATAAACATATAAATGGGGCTACGTGTGTGTTCCTAGGGATATACGTATATAGATAAAATTAGAAAATCCTCAAGATTTTTCACTAAAAATGTCTAAGGAAAATAACCAATGTTAGGGAGGAAAGGAGATTACATACCTTTACATGTTGAATTGTGTCTCTCCCAAAAAAACATATTGGCATCCTAGTGCCCAGAACATGTGGATGTGATCATAACTGGTTTTAGCATCTTTAAAGATAAAATCAAGTTAAAATGAAGTCATTAGGGTGGCCCCTAATCCAAAATGACTTGTGTCCTTATGAAAAGGGGAAATTTGGACAGAGACATGCACAGAGGGGAAACATCATTGAAGATAAAGGCAGATACCAGGGTGATGCTTCCTCAAGGCAAGGGACACCAAAGATGGCCAGCAAACCACCAGAAGTCTGGGAAGATCATGGACCAGATTCCCTCTTCCAACCTCAGAAGGAAGCAACACCTTGACCTTAGGTCTTTAGTCTACAGAATACAGAGACAATACATTTCTGTTGTTTAAGCCACCGAGTTGGTGGGACCTTGTTACAGCAGCCCTAACTAACTAAATCACACACTTAATATTGCAAAGTTGACCCCTGAGGTAGCTGCATAGATATATTTTGAGATGTATTTTGAGTACAGTCTCTCTATATAAAATTGGCATATATAAAATTATCACCCATTTTAAAATAAATAAAATCATTGAAAATATGGCAAGGAAAAATGATCTATTAAAATAATTCTAGCAGTAATCACACAATTTTAAGTATTTAATTTTTTAAGAAACAGCAAACACATATTAATTATAATGCATAAATTCACTTAGAAGTTTAACTGTCTTTTATTAGATGATATTAAAATCAACTGCAATTCAATTGATATAAATTACTATTATTTGACTATTAAGCCTGTGAAAAATTACGGAAAGAAAGGTGCCCAACAGTCTCAGTTATGAATCTACTTCGCCACGATACTCCTTGTGTTCATTCAAATACCGTTTTATTTAATTCAGACCTGTTAAACATGTCAAACTGTCAACATCCCAAGTAGAAGAAACTCAAAACTTGGGCTGAATGTCTATGAACACAGCAGGTATCAACCCTCCTCCAATTTTAAAAGCAACATACCTTCTGCTATAAGCAGAAATTTATACATAATTAGGTCCCATGCAAGGAAATGTGCTTAAAGTTGACACTATGCATTATAAAAAATTCTCAAGCTCATTAACAACCATAAGAAAAGAACCCAGGGCACTGTTATAAAATAGAGCACTTGTGAGTTTTATCAATAATTTGCAACAAACCTGGAAGTAGAAGCTGCAAACTTAATGTATTATGCTAAATGTAATGTGAACCTACCCAGAGCAATGGAAGCTATGAAGAGTCCTGTTAAATTCCGAAAAACTATGATTCATAGAAACCCAGAAAACAAATGACTGGAAGGAGAAATTTCATACAGTTATCTTGTCCAGGCCCAAGGCATTAAACATCATCTATATGCTGATGATTCCCAATGCTTTCATCTTTGGCTCTGCCCTCCCCACTGACTCTAGACCAGTCTAGTCAACTACCTTCTGCCCATTTCCACTGGGTATTTGTTTACCAGAATTCTCATAAGTTCACACACCAGAATAGATTTTTTTATTTCTCCCAACCTTTCCTCATCTCTGTAAAATTGGATCACCATCAATCCAGTCCTTGGGGACAAAAACAGAAGAGATTCGGGACCAGATTCTTTTCCTTATACCCTACAAAAATACATCAGCAAATGTGTTTGCTCTGCTCTCCTGCAAACTATATCTTGATCTCCTCCACCTCACATCATCCCTACTGATTCCAACTAGTCCATCATCTCTATTCTGCTTTTCTGCAACAGCATCTTACTTGGTTTCCCTCCTTCCCTTCTTGTCCCATTCCCCTCTGCCTCTAGAGTCTTATTTTCCACAGAGCAGTCAGAGAGCTTTATCCAAATCTTAATCACATCATTTCACTCCTTTGCTTGTAATGTTCAAATGGCTTCCCATGATCATCATCATCATCAACATCAGCATCATTATCATCATCAGCAGCAGCAGCAGCGGCAGCAGCAGCAGCAGCATCTCATTCACAGAGCACCTGGATTTGGTCCCTGCCTACTTCTCTGACTTTATTTTCTTCCAGTGTTCCCTCTTTTCGCTAAGCTCCAAACATGGCATTTTCTTCCTTAGACCCCTGAAGCAATTCCTTTACCTGGATCATTCTTTCTCACCTGGCTTCTCCTGCTCTTTCTCTGAGTTTTAGCACACATGTTGCTTATCCAAAAAAGTCTTCCCCCACCTAATCTTGCCCAACTCTCCCCCATTTAAGCTCAATTTCATTGCCCCATGTATTTCATTTTCTTCATACCACTGACCACTACCTGAAAGTATATGTACTGCTTATTTATTTTTCATCTTTGATTGTTGTTTCTACGTATACTTTTATTGTCTCCCCCAGTAAATCAATATGGTTTAGTTTCTATTTACTTACAAAACAGGAAGGTTTTTTTTTTCTTGTTGATGAATTATGAATTGTTGACCTAAGGTTGCAGCTATTTCTTTTCCTACTGAACACAGAATATGTGCGCTCTTCAAGAGTATAAATTTTCCTTCCAAATCAGTGGATCTCAGGGCTTCTCTGGTGGCGCAGTGGTTGAGAGTCCGCCTGCCGATGCAGGGCACACGGGTTCGTGCCACGGTCCGGGAAGATCCCACATGCCGTGGAGCGGCTAGGCCCGTGAGCCACAACTACTGAGCCTGTGCGTCTGGAGCCTGTGCTCCGCAACGGGAGAGGCCACAACAGTGAGAGGCCCACGTACCGCAGAAACAAACAAACAAAAAACAAACAAATCAGTGGATCTCAGTTGACCCTCTGTTACTATGATAGTCTTAACTGAGGGAGAATTATTAATCACTGACACCCTAATGCGAGAATGACATTCTTGAACCTTTGGGAGAACAATAGTCTATTTCATAATACTGATGATGGACACAATTTTGAAACTTATTTTTTGGTCCAGTAGAGATTAATAATGCCCAACACTGACCAGTGAGGTAACAGAAGGGAACACCTTGTCTGAAGGTCTGACTGTGTTCTAGTCCTGGAAAGATGTGTCTAGACAAAGCCTGGTCTGGACCCAGGAGTCCTTAGGTTTGAAGCCAATTGCCAAGGGCTGGGCTGAACCTGAGGGCCCTCCTCACCCCACCCCAAGGGTTGGGATCTTGACCTCACAACATGGTGATAATAAAGTTCTTCCACTTGGCCAGACTCTATTAGCCTTTTATCATTTTAGTTTCCTCCCAACAAAATCACATTGAGAATCTTTTAACCTACACAGTGACCTCCTTTAAACATGAGGAGAAATTTAGAACTGATTTATTTGACAGCAATTTGGTTTGAGTCCTAGTATCTGTTATGTTGATTTACGATAACAATATAAGTGCTCATGACAAAGAGTTTTATGACTGGTTCCTGACCCAAAGTTCGACTATCATTCCCCATACACTGAGTTCCCTCTAAAGGCACAGACGAAAGTCTCCAGGCCAGAGCTGACTAAGGCCCAGCCACCCCAAGGAAAGTCGTGACTTTCATAAATGGATCCTAAGCAAAAACCCAGCGCCTTGTGTGTCTGGGAAGGACAAACATTTGGTTTGTACCATCAAGGAAATGACATTCAAAAGCCACATCTTGTTTTGTATATTGTATCTCAAAATACTAACGATTTCAAACTCTCTAGTTGAAAAGATCTTGAAGAATGTATTTATAAGAATAGCTGAACAGGACTCCCCTGGTGGCACAGTGGTTAAGAATCCACCTGCCAATGCAGGGGACACGGGTTCTAGCCCTGTCCGAGAAGATCCCACATGCCGTGGAACAACTAAGCCCGTGCACCCCAACTATGGAGCCTGCGCTCTAAAGCCCGCAAGCCACGAGTACTGAAGCCCATGTGCCACAACTACTGAAGCCCGTGTGCCTAGAGCCTGTGCTCCACAACAAGAGAAGCCACTGCAATGAGAAGTCCGTGCACCGCAACGAAGAGTAGCCCCCTCGCGCTGCAACTAGAGAAAGCCTGTGCGCAGCAACAAAGACCCAATAAAGCCAAAAAAAAAGAATAGCTGAACATTCTAAAATATTTTAAAAAGATAAACCTGTGATAACTGATGTGATATTCACCACAACCCCATAAAGCATGAGAAAGAGTATTCTCCCTTCAGGGTGAGAAACTTTGGTCTAGAGGAGTGAAGTGTGTTACCCAGTTTCATAAATCACTACATTTTAATGCCAGAGGGCTGTCTGGAGTTTTCCTCTCAGCCAAGGGCACCCACCTTCCATTAAGCCACTTTCCTTCCTCTGCTTATGAAAACAAACCCTTAGGGTTCTAGCTGATGGTCTGTAACTTTTAAGCAATAGAATATTATTATCATGAATGTTGCCTATATCAATCCTAGGGAAAAAATGTTGATTCAAAAATATCATCCAGAGTTCTATTTATCTCAAAGAAGTGCAATAAATTCATATTTCTAATAGAAATGACATATTATAGATCTGGCTACACGGATGCCTTATTGAACTTTAGCTGCATGTACGTTTAGGTGGAAAAAATGCTACTGCAAGCTATCAAAGGAAGCTCTTGTCTGCTGAAAGGAGACACTTTACCTAAAGCAATTAGATTAGAGGTAGACTGCAATTTCGAGCCAAGAGTTAGGATGCAAACCTAGGGTCTAAGTCAGTAGAAAGAGTCTCTCTAACAGCAAAATCTATCAACTCTAAAACCTTCAAAATTGCACTTTAAGCAAGATTTAGGACCACCCTTGTTAGTCTACACTTAATCATGGAGTCTATGTATTTTCACTTTGTACTCTGTTGATCAGGATGCAATGATAAAGGTCTTCTTGAACCCAGAACAGATGAGGTGGATGCCTTGACCAGGTCTCCTCTTCCTGTGCTCTGCTCAGCATGCAGGCCCTGGGTACCCTAGGTGTCTCTATGATGATAGACAGCATCACTGGAGTGAACACTCAGCCCTGCTTCACAAGCCTTTGCAGGTTTGGTTCCTTCTACAGGAATCCCTTAGCAATCACCACTCCAGTCCGGCAAACGTTAGCTCGTGCCTAGTTCAAGGGTCAACTGCCATACAAAGCTTTCCTCCTCCCCCCAAGGAGAGGGACCACCACATGCACAAAACACCAGGCAGATGTGTTATCCCAACTCTCAGTCCAGTGTATGATAAACATTTGTCTCTCACCACCAGTCCTCTCTAAACTCGGAGCTCTCTGAAGGCAAGGACTGTATGTAGTTCCTACTTGTGTTCCCAGTACAAATAAGCAGTCAAGGAACATTTGACACTAAGAACAAAATATCACATCCTTTTCATTTCTATTGACATAAGTCCCAATTCTAGGTATTCACCAAGCCTAGACTGTAGTCACAAAATGTAGACATATAGAGCTTTAAACCTAATATTGTATATATATATATATATATATGAGCATTTCTGATAGGAAACCCCAAATATTAGAGGGTGGGCACTCTGTTCTATCACTTAAACGGCGTTGACTTTGGGCAAAAGGAACATAGGAAAGTGCGATTTTTTGTTTGATTTTAATCCCTATCTTTCAGTATACCACTTCTCATGCCTTCTGAGTTGGAAGTTTTGTCTTTATAGAAACCACAATTTTTCAGAAGGAATCATCTTCAAAAAATAATATTAAACAATTCAGTATTCCTGAAATATATTTAAATTACTAATGACCTAAAGAAGCAGATTTATGCCGCAATACACTGAATACCAGCTATGCACCTTCCTATTCTTTCATGGTACACGTTACATGGTAAATTTGAATATAAAGAAAAACTGTTCATAGAAAGCATGGCTTTAAGATTATATTGCTTAATAAGACTAGGTTCTTCTTATCTCTAAAAACAAAACCACAAAAAAACTTTCAGTGTTTTCTAAGGGTCAATTAACAACACCTTACGATAGAGTCACAGGTTTTCTGTCCTGGGTATGACATCAGTCTCTTGAGCCCACCTTTTCCCTTTTGTTGTTGTTTATTTTTGTTTCTGGTTTTTGGCCGCACTGCATGGCATGTGGGATCTTAGTTCCCCGACCAGGGATCGAACCTGCGCCCCCTGCAGTGGAGGTGCGGAGTCTTAACCCCAGGACGGCCAGGTAATTCCCCCATCTTTTCCCCTTTGAACAGAATGATGCTGTTGATGGTCTACTGCTGTGGAGTACGGTACCAACCTACTTCTTGTGTGACATTTTCTAATAATTGTTTGCCAATGTCAAGATTTCTTAATCAAAATCCATTTTGCTTTGGAGTTGCCTTTAATGTCAAGATGACATTCATATAGCAATTATCCTGTTTAAAGTAGCTTGTATAAGTAATGAAATTACAGATTAACTTGCTTCTTTCCCACAACTGTGTAGACATATGCATGTGTGTGTATGTCTATGTCATTTGTTGAAGCTTAATCTTTTTAAAAGTCCTTCTTATTAAAATTGCCTATGACATTTATGAAAGACAAAAGCAAACCCTGATGCTTCCTTCAAAATGATAAGAGGGGCTTCCCTGGTGGCGCAGTAGTTGAGAGACGGCCTGCCAATGCAGGGGACGTGGGTTCGTGCCCCGGTCCGGGAGGATACCACATGCCACGGAGGATCCCACATGGCCCGTGAACCATGGCCGCTGAGCCTGCGCGTCCGGAGCCTGTGCTCCGCAACGGGAGAGGCCACAACAGTGAGAGGCCCGCGTACCGCAAAAAAAAAAAAAAAAAAAAAAAAGATAAGAAAATATCACCAAGACCACCATGGTATACAGAATCCAGAAGATAAACCACTGCTAGGAGCTAAGTAGCTAACCAAACCTGAGGTCCAATCAGGGCATTCAAAGGTATCATAATTGACCTGCTCAGAATTTAATTTTTATACAAAAATGTGCTCTTTCTGCTACAGGCAATTTATTGCTTCAGGATTAAATTAAATACTGCATGCACACTCCTCCCAGAGACAACCATATGTAAGTAGAGCAAGGAATTAGGCTTTGTTGCCCATGGAAGTCTCAGTTCCTGTGTCACCTCTTTCCTACCTGCTCCCCTACTTTCCACAGCCTGGTTAGGGCTGGAATTAGGATTAGACCTTAATCTGTGTTTTCGTAATAGTTAGTGCATATCTGTAGCTCAATAACAACTGATCTGGGTATTTTAACTTTGCTACCCCTCCTCTTCCTCTGACTCACCAACCAAGTCCCCATTTCCATTTTATTAGATTTATCAACTCCTTTCAATCTTGTTCATCTTTGCATCCACAGTGACAAATCAGACTGTATATAAAATATACATGTATTTATGTACAGAAAGACAAAATGGATGCCGATTTTAAAAGTTTTATTATTTTGATACAAAATTCAATTCCTTGCTTGATAATATGCCTTTTTTTCTATACTTTTGTTTTAAATTCCTTTGAAGGTACAATTATACTTCCAATTACTTACACATCATTCACATTTTTAGCAAATTTATACTGACTGCCTGTTATGTAGTGACTATGTTTAACTGAGTAATAAAATATCTTTCATTTACAAAAGTACATAATAATGTTCAGAAAGGTTAAAAATTGCGCCTGTGGTATGACTTCTGATAAGTCTGAAGAAACAAGATTTCAAACACAGCAAGTTCTGTTGCCTCTAGAGCTGTCTTTTGCCTCTGTATCAAATACCGACTTCCTTTTTACCACCTGATGGATTATTTTTTCCACTTCAGTCTACCAAGATTAAGAAATGCAAGTGATGTAGAAAAATGTGAAGCAACAGAATCTCTTCTCTTGCTGATAGGAATGTAGTTTATATTGGAAATAATTTAGTATTAACTTATTAAGATGAACTTTGACTCCTGGGTATATAATGAAGAGAAACTCTTGGAAACTATAAATTAAGCCAGGAGTATGTACAAGACCGTTCATGACAGTACTGTTCATAATAGCAAAACCTCAGAAACAACTCAAATGGTCATAAAGGGTGAATGGACAAATTGTGGTACTGTCACATGATTGAATATCCCAGAGCAGTGAACTCAGTGAACTACAGCTGGGCACAGCATGCAGGCATCTAAATCTGTGTTTCACCATTTTGTGGGAGTGGGTAGCATGGGGTTGAGAGTCCAGATGAAGGAGCCAGACCAGCTCTGGCACTAATATCAGTGTGACCTTGGGAAATTCTGTAACCTCTTTTTTTCTCAGTTTCCTCATCTCGAGAGTGAGAATAATGGTACCCATCTCACAGTGCCTTCGTGAGAATTAATGAGTATATATACAGACACAGCACCTAGAAGGGGTAATGGCCCTACATATGCGTTTGTTCTTACTATTTGAATATATTTTACTAGAATATAGGATTTGAGTAAAATTCAAATATATTTAATGTTCATATTTATTAAGTACATGTAGAAGAGATCCATTCCACTTCTTATAGCGTAACTATATTTGTTATATTTAACATATGAAAAGGTTCGGATATATTTAACTGGAATTATAGCAGTTATTAAACATGGAAGGATAGTAGTTATTGTTCATCCGCAGTTACTTAAGGAAACATGTAGACACTCAATATAAAGTATTTTCCAATCCTAATTGGGTTTATATTTAAAATACTCTCTATTCTTAAAAATAATGTAAGGCCACCTACTAAATGAGCACTTTAGCATGACTATACATTCTTCAATTAAAAGCCGAAATTAGAAACGATGGAGATAGTTCTTAGAAACAGAAAAAAATTCCAAATTGGAGTAAATCTTTGAAATCATGTATTCACAGCCCTTGATTTTTCAAACGGGGAAGACTGAGACCCCAAAATCCAAAAACAATTACATGAGTTGGGGACAGGCGAATAACTGGAAACCATACGTATGGACTGCTAGCAAGTTTGCTTTCTAGTACATCATATAAATGCATTAAAAAGAATACAACAGATAACACAAGAGTTGAGCTGACTTTCTGAACTGCACTGTTGCTGGTGGGATGTAGCAACGTCTTCTAGGAGGAAGTTAGCCTTGTGGATACATCCGAGAGGAACTTCTTAGGCAGTAAGCCCAGCTTCCCAAAGACCCTGAGGGGAGAATGACAGTTTTGAGGAGCCCCTGTTGTCTCCCTGAGGCCTAACGACCTCTTCAGCCTCCACGTCCTCCGATCTTACCTCTACTTTCAACAGACGCTCAACTCCCAGCAGCAACTTCTTACTTCCCTGTACTTTAAAATCCATCTGGGTCTTCAGGAAGCCTCCCCTTCTTTGCTCCTGCAGCCAAGATTCTTCTCCTCCCTCTGCTTGGGCTCCTCCAGGGCTGGGATGCTCAATTAACCCCTAACTTTGCTTTCACACTTAATCTCATTTTCTTTCTTTCTTTTTTTTTTTTTTTGTGGTACACGGGCCTCTCACTGTTGTGGCCTCTCCTGTTGCGGAGCACAGGCTCTGGACGCACAGGCTCAGCGGCCATGGCTCACGGGCCCAGCCGCTCCGCGACATGTGGGATCCTCCTGGATCGGGGCATGAACCCGTGTCCCCTGCATCGGCAGGAGGACTTTCAACCACTGCGCCACCAGGGAAGCCCTAATCTCACTTTCTTCATTGGGTCACTCTCACTACAAAAATGCTCACTTTGTAGTTTCCTTCAACCTTTTTGGTTAAGACACTTTCTACTGTGACTTTTTGTCAAGCATCGCAAGATATTTCATTCGATTCTTTCCATCCATCCACATCTTAGTCCACTGCAAGAGTTTCTATCATTGTCACTCCACAGAAACTCTTTGTCAAACACGGCCAATGGTTTCCTCATTCTAAAGGGTGACTGCCTTCCCGAGAGACTTCATTTCATGTCTGTAGTATCTGACTGTTGATGACCCACCCTTCTTGACACAGTTTATGTACCTTGGCCGTGATGTTCATACTAGCCTAATTTCTATCTCTACACCATTTATTTTTGCCCATCTTTTTGTCCCCTCTTGCTTCCTTCTAAACATAGCCATTCTCTTACGTTCTGCCTCCAAGGATTGATTCTTCTCCATACATTTCTTCCATTATTTTGTCTGCCCCCAAAGCATCATCCATCATAACTACGTGTTTCACCCTTCCAGCCATCTCTTGCCTCAGAAGTCCCAGGAATATATTTCTAACTGTCCATTACCTCCATGGATGAGCCAAGGGTTACTGAAAATCATGATCACAACAGTATTTTTCTCCCTTATACAAATGCTCCTATTTCTAGCTTCCCTATCTTGGTTTATAACAATACATTCTTCCTGCCCCCCAGGCTCAAAGCCATGATGTTAGCTTTGACTCTTCTTGTTCATTTGCTTCCTATATTTATTTCCAAGTTCATGAGTGTCTGTCAAATATGACCCTTCATTTACCTCTAGTGAGACCATCTTTATTATTTCTCACCCCTGGAGAGAAATTCCTGGGCATTTCTCACTAGCTGGACCCCTGGTACCATTTCATTCTCATCTCATCTAACACCCACAAGGCACTTGATGTCATAATCTCTCAACTTGATTCAGGTTGTGCCTTCCATGCTGCCATTTTTTTAGCTCATCCACACCATTCATTTATCATTTATGGAGTATGGATAATGCAATGTGTACTTGGATAAGAGTTATTTTTCATGTGATCACTCGACAAACATTTACTGAGCAGCTATTCTAGGCTCTTTGTTAGGTCAAGAACACATTAATATGAATAGGAGTAAAATACGGCTCTTGACCTCCATTCCTGTGTAATACTGGTATGCTGAGGAATATGGGCCATTTTCCCAAATGCCTTCTAGGGAACAATATTTTCATAAATGTTATGGGGAAATAATTCTGGCACATTGTATTAACTAATATGATAATAATACATTGTATTAGTTCAGGTCAGGTTTAGATTCAAAAGGCAAAAAGCTTTTGGTCACTTGTCTCCTTAAGACCTTGCTGACAATATACTGCTAATTAGTCCCAGGAAACATCTTCACAACCCAATATTCACCCCCCCCCCCCCACACACACACCCCTCTCACAGATTTTGGAGTTAAATGATAATAGCTGTCATTTGGTAAAATTACTACTTAATACATTAGATTGATAATAACAAGAAATAATTCTCATTCAGTGGTACAATTTACAATAAATATTTTTTTTATAATCAAATAATTATAGCCTATTCTAGTTACAAGAAACACTATGATTACCACCCAAGCAATCTCTCAGGAATTAGATGAGCCTCTACATATATTTGGCATCGTTTGCATCCTTACTTTATCAGTACATTATTTTATCTCTCAAATGTTTATTTCATTTTGCGAAAAATAAAATTCTACTAAACATATTACCAATTAACCAGAAACTACGTTGCCCTCCAATTTTTTTGTAAGTTATGTAATTTTAGGAGATGAATCCAAATAAGAATTTTGTAAAAATTAATAGACAATCATTTAAAAAAGCCATTATCTCCTTTCTGGGTTTTTTTCTGGTGGTGTATGACTTTCATTTATAGGCACTACAAACTTAATCTTAAACACCCTAATCTAAATCTGAAACGATTCCAAATATATTTTCAATATTTTCCCCTTCCTTTGCCTTGCCCTGTGTGTGGTCTGAAAGTACAGGGGCTTTGTGATCCAGTGGGTTATTCATTATTTAGTCTTTTTTCATTCCCATGTGTGAGACTCTCTGCTGATCAGAACCTGTCTGTACTTTTAAAGCGGGTCATAATTAATATATTTTACATTTCTGAACTTGCTTCCATGACGGTAGAGTTTAAACACTCCAAACAGAAGGCGTAAGTATTTTTGGTTTAGCTGAGTATACAAAAATGACATTATCAAAATATCCCAGTTTCTCAAATGTTGCACAAGGAACTGAGACTCTCTAATTCCCTCACTTATCTCAGAGTCATAACCCTTCACCATCAACGACTGTTGCCATCTGTTGGGACTTAGGGAATGAGCACCCAAATTGGAAGGTATATGGGTATTTCACTGAGGAAACATCACGAGTCATCTTATTATTTGAATTCTGAAGTTATCATCATAGTATATGCCTCAATTTTTCACATGGCTCTATTGCCTTACAAGGCAGGAAGCATCTCTGGTGGGCACCCTCTACTTGGTGTCACAGCTCATTTCCAGTTATACTGATTTGAACTTGCGGCCAAACATTGAGCTTTACGTTTGTTTTTAAATAGGCTTTCAAGAAATATTTAAAATAATGTGTCAAATGCATTTTAATATTAACAAAAAGAAATTCGTAATCAATGATGTTTCGCATTTCTAGATTTTAAAAATCTCCAACATCTTGAATAAAAACTTGGAAAATAGCAGCTGTATCGTTATTGTTGTGATTCTTCCCCAGAGTATTCTGTATCATAGGTGTATGAATCGTGCCCTTTTATTTTCTGTAATTCTGATGCTTTGACGCCTCTGGAGAGACTGCCCCTCCCAGGCATAGTAAATGACCCTCCTAAGGAGCAGGCCTTTCATATGCAAATGAGTCAGTCCAGAGCCCAGGCTCCCCATTGCACCCTCCATTACGCTCTCACTTTCAGGGTCAATATTCTCTTGCCTTCATCACCCCCAGGGCCAGGAAATAAGACAAGCTGGGGCATCCCCTACACCTCCCCCCCCCCCAGTCCCCTGATACTATTCTGGAAACTAGCCAATCCTAAACCTGCTTGCCCTGCCTCACCTGTTCCTTCCCATGGGAAACACGACACAGATTCTTGCCCACATTTACGCTCTTACTCCCTCTGCCTCCTGACTGACCCTGGGCTTTCCCGGTAAGGCCCCTCACCATGTGGCACATCCTTGCCTCTCTGGATCTGTGACTTTTCAATGGCAACCATCTCCTGATCTGCTGGCCTCACCATACCTGAATACTAATAAAACTTACATTTTATTTCTTTATTTCTTTTTTTTATTTTTTTGCGGTACGTGGGCCTCTCACTGCTGTGGCCTCTCCCGTTGCGGAGCACAGGCTCCGGACGCGCAGGCTCAGCGGCCATGGCTCACGGGCCCAGCCGCTTTGCAGCATGTGGGATCTTCCCGCACCGGGACACGAACCCGTGTCCCCTAGCATCGGCAGGTGGACTCTCAACCACTGCACCACCAGGGAAGCCCTAAAACTTACATTTTAAAACAATAGGTCACTGGGTCCAGGTCTTAATATCTGCTTGTAAGTTTCCATGTTTGTCAACTATGAATCCCCGCCCCTCTATCTGGGTTCCTAGTTCTAGGCACAAGTGTCAGATGACACTCAACCCAGTGGCTCTGATATGACTCCCAGCGTTTCCTAATGCAAATGCCTGAATGGCTCTTCTGGTGCTCAGGGCATACCAGCCCCAGTACGGCCCTGATGAGCTGTTTATGGCTACGGAAAATACAACCTGTTAGCCAACATTTGGTCTGCCTGACACTGTCTCGTGCCGGAGATCCTGGTCAACTCCAAGTCCTGGCTCATTGCTATTTATCCGGCATTCCCAGGAGTTCCGTGGATGAGTGCTTGCATGCATCTCATACGTACACACGTTCATATACACACGCGTACACTTGCATATATCTTTCTTAAAGTAATTCTACTGTATGTAAACATGTAAAATCAATATCAAGGAAACTATGGAAAATCAATATCAGATTTTGGACTACCATATTTGCATATATTAGAAGATAATTTTAAAATATATGTTTGTGTACACACACACCCTCATTGGCAGATAACAACAGTAATTATATTTTGGCAAAGGAAAAAAATCTGTTAAATACAAATTTCATGTTGATTACATTAATCATTACATTTTGCTTGAACTATAAGACAAATGTAAATATTTCACTTTTCCAGTAGCCTACGAGCTGATTTCACAATTGAGAATTAATGTGGTGTTCGTTCCAGAAATTTCATTTATATTTTTAGAGATTTTGTTAGATAACAGATTTCCTTGAATGTGGAATTCCTATTTTTTATTGAGAAAAAACCGTAAATAGCACACATGTACAGTTTACATAAATATGCTTAAATAATGTAAAAACATGATAACATATCTTTCAAACAAATGTGGCATGGCTTATTTTATTTAGCTGTGTATACATGAGGTATCAACCCACCCCAGTTTCCTTCATGCAACAAAAGAGAACATGGTAAAAAGTCTGACTCAAAAGGGAAAGAGCTGTAGCACTAATGTTATGGAAAGATTCTACTAAAATTGTTCTGTGATACTTCCCATCCCCCAGGGACCCAGGCTATGTCCTATATTAAGGATTGCTTCATTAAATATATGAAAGTTTGCCTGCTGGAGTTGACTTGTTCTTTAAGCTGTCTTTAATCACCTTTCCTTCCCTTATCCCAAAGCCTCTGTGGCCTGCACATATAATCTACAAATGAAAATATACTATTTTAAAAATGAAATATTCATCATCGTTTCAAAATAAAACTAAATTCAAATTCCTCAAATGGATTCTTTAAAATTCAACAGTCTGTAAATATGACTAAACCCAAATACTGGGTTTAATTCATAATGCTTACTTAGAGAAATGAACAACACTTGTATCTTCTTGCAGATTTACCAATAATTACCTAACATAAAATTCTGTTAAGGAATCATGTAACTCGTTCCTCTAGCTCTCAATATACTTTAAAATGATGATTGTATATAGGAATTTACACTGAATAGATTCTATTTCCCAAGTGAAGATTTACATTAAATGACCAAAAATTAGATGAACTTATTTTCTTACCAACATAAAACGTAATGAATATACTATTGATTGGAGATATAAGACTAGCCAGCTTAATATCAAACATCAATAGAAAGCAAATACAGCTAATGAATTTTGCAGTAAACACAGTAATAATAAAAGATAGTTTTGACTATTTTCTTGAAAAGAGTCCTTGTCAATAAATAGAGATCTCAGTGGTATTCCTATCGGCTGGTGGACTGAACAGTTTTTGTTGATTTGGTTTCATTCCAACCATCCTAGATGGCAAAACTGTTTGGACTGACCATGCAGTTAAAATGGCTAAATGATAACATTGACTATGGCTCTGTCCAGTGTTTTCTAGAAAAACATGGCCTCCACAGAGGCAAACTTGTCACCACAAAAGCATGGTCCTGAAAGCTTCCCCACACTCATACAACCATATCTTCTTAAGCATTTATTTATATCCTGTCTACTTCAAAATGGACTTGAGACAATTATATCAAAGAGAAAAAAAACCTAGAAAGAAAGAAAAAGCAAACTAGCAAATAACTTTTGTATCTTTCACATTAAACTTCAGAATGATTGAAATGGCATGCTGCTCCAAAACATGCATGATTTCCACTATTTTCACTCTCCAATGACTATGTCCTTCAAAGTCACATTAACAGAATGACAGGTTTCTTTCTGGCAGCATAAGGAGAATATTTACCGGCAAACTGCTCCCTCTGAACGAGAAACTTAAATTACCCAGTTGTTCTTTGAAAATTTTCCAGTGGAAATATTCCTTCCTTCATACATGTATGAGACTTTTAACCTCCAGGCAGACTGCTCTTCATTTTAGAGGGAAAAATGCCAAGTCAGGAGAAGAATGCATTGATAAATTTGCACTGGATTATATTTATTTCTTTATAGGCTGGTAAAGAAGTGAAATTAGGACCACACTTCATGCATTGAGTACTTACTATGTGTTAGATTCAGTGCCAAAGGCTTTAAGATAAGATCTCATTGGATCCCCAGAGAGGATCTATTATTCTGTTTTCACAGACAAAGATTTTTTTGGAGAGCAAAAGTTTGCACTTTTGATGAATTCCAATGTATGCATGTTTTTATTGTGTAGTTCATTTATGTCATTTTAAAGAAATCTTTGCCTAAACCATGCTCACAACAATTTTCTCATACTATTCTCTACAAGTTTTAGGTTCCATATTTAAGTCTATGGTTCATTTAATTAATTTTTAATGGCATGATATAAGGGTAGGATAGAGACTGATTATTTTTCCTTTTTCATTTTTGCATATCGTTTCTTAATTGTTCCAACACCGTTTGTTGAAAACATTATCCTTTCCCCATTGAATTGGAGGGACCCTTTGTTGAAAATCAATTGACTGTGTATATGTGGTCTTCTATTACAAGTTTTAGACAAAATGACCCCCCATGCCAATCATCCTAGAAAAAAAAATTGGTGGAAAGAATTTTTGAGGATAAAGTCCCTTTCCTGTGATGACTAGAAGTTTAGCACAAGTCTGTGGTGGGGATATAAACCCAGAAAGACAGAAATGGTCCCTCCCTGCCTTCCATTTTATTGGAAGAGACAGAGAATAACAATTAAATACAGTTTTTAAATTACACATTTGAGTAACTGCATGGAGAAATTCATTAAGTCACTGTGATCTAGAATAACAAGAGGATCTTTTAAAGAGTTAGAATTTAAGCTCAGATTTAAAAGAGAAGAGGGAACTATATTGTTCAGTTCCCACCAGTTTAGAACTGGATGAGTTCTCTTGGTGCAAAATTGTGTTTACTCCTGTGTGTGTGTGTGTGTGTGGCTGTGTGTGTAGGAATAATATGGATGAAAATATAATATGAATTGGGTTCAGGAATGAATTCAAACAAACAAAAAAACCCTTGGCAGTCAGGAAAGTGAAAGAAAATATAACAAGGAGTAACAAAAAGAGTATATATTTGGGAAAAAATCTTATGCAAATTAGGTAGGAATGGTATGGAGAATACTATATTAGCAATTTATAGGATAAGGAAAAAGATCATGTCTTGATGAAGACTGAACACTCAGAAATATGAGAACTCTCAAGCCATCTCCTTTAACTAAAGAAATAGCTCACATCAACTGGCTTGTTAAGAGGAAAGAGGCACAAATGTGAAATCTATCTCTAGGGATGAATAAAAATATCGAACTACTGTTTTCATTTACATAAGGAATTCTTTTTAATACTTAGTGACAACTGTGACATTTTAGTCATTGACAAAATATACTGTGTAGGTTGTATTTTGTTAAAGAGATTTAATTTCAGATGGAATTTTGTTAAACAGATGTAATTTCAAATATAAAATTAAAAGGAGACTTGAAAAAATGGAGCAAGAATATTCAGAAAAATTTATATTTATTAAGAGTAATTTTTTAAGTGGTTTTTGTGATTTTGGTTCAGAAGATGTTAGAAAAGGAAAATAAAACAAAATGATTTTTCTCCAGTTAAGGAAAATTAACAGGAGGAACTTCGCAATGATAGATCTTTTCTCTCCCCGAAATTTGCAGGTGTTCCAAATTTTGACAAAAAAAAATTCCAAAATGAAATTCAAAGATATAACTACCATTGATAAACCTGGATCTATCAATTGTGCATTCATTCAACTGACATCTTTTTAGAGTCTACTGAATGCCAGGTGTGTACTTAAAGTGCATGTAATCTACTACTTTTATCTCTATTTTTAGAAGCAAAGCCAAACAAAAAATCCAGAAATACTAACAGCAACAACAAAACACAAAACTACAATTAACTTCAATAACATGCATTGGAAACAGCATGCAGAGAAATGACCACGTGGCTGAAATTGCTAGAGCATAAAAAAATTAATCAATGACATTTACAAAATAGCTACGAATCAGTATGTCCTTTGTTTCTTACTTCTCATCTTCATAGGAAAGGGACTTTATCCTGAAAAATTCTTTCCACCAAATTTTTTTTTAGGATGATTGGTGGGGGGTGCATTTTGTCTAAAACTTGTAATGAAAGACCACATATACACAGTCAATTGATTTTCAACAAAGGGTCCCTCCAATTCAATGGGGAAAGGATAATGTTTTCAACAAACTGTGTTGGAACAATTAAGAAATGATATGCAAAAATAAAAAAAGGAAAAACAATCAATCTCTATCCTACCGTTATATCATGCCATTAAAAATTAATTAAATGAACCATAGACTTAAATATGGAACCTAAAACTATAAAACTTGTAGAGAATAGTATGAGAAAATTGTTGTGAGCATGGTTTAGGCAAAGATTTCTTTAAAATAACATACACAAATGAACTACACAATAAAAACATGCATATATCGGAATTCATCAAAAGTGCAAACTTTTGCTCTCCAAAAAACATTTAAAAAAATGAAAAAGTAATTACAGACTGAAATCACATATCTGCAGGACACACATCTGACACAGGACTTGTCACCAGAGTGTATGAAGAACTCTTATGACTCAATCATAGCAATATTACAAACAACTCAATTAAAAAGATGAGCAAATGATTTGACTGAGCATTTAAAACAAGAAGATATATGGGTGATAAATATGCATATGAAAAGATGCACAACATAGTTAGTCACTGGAGAATGCAGATTAAAACCACAATGAGATACTACAACAAACTCTAGATTTGCTAAAATGAAAACAATTGATAATACTGTGTGTGGATGCAGTGCAATGGAAGCTCCCAAACTACTGATGGAAAAGCAAAAGGGGAGGGCCACTCGAAAAAGAGTTTGGTGGTTTCCTTAAAAAATAAATACACTTAACATATGATTCAGCAATTCGACCTCTATGCATCTATCCAAGATAATGAAAACAAGTCCATATTAAGACTTGTACTTGAACGTTCATAACAGCTTTATTCACAATCACAAAAAAATGGAAATAACTGGTGATTGGATAAACAAATACAGTAAAATACTATTCAAAAATAAAAGGGAACATATCACTGACACACTCAGTAACATGGATGAATCTTCAAAGTACTTTGCTAATTAAAAGAAATCATACACCAAAGACTAAGTACTCTGAGTCTATCTATATGAACTTCCAGAAAACACACAAATACAGTGTCTGAAAATAGATCAATGGTTGCCAGGGGTCAGAGGGAGGGGGAGGAGGGGACTGATGACAAAGCGGCACAAGAGGACTTTTCAGGGTGATGGGGAGGTTTCCAGTCATGCTTGTGGTGGTGGCTACATGACCGAATGCATTTGCCAAAACTCATCAAACTACATCCTTAAAATTGTTCAGTTTTATGATTTAGTAAATTAGACTTCAATAAGTCTAACAAAAAAATTTAGTAGTACAGGTGTTTGCTGCAGAGTTTAGATACTGATTTAATTTTTCAGATGATAATTCAGGTACAGAATTACTTTTTTTTTTTTTTTTTTTTTTTTTTGCGGTACGCAGGCCTCTCACTGTTGTGGCCTCCCCCGTTGCGGAGCACAGGCTCTGGACGCACAGGCTCAGCGGCCATGGCTCACGGGCCCAGCCGCTCCACGGCATGTGGGATCTTCCCGCACCGGGGCACAAACCCGTGTCCCCTGCATCGGCAAGTGGACTCTCAACCACTGAGCCACTAGGGAAGCCCCAGAATTACTTGTTTAACTTTAAAATTACAAGCATATTATTTTCACCCCAAATATATATTCCAGAGGAATAGAGCTTAATACATTCTGAGGAAAATGCTGTCATTTGTGGAAACATAAGCATGATCATCTCTACTGTCCTAGGATATTTCCTTTGTGGATATATCTTCTAGTCAGGCAGCTACTGCCAAAGAAAGGAAGGGAATATAAAAGTTAACGCAGCTTCTTTCAGCAATATAGAATACAGGGGGGGAAATATTAGCAAGAGTAGGAGTCAGTTCCCTTGAAGTAACGAGGCTCAGATTTATAGTGCAGCTTTAGCGCAGGAGGAGGTGGATATGAATACACTGACCACCCAGGATCCAGTCAGACTCACCCCCAGGCAGGGGGAAGGTCAGCAGCAGGGTCACAGGTGAGGACATGAAAGGTGGTACAGGATTCTGTGATGATGTGGGAGGATGAGGACCAATAACAAGGATGGTGAGAAGACTGGTGAGATAACTTCAGGAATGAGATTTAAACAAACAAACAAACAAGAACTTCGCAACGGGAACTTAACAGTCTCTTCAACTAATATCACTGGTGTCCAACTCTTGATGGGTCTGTTCAAAGACCTGGCGTCTCTCGGTTTCTATCTTTAGAGTTCAAGTTCTTGCTCATGACGTCGTGAAAGAAAGAACTATCCTCATCTATGTTAGGGAGAGTCAATCTATCTTTCTCCACCTCTTCGTTTGAGGGGATTCCACTGTGGAAAGCAACCAGCCACCCCAAGAAACTTATGAAATAAGATAGACCAATCCTATCTGAGGATTTTGCTACTAGCCCACTGCCTTGAGAATTTTATCTGAATCACACTCAGAATCCTAGATACAATACAAAAGTGCTAGACAGTCAAAATGGACCTCACAATAATCCAATCATGAATCATTAGTAGCCCTTAGACCACTCCCTGGCATCCCCTCTCCACCACAGACATTGTTTTTTGTTATAGACACAATTCCGAGAAGGTCAGTCATCTCTGACCAGGGCTGCAAATGACCAGGGGCTTAGAGTCATTGACACTTAGAGCAAGAAGCATTGGGTAATATCAAGAAGTGAGAAAAAGTATGAGTACACAGCAAAAATCTAGTAATACAGTTGAAGACAAAGAACATCCAGATACTCTAAAACATATATTTTTTAATATTCTGCTGACCAGTATAGAATGGTATTATCATTTTAATACCTCTTTAAAAGACTGAATACAAAGTACTAGGTATATCAGATACCTCATGTGAAATAAACTTTGAGGCCCTAATGGAAACGAAACCCAACTAAAATCTAAGAAAGCATTGGTTAGAAAGTTTCCCCATTGCAAGCACAGAAAAAGGACACGTTTCTTCCACCCAAGCCTTTTGTTCCCCCAAACACTCAGTAATGTTTACCTCTTATTCCATTTGACTGCATATTTCAGGCTGATTGCTTGTCGTGGCCTCCTTATTACCTCGCTTAAACTTTTTTTTTTTTTTTTGCAGTACACAGGCATCTCACTGTTATGGCCTCTCCCGTTGCGGAGCACAGGCTCTGGACGCGCAGGCTCAGTGGCCATGGCTCACGGGCCCAGCCGCTCCGCAGCATGTGGGATCTTCCCAGACCGGGGCACGAACCCGTGTCCCCTGCATCGGCAGGCGGACTCTCAACCACTGCTCCACCTGGGAAGCCCTCGCTTAAAGTTTTTAATTGCATTGTCTTAAAAGTGAACACTATAGCATGTGTGATATTGAGTAATTAGGTAAAAACTAAAATATAAGCTTACAGGTAAGACATTTACATAATTCACTGAGATTGTATAAAACACTATCATATTAGGAATGTACACATTGCTAATTACAAAATTATATTCCATCAACGACCACAAATTGAAGAGTCAGGGTATTTAAGACACTTAACAAGCTGTTAAGTAATTGGGTCTTGGAATGTGTTTGCTAGACATGCTGACTTTGTCTCTGGTGGCTGCCACTGTGTAATTAATGTTCTCTTTTTAGAGAAGCAAAGACAGCAAGATTAGCACTACCTTTGATAGAAGAAGCCATGACACCCATAGCCACCCACAAAAATACAGTCATTTGTGCTTTTTATAAAATGAAATACTTGCTCTAGACTATGCAATAAGTTTTATATGTAAATAGGAAAGTAAAAACATAAGAAGAGTTTTACACACATACACAAATTACCCATTGGTGTTTTAATCTAAAAGTCATGCAAAATTGTTCTTCTTTCTCTTTACTTGGTGTGCTGGAGGATATTTCACTATTTCTGCTAAGCCAGGAACCTGTTTCATCTATTTTTAGCTGCCAGGTAGAGAATAGATGGTGAATAAAATTTGAGTTAATTTGCAGAGGTGTTTGGAAAGCATTTGAAAAATTACTGGTGATCTCTAGGCTCCAAAATTGGGTCATAAAGCACAAGTCCCCTAATACAGACCTTTTGTCTTTCTGATAGATGTATGAGCACTGGAAGAACTAGCGAATTCTGTGAAAACAATGTTTCTGGACTTTAGTCAAGCATCTGAGAAGTCTGTTCATAGTATCCTGGAATGCCCTTCTAACTCTCATCATTCCTGGTCATTCTTTAAGACCTATCCAGATGTGGCCAACTCTGCAAAGCAGACCTTAGTTAATCCAGGTAGAGTCACCAGAAGCTGTTCATTAGTTCCTTAGAACAGATGTTCTCTATGGTGTCATTTTATCAGGTGTGCATCACAGTGCTTTTAATAATTTGTTTTAACACCAGCCTCCTCTACTAGAATATGACTCATAATATAATATAATGCTTGGCCTGCATTAAGGTTTCAAAAATATTTGTAGACAGCTGTAGCTGAAGTCCTTCAGACAACATCTTAAAAATTTACTAGAGTAACACTAGATATAGATTGATACTTAATGACAACATGGAAACAGTATCTACTATTTCAAATGACAGAGAGTTATCTTACAGTATTCGAATGACTTTTTTATTAACTTGTGATTTGGCTAAGGATAGCTATTACTTGGAAGACAGAAAGAATTCGATGAATTTTCACGATGCTGGAACACTGGGTTAAAGATTAAAAGGTAGAATTTAATCAGGATAAATGAAAAAGTCCTAATCTCAAGTTAAAATATTTTATGGTCCAGGATCAAGACACTGAAGCTTAATACCCTAACATGCATAGAAGACTACAAATTAGTGGCGAACAGTCCTAGAGCACCTCTTCTTCATCAGTTTAAGTGCTAAGCATTTTACAGGTATCACTCAGCTCAATACTCTAACATTACAACGTAGTAATATCAGAATCTGTAAGTAAAAGACGAGGCAGCTGAAACTGGGAGGACGGCTTAGGTAACCTACCTATGGCCACACAAATAGTGTGTGACACAACACAGAGCGAGATCCTTGGTTCTCCAGGTCCAAAGCCTTGATCCACATGCTACACTGATTCTCAATGAAGTCTAAGTGTGACTTGGCCCCTTAAAATATTACAACTTTAAGCCGTGCTAACAGATGTATTATGTCCAGACTAAGAAGGGTGACTGTTCTTCACCACTTTTTGTACATTATAAAATTATGGTTGTCCAAATTACAGCATTTCCAGGATGGTAAAGTATCCAAAAACACAAAAAATGGTTACAACTTTTGAGAAGACTTGGAAGGACATGACCGTCATCTTGAAATATCTGAAGGACTGTCCTTTGCAAATTGGACTTTTCCTTTTTGGCCTGACTCCAGAAGGTGGGACAAGAGCCAACTGGAAAAACTACTTAGCAATTACAAGTGCCCCCAAATAGAAAAGGCTAATTTGTGAAATGGGAAATTCCTCTACATAGGAGAGTGCTCATTTGGAAGGTGCATGTTGCAAGTTCAGGGAGCTGAACCAGGCCAGCCGATTTGACCAGGTGACCCCAGAGGTGCCTCGCCACCCTAAGTATCTGTAATTCTATATTCACCAATGACCTAGTTAGCAGAACCGATGAAAATGTTAATTATGATTCAAAAACTAAGTTCCGAGTCAGTATTTTTGAAAAATCCATATCAAGTATTTCTTTGAATTACTGAACATGGCTATACTCTCATTGCCTAACCCAGAAAAGGGGGGGAAATTCATATGAGTCAATAAGCCTGAAGCCAATAAAGATACAGAAGGAGATGGGACAGATGTGTTTGGTGCACATTGTAACAGCTGTTCTCCACAGGCGGTATAGGGACTGCAAGCATCTCTTTAAAATTCTCCAGGATGCTCACATCACTAAGAGTGATAATAGTATTTATGTGGAAATAATATTTCTACCTCTAAAACAGAACAGTTTGAACATAAAAAAAAAACAAAAAACAACAAAAAAAAAACTAGCAGCCGTTAAGGGAGATCATGACATAGTGACCAAGAACTGAGTAACACCACTGGCTTTTTTTGCCCATTTACAGTGTTATCCATTTTCTGTTTTATTTGAAGGCACATGTTGTTTATATCTGAACACTTGCTCAATTTCTTTTTAAATGTAGAGTCAGTCCCCAAATCAAACATGCTATGATATGTCCTACTTTAATGGTTGAAAAAACAAAGCTAATTAAATTAATGGAAAGTTAAACTACCTTATTTTTTACAGAAGAAAATATAGAAATGTATCTGCATATTTTCCCCCAGGTTAAACACTTATTGTTGGTCTATGAAAGGTCACTCTATGTTTTTTGTATGTTTGTTCCTGTGTTTGTATGTGTTTGCTTTGATCATCCTCTTCTTCATCTTCTATCCTCAATGCAATCCCTATTCCCTCATACTAACTCACCCAAGTTGATTTACCATACATTCTTCTAATTCATTCTCCATATGGTTATCTATTTATATGTGTATCTTTGAAAAAGACACATTGTGTCTTTTAGCTCCGTTTGCCTTTTTTTTCACCTAACATTATGCTTCTGAGTCCTTGTGCCTGTATAGGGACAACTCATTACTTGAGGTCGATGCTGAGTTCTCCATGCACTGTTTTTTCATTCCTTGAGGCATCTCTCTTGCCCTTTGCTACCCAAAATGCTGTGATGGGTGCCTGCAATGCATGGCTCCTTGTGAGCTAGGAGAATGTTTCTGGTAACATCCGCCAGGGTGGACAGGACACTGGACAACACACAGACCGAATTTCACCCAGTTCAATCGCACTGGCTTCTGGAGGGGCTGATCAGCACACACGCCGACCAGGACAGCAGGTGGGATTCCGTTTTCCCTATTCTCGACAGCACTTGATATCATCTGCCTTTTTCCAAACTGACTGGTATAAGGAGATAATCTTTTTATTAAATTGCATTCACAAATTACTAAGAAGAGGTTTTGGTTTCTTCTTTGGCAACCTGTCCAGCTAAATGCTTTTGCCCATTTTTCCACTAGGATAACCTCTCCTTTTTAAAATGTATTTCTATTGCTTCCTTAGATATTATAGGTATTAATTCTCTGCTGGTAAATAAACATGTCTTCTCCCAAACTCTCAGATGTAAGAGATTTCATACATCTCTTAAATTACTTCTCCATGTTCTCTTCCACTGAATAGAAATACTAATTCTAATATAGTCTTATAATATCAATTGTTTTCCCTTATGACTTTTGCTTTTTAGGGGAAAAAAAAGGCTGTTCAAGAAAGCTTTTCTTATCCTGATGTCATTAAAACATTCTCCAAAAAAAAAAAAAAAAACAACTCCACATTGTATTCTCCACATTTTATAGGATTTACCTTTCACATTTAGGTATCTATTTATTTATTTATTATTTTTATTTACTTATTTTTTTGGCCACACCGTGCAGCTTATGGGATTTTAGCTCCCCGACCAGGGATCACATTTAGGTCTCTAAAAGATCAGAAGTTTTATACTCTCTTCCCATCGTAAGAGAAGTTTCCTCGCAAGCTTTACTACTTTTACCTTGTATCAAGTTTGCATATATTCATGAGTGTCCTTTCTGGACTCCTCGGAAGCAAAGATCTGTTTTTCTTTTCCTGAACAAGCATACACAGACTTTATTACTATGAAACTGTTCTTATTACATGGTAAACAAACGGCCTTACTATTTTAATATACTGAAGATAAGATACTTAATTTTAAAAAGTTCCATTCAATATTCTACAATATTGAATAAAAACATTAAGTTCTTGATAATATTCATACTAGATTAAGGGATACACTGTTAAGTTATCACAAAGACATCCATATATTTTCATTGATAAGGACTCTGTTCACCATATTTCCTGTGAAGTATAAACATTTAGTTTTAATATAAGGGAAAGTTTTATAAGGTTTAAGGTTTCTTTACAACTAAAATCTGATGCCAAGACGTGGTTTTCACATTTCTAAAATAAAATGAATGGACATGATGATGTTGAAGGTCTGTTTAAGCTCTAAATTTTTTATGAGCCTATAAAAACCAGCCAAATAGGGCTTCCCTGGTGGCGCAGTGGTTGAGAATCTGCCTGCTAATGCAGGGGCCACGGGTTCGAGCCCTGGTCTGGGAGGATCCCACATGCCGTGGAGCAACTAGGCCCATGAGCCACAACTACTGAGCCTGCGCGTCTGGAGCCTGTGCTCCGCAACAAGAGAGGCCGTGATAGTGAGAGGCCCACGCACCGCGATGAAGAGTGACCCCCGCTTGCCACAACTAGAGAAAGCCCTTGCGTGGAAATGAAGACCCAACACAGTGAAAATAAATTAATAAATTAATAAACTCCTACCCCCAACATCTTCTTTAAAAAAAAAAAATCAGCCAAATAGAAATTTCAGTGAAAAAGGTAATCTATCTCTATTTCTGGAAAAGTTTCCTAGAAGGTAGGATTTCTCAGGCATTCACCTTCATGCCTTGTCTCAAACATAAGATCATATCTAGACCAACTGAGGGTACAGAAACTTCCTTCGTTCCAAAGTAGGTTGATTAAAAATTAAATAGTGAAAACAACACAGAACTACGAAAATTTATGTTAAATTAATACTTACTAACGTAACATGCTTCAGGACTGAAGATGAGCAATTTAATAAAACAAGAGATAAAAGGATTAGACATACCTCATCAAACCAAATCTGTATTTCTAAAATGGTATTGTACAAATGTGTTCTTACGAATCAAATTTATGTAGAGACAAAAAGGCACCCTTCTATGTCTAAACATTATAGAATATTTATTGATATATTTCTTTGTGAGATCTCAGGGGGAAATAGTACATCATTTTTAATACATATCATTATTTCAAAAATATGATATGTAATATCACTTAATACTGGTAACTTATAATTACGCCAGTTTTCCCCTCAGACAAAACTGAGTTTCTTCAGGTATTTTAGAGGAAATCTATAGTAACTTTCAAAAATGTAAGAAGTTTTACTTAGGGGCATTAAAATAACTATTTCATTATCACAATTTTAAAATGAGGCAACATTACACACTCTCCAGGTTGGCTGAAATAAAGACAGATAATCACAAATGCTGCCTGGGATGTGGAAAAACTATAATATTCATACATGGCTGGTGGGAACGTAAAATGATACAGCCACGTTGAAAACGTGTGGCAGTTTCTTAAAAGTTAAACATAAACTCATCATACCCAGAAATTATACTCCTAAGGATACATCCACGAAAAATGAAAATGTATGTCCTCATAAAGACTTGGATGTAAATGTTCATAGGATTATTCCCGATGGCCCAACACTGGAAACAATACCAAAGTCCACCAACTGAGAAATGGGTAAACAAAATGTGGAATATCAACACAATGGAATACTACTCAGCAGTTAACAGGAATGAACTACTGATGCATGCTAAGACGTGCATGACTCTCAAAACCATTATGAAAAATGAAAGAAGCCAGAGGCACAAGATGATATATTTAGGATGTCATTTTAATATGAAATGTTTACACAAGGCAAAGCTATAGAGTCAGAAAGCAGATTAGCAGTTGCCTGAAGCTGAGATTGGGAACAGGGATTAACCGGAAAAGGACATAGAAGTTTTCAGGGTAAGGGAGATTCTAAAACTGGACTGTGGTAGGGAAGCCCTTCCAAGAATGGGGGTGTGACAAACATCAGGAACCCTTTCTCCAATGAAACAAACTGGTAAGAATGATTTTTTTTTAAAAAAACAAGCAACCATTTAAAATCTCTGGATATTATCTTAAGGTCATGTAACAAAGGGAGAAATTTTTACATAAGACAGTCAACTAAATCTTGGTATGAAGAGAACCTGTGGCATTGGAACCATCGCAGACTCCCCTCTTTGCCCTTCAATGGAATGGAAGCTCTACTCTGGGTGGCTAGGCCAAGAAGACAGGGCTCCCCCTCTCACCACCTCCGAGTCTAGGACTGTAGTTTCTTCTCAGGAAGGGCAAACTACCAGCATTATTTATCTATCCCCTGCAGCTCCATCTTGCAGAAGCTCTGTTTCAGGCAATGTGACCGAGAGGTCTGGGGCACTCTTTCTCCACCCAGCCCAATGTGTATGAGGAAAGCTCTATCCCAGCTGCAGCAAGCTGGCTCTGATTGGTCTCACCCCATCTTGCTTGTAAGGAGATGGTTCCGTGCTGGGAGAGGAAAGCTGAGACCAGGAATTATCATCCCAGCTCAGTGCTCTGCTCATAGAGCAGGAGTGTCACTCCAAAGAAGTGGGCCACTGTCCTGGTCCCAACTCCAGAGCAGTGGGGCAGATGTTCTGCAGAAAGGGAGATGCAAGAAGGAACAGAGAGGGCTTCCCTGGTGGCGCAGTGGTTGAGAGTCCCCCTGCCGATGCAGGGGACACGGGTTCGTGCCCCGGTCCGGGAAGATCCCACATGCCGCGGAGCGGCTGGGCCCGTGAGCCATGGCGCTGAGCCTGCACGTCCGGAGCCTGTGCTCCGAAACGGGAGAGGCCACAACAGTGAGAGGCCCGCGTACCGAAAAAAAAAAAAAAAAGAAAGAAAGAAAGAACAGAGAGCACCAGTCCGCTCCCTGATGGGATTGAATGTATTAGAAACAGAGCACAGGGAAGTTCAAGCCTAAGGGTATACTGAAAACAAAGATCATCTTGGTGATAGGCATTTAAGAGAAAGCTGGCAGCTCCACGATAGCAATAAATGAAGTGGCAGACCAGCTAGAAGTTTACCAGAGAAAATCCAGGAAACAGACAGCTATGCAGACAGCTCCTGGGGATGGAGCAAATCTCAAAGACTCAGGAGATCAAGGAAAGAGACAGGGAAAGACAGCCTGGCTAAACCAAAGTCAACCATGGAGTGAAGGAAGGCAGTAAGGGAGACTGTGTGTATGCCTAAGGGTGTACCCTCTGAGGAGCAACATCGGGTGATGACCAGGGAAAACAGACCTCACTGAACTAGTCCACCAAAGTCACTAAAAATTTAAGGAAGCAAACAATGGAAACAAGCCCAGGCATGCGTGTCAGAGGAGGAATCGAAACAGTATTTAGAATTGCTGCAGTGTATTAATACTATCTATATTATCTAAAATGTCAAGGTTTCAACCAAAATGTGATGAGACGTACAAAGAAGTAGGAAAGCAGGACCCATAAAAAGGACAACAAAAGGAGACATATGAAACTGTTGTTGAAAGGGGCACAGGTGGTAGATTTAGCAGACAAAGATTTCCAAGCAGCTGTTGCAAACATGTCCACAGAACTAAAGGAAACCAGACGAGACCTGCAAGATGGCGGAGGAGTAAGATGTGGAGATCACCTTCCTCCCCACAAATACATCAATACATCTACATATGGAACTGTGCCTACAGGACACCTACTGAATGCTAGTAGGGGACCTTAGACTTCCAAAAAGGTGAGAAAATCCCCACATAACTGGGTAGGGGAAAAGAAAAAGAAAAAACAGAGACAAAGGAATCAGGATGGGACCTGCCCCTCTAGGAGGGAGCTGTGAAGGAGGAAAAGTTTCCACGCAGTAGGAAGCCCCTTCACTGGCGGAGACGGGGTGGGGGAGCTTCGGAGCCACAGAGGAGAGCGCAGCAACAGGGGTGCAGAGGGCAAAGCGGAGAGATTCCCGCACAGAGGATCGGTACTGACCGGCACTCACCAGCCCGAGAGGCTTGTCTGCTCACTGGCTGGGGCAGGCGGGGCTGGGAGCTGAGGCTCGGGCTTCGGTCGGAGCGCAGGGAGAGGTCTGGGGTTGGCTGTGTGAACACAGCCTGAAGGGGGCTAGTGCGCCACAGCTAGCTGGGAGGGAGTCTGGGAAAAAACCTGGGCCCGCCGGAGAGGCAGGAGAGCTTTGTTGCAGGATGCACAAGGACAGGCGTGGGCATGCCATAAGAGCTTCCCGCTCCATGCACTCACAGACGGCAGGGCAATGCCTATGTGAACACGAGCACGAGATGCGGCTGTGATCTTGGACCCCAGAGGCTGCCACTGCTCTCGCCAAGGGTCCTGTGTGGAAGGCAGGTCCCTGCCCACACCTTCCCAGCAGCCCACGCAGCCAGCCACGGCCAAGGGTCCCACGCACCAGGGCCAACTTTCCGGAGAGAACTCACGATGCACCTCGGGCTCTTGCAACTTCACGCCGGCCTCTGCCCTGAGCAGGCACTCCCCGCACATCCCAATTATGACTGCCGTTTCCTTCCCTCCCCCCAGGCCTGAGGGAGCCAGTGAGCCCTAATCAGCCACTGCTCTCGCCCCCTCTTGCCTAGGCAGGGAACAGACGCCTAAGGGTGGCCCACACGCACAGGCAGGGCAGAAACCAAAGCTGAACCCCAGGGGAAATGCGAACAAAGAAGAGAAAGATAAATATCCCTGTGTAACTGCAGGAGCATTGGATTGATCGCCCTCAATTGGCTGGGTAAACCCCGCACCTGTGGAACACCTGAATAGAAAACAAGTATGCCCACAATTGAGGGTGGGGACGCTGGGGGCAACTATGGGCTTTGGGGGCCAGGACACGCAGGACTAAGGCCAGGTCAGAGTCTGAGCTGCCCCACAGAGCCCACAGCAGGTGCAGGGACCTACCCAGAAGGACTGGAGGGCTTCCTGGGGAGGCAGCAACTGCCTGTGGCTCACTGTGGGGGCCAGGACACTGACAGCTGAGGCCACAGGACGACATCGCTCCATTTTTTTTTTTTTGGTTCTGTTGTTCTTTTTTAGTATTATTATTTTACTTTTACTTTTTTATTTACTTTTCATTCTTTTATTTTTAATATATATTTTATTTTATTTACTTTCCTAATTCTACTGCACTTTTTCATTATATTGTGATTTTTCCTGGTGTTTGATTTTTTCCCTTGTTTTTCTCTGTTTTCACTTTATTTTTAACTATATTTTATACTTTTTTATTTTTACCTTTCTTAATTTTTTTCCTTTTGTTTTCATCTTTCTTTTGTCATCACATTTTTCTTTGATCGTTTTTGTGTATTAGTTTTATGCTTTCATTGCCTTTTTTAGTTTGCTTTCTGCATTTGATTTGTTTCTGGTTTTATTTTTTGTTACTTTAGTTTTTAGTGTTTGTTTTCGTTTTTGGATTTGTTTATTGGTTTGGTTGCTCTCTTCTTTGTTTTCTCTTTTTCTTCTTTTTGTAAGTGCATGTATTTATGTTTCTTTGTGTCATTCTGTCTGTTTAGTTTTGCTTTAACCATTTCTGTTGGGATTTTGTCTGTTTGTTTGTTTGGGTTCTTTTTTTGTTCTGTTTTGTTTTATTTTTTCTTATTACTTTTCCTCCATGCCGTGTGGCTTGCAGGGTCTTGGTGCTCTGGCCCAGGGTCAGGCCTGAGCCTCTGAGGTAGGAGAGGAGAGTCCAGGATGTCAGACCACCAGAGAACTCCTGACCCCATGCAATATTAATTAGTGAGAGATCTCCCAAAGGTCACCGTCTCAACACTAACACCCGGTTCCACTAACGGCCAACAAGCTGTAGTGCTGGACGCCTCATGCCAAACAACTAGCAAGAAAGGAACACAACCCCACCTGTTAGCATACAGGCTACCTAAAGTCATATTAAGCTCACAGTCACCCCAAAACACACCACTGGATTCAGCCCTGCCCATCAGAGGAACAAGATCCAGCTCTACCCACCAGAACACAGGTTCCAGTCCCCTCCACCAGGAAGCCTACACAAGCCACTGGACAAACCTCACCCAATGGGGACCTAAAACAGAAGTAAGAGGAACTATGACCCTGCAGCCTGCAGAAAGGACCCCAAACACAGTAAGTTAAACAAAATGAGAAGACAGAGAAATATGCAGCAGATGAAGGAGCGAGGTAAAAACCAACAAGACCAACAAATGAAGAGGAGACAGGCAGTTTACCTGAAACAGAATTCAGAGTAATGATAGTAAAGATGATCCAAAATCTCAGAAATAGAATGGAGAAAATACAAGAAACGCTTAAAAAGGAACTAGAAGAACTAAAGAGCAAACAAACAGTGATGGACAACACAATAACTGAAATTAAAAATACTCTAGAAGGAATCAATAGCAGAATAACTGAGGCAGAAGAATGGATAAGTGAGCTGGAATATAGAATGTTGGAAGTAACTGCCATGGAGCAGGATAAAGAAAAAAGAATGAAAAGAATTGAAGACAGTCTCAGAGACCTCTGGGACAACATTAAACGCACCAACATTCGAATTATAGGGGTCCCAGAAGAAGAGAAAAAGTCTGAGAAAATATTTGAAGGGATTATAGTGGAAAACTTCCCTAACATGGGAAAGGAAATGGTCAATCAAGTCCAGGAGGCACAGAAAGTCCCATACAGGATAAATCCAAGGAGAAACACACCGAGACACATATTAATCAAACTATTAAAAGTTAAATACAAAGAAAAAATATTAAAAGCAGCAAGGGAAAAGTAACAAATAACATACAAGGAAATTCCCATAAGGTTATCAGCTGATTTTTCAGCAGAAACTCTGCAAGCCAGAAGTGAGTGTAAATATTTATGCACCCAACATAGGAGCACCTCAATACATAAGTCAAATGCTAACAGCCATAAAAGGGGAAATCAACAGTAATACAATAACAGTAGGGGACTTTAACACCCAACTTACACCAATGGACAGATTACCCAAAATGAAAATAAATAAGGAAACACAAGCTTTAAATGACACATTAAACCAGATGGACTTAATTGATATTTGTAGGACTTTCCATCCAAAAACAACAGAAAACACTTTCTTCTCAAGTGCACACGGAACATTCTCCAGGATAGAACACAGCCTGAGTCACAAATTATGCCTAGGTAAATTTAAGAAAATTGAAATCATATCAAGCACCTTTTCTGACCACAACGATATGAGAGTAGATATCAATTACAGGGGGGAAAAACTGTAAAAATTACGAACACATGGAGGCTAAACAACACACTACTAAATAACCAAGAGATCACTGAAGAAATAAAAGAGGAAATCAAAAAATACCTAGATATCTTTGTCTGGTTTTGGCACCACTATTTACAACAGCCAGAACATGGAAGCAACCTAAATGTCCATCAACAGATGAATGGATAAAGAAGATGTGGCACATATATACAATGGAATATTACTCAGCCATAAAGAGAAACAAAATTGAGTTATTTGTAGTGAGGTGTATGGACCTAGAGTCTGTCACACAGAATGAAGTAAGTCAGAAAGAGAAAAACAAATACCATATGCTAACATAAATATGGAATCTAGAAAAATGGTACTGATGAACCTAGTGGTAGGGCAGGAATAAAGATGCAGGTGTTGAGAATGGACTTGAGGACACAGCGGGGAAGAGGAGGCTGGGACATAGTGAGAGAGTAACATTGACATACATACATTACCAAATGTAAAATGGATGGCTGGTTGGAAGCTGCTGCATAGCACAGGGATATCAGTTCGGTGCTTTGTGACCATCTAGAGGGGTGGGAGGGAGGTTCAAGAGGGAGGGGATATGGGGATATGTGTGTGAATATAGCTGATTCACTCTGTTGTACAGCAGAAACTAACACAACATTGTGAAGTAATTATATTCCAGTAAAGATGTATAAAGAAAGAAAAGAACTAAAGAAAATATTTAAAGAATACAAGGAATGTATGAACAATGACTAATCAAACACAGAATATCAATAAGAACCAAGTGGAAATTCTGGAGTTGAAAAGTACAATAACTGAAATGAAGAATTCACTACAGGGGATCCATGGTAGATCTGAGCTGGCAATAGAAAGATGCAGAAAACTCGAAGATGGACCAATAGAAAATATGCAACCTGAAGATCAGAGAAAAAAGAACAAAATTGAACATAGCTCAGAGAAATGTGGAACACTATTATGTATTCTATGATACATGTAAAAGGAGTACCAGAAGGACAAGAGAGATAGAAACAGAAAAACTCATATAAATAATAATTGTAAACGTCCTAAATTCAATGGAAAACATTAATCTATACACCCAAGAAGCCCAATAAACTTCAAGTAGAATAAACACAGAGATTCACATCCAGACACACCATGGTTAAAATGTTAAAAAAAGTCAATGAGAAATCTTGAAAGCAGCAAAAGAAAAATGACTCCTCATTTCAAGGGAATACCAATAAAATTCACAGTTGACTTCTCACCTGAAACAATGGACATAAGAAAGCAGTGGGATGAAATATTCAAAGTACTGAAAGGAAAATAAACTGTCAGCCAAGAATCTTATATTCAGCAAAACCATCTTTCAAAAATGAAGGTGAGATAAATAAATTCTTAAATAAACAAAAATAAGAGATTATTGCTAGCACACCCATCTTATGGGAAGTACTAAGGAAAGTTCTTCAGGCTGAAAGTATATGACACCAGACATTAATTCAAATCAACATGAAGAAACAAAGAGCACCATTCAAGGTAATTACGTATTTAGTGTAAATGTTTATTTCTTCCCCTTTCTTCTCTTAACTGATTTTAAAAACAACTGCATAAAATAATACGTGTATATCATTATAGTATTGCTCCTGTCATATATATAAATGTATTTGACAAAAATGGCACAAAGGAAATAAATGGGAAGAAAGCATCATTAGAGTAAGGAATGACACCAGATGATAAATAGAATATGCAGAAACAAATGAAGAGAATTATTTTTTTTTTTGCAGTACATGGGCCTCTCACTGTTGTGGCCTCTCCCGTTGCGGAGCACAGACTCCGGACGCGCAGGCTCAGTGGCCATGGCTCACAGGCCTAGCCATTCCGTGGCATGTGGGATCTTCCTGGACCGGGGCATGAACCCGTGTCCCTTGCATCGGCAGGCAGACTCTCATCCACTGCACCACCAGGGAAGCCCGAGAATTATTTTTTTTTAATTCTGTAAATACATTCTTTTTCTCTTTTCCTGTCTCATTTTCTTTTAAAAACATAAAGTTTTACAACGAATAATTATAACAATACGTTTTTGGTTTTGTAATGGAACACAGGTATTTGTCATAATATAACAATAAAAGCACAAAAAAAGTGGGAAGAAGAAAATAAGCTATATGAGGATAACTTTTCCATAGCTCCCTGGAATTAATTTAGTATAGATCTGGTAAGTTAATATGCATATTTAGGCCCTAAAGCAACCACAGTTGGCCCTCCGTATCCATGGATTCCACATCAGTAGATTCAACCAACTGGATTGAAAATATTCAGGAAAAAAATTCCAGAAAGTTCCCAAAGCAAAACTTGAATTTGCTGTGCACTGGTAACCATTTACATAGTATTTACATTGTATAAGGTATTGTAAGTAACCTAGAGATGACAAAGTGTATGGGAGGATGTTCATAGGCTATATGCAAGTCCCATTTTACATGAGGGACTTGAACATCTGAGAATTTTGGTATCCTGGAACCAATCCCTTGTGGAACAACTGCACAAGAAAATCACTAAAAACACGTAGTAAAAAATGTATTAAAAGATTTAAAATATTATACTAGAAAATATTCACTCAATGCAAGAGAAAACAAGAAAGAGGAACAAAAAAGACATGAGGCATATAGAAAACAAAAAGAATGACAGATATAAATTCAATTATTGCAAATATTAAATGTATATGAATTAAATAATCCAATCAAAAGCATAGATCATCATACTGAAACAAACAAACAAAAAGCACAAAAAACACAAGATCAAAGTATATGCTATCCAGAGGAGACACCCTTTAGATTAAAAGATATAAACAGATTAAAAACAAATGGATGGGAAAAGACACTGTACAAATAGAAGAAAAAAAAGGGGGAGAGAGAGAGAAAACTGGAATGGCTATCCTCATACTAGACAAAATAAACTTTAAACAAACATGTCACTACAGATAAAGAGGGACATTTTTAATAATAAAAGGGTCAGTCCATCCAGAGGATATAAAATTTCTGTACATACAATGCAATAAACTATTGAGCCCCAAAATACACAAAGTAAAAACTGATAGATTTAAAGGGAGACAAAGAAAATTCAACACTATTAGTTGGAGATTTAAGTATTCCATTTATAGTAATGTATAGAAAAACGTGATAGAAATATAGATCAGTGGAATAGAATTGAAAGTCTAGAAATAAACTTGTACCCTTATGGTTAGCACTGGAATTCTTCCCCTTTGTGTTGGGTACAGACTTTCTTAAAACATTTCAGTCTGAGCCCATAACTTTCTAGTTATATTAGGTTATTGAAAACAGTGTCTTTCAGATTAAGACTTGATTCTACCCATTTGTGTAAAACCTTCACTTGGAATCAAATATCTTCCTTCTTCCAATGAGGTCTAGACTTGAGGCTTTTAGTGATTTTGAGTGGATAGGGGTGAAGTCCATCTTCTTATACCCGATCTTTCTCCTTGGGTATTAACCAGGGATAGGGAAAGAGAAGGTGTTTGTTTATGAAGCTGTCATTGAAAGTGGGTAATTATTTGTAAACACAATGAAACCCAGTTCTCCTAAAGCCAAGTTATCTGCTGAGTTTATAATTAACCTCTGTATCCAAAACTTTATTCCCTTTCTTGTTCCTCACCTGTTTTCTCTCAAGATTGAGGAGTATCAAAGAAAACAGAGGATTGAAACCAAGCAGGTCCCTGTAGGGCCCTCCCAGGTACAAAAGCCTTTCTGTTTCCCTCATTTCTTGTTTGCAGACCTTCCCTAAGTTCTAAAGGGCAAATTCAAACAGTTACTAATCAGGGAAGTGAGGGAACACAGAAACAAAAGAAAAGCAGTCAAGAAACAATAATGCAACATAAAGCAGAGGCCAGTTCCTCCACAGGGGATAAACATAACAATCTGAAACATATCTCTCAGTTCTTCTGCAGGAACCAAGGCCCCCACCCAGGTGGAGGATGGTAACTTCAGGCTGAGCACAAGCATGTGGACCTCAGACTGGTTGGAACAAGAAGGCTGATGATTGAGATTCCTGGAGCACCACCCTGTTACCTCACCACCAACCAATCAGAAGAAAGGCACACACCCTGCAGCCCTCCCCCCAAAATTTGCCTTTAAAAACTCTTGCCTGAAAACCATTGGAGAGTTCAGGTCTTTTGAGCATGAGCCACCCATAGTCCTTGCTTGGCCCTCGCAATAAACCTTTCTCTGCACAAGACTCCAAGGTGTCAGTTTGTTTGGCCTCACTGTGTGTCAGCCACACGAACTTGGGTTTGACAACAACAAGAACAATTCTACCACGGAATTCCAATCATAGTGAAAAGATGGATATCCCCCTTGTGCTGGTTATCATGGCACACCCAGCAACTTGAGAAATATCGTTGTGAGAGCTGGTGGAGACTGAGAAAGCATAAGGGACATGGTGCCAGGCAGCACCCCCTGGGAATGACTTGTGAAACCCAGGTACCTTGTTAGTCCAATATCCGGCCGACAGAATCAGGCTCATGCTTCTGCTGCACACAACTCTGTCTTATGCTTTCGTAGCCCCCAATCTCATCTATCTTCCTTCCCCAACTCTCAGGCCTTTGGCTACAATGGGATCAATCTTCTCTACCTTCAAGGAACCATACCCTCACTAGAAAAAGAGAACTTTATCCTTTCTTTATCTGGTTGTACCTAGTACCATATTTTTCCAATTTTTTTTAGCCCCAGTGGAACCAGAGCAGCACCACAGGCTCACAGATACAGAGCCATGAGCAGGGCAGCTCTTCTTGAAAGTACTCATAAACTTCCCAATGGATTCTCTGGACAATTCACATCTTGGGACTTTGGGCAGCAGGAAATAGATAAGCACTTTTCCCTTCCACTTCATGGGGATGTAAAATGCATGGATAGCCTCCTTTATTCTTCTTAGTCCCAATCCTGTGTACCATCTCTGCAGTCCTCCTCCTACTCTGGAAGAGGAGAGGTGACAAACCAGGATTCTCTCCCAAGAGAGGCTAAGTTCTCAATGGTTGCAGTTTCTGTGCACTCTATGCACTGAAGTTTGAAAGACAGGTCAGGAAAGTTAAATAGTTTACTGTTTTAAGTAGGTGGTAGTTGAAGAGAAGGTAAGATGAAATGACCCAGAAAGTACGTGAATAGTGGCAAGAGGATCAGGGTAGAATTACGGGCATTGTAATATTTAAGGGAAAGATGGAAGAAAATGAACTAGTGCTTGAAATGAGAAGAATTTTCAAGAAAATTCAGGATGAAAACAGTTTCCTAAATGTGCAGCCCACAGTATTAGATGCTGTGAACATGTCAATAGGTTAAGAAACAAAAAGAGGCTATTATTTGGGCAGCCTGGAGATCATGAGCCTTTAGAGCAGTTTTAATGTCATATTGTGGGCAGAAGATTGAGCCAAGAGGTTGAAAGATCAATAGGAAATGAGGAATTAGAGGCAAAGAGTGTACAGCACCCTTTCAAGACATTTGGTGGTAACAGCAAGGGAAAGATAGCTTGAAAAGAAAAAATCAAAGATTTTTTTTCCCCTATAAATATAGGATGGAGGCAATGATTTGGGCATGTTTTTAGGCAAAGAATATGGAGCAATAGAAAGAGTGTTATTAAAAATTTGAGGAAGAATAAGTTATGAAGCAAGATTCAGAAGAATATGGACAGGAAAGAGTGTGGAGGAGTGTGATTAAATGTTATCTTTAAAAAGGAGAAGGGACCACCCCTGAGAAAGGGGTAATGACTGGATAGAAGATGAGAAATTGGAGTCTTAAGGTCACCTCCTAAGCAGGAAGGAAACAAGAGAGCAGGAAGCTTGGGGGAGGGAGGAGATGCAGGGGCAGAAATGGAGCTCACCAGGGCCTTGTTTATTATGTACTGAAATAATTCCATAGGCGCTTTAAGAGTTGAGACTGGGAGGATGGAACTTTCATTATTTCTGAAGGGACGTCAGGGATAATACATCTCTATTATTAACATCTACAGTTCTCCAAATTCTTTTTCAGAATCACCACAATTCAGCCACATCTCAACACGGTTAATATGCTCATCTTATTTCTAACATTCATTTCTTTTCCTGTTTCTATGACTGTACTTTAGTAAATCAGCTCTTGACATTCCTCACAGGAAAGAGCTTGCTTTCTCTTCTTATAAGGTAGATAGGCTATTTTTTTAACTCCTTGTTTTCAGGTCCCTTTTCGGTCTTGCCTTACAGATCTCCTGTCCGGGACCTGGAGCCTCTCTGGGTTCTGCCAGCAGATCAGCAGATCAGCTCCCAGTTTCCAGCCCTCCCTCATCCTGGATGCCAGCTTTTCTGTAAGCATTCTGAATTTCTCTGTCCCCTACTTGATGTCATAAGTCAAAGCTCTTCTGCTAATTTGCGGTCTTCTAGAACTGTGTTCAAATTCTTCATGTTCTGAGGACATGAAGAACACAGCATCACTAGTTTAATCCCCATTCATTCATGTTTCTACTATCACCTTAATGGAGTTTAAAGGAGATGAAAGAAAAATGAGAAAAACCTGCCCCTTCAATGAACACTACAAACGATCCTTTGATACATAATCAATTTAGCATGTATATTACACTTCCAATGGAAATTACACACACACACACACACACACACACACAAACACAACTCTTTATAAGTTGGCTATAGACTCTTTTATAGCTGTAACTACTGCCAGTCTCAAATCTACTCTTGCCCCAGGATCATTCTACAGGAAATATCAGCTTTGCCTTCCCCTTCTTCCCATTCTGGGATGAAATATCTATTAAAGTAGGAAGTAATTTTTGTGAAGGGGCATACTGCTTTGCTACCTCCATCTAGATAGCGGTTATAGCAGAGATTTCCTGTCCTCAGTAATTATGGAGACAAAACTTTTTCTAGAAAGGGAATATAGACTTGGGGTGGAGGAAGTTGTGCCAATGACTAATATCCACTAATAAGAGGCAGTGATGACAGTGCAGGCAACTGTCAGTGAGTATTTCTACCCCCTCTTGATTATATCCCACCCTCCAGTACAACTTGGCAAGCCACCTCTACTGCCTGAAAAAGTGGAACTCTCTTAAAGAAAATCAGGTCCAATGTTCGAGTTTGGAAGATACTTCTGAAACATTATAAAGTGTGTCATCTTAGCAACCAGCTGGAGTGCATCCACTTGGAGCAAATCTATTTATCAATCCATGCAGAGAGCAAGCTGAAGACTTGCACCCTGGTGCTGAATGGAGCATGAAGAAAGAGCAGTGGAGACCGCATAAACAGTAAGCGATGACCTTCCACTTAGAAGTTGGAGGCAATTCCTCACATGGACTTTTATGCATTTAGAATTTATTTCTCGGAGTTCCAAGGTGCAGGCGGACTGTACTAGGAATAAATAGTATCATGATCTAGAAAACCATGGGGAAAAAAAAGGATACCAGCAGAAAAAGGCGTCACTACCTCAAACAGATGGGAATCAGAATAAAAAGACAGCCATTTAATTTCGTAGCTGTAAAGTTTATAGGGAAGGACATTGGGGCCCCGAGAAGAAATACATAGAAGGATATAGGCTAATCTGCTTGAGAAAAGTAGTACCTGAGAACAAGGCATCAGTAAAATCTAATGTAAAGAACTGGTCTCCAGAGTCTTTGATTTGAATGAGAAAAGATAATAGCCTCTCTCGCTCTCTCTCTCTCTCTCTCTCTCTTTTAATTCAAATGAATTCACTTCAGACTTTTTAAAGTTTTGTGAATGTATTCTGAGAACTTTAGATTAGATGAGGGGGTAGCGTTTGCCCCCTCCTGGAGATTAATGGCTACAGCACACTAATGTCCAGGTCTGGCTACAGCACATCTCTTCTCTATGGCTCTGTAAAGAACATGCACACAGTTCTTTAAAAAACTAAACATAGAGCTACCATATGATCCAGCAATGCGACTCCTGGGCATATACCCAGAAAAGATGAAAACTCTAATTCGAAAAGGTATTTGCACCCCAATATTCATAGCAGCACTATTCACAATAGCCAAGACATGGAAGCAACCTAAATGTCCATTGACAGATGAATGGATAAAGATGTGGTACATATATACAATATTACTCAGCCATAAAAAAGAATGAAATAATGCCATTTGCAGCAACATGGATGGACCTAGAGATGATCATACTAAGTGAAGTAAGTCAGAGGAAGGCAAATATGATATGATATCCCTTATATGTGGAATCTAAAATATAGTATAAACGAACGTATTTACAAAACAGAAATTGACTTACAGTTATAGAAAACAAACTTATGGTTACCAAAAAGGAAAGGGGGGAGGGATAAATTGGGAGTATAGGATTAACACATGCACACTACTGTATATAAAATAGATAAACAACAAGGATTTACTGTATAGCACAGGGAACTATAATATCTTATAATAAACTATAATGGAAAATAATTGAAAAAAAAGAATATATATACATATATATGTATAACCAAATCACTTTGCTGTATACCTGAAACTAACACAATATTGTAAATCAACTATACTTCAGTAAAAAAAAATAATAATAATAATAGTAAAAAAAACACTTTTAAAAAAGGATGCCTCCAGACTGAATGATCCATTCCCAAAAGTTCTGCCAAGGACTCTCTCACTAGAGAATCCAGTTCCTCGGAAAGCTATCAACACTAACTTTTCGCATTTTATATTATGTTTCCTAATCTTTTCTTTTTGCCTCAATTCTACTGTCACTTTAAAAATTAGCAAGAAGCGCTAGCATTAATCTAAGGTATAACTGGTATTCTAGCAATACACTGGATGCCTTCATTCTCCTCGTTAGCTCTGCATACGTCCTCAAATTTGCTGAATTCCCATTTAGTTCTTCAGTTCTACAAAGTCCATTTGAATTATAAACATGTTCCCTGGAAAAAAGTCGTTAACTGCACACCAACCATCCCTATAACTGAACAGAACATGGGGGCCGACTACTCTCTTTCCAGTAACCCCAATTTTGCAAAAGGTTACTTTCTTATTGCTCTTTAAGAAGAAAACACTTCCATGATCTATGACAATTTAAATATCCTGGTTTTGGCCAATCATTTCCACTGGAACTGAAAAGAAAGATTTGAGAAATCAGAGACAGCACATCATCTCAGTACAAACTATCGTAATCAGTGGCTTTCAAAGAGGGCGATTCTTCCTCCAAGAAGTGTCTGGCAATGTCTGTAGACGTTTTTGACTGTCAAAACTGAGTGAGGGGCTTCCCTCGTGGCACAGTGGTTGAGAGTCCGCCTGCCGATGCAGGGGACACGGGTTCGTGCCCCGGTCCGGGAGGATCCCACATGCCCTGGAGCGGCTGGGCCCGTGAGGCATGGCCGCTGAGCCTGCGCGTCCGGAGCCTGTGCTCCGCAATGGGAGAGGCCACAACAGTGAGAGGCCCACGTACCGCCAAAAAAAAAAAAAAAAAAAGTGAGGAGGTGCTACATAGTCAGTCATCTAGTGGATAGAGGCCAGCGACAGGACTACACATCCTACTATGTACAGGACACCACACACGACAGTGATGCCCAAATTGTCAGTTGTGCCAGGGGTGACAGCCTTGATCTGAATTCTTGCTACTCCGAGTACTGTCCTCATACCAGCAGCTTTGAGCTCTTCTAGAAGCTTCTTAGAAACTTGAGTCCCACCACAAGACCTACTCAATCAATCTACATTAGCAAGATCACCAGGTGATTCACATGGACTGTTAAGTTTGAGAAGCACTGATTATACAACACTTAGTCAATCCTTAAGTGTTTTGAAAGATCAGCTGTCTCATAGCCCAAAAGAATACCCTTAACTTAAATAATAGGCTCACTGCTACAGCATCTTGTCTTTAATACAATATTACCCTTATTACCACTAGTTCCACTGGATATCAGTCATTGTTACATACACAAAAAAACTCCATTGCTCAATAATATGGAGAATTCTATGTAGAGCAAACTTAAATGTATTGAAATCTCTAATAGGCTAATGCACCTTAATAATCTCCAAGAGAGAGCTATCATATGTACTATTTCCCCAAATTACTTAACCATAGGATCTATTTTTCCTCAGAGCATTTAAGAGGCTTAAGGTTTCACAGAACACATTTTCCTTTTCTCAGCATGGAAACTAAAGAGAAACTGATTAAAGTTCAGATCTCTCTCAATAGCGTCTTGAATGAGTTATTACCTATGATACTACGTGTTGCTTCAACAAAAGACAAAACCCAAGGCCTGCCTTGAGAGTGAAGAATCTCCTGGGTACCACTGCATATTGAAAGGAAAAACAAACTTTAGGCCTGAAGATGAAATCTCCTTGTTCAGAAATCATATTAAAAAGATACATGCTTTCCTCATACTATCTGACTGCTCTAGTGATATCACACTTTCTTCAGAATGTCACAGTAAAACAAAACCAAAATCATTTCACAAGCAATTCTTTGGAACAAATTGCAAAATAGAAGGGAAAAGACATAAGTAATTCAAGGCCAATGGTGACTTTATTATGCACATAAATTATGTGTAGTCACAGACTGTCTCTTTTCATCACTAATTATACTAAGGGTTATATAAGATTCACTTAATGAATGGAATTGCCACAGCTTTGCAAAAATCATGGACATTTCCTTAGCAATTAACAATGCCTTAGGGATGCTACATACTAAGTTTGAATCCCTGGCACTTAATGGACTTATTTATAAATAGATACAGTGTTATACTACAAGAAAAAAAAAGCATACCTTTATATCTGTAAATAATGGCTACAAGACCAGAACATGGAGTCACACATGTCTGGGTTCAAACCTCAACAGCCCCGCGTTATTAAGGCCTGAATTCCCCATACACGGCACCCCCAGCCATATAAAAGAAAGCACTATACCTTCCTCACCAAACACCTGTACCAACATGGCATGAGAGATCTGAGCTATAAGAGCAGGGATCTTGTACGTAATAAGGCAGTGTGGTACCAGAAATTACTATCATTTTATTTTAAATTTATATTTTTAAGGCTTCCTAGCTACTGAGATATTACCTAGCTACTGAGACATCATTGGGTGAACACCAGTCATTTCAGTTTATCAAAGTCATTCTCTTGGACAGAGTTCCCATAAGGAAAAATGAGCCCAATCACCTGTGACAATCAATGGTGTGATAAAGGGATAATGAACCACATCAATTCCGCTGATCAATGGAGTGATAAATGCCAGAGCCACACAGCATTAAGAGCAAACCTTAAAAGTACTTAACTTTTACTGGGTGTAGCATTTATATTTTTAAAAAATCAAGTGTTTATTATGAGATGCGGGATTGAGTTCAAGGTGTTGGGCAGAGGTTTTTCTAAAGGTAACCATGAATGGATTCAAGCCCACTCTGATTACAAGGTACAGGATTTTGGAAAAGGCGAGCCATCCTCCCCTTTTATGATTCCATGTGAAATTACTGAACAGTTTGATTCTTCAACAGTATAGAATCATCAGCTAGGTACCTCTTAATTCTCTCAGACATTTTGCCCTACTGTGTGCAATGTGAGGGTTAAAAGCATACACTGGAAACATCACTGGTCCAGGAACAAGATAAACTCTACTCCGCTCTCACTTCTGCTATGACTGTCCATGTCCTATCAGAAAAGTCGTTCAATCTCTTTTGGCATCTATTTCCTTCTCAGAACAAGAATAAAGGAAAAAAAAAATTTTTTTCCCTCACTCACAAGGTTATTCAAAGAATTCATTCAGGTACCACAAAATAACATATGTTTAAAATGATAAAGCTATTCATTGATCCCATTATCTTCCCAATAGCCTCTTCTTTATGGGGCATGATACAATCACATCCTTCTCTCATAAGGCTTAATGTAATTGTTGTTTGCTGTCCTCAGTGGATATTAAATTGCACAAGATTGACATGTAAGATCAGGGAAAATTTTTCTTAAAAGTGAAAAAAAGACACAAGGCTTTGAAAACAACTTTGTACCCCAGTTACACATAGTAAAAATCCAGGGGTAGGGCTTCCCGGGTGGCGCAGTGGTTGAGAGTCCGCCTGCCGATGCAGGGGACGCGGGTTCGTGCCCCGGTCTGGGAGGATCCCACATGCCGCGGAGAGGCTGGGCCCGTGAGCCATGGTTGCTGAGCCTGCGCGTCCGGAGCCTGTGCTCCACAACGGGAGAGGCCACAACAGTGAGAGGCCCGCGTACCGCATAAAAAAAAAAAAAAAAAAAAAAAAAAAAATCAAGGGGTAGCTATTCAACAAATACTGATTGAGTACCGTTATGTATCAGATATTGCCCAGATGTTTGGACAACTTCAGTGATGAAAACACACAAAAATGCCCGTCCTCATGGAACTTAGATACTAGCAGCAGGAGGCAGAAAATAAATAATGATTATTATAACAAATTATATAGTCTGCTGGAAATGCTAATCAAGTATTTTTAAAAAGAATAGTAGATGAGCTTTCCAGGCAGAGGAAGGAGCAATGCAAAGGCCCTGAGGTTAAACCAAACTGGTATGCACAAGGCCTGCAGGGGAGCTAGGCAAGGTGGGCAGGTGAGGGCCAAGAGGTGATAGGGGGTCTGCCAGGTCTTAAAAGAAGAGGAAGTAGGGTTCCCCTGAGTGGGACATTGGGGAGAGAGTACCTAGGTACAGGCAATAAAGATACACTTTGTGGAGAATTTAATGATAATAACAAACCAACTGGTAATGGAAAATAATCTGAAAAAGAATAAACAAACAAATGAATAAATACATGTATATGTATAACTGAATCACTTTGCTCCTAACTGAAACTAACACAACACAGTAAATCAACTGTACTTCAATTAAAAAACATTTTTTAATTTAAAAAAACCCAACTGGAATCACTATTCTTTTACATCACGTGCCAGTAACTCTAAGCAATGTCACAGATAAAATACTTCTCAACCCCTAAATCTTCTGTTGGTCTAAGTTCTAAATGATTGCTGTGGTTACTGTGAAATTTTAATTGTTTGTAAGATATACAGTATAACTTCCTGCTATCAGTCAACCCCTAAAAGCTGCCGACTCAGCCACAGGTATTCATTGCAGGAGAAAGTCTGTAATGATCCAGATTGCCTGAATTTGCTCTGGATTCAGTTTGTGTCTCCAATCCTTGTGGTACTACAGGATTGTGGATCTACTGCCTTTAGATTCAAAGTCAGGATAGGATAGTGATTATAACGGCAAAGAAGTAGATCTTGAGTTATATTCTATGTAGGCTCTTGGCATTTTACTTGTGTTTCAAATTGAAAACAGCAAAACAGATTGCAAACTGTAAGGTGTAATTGTGTGTGTGTGTGTGCAAATTTTAGTTCATACGAGTAATATTTTACTTGTTTTCAACTGCAACTTTAGAAAATTATTTTAAAATTGTTATTCATCTTACAACTTATTAAACTGCAGTATTATTTTTTAATTTTTACTGAAATATAGTTGATTAAACTGTAATATTATCTATTACTGTGTGACACCAAAAAGGAATGTTTCTTTTCTATTTTTTTCCTCAAAAATGCACTAATGTAACTAGAAATATGAAACAATTACATATTTCCTTTTTACCATTATATTTGTTTGTTTTTTACCAGCCTGAATATACATAAAAGTACAATCAAAGAAATTTTCAATTTCACCTTTTCTCTGGTCATAACTATTATTCATCTGATTTCATAATTATTATTGGAAATAACTTTTTGTCTAGAGGAGGGAATGTTAAAAAATGACCCACTCCAGTTGTCAAATACACAAGATAGGCCGATGATGGGAAGCAGCCCCTCGATTTTGCTTCTTAAATATTCAGTGTACGAAGTACAAGAAAATCACTTAGTCTACAGTCCAACTTTGTTACTTTTGGCCATCTTCTCCACAGTGGGAAAAGGTTCATTAATAGTTGAATCAATAAATGGATCAATAGGAAAAAGTGAAAACAACCTAGATAATAGGATCTGAAAGGCTGATAGGAACACGTCATGCCAGATAGAGAACACAGATACCAAGTGTCACTTTGTGTAATATGTACAGCAATACATTAACTTATTTTATGGCTGTAAATATCTGGAACATGTTTTAGGTAAACAACTGTAATCGTTACTTCTAACTACAGCAACACTTAAATTGTGTGAATGATACCCCATAATGTATTTTTCTAAATCCTGCTGGTTTTATAAATACATAATGACAGAGGACATCAGTCATGACTGTCTATCATTGTATTGGCCCTTCATGCATAAAATTAGACAATTGATACTTGTCACCTATAAATCAACCTGAGGTTAAATATTAAAATAAACTCAATGGGTACGTTTTTCAAGTAGAGATACGACAGAAGTAATTTAGTTTGATGGCAGAAACCTAGTAGATGTGTTATAAAACCATCAAGAAGCAAACTATTAATTTTCTCTGATATACAAACTCCAAGCTATAATGATTCCTTCCATATATTTATTATACTATGACCCAGCAGAATATGAAACAGGTATATATAACATAACATTATACCCAGAAATTTTGCTCTTCATAGCATTTTTTAAAAGAGATATTAAAATCATTTCCTATAGTTATTTGTGCTAAATTAAACCATATATGAACAATTCTTTATTGAGATATTTGAATATGTCAATGATAATCATTATAGTCTTTCAATAGATTGGGACTCTCTTCTGGTGCAGTAATTAAGAAAAAGTCTGTAGCACTTCCAGACACATTTTCTGTATTACTCACTCACTTGTAGTAGTTTCCTTTTTAGAAACAGGAAAATAAAAATTTTTGTGTGCTTACTGATCATCTAAGTATTACCTCCTTACCATAAAATATTCAGAAAAGTAAACAATATTAAGAAGAAAATAATCATCACACCACCTATGAAAATAATACAAAAAAAACTACATCTGTATAAATACTTATTTTATAAAAATTAGCCATGTTCAAATTTTTAAAAAATGGGATCATGCTATTTATCTAGTTTCATAATCTGCTTTTGTAAAATTAAAAAATCTGTTTCCCACAATTGTTCTTGTCAATATGCATAAATATATAATATAGTATTCATCTTCTCAATATACTGTATTTTATTTCACCAGTAGGCTGTGAATGATTTCTTCTCTCCCCTTTTCTTTTTCTCAGTTCTCTTCTCTCCCTCTGTTTTTTTTTTCTTTTTTTAGCATGATTAAAATAAACTGAGGACTTACCATGTGATATCTCAGCTTCTGTGTTCAGGGTTTTATATGTGTCATTATAGTGTCCCTCAAAACTTTCTAAGTAGTCAGTACTAATGCACCCATTTTACTGATAATGAAAAGTGAGAATTAGAGAGACAGAGGAATTGCCCAAGGTCATCAAGAATAGTAAGCGGCAAAGCTGAGATCCAAATCCAGGAGGGTCAGTTTTCTATAACCCTCCCTTAACCATTTCACTGAAACAGACCTTGAAACCCAAATTGCCAGAACGTTTTTCTCAGAATAAATTTCCCGCAGTGGAATTACTCATGTCCTAATTTAAAACTTGTGACATGTATTTTCAAATGATCTTCAATTCACATTTTGCCAAACATGTGTGGAAATTCTTGGCTGTCCACTTCTTGGGATCCAATTTTCTTTATTCAATATTTAGTAATATTTTTGTTCAATTTGTCTTTTTGTTCTGATCTGCTGAGGTAGGAGTCTTCTCCGCAGTCTCATACCTCCTGAGCTCACCAGAGGAATAAGCCTACTGACCCAGACTTCCTGAGGATGTCCAAGGATAACGCTGCCTGACCTCCTAATGCAGTCAAACCCTTAGATGCCAAAGGTGCATTCTGGTCCCAGGTGCTGTCCCTCCATGCTCACAGAGCTGTTGACACTTGGGGTCTGGTCTCTTTGGTCCCCGTGCACACTGGGCACTCTCCTCCTTAGAACTGACCGTCTCTCCCGACACCCTCTCACAATGTCTCCAGGATGCCAAAGCAGCGTGTGCCCAGGTTGCAAAGTCCAGGGGAGCCTCGTAAAAACAGCCTTCTCTTTTTCTGTCTTCTAGTCCACTTCAGCCTTCTATTCTTCCAGCACCTCCAATCCGTTAGGTCTGGTAAAATCATTCCTGTGCTCATGGGCGACTCGACCTGTGACGACTGGCCTGTCCCATCACCGTTTCTGTCTATCCAGCATCTCTAGTGCTCTTCACTCCCGTCATTCCTTAGCTGAACTCCCCGCTGTATTAAAACCCTCAGCCAGCTTTCCTCAAGGACCTCTAAATCCCTTGTCCATTTCCTTTCATTACTAGTCTGGCAAAACATCCAATTAGGCTGTCTGCCTTCTCCATGTCTGAGTTCCAACTATTTGATTTCCGCTGGAAAAATAGCCCAGATGCACAGACTGCTGTTCCTGAGAACCCATGCTGCGGGGAATCCAACCCCAGCTCTCCCTACAGTACTTCTAGGTCCCCAGTCACCTGGCCCCTCCTCTCCATCCATCACTCTGACCACTGTGGTCTGGCTTCCTCGTGAACTCCTCTGCGGACTGAGCTCTCACACCAACCTTCTGCTCATCAGTGATGATCTCACTTCACCTCTCCTGTAAGTCTGAAATCCTCTTCCGCTGGTTTCCAGGACACCTCACTCTCCTAGTGTTTTTCTATATGATTTTTCCCCTTTCCCACTATACTTTCTGGGTTTCCCTGTCTGTCCCAGAACTGGTGGTGACTCGGGATGCTGCTTTAGGACCTGTGCTAACTCTACACCCTGTCCCTTGACAATCTCTTCTCATGTGTTTTCCATCACTAGCAGCTGGCTTGATGAGGCCTGCGTTCTACACATCCATCCAATCTTGCTCCTGATTTGGAGCCTATATATCTGGTTGTTTATTTGCCTATTTCCTTAGAAGTCCAGGTTTCTGCCTTTGCCACCTGGATAAAATATGGTTGTGGTCACAAATAGGCATAGGAAAAGGGGCAGGCATGCTTGGCTACATCTTACTTAACTTTGAGATCTTAGCCTAGATATTGTTTTCTCTGGGAAGCCTTCTATAAGTGCCAAATCTGGATTAAGTGCCCTTCTTATTCAAAACAGCCTGAATTTCTATCACAGCACTTAACACACTGTATTATAATTTCTTACACAATTTTTTTGTCTCTCTCAGTTGACTGTAAACTGGCCCCATGAGGACAGAGAAAGTGCTGATTTTTTTCCACACTGTATTTGCAACATTACACAGGGCACACAGCAGGTGCTCATGTTACTGAGATGAACTGAACTGGATGGAATTAGATTCTTCCTGGGTTTTCTCTCCATACAGAGGCCACCAAGGCCAGGCAGTTTTGTCCTGCCCTGTTAATCCCCATGCCTCAGCTCTCATTTTTTAGGGATGGTTGCACAGACATCTGCTTCAAAAGCCCCTTTCTCCAAGCTTATCGACTCTTGCTAACTGATGCCAATGAAGACCCATCCATTTCTCAACGAGGAATCAACAGACCCATCTGGGTTCAGCTTTACACCTTGCTACACTTTGGAAAGTCCTTCACATGATGATTTCTTCCAAGTTTATTTAGATTTACTTAGCATGCTCAAATCTTTAATCAATTTGGGATGTAAGGCGATATATATATATATATATATATATATATATATATATATATATATATATATAGTTCTTTTTCCAGTTGGTTAGTTATCCTAGCACTATTTATCAAACTCTTTAAATATTCTCCCGTGATCTAACGTTTCAGCTCTACCAAACAGTAAAATCTCCTAGGGCGTGGAGAAGAGTGTGGACTCTAGGGCCAGCTTCTCAGATCCAACCCCACACTGACACTCACTAGTCCTCGGGCAGGTCACTTAACCTCCCTGTGCCTCTGTAATTCAGGGGTAACAACAATAGTATCTTTCAGTGTTGTGATTAATTTACATGTAAACTGCTCAAAAGAGTACTGATACAGAGTAGATCTTTAATTCCTCCTGTAGATTATTACTGTCATCTGTTTAGATACTTCATCTTCAGCTCTGTTCACCCGCTCATCTTTGAGCCTGTGCCGCACTGTTCTAACTGCTGTAGAAAGAGAACACAGTTCCCTGTCTAGAATAATCTCCCTGAGTCATTGCCCCTTTCCCTCCTTCCCTTATTAAAAAAAAAAAATCACTTTTCTACTCTTGTACAATTATTTCTTTAGTAAAACACTTTCCCCCTCAAATATTAATAACAGTCAACTTTTACTTGCAAATTGCTTTCCATGGGTCAGGCACTGGGTCAAAGGCTTTATTGACATGAATCATCAAACTTAATCTTATGAGATATACTTCATCATTATATTGACTTTACAGATTAGGAGAACAATCATTGGCACCATTAAGGAAGGAACTCAAGCTGTCTGATTCTAGAACTTGTGCCATGTATGACTACAGGGCATCACTTCCATTATAAAAACTCTTGTTGAGACTGGGCTCAGATTTGGATGAAATCTCTAGATTTATTTGGGAAGGACTGACAGTGTTGAATGCTAAGTCTTCCTATTCAGTATTATGATTATTTTTTATCCAATTACTTATTTATGTTCTTCAGTAAAGTTTTATACTGTCAATAGAAGTAATATTTACAGAGTACTGACCACACTGTAGACATTGTTTAAATGCTTTGCAAATATTAACTACTTTAATTCTCACCGTGACCCTTTGGTGTTGGCCTTGTTATTATTTCCATTTCACAGATAGGGAACCGAAGCACAGAGATGGCTCTTCACATTAAATGACTTCGTATCACATAGCCAGTGAGTGACAAAGCTGGTATTTTTAGTATACTCTCTTGGCTCCAGAACCCATGACTTTGGCTACTAAGCTCTCAGATTTACCTCTCAAATCATGGGTAAAGTACTATATTTCTATCTGTTCATATATTATTGATATTTACCAGGGAAACTTTTCTCAATCTATTTTTATCTTGTTATTGCTAGTCTACAGGAAAGCATTGTTTTTTGTATATTTTCTTGCTAACCTGTTGAAGCTATAAATTCCAACGATTATCAGTTGATTATCTTGGGTTATTCAGGGAAGTCATCAAAATAAAGCTAGGTTTTGTTCCTCAATATGCAAAATGCATCCTTTTCTATGCTTTTAAAAAACTGTTTGGGTTAGCACCTCCCCCAAATTTTAAATGAATAATTTTGCATTAGACATCCTATTCCACTTTAGGGGTAAGGCCTCTAGTTTTCCTCTAGTAAAAGAACTTCTGAGGGACGGACGCAACCTTGGGTGTCCCAGCCTTCGCTCGAAGGCCAGCGCATCGGCCGCGATGCCCGGGCTGCGGCGACCGCGGCTTTTGGCCGCAGGCTGTCTGGCAGCGCTCTGCGGGCTGAGCGCGGCTCACACCACCACCCTGGCCGCGAGCGCAACTACACTCGCGGCTTTACCGACTATCGCCAGCACAGCCTCGGCGCCGCCGCCGCCGCTCCCGCCGGGCACCACTCCAGCCCCAGAAATCTGTGAGAGCCGCAGCACGGTGTTTCCGGTTTTGATGCTAACGCTACCCGTTTGGGGTCAGAATGCAAAGGTAAAAGCTACTGTTCAGATAATCCCACAGTTCGTGATGGCAAGGGGGTGACCAGCACAGAATTCTGTCCTGGGCTCCCTGCCACACCACTGCCAACCAATTCTGCAGCGAAAACCACAACTCCGCCTTCCCCGTCTACAGCCTGCACCACGGCTACTACATCAGGTACAACGGATACCACTTCAACTCCGGCTTCACAACCTGTGCGCAAGTCTACCTTTGGGGCAGCCAGTTTCGTTGAAGGAACTGTCCTTGTCTTGGGTGTGCAGGCTGTAATTTTCTTTCTCTATAAATTCCGCAAATCGAAAGATCGAAACTACCGCACTCTGTAAACAGATCCGCTAAATTAACACGGACTGGTGTGTAACTCACTGAAACCAAAATATTCTCTTCCAAGATGTGCCACATGGGAGACGCTATTCTAGGATCTTTAATTTTTCAGAGGATGCATATAGGAGCATCGCCCTTGAAGAGAAACCAGTTAAATCTATTTGCTCAACGGGAATATTTAAAATATTCTGCATGAATGCTTGTGGCTGTCTTCTTTTATTTTAAATGGCTGCTGCTGTGTGATTAAGTTCTCTCTTCTTGACATGCCAAATGTAACTCTATAAGTGATGGAAAACATTGTCCTGCGCAGACGACCTCATGACTCTTTTAGCAATTCAAATGTAGTCATTTTAAAGCCTGAAAGCTGCATTTTTTCATGCTAACTTGGGATGTAGTTTAGTGACCAGAATTGAGAAAAATGTGCCAAATGAGCAGCAAACAGGTGGATTTGGGGCTATAATTGCAAAAAGTGGAATAAATTTATAAATTTAGTATCCTTAGAGTGGAATTTTGTACTTGATAAGTTATTTTTTCTACATTAGAAAAAAGATGCCACACAAAGAATTACATTCCAGATTTAAAGAAATGAAGGGAAAGTATACAAAACATTAAAGTGTAGCAGGTTATTGTTGATACTTGTAAAGCACCTTATATCGTTGAGAAAATAAAGAACAGTGACTTAAAAGACAGACTGAAAGGTAGACTGTAACTTAAAATGTTGGTGATTTGTTCTTTCACATTAATGAAGGGAAAGGTTGGACTGAGGATGTAACTGTTGATGTGAGCAGTAGTAAACCTGCTTTTAGATACCATAATGTTACTATTTAATTGAAAACTTACCTACTTTATCTCAAGCCTGAGTAACTTAAAGGATGTTACACAAAGTCAAAAGCGTTGATATACTGAACCTCCCAACATTTTGCTTATGGCTGTTAAAAAGTATAAAGTTGATTTAATTATATTTTCCTTTGTACTTCAAAAACTTATCCTAACACTGTTGTACCTTAAAAGGATTTCCACCAAGCTTTCTGGAAAAGTAACTTCTATAAGGCAAGAAAGAAAGAAGTTGTTTTAGAATCATTTATTAACTCTTTAAATAAGACAATCGTTTTAAGATAGCAAATGTGAGCAGTGTAATTTCAGAAAAAAATTTAGTTGATCAGATTACTGTAGATTTTTAATGATGATTGCCCTGGATAAATAGATTGTACTTTTTCTTTCTCCTTTTCCACCCTTCCTTCTTCTTAGTTTCAATTCCTGTAGTATGATAAGCATGCATACTTTTATTTTTTTAGTTTCCTTATGAAGCACTAGTTTTTTCAGGTTTAGAGGGATACTTCTTCCCTGCCTTTGACACATTGCATTAGTTCAGAGGCTTAAATCAGTTTAAAATGAGCTTTTGCTTTTCTAGGTCATTAAGGTTTTTTGTTTTAGTTTCTCTAGCCTATAGCGGCTGTGTTTAGCACTTGGTTTTCAGTATTTTATAGTAAGAAATGACAAGTTGCTTTGGTCCATTTCTGAAGCCAAAATTCCTTACATTTAGATAATAAAAGGTTCTTAAAATGAAGATTTACTGTTTCTTCTTTACTTGCTGGTACAGCTAAAGTTCGTTTTACTTGCACACTGGTATATATACCTAACGTTTTCAAGTGCCTTAATTGTTTAAAATCTCTGGCTTCAAAGGTTTTTGGGGAAAGGTAGGCTTACCTCCCATTTTTGTTTCCCTCAGTAGTAATATTTTTGGTACTGCACAACAAATTTTATTACAGTGCCATGGCTATTAGTTTTTAGTGAGTGCTTTAAGATACAAGATTCAGTTGAAAATATACACAATTTCCATTCTCCCAAAGTGGTAAAAATTAGCTACAATGTTATAATTGTCATTTACCTAGACAGGAATACCTTGCCACACATTAATGTTAACACTATAGCTATTTTTGTGAAAATATAGCTGATGAAGCCTCTCATCTTCTGTAATTTTGAATACTGCTCTAACAGAATGATAATATGGAATTGGATTTTACAAAAAGAGCTCTTACAACAGAACTCACAGCCTTTTCCCCTCTTCCTTTAGCTGTTTAGTATCTTGAGCCATTAGTAATTTGGGGTTTTTTTTTTAATCCCGAAGGTATATAGAAACCTTTGCAGATTTTTCATCTGACTTGTTCAGGTAGACTGTAGTTCTATTAAAATCCCTTATTTTACCTTACAGATATTTGTTGCACAGACACTGCTGTATTTAGAAATTTCTATTTCAGTTCATTAAAAACTCCAAAACCAATCTGTATCATGTACCAAACTGATTTAAAATAAACGTACATGTTTTTTGGATTAAAAAATAAAAAAGAACTTCTACTATTTTTTTTTTAAGACAGGTACTGTCTAACCTATTAAAAAAACCAATAATATTGAGATTCTTATATTCAGTCAGTGACTATCATTTCCTGGATTTTTCATTATTATAGGGTACCAAAGCTCTCCCACATCCTACAAAATAGGGCTATATATTCGATGGAAAAGAAAGCTATGTATCACCCAGGAGACCTCTGATTTCCATAATATGGATAGATAACAACTGGCATTTGTAAATACAGAGGAAAGGCAAGAGGAGAAATTTATTCCTCATTCTTGTCGTGATTAATCCTTCTGAGTTAATTTAAAATCATTCTATAATAAATTATATTTAGAGGTAATTTTTAAGAAAGGCATTCATTGTTCGGCCCAAGGTTATGTGTTTTTGATTGAAAGAAATCACAATCCAAATGGCAGAAGCCTTTGCCTATACTGAATGATTATTTTCACTCAGGGCTTAGGAATCAAATGAGATCAATTCAAATGCACTAGAAGCAGCCGGAAGCAGCTCTCACACATTTCATATATGGTTACCTGGGAAGTAAACACTACACACACTTGTGGTTTCAGTCATTGAAACGGTTACAGAACTTAGAGAGAGTTCCACAAAATGTGAACACCTATAAATTGGCACAAGACTGAACTGCAGCCAAAGAAGACTGGCAGGTGAAGCAAGACAAATCTGAACTTTTAAAATCTATATTTATATTCTTTTCCTGTTTTAATCCATATGCACCTTATGCAGAAATATAATCAAGAAGTGGTTTTACCTCTCTGCTCTTTCCTTAATTCTGTTTGCAATGTCACCCTTTGCAGTGGTCGTACAAAACTCAACTAAGTAAGAGCAGTGTGGGTCTTAGGAGATTTTCCTTCGAAGCTTGCTTTATAAAACCTCTACCTCTGATTAACCCCATGTCTCTGCTTCTATCCTTTCTGCTGAATGCTGCCAGAGAAAAGTGCCATACTAACATGGACTAGAGCCACTGTACAACCCCATTTTCGTCCCCAGAGCATCTGTTAAAGGTTCTTTTGTTCTGGATTCTCTGTCCCAGTCACCGCAGAGGTTACCTCAAACCTATATCATGCTGTCTCCCCCAATGAACTCAGCAGCTCTCCATCTCAAGAGGTAACTTTTGTTCTTACTGACCTATGAGCCACAGAAACCTACAGATAGGAAAGCCTTTAACCTGTCCTACACAGATGAGCTTTAAAGCAGAGCCCCATAAGACAGACATTTAACACCTTTTAATTTAACTATACAAACTCAATAAGAGTGACAAAAAGAAGTGAATGATAAAATTATTGCATTCCAACAATTCTGAGATGCACACTTTTCATATCCTAACATCTCTGAAATCAGAATGCATCTTCCAGCCAGTAGTTTCTTACAATCACTTTCAGCCAGATGGTGGTCATGACACTGTTCTCAAGTCCTGCCACAGGTGGGAACTTGGGCCTGCTGTGTTTCATTCAAAAACCACTTGAAGGACTTTGAGGAAGAAATATCAGTTCTGACTATTATCTGAAAACCTTCCAGGAACATATTCTGGTGAGATCAAGAAAAGAAAACTTGCAGGATGTGCCACAAGAGCTGGATAGACAATCACAGAGGCAACCGTGAAACCCTTCTTAAAAAGGTTCTGTACCCTCACCACTTTTAGTGTCACTGAGGATGGCTGTGCATGGAAAACTAAGATGCTGATGACAGAGCATCAAAAGTGAATCATAAGAGAGACTGTGGAAAAGTTTTGGGAATACTTCACCAACTTATGGAGCTTGTACGTTCATTTTTAAGAATGTACAATAATATACGATAACAAAAAATCTATATCTAGATGAATCTAAAAGAGCTTTTCCAATAGGAATGAAACAAATTTTTAAGTAAAAAAAAAACCCTTGTGTCCCAGTTTGCATCCTAATTTTCTTTCTCTTTCTCTCCTTCTCCTTCCTTCCTTCCTTTCTTCCTTCCTCCCTCCCGCCCTTCCTTCTCTCTCTCTCTCTCTCTTTCCTCCTCCCCCCTCCCCTTCCTTTACTCTGCTGTTTCTTTTTTTCTTCCCTCCTTTTCTTCCTTTCTTCCCTTTTCCTTTCTCTCTTAGTTGTATATAAAATAATGGTGCATATTTAAAGTGTCTCAGATTTTATGAAATTTGGCAATAATTTAAATAGTGCTAGTGATTCTGACAATTAGTCACACAATTAGTGACAATGAATCTGAAGATTGATAATACAAAAAGCAATTTTCCAATTAATATGTTTTTATAAGTACATTTTAAATGGCATACTAATCAAAATATATTTTTAAAGTATTTCTGATAATCCTATTGAACTTAAAATTCAAATACTCACCAAGTTAATGCTTTATATTTTATTTTATTTATTATTATTATTTTTTGCGGTACACGGGTCCCTCAGTGTTGTGGCCTCTCCCGTTGCGGAGCACAGGCTCCGGCCGCGCAGGCTCAGCGGCCATGGCTCACGGTCCCAGCCGCTGTGGGATCTTCCCGGACCGGGGCACGAACCTGTGTCCCCTGCATCGGCAGGTGGACTCTCAACCACTGCGCCACCAGGGAAGCCTCAATGCTTTATATTTTAAATGACATAAATGCCTGGGTTGTTTCTTATTCACTCCATGACTTTTGCCATATAGATGTTTATAATCTTCAAAGTAGCTGAAAATCTTCTCCAAACCATCGTCCAAGAGAATGTTATTTTATTATTCAAGTAATTTTTTTCTTTTTTAAAAAATTACTGCATTCATCTTTTTTATTTGCTAGTTAACATAACAAACATATTCTGAATGTCCATATCCACAAGTTACAATAAACTTTCAAGTTTTATAAAGAAGGTGCAACTGGCATTATTACATCTTTGTCACCAAATGAGAATAACACATATTTCCTGAAAATAACTTGTATGTATGAGTGTTCATATTGACACACGAGCTTTGTTCAACAGACCTTTCACAGATAACAAGGAACATAATCACTGCAGAGGTCAAGAACAAGAGCAAAAAGAAGAAAGAAAGAAACATGCATTAAGGAAAGCCTGTCTGAACATCAGGTGTTTTACAGTAGCTTGATGGCGGTGGTGCATTCTGAGTTCATCGGCTGTTCTGCAGTGGATCAGGAGTGAAGTCAAATCACTGACAACCAACAAATAAACAGAATCCATTACCAGAAAGCTCTTACTTCCTGTCTCCCTGTGCTATGCTGAATTGCTGTATTCAGTGGGAAACTCACTAAACCGAAAAAACCTGACATCCCTCATCGTTGTCAAGGCCCTAAAAACATTACAGTCAACATCTTGAAGTCACTTAAGCCCTCTGGCTCTGTGCACTCTGCTCTCAAGCTCTCCATAAATGACGGTTGCTTCCTAATGGGAGGAAGTGACACATTAGTGAATTACAAGTTTACACTGTGCTATATGAATACATTTCCTGAGAATTAGCATTATTGGCTGCTAAGATGTGTTTTGAAAAGAGGTACAGAATTTAGAATTTTCTAAATTGAAGTCCTTCAATTGTAGTAAAATTGTAATAAAAATTACAATAGTTTTTAATAAAAAGAAGTCGCATTTTTATCTAGTTTACAAAGAATAAGTGAAAAGAATGTATAGATCTACAATGATTTCAATATTATCATTACATGGTGAGTATAACTAGATAGCATTTTAGAATCATTTCACATTTTCATAAAAAGTTAAAAAATTCATTTTGGTAGGTTGTGCACAATTGGTAGGCTATTTTCTCGCAAAGGTTCTTAATGTAGTATATGCTCTTCGAATGAGTCACTAAGTCCTATAGAGGAGTAAGCGGAGACTCTAGACTTCCAGGCATCATTCTTCTATTTGTCTAGTGCATCACAGCTTCCCAGTCTCAGCAGGTCCATTACAGCAGGAGCACCAGCTCATAAATGTCTCTACAGATAGCATTGGAACAGGGACCATGGGAATAAGGACTCATGATACCTGTTCAGTGGGTTCTCTCTATGCAGCTGTAACGGACCTTCCAGAACATCAAGCTTAGGAGATGTGATGGCCAAATGCATCACTTCCTGAATTCAGGCTTGATGTTTTTGTGCTTTTTTTCCTCTCTCTCTCTGATGTTTGTTTCTTCTCATTGCCATTCTGAAATAATGGCTGCCTCACTCTATAATTTTGACATTGTGCTGCAGTTTCAACTCTCACCCTAGGGTTTGGTCTTACTAGAACTGAATTAAATTGTTCAGTTCCTTGAATGCATCATACTTTGTTTTCTTTGGGGGCCTTTCCCCAGGTCCTCTTGCTAGAAACAGTGCTCTTGTAGGTATTAGCTTGAGTCATATGGATTTGCCATTTCTGTAGGTCAAAAGTAGCGGAATCTCAGCAATACTGCAAGGTTGTAAGGTTTACCCTAATATTCTCTCTTCAAGTTTCAATTTAAAAGTCCTTCCCTCCAGGGCATTTCCCCAGTCTGCTTCTTTTAACCTTATGTAAGCATTTGGCACAGGTCTAAATTTTTGTAATTCCTTATTCAGTTGTTTGACTTGAACATTAACTGTGAGATCTTTGAAGTCATGAGCCATATTCTATTAGACATCATTGTTATCCTTAATGTTATCCTTATCCCATATCAATAAAATGGGAACATTTTATTGAATATGGTAGGTAATACTTTGTGTAAAATAAATGTTGAGGAATAAATGCTATTAATAGATCCATTTAGTGAACAAATTCATTCAAAACAAAAGGAGCCTTGAAGCCCAAGACAGTACCTTTTCTTAGATTTGACAACACTCAGCCCAATGTCCAGTTCAATTATTTTTTCTTGAATGAACAGGTGAATTATTTGCCTTAAGCAGTGGACATTTATGTTTGCTGATATATCATTTATACAAACAGTTGTGAGGCAGGATCATTTCTGACAGTTGCTCTATGAATGCACCCATCTATATCTAGCGTAATTCCTAGAATTTAGTGTAATTCCCATCTGAAATGGGCTTGGAAGCCCGGTAGGATTCAAATGAGAGGAAATAAATTAGAAAATTTTAAAAGTCAGACAAGGGGGCATTCAAAAGTATTTTTCTCATTTCTTTGTTTTTTCCAGGTCAAACTCAATTTCTTAAAGTAGTTATTTATCTTCTTGAAAATATGAGATAACGTATGCCTAAAGTGAAATGCACAGATCTTAAGTATATAATTTGATAAGTTGCTAAATACATACAACCAGATAATTCACACTTGAGCCAAGACACAGAACATTTCTATCACATCAAAAGTACCTTCATGTTCTTTTTATTCATGCCTCAGCCACTATGTGATTTCTGTCACCAGAGAGTAGTTTTGCTTGTTCTTGAACTTTATATAAACAGAATCATAAATAAATTGTGTTCAGGGTCTTTTGCTCAGCAAAATGATTTTTTGAGGTTTCATCCATGTTGTTGTATGTTTCAGAAGTGTGTATACATACATATACATACATACATGCATATATCATTGATGAGCAATATTCCATTCTATGGCTCTACCGCAATACGCTTATCATCACAGACATTTGGGTTGTTTTCACCTTGGGGCTATTATTAATAAAGCTACCATGACATTCTGGTACAAATCTCTTTTCAGACAAACGTTTCCATTTCTCTTGGGTAAATATCTAGAAGTAGAATGCTGTGTCATATGGTAGATGTATGATTACATTTATAACAAACTACCAGAATTTTCTCCAGAATGGTTATATCACTTTATACTCCCACTAGTAATATATGAAAAGTCCAGTTGCTGCATTATCCTTGTTATAAGGGAATATTTTTACAATCTTGACCTAGGGAAGAATATTTTAGAGAGGCTAGGAAAGCTCTAAATATAAACTTTTAAAAGGTCAATTTAGATTTCATTAATTTAAAAAAATCTGCACACAGGAAACCGCAAAGATATTGCAAGTTTTGTCCAGACCACTGCAATAAAGCAAATATCGTAATAAAGTCAGTCACACAAATTTATTTGGTTTCCCAGTGCATATAATAGCTACATTTATACTATACTGTGGTCTATTAAGTGTGCTATAGCATTATGTCTAAAAAATGCACATCTCTTAATTAAAAATACTTTATTGCTAAAACATGCTAACCATCATCTGAGCCTTTAGCGAATCATAATATTTTTGCAATAGTAACATCAAAACTCACTGATCACAGATCACCATAACAAATATAATAATGATGAAAAAGTTTGAAGTATTGCAGAAATTACCAAAATGTGACACAAAGACATGAAGTGTGTCAATGCTGTTGGAAAAACGGCACCAACAGACTTGCTCAATGCAAGGTTGCCACAAACCTTCAATTTGTAAAAAGTTCATTATCTGCAAAGTGCAATAAAAAGAAGCACAACGAAACAATTTATGCCTGTATAATTTTTAAGTTATTTTCAGAATATCTGTGACCTTATGCTTCAAGTGTAACTCTTGTAGACAGATTTGAGTCTTCTTTTTACACAATATGACAATTTCTACCCTTAAAATGGAATGTTTAGTCCACTTATATTTATTGTAATTTTTAATAAGGTTGAATTTAATCTACCATATTTCTACACTTTTCTATTTGTTAATGATTCATTGCAGGGAGTGCAGATTACGCTGTTCCCCTATAAAGTGTGCTAACTTTTTCTCTAACAGATAGTTGAGCTACAAGTGGAACATCTGGATTCTCTCAGTGTGGTATAACAGGAAATATGTATTTGTTTTTTTGTTCCAGGCTCCTGGCACACAGCTCCTAAAACCCTTGGAATTCCCTGAGTGATAAGGGTGATTGATAGGCATGCCTCTTTTTTCTAATTAGGCAACCCTTGGCCAGCTCCTAGACAGCTTCAGGATGGAGACTAGTTGTAAGAAAGACCAAGCCTTGGTTAGAAGCTTGGAACTTTAGCCCCAGCCCCCAAATTTGGTGGGGGGGTGTATGGAGAGGTGCCGGAGATTGAGTTAATAATCACCAGTAGCCAATGATTTACTAAATCATGCCTATGTAATGAAACCTCCATAACCCTCCTATGCAAACCCCTAAATGTCGGGGTTCAGAAAGCTTCTGGCTTGTTGAACACACTGGTTGCTGGGAGGCTGGTGCACCCAGAGAGGGCATGGAAACTCTGTATGCCACAAGATGTAACTTGCCCTGTGCATCTCTTCCATGTGGCTGTTCCTGAGCTGTATCCTCTACAATAAATGAGTCACAGTAAAGTGTTTTCCTGATTTCTGTGAGTTGTTCTAGCAAATTAGACCTGAGGAGAGGTTGTGGGAACCCCCGATTTATAGCTCGTTGATTAGAAGTACAGGTGACTCCGGGACTTGCAGTAGGCATCTGAAATGAGGAGCAGTCTTGCAGCCCTGAGCCCTTAAGCTGTGGGATCTATCATAACTCTGGGTAGTTACTGTCAGAATTTACTTGTTGAGCACCTGGTTGGTATCCAGAGAATCGGAAAACTGGTTATTAGGGTTCGAAAACACCCCAGAGTCAGGCTTGATTTCATGCGTGATAGTGTCAGTGTATTCTGTTTTTCTCCTTAGTACTAAGACATCACTTTTACTCTTTGCTGTGGTTACTTCCAAAATGTGGCTTTTCTGGGATCTCAACTGAATGTCCACTGTGCTCAGCTAGGCTGACTCATTCTGGAGAGACCAGAACTCCAACCTCACTCAGCACCACATGACCTCTGACTGTGGAGTTGAATCTCCTTTCAACTCTTAGTTCCACAGCAGCTGTCCTACCTGAAGCCTTTGGGAGTCTTTTCCTGTGCATGTGCACTCAGCCCTCAGGTGCACTCAGATGGACCTGAGGGACCATCCTATGCAGATCTTACATTTTCCTCTTCTCTGATATCTGCTCCTTCCCTCACAAAGCTCCACTTTCTCTCCTTGGGTCAGTGCTGGGAAACCACACCTAGGCTGAAAGCTGAGACAAATATGAGACACCTCATGTGCTTCTTTTCTCTCAAGAATCAAGTCCTGCACAACCTGTTGGCCAAAGCCTGAAAATGACTGCATCATATCCAATATTTGTTCAGTGTTTACATTTGCTTATGCCATAAGTTCCCATCTTCTACTAATTGTTTCTTTATGACCAGAAGCAGAATTCCAGTCAAATACACGTGAAGAAGAATTGTTACTATTGTAGTAATAGTATTTAACTAACATAATGAACATTTTCAGGTGACCAGTAAACACTAAAACAGGTTAGAATATTAGGTCCACTTACTGAAATAGTAGAAAGATAGACGGAATCAGATTTTGGACTTTTTTTTTGTTTTACGTGTAAATATTTTTATTTGTGGAGTAATTATTGAAAGAAAGAAAATAGAATACATAATTTACAAACTAGCAAGGAAAAGAATAACAATAATAATAATAACAATAAATCCAAAAGAAGGAAATAAAAGAGAACAAAAAGGAGAACAGATTTCTTTTCCCCATTGGTCCATCCTATTTTATTCTTTAAAATTTTATTTTTTATTTTTATTGGAGTATAGTTGCTTTATAACATTGTGTTAGTTTCTACTGTACAGCAAAGTGAATCAGCTATACGTATACATATATTCCCTCTTTTATGGATTTCCTTCTCATTTAGGTCACCACAGAGCACTGAGTAGAGTTCCCTGAGATATACAGTAGGTTCTCATTCGTCATCTATTTTATACATAGTGTCAGTAGTGTGTATATGTCAATCCCAACCTCCCATTTCATCCCACTCCCCCCCTTCCCCCTTGGGATCCATATGCTTGTTCTCTACGTCTGTGTCTCTACTTCTGCTTTGTAAATAAGATCGTCTATACCAATTTTTTCAGAATCCACAATATGCATTTTCTAATATGCGATATTTGTTTTTCTCTTTCTGACTTAGTTCACTCTGTATGACAGTCTCTAGGTCCATTCATGTCTCTACAAATGACCCAATTTCATTCCTTTTTATGGCTGAGTCATATTCCATTGAATACACTGGACTTCTTTAGCTGCCAATAAAGAGTTTTTACTCCATTAGATTGGCAAAGCGGCAGCTTTGAAGAATCCTGAGCCCATAGCATGAGATCAACAGTTTGTGCTTGAGGGAGTTTAATCCAGCTGAGCTTTAGCAGAGACCAGAAAAGGGATGAGATCTGCATAGACAGAGAGACCAGTGAAGATGCTGCTACCTGAGGTGGTACGGCCACAAACAAGGATGGGGACAGTGAGGAATTTAATGCAAGGATAGTAGTACACTCCATTTTGAAGGACTACAACTAGATTAGTGTGGTGCAAGAAAAGTACAAGCCAAAGGTTTTGAGTCTGCCTGATCTGGGGGAGGGGGAAAGTACAGTCACTAGAAATGAGGAATTTGGGGAAAGTACCTGATTTCTTTCTTTCTTTTTTTTTTTTCTTTCTTTGGCCACCATGCAGCTTGTGGGATCTTAATAACCCAACCAGGGACTGAACCAGCCCCCTCAGCAGTGAAAACATGGAGTCCTAACCACTGGACTGCCAGGGAATTCCCGAAAGTAGCTGATTTCAAAAACAACTCTATCATTTTGAGTGGGAGGGCTGGTAGGATAGCAAACATTGAAAAATGAGGTACCAAGATGGAAAGGACCAACAGACAGCTGATAATATTGGTCTAGAGTCTCCTGATAGAACTGAATTCAAGACATTAATTTGAGAATATTTGTTTATATGTAGGAGATGGGTGAGTTACATAAGGAGAGACAATGAATCATTAGCATAAGATAGAATTTGGGGAAAAACCCAAACTGGGAAAGGGAAGATGGCAATACCTACATGGTCTCAATTATTCATACTTTGGGACCATTAGAAGTCTTTGCATTTAAAGTATTAATCTAGCTTGCGTGTGTGTGTGTGTGTGTGTGTGTGTGTGTGTCTGTCTGTCTGTCTGTCTGTCTGTGTGTGTCTGTGTTTCCCAAGTTGACATATTAAACCTTAAAACGGTTATCATTGTAATGACACAGTATTATCCAGGTGATAATAAAGTAAAACACAGTTAAAGCACACAAAGCTATGTAGGATGAGTATCATTAAAAGCAAAATTTAATTTTAAAATCTTGAGAAAAAATAATAAATGGAAAACTGTAAAGAAGAATATTAGTGGCATTTGAAAATGTGCCTGAATTTCTGAAACATGTGTAGTTGATTCCTGGATTAAAGAATTATTCAAGTAATATTTATTTACTAACCATGATAACTTTCCCCGTGAAATACATAAAATAAGAAAACCTAAAAAGTCAGTCTATTATATCTGAAAAATAAACTCTTAGGGATATAAATATAAGTGTATGATGATTGTTCTTTTCTTCCTACTAAACCCAAAGAAAGCAGTTGTTACAAAAGTTACCAGGAAATCCATTAATTTTTTTAAAATTGATTATAATTATAATAAGGAGTGAGAGTGAGCAAAAAGCCTCTAGACTTGAAAAGAGTACTAGACAAAAGCAAGAATACTATTTTGCCACATAGATCCCATGATGTTACTTGGAAGACATCTTAGAGATCGCTCTTTCTAGAGAAGAAAATCTGAGGTTCAGAAAGGTGAGAAGAATTTGCAAAAGTTTACACTGAAAAAAGCAGCAAAATTGGAACTACATTTCTAACTTTTTACTGCCTCTTCAGACCCTTTAGAAACTTAGTTCCTGATCTCTTAAACTAAGGCACTGATTCTTATGGAATCCATCACCTGTCTCTTGAAATGCCAACTTTTTTGAGTCTTGTGACTTTCTTCAGTGTGATCTCTTCAGTGGTTTATATTTCACAAAATTAATTTTCCCTAAACATGATTAAATCATCTCAAAATTACTTTAATATATTGTTAAAATCATCTCAAAATTACTTTAATATATTGTTAAAATATACAGATGAGATAATTTTATAAAAGTATATCTCTAAAGTTGCTGCAAATTTTACCTTTACTAGGCCATTGAGAAAGCCACTCATGGAACTGAAAATGGAAAGAGAGCCATGTCCTCCCTCTTTAGAAAGTAATTACTTCTTTCTGATTGGAAAGACCAAATAAGAAAGAATTTTAGATTTCTATTTCAGAGATGGATATTTCTTCTTTTCTTATTACCTTTTGGAGACAGAAATAAGTTCCAAGTGAAGAGTAAGTCCTTCTAATTGGTGTAAATAATAAGGAAAGCAAACTAAGGCTTTTACTTCAATTCATTCTATGAGCCTAACATGATTACTAGACAACTGCTTAGACAAAAGCCACCAGTGAACAAACACAGTAGCCAAAATTCTCCAGTCTCTACTCGCTTGAGAAAGAAAGTACCAGAGAGGATTGTATTAAGTCATCAGTTAAATGGGTTTTGGGAGTCAGGAAGAAACCAAAGGGTTCCTAGTTATTTTTAAGATTTTCATTTTAAAGAAATGCCTCTAATATGTGTCTTAATGAAGGCAAGACTCAAACACAGCACCCACCGAGTCATTGCAGATGACTTTCCATGAATCTGGACTTTCTGGAGAAAAAGTGACCATGGCATTGAAGAACACCATGTCTGCATAACTGATGTGAAATATAAACTTGAAATAAAAATTAGATTACCTTGGGCTTCCCTGGTGGCACAGTGGTTGAGAGTCCACCTAACGATGCAGGGGACGCGGGTTCGTGCCCCGGTCCGGGAAGAACCCACATGCCGCGGAGCGGCTGGGCCCGTGAGCCATGGCCGCTGAGCCTGCGTGCCCGAAGCCTGTGCTCTGCAACGGGAGAGGCCACGGCAGTGAGAGGCCCGTGTACCGCAAAAAAAAAAAAAAAAAAAAAAGATTATCTTAATGTTCTCCACTATCCTAATGTTCTCTGTCCATAGGTTGATCTATAATTAAAAGAGAATCATATTTTCCCACTAAAGAGGAAATATTCAACGATGAACTTGAATTTCCATTCCTATCTGCAAGTGACATTGTAATATATACAGCCTATGTATCCAACGGAAAATAGAGTCAAGTTAACTATTAAGGTGCTTAATGAGTAGGATGGAGATATTGCTGGAAGAAAAGATATCTATTCCTGGAAAATCAAATGGTTTTTTTCTTTATGAAAATAACAAGAAAGACAGCTGAAGTATGATGTGCTCCTAAGACCATGAATTAGTATTACATGTGTATATGTACAGAATGTATATGTTTGCAATTAACAGAGGATAAACATTCTTCTTAATTACCCTTCTAAAAGACTATATTCTAGTACAGTATTTATAAATGGGAGATGATGAAGCCAAAGTTTAAACTCTCATGAAGTCTTCAAACATGAACATTCAGTTCAAAGACCCTGAATAATCAAGGATTATGTCTAATAAAATAATCCAGAAAGGAGTCAGAATTTCACTCAGGAAGAATAAGAAAATAAGTATAAGATATTAGATAGGTAAAATAATAATATTTAAAGATATTCTTTATTTCACCATTGCATTCATGCCTGATAGCATTAAGTAACTCTAAGTTATGTCATTGAATTATGTTAGTTTGTGAAATTAATTTTAATGATGGTAGAAGGGACTTGATTGGCAATGTTCCACATTAGCACTTCCTAGTGAGCCAAGAAGGTAGAAACCATTTTAAAACCAGATGGCTATTCCATCTTCAAATTCCATTAGTTGCCAACATATCTCAAAGCTACAGAGAAGTTAATTAAAAAAAGGTTTAGTCTTGAAATTCATTCAGATCTCAATGCCTCAGCTGAAGCTGCTAATGAAAATGCTATTCCATACTAATAGAAATTGGTTGCTAACATTGATATCTTTATTCAAAATATCGTATGTCTATCAAATACTTACGCACATACCATATCATTGTCAAAAGAGCATTTGAAAAAAAAAGATCACTGCTGGGTCATTCTTCGAGAAAAAATTTTTTTTAAATTTTTTAAAAAAATTTTAAATGTAAAACCATAATTCAGAAAGAGTCATGTACCACAATGTTCATTGCAGCTCTATTTACAATAGCCAGGACATGGAAGCAACCTAAGTGTCCATCGACAGATGAATGGATAAAGAAGATGTGGCACATATATACAATGGAATATTACTCAGCCATTTAAAGGAATGAAACTGAGTTATTTGTAGTGAGGTGGATGGACCTAGAGACTGTCATACAGAGTGAAGTAAGTCAGAAGGAGAGAAATACCATATGCTAACACATATATATGGAATCTAAAAAAAAAAAATGGTTCTGAAGAATCTAGGGGCAGGACAGGAATAAAGACGCAGACATAGAGAATGGACTTGAGGACACAGGGAGGAGGAAGGGTAACCTGGGACAAAGTGAGAGAGTGGCATGGACACATATCCACTACCAGATGTAAAATAGACAGCTAGTGGGAAGCAGCCACAGAGCAAGGGGAGATCAGCTCGGTGCTTTGTGACCACCTAGAGGGGTGGGATGGGGAGGGTGGGAGGGGGACACAAGAGGGAGGAGATATGGGGATATATGTATACATATAGCTGATTCACTTTGTTGTACAGCAGAAACTAACACAACATTGTAAAGCAATTATACTCCAATAACGATGTTAAAATAAATAAATAAATAAACATAAATAGTGAAAAAATACAATTTCAGGACAAATTGTATTAAGGAGACTTTAAAAAATTAAAATAGATACCTTAATCTCATAACATAAACTCATGAACAAATTAAAATATCACAGAAAAACATGTGTTCATTGCCTGAGTCTCAGATGGCTGAGATCATTTTCATCCAAATTATCAGCTCTAATTCATCTGCCTTGCTACTTCCCCCCATGGATACTTATCGGGGAAAGCTGGAATTGACAACTTAGTTTTCAATTCTCCACAAAATGAACTGCTCCATTAGCTCTTGTTCAGAGAATGAAGTATGAAGTTGCTCTTCACTGCAGGATTAAGTATGTAATTGTAGAACGAAGACAAATTAATTGCATTGTGAAATCACTGCTTTGTAGAAAGAACCCCAGCTAAAGGAATGGCTCCTCTGAATGGGAAATCACCGAGATGTTTATATTTGGTGTCTTCTGGTTTCCTAGTATTCAAGGTGCTGGCCCTCGTTAAACAATGAGCACGAGGGTGAAATGGAAGTTAATTTCCCCAACCAGATTTCCGCTGAATAACTAACTAAAGGCACGATTGAGTTTACAGGTAACTGGGTTAATATTTGGAATTGGCACACAGTATGTATCAATAATGAAATTATGTAGCTCACAGATATGGTGATGAGTACAAGGACTCTCTGGGAACTGAGCCCGTGAATCTCAGCCCCACTACTTAGCGATGAGATAGTGAACAAGTTAAGCTGAGTTGCTTCGTCACTAGAATTGGGATAATAACATTTATATTTAAGAATTGTTGTACAGGTTGATATAAATTGCAAAGTATCTAGTTGTAGCATACAGCAGGCTACATAATACAAACAGAACTCCTGAGACCTGTGTATAATTCTTAACCATATTTCCACAGACAGAAAGTTACTGTCGTAAGGGATTTAGCTTGAAAAGAAAACAGACTACGTGATATAAGGGTTTTCTCCTTTTCAGGTGTTGTAATTTGTTTTATATTTTAACGTTATAGCAGATATTACATCAAGCATGGCTATTTTCTTGGATAGTTTTAACATTCTAAAATGGTAGCTTTACAGAATTGCACATATATTAAATAAAATGTATCAACTTCTATCTTAAAATGTTGGTGCAGAATTGAGAACTGAGTAAGATGTGTCTTCAGAGACCAGCTCAGTGACAAGAAAGGACTCACTGCAGTCAATCCCCTCAGCCTTGCCTGTCTCACCTTGCCTGAATCCCTCTGCTTTGTACTTCCAAATGGACCAGTTACCCTCCTGCTTCTCAAATACAGTGTCATGCTTATGATATACAGCTGAAATGTGTCAGAGGAGAAGAAAATACAGCATATTTTTAAGCTAAACATCACTTAGGAATCATATGTATTATGAGCAAAGAAATATAAACAATTTCCAAAGATCTGAACTCTTCACCAGACCTGGATGCAGTGAGCAAACAATTATTAAATTTACTTCACACAAATTGGATTTGTACTATAGAAGGATGGAGAAGAAAGATGAGATGATTCTGAAACCAAAGGTTAAGGGGGATAAAGGCATTTACACAAACTGCAACCTGACATAACATCATGGCCCCCATGTCCAGCTGCACAGTTTGTGCACTGCCCAAAAAGTTGTTGGAGGAATAAGTAACTAGAGGCTGAAATCATTACACTGGCTGAGTTATGCACCCTTTTCCAGGGCTGTCTTCCTAGAATGAACATCCCAAGTCAATAGGCTTGCATACCAGAGGGGAAACCAAACCTTAGAGACTCAGAAGAAAACAAGTACCTTAAGAAAAGGACAAAGAACAAGGAAAGAATGCTTTTGCCTAGAAAGATCCACACACCCTTCAGAGAGGAAGTTTTAAAGAAGACTTTTCATAGATGGGATGATCTCAATAGTCAGAACTGACAAAATAAAAAAAAGTTTCCCCACATTAAGTTGGAGGAATACGTTTGGGTAAAAATAAAAGTGCACTGTAATAAGATTGTAAAACGACACTAGTTGTGCCTCATCGTTGCACATTGTTCTCTTTCTGCATCTGAGTAGTAGACACAGAGCTTGTTGCCTGGCCCATTTCTGTATAAACAAAAGAAAGAACGTGCTGGAGCGTCTTAATCACTCTCTCGTAATGTGAAGTGAATGAATTCTTTTGCATTTAAAGTTGAGAGAATCAGATTTCTATGAAACTGATATGAAGGCCACAAATTTGGGATACGAATCGGCAAATCACTTATCATGTTTTAGTTGATCGTTTCAATACTCACAGGTTATACAATCAGGAAATCCAAGACCTCCATTTTGGAAACACACCACTCCTGAATTTTCCAGAAAGTCTGGAACTTATGCAGCGTTAGGTGGGATTAATCTGATTTCCCCACACAAGGAGGGAGCAGCAGGGGGGCCGTACTTCTTGCTGTTGCCTTTACTGCCTGTACTCTCGTTATATTTATCTTTCCATCTATTTATAGATATAGCTCTCACTATGTATATAGATAGATATGGATATAAATGCCACTGTAGAAAGGCATGTTTGTGGTTTTACAGTATTTTTTTTTGAAAAGCTGCTTCCAACACTGAGCAAAGACTTGTTTCAAATTGAAGTAAGTAATTATGCAGATGCTTTGGTTTTTATGAGTTAAAATTAACTTGGGATGTTGTGGCTTTACATTTGGGAATTCAGTCTAATCTTTTTCTCATATTTTAAAATCTTATTCCGAAGGCTGTGTTTTATTGTTCTGGAAGTTTTACAATGGCCTCTGGCCAAAAGCATTAAGGTTTCGAGTTGAAGTTAGCATGCTGGTACTTATTCAATATCAGGAATAACTGATTTTTACATTAAAATTAAAGTGGTGTTTTAGGAAGGCCTTTATTCATAACTTCAAATAAGAGAATGGGATACAAAACTGAACACACACACACACACACACACACACACACACACACATCTATATACCGATGTTAGTTGGAGGCTCTCTCGTTGATCAACAAGTCCTACATCAGAACCACAGAAAGGAAGAGGAAAGGTTCCCAGGTGTTGGCTCCTGGCAAGGTTTCTGATTTGTGCATCTCCCCTAGACCATAATTATGACTTGATAATTTCAAGATCTAGGGAAGATCAATTCAGTTTAAACCATGTTGACCAGACCTGGGCACACTCATCTCCTTAAAAAAAGAAGTGAAGCCACATATATTCACAGAGATTTGGGAAATAGATCTAAGTATCTAATTATAAGAAAAAGTCATCCATAAATTCAAATGAGTAAATGTGATGACTTTTTGGACCCCAAACAAGTATACAATATGGTCAGTCTACGTGTTGAACCTTTGAATGTCTTTTGAATGCCAAACATAAGGTACACCAGCGGATTTTAAAGTAAAATGGTATCTAGAGCTTTTTCGCTTAATGAAATAATCCACTGACTTTCAAAAAGAGAGTTTTAATGAGTCTGGTTTGATAACATGTGTCAAGTTTCATTAAGAGCTTTATAACCTACTTAAGGAAGGCAGAATTTTTGCGTTGATTCAAATATTCAAAGTAAGATTGCAGATGGAACTATTCTGAAAGGCACTGAACTAAAGAAAGTATAGCATTTACCAAAAACAGAAACAATAACAACAAAAAGCACCTGATAGGCCATACACGTACTTGAAATGGGGAATAAACCAATCAGTGCAGCAGGTAGAAACTTGTCTTCCATACCACCTACTCCAACCCCTGTTTCAATTCTGTCATCTCATTTTTGAAACATCCATTGGCATAGCCAACAGAGACTTATCCAAATAGAACCTGTGGTCTGCCAGGCGAGTACAGACATTTTGAATCCAAGTGGGATGGTGGCCTCTGGTCAGGAAATGCAGTGGGACAGAAGGGAGGGAAACACAAGCGGTTACAGAGACCCTGAAGCAACTGGAAAGGGCTGGTCTTGCTCCTCCCAGGACCCCATTTTCTCTCACCACCTCTGTGTAACCTGAGCCCTCCCCAATAAATTCAGTAAATATGAAATTTTTTTTTTTTTTTTTTTTTTTTTTTTTTTTTTTTTTTTTGCGGTACGCGGGCCTCTCACTGTCGTGGCCTCTCCCGTTGCAGAGCACAGGCTCCGGACGCGCAGGCTTAGCGGCCATGGCTCACGGGCCCAGCCGCTCCGCGGCACGTGGGATCTTCCCGGACCGGGGCACAAATCCGTGTCCCCTGAATTGGCAGGCGGACTCTCAACCACTGCGCCACCAGGGAAGCCCCCTGAATTTTTTTTAAAGAACACAAGTCCTACCTATGCATAACATTTTTCAATGGCTTACATAAATTTCCCTTTTTTCTCTATTACCTTTCAGGTATAAAGACAGCTTTCTCTAGCAGCTTACTTTCTAAAGAGGCCTTATTAGATGTGGTAAGAAAATCTACATCATAGCTGAATATTGTCACGATTGCTGTGTCACTCTCAACAGGGTTACAATTACTGAGAAAAGAGGTGGGAAATTCTTAGAGAGTCATAAAATATGGAAGTGAAATAGATGTTTCACACATCTTCAGTATTGTCAATCCCGGGCCTGATTTATGGGGCAAGGAGTCAGAAAGGAGAAGAGTGGGGTGAAATTCGGTGATTAAATACATTAAGGAGAAGCTCGCAGATTGGAAATGAATGAGCATTTATGAGTGATGTAAATCTCCAAAGTTTTAGGGTAGCAATCAGAATATTAAACTTAGTCTAAATAATCTTTGGATGGTCACAAAAGTTAAAAGAAACAAGATGTACATCTTTCAAATCCCTTGGAGTTATTTTTTCAAACCTGAAAAAACTCTTTTAACCCTAAATCTGGGCCACATTTTATCATTCCTTCACAGGGTTTTTCTCTCAAGGGTAGAAGGGACTTGAGACATTCCTCACTGGTGTAGATAAATTGTATTTTAAGTTTACCAAGGTTTTCTGCTATTCTGCTTGACTTCAAATTCTTTTTAAAACTGATTTATTTTTTATTGAAGTATAGTTGCAGTGTTGTGTTAGCTTCAGGTGTACAGCAAAGTGATTCAGTTATACATATATATGTATATTCTTTTTCAGATTCTTCTCCCATATAGGTTATTACAAAATATTGTGTATAGTTCCCTGTGCTGTACAGCAGGTCCTTGTTGTTCATCTATTTTATATATAGTAGCATTTATATGTTATTCCCAAATTCCTACTTTATGCCTCCCCTGACCTTTTCCCTTTGGTAACCATAAGTTTGTTTCCTATGTCTATGAGTCTGTTTCTGTTTTGTAAATAAGTTCATTTGTAGCATTTTTTTAGATGCCACATATTTGACTGCAAATTCTTAAGCCCAGGACTTTTCCTATGAAATATACTACTCCAATTAATACTGAATCTGTTTCCCTTTTGTGTAAATTAACATATTACCAGTAAATGGTATAAAGTTTACCAAACATTCCATTTTTTCAAAATTCTCTAAAAGGATGGTTCTCCATTGGTTGCTTCCACTGTAAACGAAACTTTTCATTTTCTCCTGGCTTGCTTAATTGATTCTCTGCTGACCTTTTTGTTTCTAAGTGGTTCTCCAGTAAAGTGACACCAGACAGATTATTATAGTGATGGCCATTCCTAGAAACAGAGGTTAATATGAAGAGATATTAAGAGGTGGAAAAGGCTTCCAGCAGAAATATTTAAAACTATGAGGTATAATAATGTATTTAAGAAATGTGAGCAATTACAAAGTCTATATACAGTCTTAGGCAAACCCATGCATTCAAGTCGTTGTTTTTATCCAATCACAGTTGTTCAAAAATGTGAAAATGAACATTTTCTGAGTAAATTCTATTTTGATCATAAGTATGTATCATTTCCTCACCAAATACCTAGATTTTGTCAGTGCTTATCCAAGACATTTCTAACAAGAAGTCCAGATTTGTGGCAAAGGTCAGGTTAACCTGATTCGGGAGGTTTCAAGCGGAACACTTCAGGGGTCCTATTTATGTTGGAAATGTTTCTTTTTCCTTATTTTCTACCCTTTCAGAATACTATTCTGGCCCAACATTCCATAAATGGATAGTGTACTACAAAGAGAGAGAAAGGATTCCTTCATCAAATCAGAAGAAACATCCACTCCATCATAAATCATTGATGAGCAGGAAATTGACCAAAACTTTGACAATAAACAGTTAAAAATAACTCGGCATTGACAATGAAGCAAATATGGAACGTCAGAATTCCCTTCACTGTCAGGAAAATAATCTGAGTAGGTATTTTCGTATCAGATCAATCCTCTGTATGCCAACTTGGAGTTACCTCCTCTTCTGATAGAAATGTGCTTTCATTTACTATTCAAATAGCTGCAACTTAACAACTCCAATATCTATTGGGGGGAGCCTAGGTTTCCTGAGTGATGACTTCAGAATTTCAGGACTGTATTTTACCTGAATAGAATTGTCTAGAGCTATGGGCCTCTACTGAGTCCAGAGTGATAATAAAACCCAGTATTCCTTCATCTGGACAGGTCAAGAGGCCACAATGCACACAGCAGAGTCTATGAAAGATCTCAAATGAAATAAGAAGGATTAGTTAATGCTATAACAACCATGGGGCTTGGTTAGGAAATTAAATATTAAGGCACAGCACTCTAGCACTGCTGGATATTGATACAAGCAGTGGATTAAGTCTAACATGAGGTTCTGCATCCTTTGATCCACCCTGCAAATTAATCTGGTTAAATTAACGTAAACCAGGCAGACCATGAAAAGAGTTAAGGCTGTTCTTCCTTCAGTAAAAAGTAACAAATACTATTCTAATGCACTGTGTTAATAAGACTGTGGCAAATTATAGCTTAGTTTAAAAAAAAAATTTTTTTTCTGGCTCCTATAAATGAGAAGCCCGGGTACCTGAGTTTCTGGCATAGCTGGTTCCAGGAACCAAGAAGAGATGTCTGTTTGATCCTTTTCTCATTACCATTTCTTTTCTTTACTGGCCTGTGCTTGGTCCCATTAACAGATATACATATTCCACATGGTGTCAAGATAGACACCGATGGTTCTAGGGTTACAACATTCTGGAAGTTTGAGATACCAGAAGGAGAAGGAGTATCTTCATCTGTTCAGGATGCTATAACAAAACACCACAGACTGGGTGACTTATAAATAACAGAAATTCATTTCCCAGAGTTCTGGAGGCTGGGAATTCTAAGACCAGCAGATTCAGTGTCAGTGAGACCTGTTTCCTGGTTCATAGATGGCAGTCTTCTCACTGTGTCCTCACATGGCAGAAGGGACAAGGAAGGTCTCTGGGGTCTTTGTTATATGGGCACTAATCCCCTTCATGAGAGCTCCACCCTCATGGCCTAACTACCTTCCAAAGGCCCTGTCTCCAAATACTATCTCGTTGAGGATTAGATTTCAACATATGAATTTGTGGGGGACACAAACATACAGTTTCTCAGCATCCTTATAACTATATTCCATGGAGGGACTCTGACTAACCCTTCATGGGGTGATGTCCATCCAGAAACAAATCACTGTGATCAAGGAGATGAAGTCCTTCACTGGCCAGACATGAGTCACATCCCTATCCTTGACAACTAAAATCAACCATTCCAATAGAACCACACAGAATGAGTCTACTACAGACATTTTTTTTTTTTCATTCCATTTGGATACTATTTACTGAGTATCTAGTATGGGCCAGGCCTGTGCAAAGCCCTAGAAAACCAGAAACATGTGAATTAAAACTGATGCTGCTATCCATTTCTATCCCAATTAAAGTATTGTAATTAACAGAAGTGTACAACCAAGTCTAAAACACAGTCTGCAATAAGGTCAAGGAATTTTCATCCAGGCTGGGTCTCACCCAGTCAGGTGCTAATAACTTTAACCACAACCCAAAGCTTTAGGGATAGACTTTGAAATAACTGCCTCAATGGCTTTACTGGCTAATTCAGTGGTCCCTTTCTTTTACCACTCTTGCCAACTTCCTTACTTTCTGTACCTAAATATGCTCAGGACTCTTACATACTACCTTCATAAACATGTCAACAAACAGAGGCAAACCAACTCCACATAATATATCTTTCTAAGCCGGTGTCATGTTTCTTTTGATCTTGTCTTTGTTGTCAAACATTTTAAGCCAAGAGTGAATCTTCATTATTTTCAAGCTCTTGCCTCCCTTTAACCTGATTTATTGTGGCTACCTATTCACTGAAATCTCCCCTCTCATGTAACCAATGACCTTCTTATCACCTCACCTTGCACCACTTCTGTGGCTTCTGGTACTGCTGAACAGTTTCTTGAGACTCTCCTTTCTTGTCTTTTTTTGAGGAACCAGTGTCTTCGAATTATTCTTAACTGACTTTTCTTTCCATGCTTGCTTGACTTGTTCCTCGTCCTCCCTGCCTTTCCTAAACATCACCATGAGCAGACACTATTGGACGCCTACCAAACACTGATCCCTCCCCAGGACCAGGATTTGGTCAGGAGTTTACTTTTCCTCCACACGGTCAGTGTGTGTTGAAGGGGGTAGTCAGAAACGTGAAGGGGGGAGATCAGGAAGCGTCTACCAAGCAAATCATGGTCATCCCGGTCACTTTGACAGTGCCTGGTTCAGGGATGTACCAGTTTGAAACTGGCAGGCAGACATGTGAGGGTTGGGTGATGCTTCTGTGATATGCTGTCTTGCTACTAAGAAAGAGACCTTGGAAGAGCTAGCCTCCTCTCTGTCTGGAAATTGTCATGTCTATGTGTACTACAGCCTGCTTCCCACCTGCCTGAGTACTGAGTCTACGAGCAGAGGACAGCAAGACTGAAAGAACAGTGGAGCAGCAAGACTTAAGATCCAACCTATCTCTATACACCCTGCTTTGGGGAATAACACACTATCTTGTGGTTTAAGCTAGTCTGAGGTGAGATTTTTCTGTTTCTTGCAGCCTAAAGCATCCTGTAATTTCCCCTAAACCCACACGGCTGCTCCTTTTCACAGGCCCCACCTTCTAGGCAATCTCACCCACCTTCCAGCGTTTCACTTACTGACTCTCCGGATGGAGGATCTCCAGCTCATGCCTCTCTGAACAGGAGCTGCCCTTTCTGCACGTCCCATGCATGAGCCAAATTCATTCAGTACTCACCATCATAACCCCAAACTACCTCGTTCCTCTGACACCCTCATTTCTCAGATGGAAATCCCTATTTGGTGACAACATCAATTTTTTTGTTCTCCTGACCTTTCATTACATTGTTGTGGCTCTCACTTCCAAAATATCTCTCCAGATGTTCCTTTGGTTTTTATTCCCTCTGTTACCACCCTTAGTCAAGGTCTAGTTATCTCTAACCTCGGCTGATAAGACATCTACTTTGTTTTTCTGTCTCCAGTCTCTCTCTAACCAAGCACATGTTATACAATGCACCAAGGCTTGCTTTCTAAAGCAGAGCTCTATCATCTCATGCCCTGGTCAAAAACTTCAGTGATTTCTCATGGGCTACCGAACAATGTGACCAACTGGATAGCTGTCAGTCAAGATCCTCTGTCATCTGTCCCAGCCTACCTTACTGAGCAAACTCATGCTGTTGAGTTCATTTCAGTTAATTTCAAGGCATTCTACACTCAAGATAAATTAGACCTTTTTCCCCAATGTATTTCATAGTTTCCATCCTTCCCTCCTGCAAGCTGTTTCTACTGCCTGAACTTTCCTCACATTATCTCTGTGCATCCAAACACCATGTGTCCTTTAGACCCCCTCAAATTGCAAATGTTCTAATAAGCCTCTCCTGATCTTTCTCACAGGATATTGCCAATCTTTCCTTTGCACCAGAACAGCGTATTCTTTGTACCTCAATTATAACCCATTTATCTTGTCCTATAATTATGTGTATTTTTAAACTTAGATTATAAAGTCTTTGATGCCAAAAACTATCTTCTCTCCATAGATTCTCTCACCACTAGAACTTTGCCTTGATGTATTAGTTGCTATTGCTGCTATAAGAAGTTACCACAGACTTAGTGGCTTAACGCACTATAGATTCTGGAGGTCTTAATTCAGTTTCACTTAGTGAAAAATCAGTTTCACTAAGGTAATATCAAAGTATCAGCAGGGCTGTTTCCTTCCAGAGGTTCTAGGGGAGACTTTATTTAACTGCCTTCTCTTGTTTCTGAAGGTTGCCTTCATTCCTTGGCCCATGGCCCCTTCCTCTGTCTTTAAAGCCAGCAATGTCACCTCTTCCTTCCATCATCCTATTGCCTTCTTCTGTAGTCAAATCCCCCCTTCTGCCTCCCTCCTATAAGGATGGTTTGTGAAAAATCCAGATAATCCAGGACAATCTCTCAAGGTCTTTAACTGAATCACACCTGTAAAATTTCTTCTGCCACATAAGGTAATATTCATGGCTGTTGTAACTGTGAGGATGGGGGTGCTACTGACATCTAGTGGGTAGAGACCAGGGATGATGCTAAATCATACAATACAGAGGACAGCACCACAACAAAGAGTTGTCTGGCCTGAATGTCAACAGTGCTGAGGTTAAGAAACCCTGCCTTAGAACAATGGGAAGACCTAGAAAGGTTTTAGGCAGAGAACTACTAAGTTAAAATGTGCACAAAATGTACTTCACACAAACAAAAAACTGAAGCTCCTACTAGGAAAACAAATAGGAGAGCAACAGTAGATGTGGGGTGGACAAAGGGGGAATTGCTCCAGGAGGACAGAACAGAAATGATGGCACAGACAGGTGTGGCTGCAGAGGTGAAAAGTAGGATCATATTCAAGAAATGTCATGAAGCAAAGCCCAAGGGACTTGTTTGTAATCAGCCATGGGGGGGAACATGAGAAGAGAAGGTTCCAAGAATGACTCCTATGGTTTTAGTTTTTGCAACTGGGCAGGTAGAGATACCATTCACCAACAAAGGGAAGGCTCCAGGAAGACCAGCTTTTGGAGAGAAAAAATACACATTCAGTTTGGATGTTTTGAGTTTGAGGTGCCTCTGAAGCAGTGAAGTGGAGATTTAGAGGAAGTAGGGAAGGTGGGGCTGTTATTAATTACAGATGTCAGTGATGGACACGAATGAGCTCATCTAGGAAGACCAGGATGAGATGCACAGAAAGGCTCCAGCAGAGCCTCGTGGAGTTCTATTCCACATTTAAAAGGTGGGAAGGAACCTACACTGTTGGTGGGAATGTAAGTTGGTGCAGCCACTATGTAAAACAGTATGGAGGGTCCTCAAAAAATTAAAAACAGAGTTACCATATGATCCAGCAATCCTACTCCTGGGCATATATCCAGACAAAACTACAATTCAAAAAGATACCTGCAACCCTCTGTTCATACCAGCACTACTCACTATAGCCAAGACTTGGAAGCAACCTACATATCCATTGACAGATGAATGGACAAAGAAGATGTGGTACATATATATACAGTGGAATACTACTCAGCCATAAAAAGAATGAAATAATGCCATTTGCAGCAACATGGATGGACCTAGAGATGATTCTCATACTAAGTGAAACAAGTCAGAGAAAGACAAATATCATATGATATCACTTATATGTGGAACACGAAACCTAACACAAATGAATCGATCTAAGAAACAGAAACAGATTCACAGACATGGAGAACAGACTTGTGGTTGCCAAGGGGAAGAGGGGGTGGGGAAGGGATGGATTGGGAGTTTGGGGTCAGCAGATGCACACTATTATATATAGAGTGGATAAACAACAAGGTCCTACTGTATAGCAAAGGGAACTGTATTCAATATCCTGTGATAAACCATAATAAAAAAAGAATTTTTAAAAGAATGTATATATATATATATATATATATATATATATAAAATACATATATATGTGTATGTACAACTGAATTGCTTTGCTGCACAGCAGAAATTAACACAACATTGTAAATCACACTATTATATATAGAAAATACTTAAAAAAAAAAAAAAGACGGGAAGAATAAGGTGGCAAAGGAAATGAAAGGAACAGCCAGAGGGTAAACCCAGAGAAGAAGAATATTTTGTACTCAGCAGCCAAAAGAGTATTTCAAGAAGGATGGAGCCTTCAACACTATAGCATGGAGTCTGGAGATGAAGTAAAATAAGAACAGAACCATGTTCACAGCTGACACTCAAGAAATATTCAAATGAATGAATTTAAGTGATCCCAAATTAAAGACTTTGGAACTTAATAAAAACTTTACTTTTTTAAAGTCAAAAGCATGTGTCTGCACTGATGTATGAGTCCTGCCTTTTCAGATTACCTTTTACTTTCTTAGTTTGGCTTTTCCCCTTCCCTGGCTTTACCGAGATATAATTGACTTACAACAATGCATAAGTTTCAGGGGGTCTGTGTTTATTTGATACATTCGTGTACTGCAAAAGGATTACCACCAGAGTGTTAGCTATCTGCATCACATCACAAACTACAGAGGATCCCTGACTTATGATGGCTTAACTTACGATTTTTTGACCTTACGATGGTGTGAAAGGGATATGCATCCTGTGAAAAGCATACGTTGAATTCTGAATTTTGATCTTTTCCAGGGCTACCAACATGTGGTGGATACTCTCTCGTGGCAGTGGCAGCGAGCCTCAGCTCCCAGCCAGCCGTGCGATCAGGAGGGTCAACAATCAACACACCTACAAGCATTCTGTACCCAGACAACCATTCTGCTTTTCACTTTCAGTACAGAATTCAACAAATTACATGAGACATTCAACACTTTATTATAAAATAGGCTTTGTGTTAGGTGATGTTGCCCCACTGTAGGTTACCATAAGTGTTCTGACCACACTTTAAGGCAGAATAGGCTAAGCTATGATGTTCTGTAGGTTAGGTGTATTAAATGTATTTTCAACTTAGGATATTTTCAACTTACAGCGGGTTTATTGGGAAGTAGCCCCGTTGTAAATCAAGGAAGATGTGTACCATTTCTTTTTTGGTGGTGACAGCATTTAAGATCTACTCTCTTAACATCTTTCTAGTACAGTGTTAGTAGCTATGGTCACGATGTTTGTACATTAGATCCCCAGAATATATTCATCTTATAGTTGGAAGTTAGTACTCTTTGGCCTACATCTTCCATTATTCCTCACTCCCACCCCAGCCCCTGGTAACCCTCATTCTGGTCTCTGTTGCTATGCACGGGGCTTTTTTAAATTCCACAGTTGAGTGATATCATACAGTACTGGTTTGGTTTCTTTAGCAAACCTGATCTTGCTACCTATTCCACAGTGCCTCTACTGTGTACTACCTAAAAGACTCTCAGCAATCCTGGTTCCTGAGTAAACAAACCCTTCTCCTTCTCTTTCCAACAGGGTAAGTTAATGAAGGGAGGAGAAAGGCAACAGAAAAGTATAAAGACTCATTTATTTGTACAAGCCAACACTTTTTATTACTACACAGTAATCTTAATTATAAAGTCATTTATCACAAGGTAATTACTACTGACCATTCCAGGATACGTGTTACAAGTTTATGCAAAATTCCTTTAAAAAATCGGCTCACACCTCTCAGAAAGGCAGATCTTGCCAGCTACCTGCAAGTTTACTAATTACCTGTTATGAGAATCTCCTGACATGTCAGGAAAGGGTTACTTTTTCTCAGCAGCCTTCCCCTGGCCACCTTTTGAAGTAATTATCGCCATATAGCGGGAAACAGACAAGCTGTCTACATAGAAATGACTGCAACAGCTTGCTGTCCTTCTGTGCAGGTAAATGCGCTGCATGTTCTCCCCCCGGGCACCTGGGAACAGCACACTGGCCTCTCTGTAGCTCCCCGCCATTGAATCACAGCACAAAGTCATGCAGCATCTGAATTCTCTCTGGCTTTTAGGGAGAAGACATGCAGAGGCAGCGCCGTGGTTTAATGTATGGCAGCCTTACATCCTCTTCTGAGATAAGCAGATCTTTGTATTAAAGTGATTCTCTGTACCTGAAGCCCAGGGCACTTCTACTGGGCTGGTTTCAACATTTACTGGCAACCAACAGTTGGAAGCAGGATGACAAGATAGGGCCAGGTGTTGAAGACCGCCCTTGCGCCCTAACACACAATATTCCATAGATGATCCAAACACAATTTACTCAGGACCATTTGCACGTTATACCAGTGACATCTGGATACACTTATAAAATGTGAGCATGTGTAGATGGTGAATGTGTTCAAAAGCAAAGAATTCCACTGAATGTATATGGGAAGGACATTTCCTTGAGTAAATCTGGAGGAGAAAAACAAGGGTCCACCTTTATTTTCCTTCTTACTTATTTTGCTATATTTATAAAGGTCAACAAACTTGGTGCAATGTATATCCAAACACATTTCACGATAAACGGAAGGTGAACAGTAGAAGGAGACACATACTGTCTCATTCCCAGTTCCTGGTATATTGCAGGTATTCAGTGATTCAGTGCAGGTAATACTAAGGGTCCTTAGTCTTGGAGAGAAAGGCAACAAATAATCAGACCAAGAACCTAAATATGTTGGCACGTATTCTGCTGTTCAGAATAGGATTCGACAACAGCAACAAAACAAATATCACAGAAATAAACACATGAATGAGGAGGAAAAGAAAGGGAGAATTAAAATGTACAAACTAAAAGTGGAAAATGTAATAATTTAATACAGATAATTATTAATTTTCTCAGAATAGAACAGGTATCACCACAACATAATTTAAATCCCATTTTTCCCCATCATATATCTGCCAATCAATCATGCATCGATTTATAAATTCACCTCTATTTTCTTAAGGTTCAATCTGCACTGCTACTAACCATGTTCTTATCGGTTACGTGACTAGTTTCTGACATATCTTCCTTATCCTTCTCTGTACATCACTTAGAAATTCACAGACACATAGTGGAGGCTCAAGACATTTAAATATTCTTTTAAATGCAGTGCATTAACCAGAATATTAAGCTTCCATGTCAGAATGTAAACTCCAAAGAGGTGATAAAAATTTCACTGCAACAATTTAAAGTATTCTCAGCGTTGCACAAACTACGTGTTAAACAGTAGTAGAAAGTGAGCAAGTTTCATTTACTTCTAACATTTACTTTCTCCTAAGTCACATATTTAAACCTTGATTTATAATCCATGATCAAATTACCAGTAGGATACTCATAATCCAGTATAAAGGCGATGATTTTTCCCCCCAAAACCCGTATTTATCTTTTTTAATGGTTCATAGACAACCTAACTTAATGATCCCATAATTGCTGAAAGCCTCCTGTGCATTTACATGGTACTCTGCTGATAATTAGCATTCTTTGTTTCTTTTCTACAAGACTGCTCTTTATAAAGTGCTCAAAGAGAAAAGGAATGCGTATCTTCTTAGACTTTTAAGTGAAGGCAAATACGCTCTGGGAAGTGGAAATGCCACGGCTAAAATGGTCCAAGGGACAGATCACCCCGATCAGACACAGTGAGTTTCCAATCTCGCGCCTTTAAAATGCCACTTGAAATCACACAGGGTAAACTAGAAATCTCTGCTGAAACCCCATGGAGAAACAACATACAGAGCTCCAGCCAGGATGACAGTGTATTTCCATCATGATGATTGAGTGACAGCCTCCAGGTCAAAGCTCCAAATCACTGTGTCCTGCCCACGTCCCCACTTCCTCATGTGTAACATGAAGGGTTTGGAGGAAATAAACTGAGCTCTGAACAGTTCTAAAGCGTTATGAGGGTAAAAGTGCCAGGGTCGCATGATTTCCGGGACGACAGTGACACATTTTTAAAAGGTTTCTGCAGCTGTGCCACATCTGGGGAAGAGTATAGGCAAAAAAAATCCTGCCTTTGTGTGTCTGTCTGATTTTCATGATGACCAGTGTTCAACACACTATCGAGTATATCCCAGGGGATGATGATAGGCTTTTCGTGGCAATTTCGCTTTCAGAGAGAAGCTGTGATCTTACAGTCTGTGCTTGATGCCAATAGAACTTTACTTCTTAGACAGATAGGAGTATTCCCCCCATCCCCAGCCCCGGAAGGTCCTTCCTTTCTAATTATAAATGTCAACATGGCTTTTAAAACCAGTTATGTTTACTTATATTAACAACTTTTTTACATGTTGACAGTTTTTGATTTTGCTACAAAAGGACAGAAGATTGGAGGAGAACCCCTAGTAAAGAACCAAAAACTTCACAAAGACTAAAAAGAAGGAAGAACACATTAGGCTTATTATAATATTCACTAAAAGCACATCAAGGTGGGTGATCAAAAGGCTTGATGTTGCAGAGTATACGGTACCTGCAGTACTTTGTCACTATAGTACTCTCATGTGATCCACTGAATACTCCTGTGATTACTATGTGCTTGGACAAACACTTTGGTGAGGCATCTCACCTGTACGTCTCAAGATGTGTATGTGAATCATCTCCTTACTTAACTGCTTTAAGGACAAGAAGAGTTTCCCCATTTCTGAAACTCCTTGACCTTCCTTCCCTAGAATCCTTTCTACTATTATAGTCAAACAAGTAGGATCCACTGTCTTCCCTCTTCTCTGTTAAATGATCACCTACTTGTTACCCTCATGAAATTAGCATTAGACTGAAGCTTTGCAGCTTATTACCTTCGTCTTATTAGTGATAGAACCAAATAAAAGTGCCATTTTATGGGTCTAAAACAGTCTAGTATCAGCAATTCCATGTAGTTCAGCATAAGTGGATTGTTACTTTCAGAAAAGTAGATGATTACAAAACCCAGATAGCATTCAGGAATATCAAGATGATGCTGACCGCTAAGACATTTTTCTTCACTAGACCTGAGGTCACACATTCAAAAGAGGGGCAGCAGGTGAAGTGTATGTATGAAGTTGATGATCATAAAAACTAAGGGAGTCATGAGGACCAAAGTGACCCGAAGAACGCATGTTCTGCCAAAACTGGTTCAATCTCTTTAAAAATGAAATAAAAATGGCAGCCATCATAATAAACACAGGGACAGTTCACAATCTCATCTTTCATGAATTTCTTACAAAAAATTTGAGTTTTCTGGTTATTCAAGTGCCAGGTTGTACTCAAATTTATGTAAACAATCAGGCTAGTATTACATGACCTACCAGTTGCTTCAAGAGAGATTTGGGGATTTAGGTGTAAGAATTAATTTAAATAAAGCAATTTCTTCTAACTACAACTTACTTTACCAAACAAAATTATTTTCTTAAACTCAACCTTTTACTTATTAATAAAGACCCTCAAGACAGCAAGCTTTGCATGTAAACACTGGAAGGTTTTTCTAGGTTAAATTAAATCAATAAATAATGCAATAATCATTTTAATGATAATACCAATCTTATTACTCCTAACTGCCATTTGACGAACACTTGCAATTTTATTGATCTCTGTTCCGAGAAACTCTACAAACATTATCTCATGTAATGCCTACACACCACACCTACATGGGAGTTATTTTCCCTAGTGTAGAGATGAGGCGATGAAGATCGGAAGTGTTTATCATTAACCCCTCACAATCCCTAAAAAGAAGTCCCCTTAACATTCACATACATTATAAATACAAGCTTAACAAATTAAAAAAGAAAACTCATAGGAAACACTGCACTTTGGAAAATTCTGCTGTAGTACAAAAGATAAAGGGATAAAGAGACCGTGGATAACTTTGCCAGGCATGGCAGAAGAACCCGCCAACAGCAGACCGCTGCACTGGTTACAGTCAGCAGCAGCCCACCTCTGTATTCAGTAAACCTTCTTTTCCAGGCAGTTAGGGAAGCAACCTTTTGGAGGTGAGCTGTTAGTTGACGGGGGTGGAGGGGGGAGGATGTGCTATTAAATTACATCATCATCATCATAATGATAATACTATTACTAATGAATAAACTATACTTATTTTTTTATTTTTGCCATATTCAAAGGGCTCTCGCAGGAGCATCTGTGAGCTCCCGACAGGGGTTACCAGAGCTAGTATCCCTGACCCCTCATGAAACAGCTCTTGCTGCTGAATGTGCGAGGGTGATACATCCCTAAATGTTAGCACGTTAAAAAAAATCTCACCAAAAACTTTTTTTTAAAAATTGATAAAATTCTCATTAAAAAATCTCACAACATGGTTTGTTAGTGGAAGTCATATATAATATTTAATACTGTATAATAGTATATTATACATAATCATTATATAAACTATAGAGTAATATATTTTTAATATAGAGGAAAGTAGAAAACATAGTCAAGAAGGTAAGAAAATGGAAACTTTCATCTCCCATCCCTCCGAGAAATGTGTAACCCAAGACTCTCTCTCCCGTGCTCTGTGTATCTATTTTTACTAAAATTCAGTCCATTTTGCCTTCAAAAGTCTTTTGAATTCACCCTCTCTATTTCCACTGCCATTCACCGGGTTCAATTCTTTGTCCATTTTTTGCCTGGGCTACTCTGATAACCCCCTAACTGGCTTCCAAAACAGAACACTGTTTCTCTCCAATTTATTCATACTTTAGCTGGAATGATCTTCCTGAAACCCAAGTCTGATCCCATCACCCCCTGCTCAGCATCCTACAATAACTGTCCTGTATAGAAAACGAACTGCACCACGAAGCCAGCAGACAGCCTCCATCACGGCCTCCTGCTGGCCTCCTCACTGCCTCCATTTCTGGCACTCCTGACCCACAGCCATCACACTGATCACTGTAACTATTCCCAGTGCCCCCGATACATGGGGTTCTCTTTCCTGTCTAGACTCAAGGGTAAAGATTCAGCGTGTGGGCTCTAGCAGCATCTACCAGGATTCAAAACCTGCTTCGATACCTCACTAGCACAGGCCTGGGGAAGCTGCTATACCTCTTGAAGCCGTGGTTTCTGCTGTAATAGGAAGGACCTAATCGGACCTAACTCAGAGCTTAGCTGTAAGGATCAAAGGAGATAACGCACGGAAAGCTTTCCATACAGTGCTTGGCTCACGCACTGGTAATACTTGCAGGGCCCTATTCTAAGAGCTAAAAATGCATTACACTTAACAGAACAGGCAGGGGAAACCCCAGCCCTCATAGAACACGTATTCCAGTGGAGACAGACAATTTAAAAAATTGATGAATTTTATATAGTATGCTGGAAGTTAAAAACTCCTATGAAGAACACTAATGCAGGATTAGCAGAAGTGTCACTTTAAGTATGGCAGGCAGGGAAGACCTTGAGAAAGTGGCATTCGATCAAAGATGTGAAGAAGGTGAGTAGGTGAGCAGCTGCGTGGACATCTGGGGAAAAAGATTCAGGCAGAGGAAAGGACAGGGTAAAGACCCTGCAGAGGGAATGTGCCTGGTGGATTTGAGGATGGCAGGGAGACCTGTGAGGCTGACTGCCTCACAGTTGCCGAGGTGACCGTGAGAATAAAATCAGAAAAGCCATAGTAGAACTTCCCTAATGGTCCAGGGGTTAAGACTCTGAGCTTCCACTGCAGGGGGCACAGGTTCAATTCCCTGCTCAGGAACTAAGATCCCACACGCAGTGCAGCTTGGCCAAACAAAACAACACAAAACAAAACAAAAAACCACGGCGAAGCAGATTGTGCTGTGATTTGGGAGCCATTGTAAGGATGTTGGGTCTTACTCCACTGTTGGTTATTCGCACTTATTCATCTTTGTGGGAAATTTTACCCAAATCTTCCAAGCTGGGTAAGAAACCCTCTGTCTCTGCTCCCATAGGGTACCTAGTACCTTCATCATGGCATTTATTACAGAAGCCTTTGCAAATCTCCGACTCAACAAGGTTCTGTCATTCATCTCAGTACCAGCGATTTTCTGGGTGCTCAGCATGCAGGGATGGTTCGATAAAGAACGAATGAATAAATGGTGAATAAACAAATGAACAATAAGCGACACACTTTCAGAAGGCCAACAAAAAGTGTCCATGCCACAGTGAGCTAAGGAAATATCATATGATATCACTTATATGTGGAATCTAAAAAAAGGGTACAAATGAACTTATCTACAAAACAGAAATAGAGTCACAGATGTAGAAAACAAACTTACGGTTACCAGGGGGTTGGGGGGGAAGGGATAAACTGGGAGACTGGGATTGATATATACACACTACTATATATAAAATAGATAACTAATAAGGGCCTACTGTAGAGCACAGGGAACTCTACTCAATACTCTGTAATGACCTATATGGGAACAGAATATAAAAAAGAGTGGATATATGTATATGTATAACCGAATCACTTTGCTGTACACCTGAAACTAACACAACATTGTAAATCAACTATACTCCAATAAAAATTATTTTTTAAAAAAGATTCTAAAAACGGTGATAGAAAATAAGCATATGTCTCCCACTGACATCATGTTTGGATTTTCAGCAATCAGGTTCAGAGACACTAGACTACTTTGCGAAAATTATTTTTATAATTTTCAAAATTCTTGCATGTGTTCTCTAAATCTGTCTCAAAAATAACCCTGTGCTTTTCAGACTGAAGTATCTCAGTTCTCCAAGTAACAAAATTGAGGCCTGAAATAACAAGTGACTAGAGGCAGACGCAGTCCTAGAACTCAGGAACCCACGTCCTGTGAGAAGGGGCTGGCTGCTTGTACTGAACAGCTCTACACTTTACAGCACAGAGAGCACAGAAGAACACCCACATCAGAGCAGACCGGCTGCAGCAGAGGGAGCTGGGATGGGGCAGAAAAATTCTAACAACCATCTGAGACAGTGAAGCAAATTTTGAGAGTGAGGGGGTAGCACATAAGCAGGAAAGAATTTCATTCTGCACCTACTAATCACAGATGGCGTCACCCTTTTGATGAATGAGGCAGTGGGGACCACAAAACTAGAGGCGCTGACAAGAACTGCCAAGGTGACTTGATCCAACAGTATTTATGCCAAAACTACTCCCGATAGTGTCTATTCTCCATAGTGCTGTTTTATTATATTGTATTTTTGTCTAGTCTAATGCTGATGTAGTAGTATAATCTGTAATATATAATGCAGAGCAGCTGTAGCGCCAATCAAAGACTAATGAACACTGTGCTCGGACTCAGGAGAGACTCTGCATTTAACTACCTAGGAGATCTTTGACATGCTTCTTTATTTTAATCCTGGTACTCAGTTTTCCAATCTGTAAAATGGGGGTGACAATATCTCTTTTAAAGGTTTATTACAGGACGAATAATACGGTAGGTTATTAAAAATGATGATGTGTAGTCTGAAGGTAAGAGATAATGAAAATCTCTCTCTCCATATATATTTGTGGATTAATTGTGTTGCCTTAAAATTACATGATATTATACTAAGGATTTATTTTATTATAATTATAAAATATATATGAAGGAATTTTTCTACCATCTAGATAACTAGCAGAACCTAAACCCAGCATTACACTCCACTCTCTTTCATAACTTTTGAGTAAATAAATCAATTTGTGAATGTCACTGTAGAAAATGTTGAGACATACTATTTTTTTTTCACACAGAATGTGTCGCATTTTCATACAGTTAATAATCACTGAATTGCAGAAACTGTCTAATAGGTCTGTTATTCAGCAAGACCACTTCTACATTTTATTATGGTGATATTGTGACATTTGACAAGGGGTAGCTATAAAAGCTTGTGACCATAAAGAAATAAAAAATGAGTTACATCAAATTACCTGGAAAGCTAAAGTAAGGAAATTTATTTCCTCCAACTTAATATGAGGATCCTACCATCTCTTTCCAACAGTATATCCTGTCATATAGTAAAAGTTACTTTGTCACAGCAGTATTACAATCCCTGGCCTCCAGGCAGGATAGCAAATGTACAGCATGAGTGAATCGCCATTCTTCTTCCCTCCTACACAAAATTGTGAAGAATATGTAGCACCAGTCAAACATCAGGGAGAAATCTGTCTTGCTCTTTGAGAAAGAATAACCTGAGTACAAGTTTTAAAAGATAATCATTCCAAGTTTGGCAATTTTCAAATTGCCGCAATTGTAAAATGACTTGAAAGTGACAAAGTCAAAGAAAATTGCACTTTGATGGGGAAATAAAGTCAGCGCCAGGAGTGAGCTGGAAGAGAATGCAATCCAATGTATCAGGCCACTGGCATATCACAAGATCATGTAACTGTTGACAAATCCTTACTCAGCAACACAGGAGCTTAAATGCACAACTAAACGTTTAAAAAAAATCTGTCAAACAATGTTACAAATGAATAAGAAAGTGTATTTGTTGAAGACCACATGGTCCTCAACTGCTGCTTCATTTTTAGAATTATAGGAGAAGTGAAACAAAGTGAAAATGCACAAATGACACCACAGCTCTCTTACTCATTCAAGGTTGCAGGAGCTCTGACTTAAGAAATCTGTGCTCTCAACAAAATACTGTTTCCAAAATAATAAGTCTGACTATTTATAATTATGATATAAAACACTACTGTTTACTATGGGTTAACATGAAATTAATAACTCCACACAGGAGGATCGTAGCATACTAACCTGAAAACACACTGAAAAGAAAAAGTAAACCTTTAGTTAACAAAACGTAATGATTCTGACCATGTCAACAGCCGCATTGTTTTGATGCTTTTTAAAAAAAATCCATCAGACACGGAGTCTCCACAAGATAAAGACAAAGGAATGTGAATGAAGTAAATATCTTGACAGAAATGATATGTTTGGTTAATAGATCACAGAATGTGGTATTCAGGGTGAGTTTCGAAAATTATAGGTTCCCCAAACACACAAGTACTCAACAAAAGCATCAATGCTTTGAAAAGTGACTTTCATCTTAAAGATACAAAGTTCAATACAATTTTTTATGTTTTTGAAGGAAAATTTAAGTATAAAGAAAATAAAGAAATATTCTGGTTCTCAATTACGCAACTATATTTTTTAAATGTGCTCAGTGCCTTTTTCCACACAAAATGTTAACATTTTCTTTGAAGTGGTTCTCTAAAATCTAAAGGTTATGTAGCTAATAATTTTAAAGTATACAATTGAAACTTTAGTTTAAAAAAGTTTACTCAACCTAATATCTCAAAACATCACAAATATATTTTTGAATGATGATGCTATCATTAAAACCTTGTGTTTTAGCAGATGAATATTTAATAATTTGGAAACATGGCTGCAATATATTTTTTAATTTTAACCTTGGAAAACACTGAGCATATAATTGCTGGAGATTTTAATTTTCTCCCTTTTGCTCTTTTTTCTAAACTCTCCAGCAAAACAAAACAAAAAAAAAAAAACCAAACAAAATAATAACAAAAAAAACACCCTATTTTTAAAATAAGGAAATATGAATCTTAAGCCATCTTAAAAAATATAAAACTTGAATTGGAAAAATATCAGAAAAAGAACAAGGTATTAAAACGAAACTAAGCAGAGGCATAATGAGCCTGCTGCCACAGATACAGCTTTGGTAAATTCTCAGTGTCTGGACTTTGTCTTACTGGGTAGCCAAGAAATGTTGACAAGAGGACATAAAGACTGAGGAGGGTCCTGAGGATGAGGAATAGCTCAAGAGGAGGCTGGAGGCATATGAGACAGAAAAGACAATGACGCTGAGATGATAAATGCCACAGTGAAATTTAGAAAATGATGCAGACATAGATTAAAAATTTTTAGAAGTTTAACTGTGAGATGGTTGATAAAAATCTCTTCTTCCTGTGGCCCCAAAACTTTAGAAAAAAATCTCCATCCCTCTTCAAAGTTTAAACCTAAAAATGTCTGGGTTATCTATCTTCACATATTGCTACACATAAACTCACAATCCAGAAACCAAGAACAGTTTCAAAAGGTAACTCCAATTTCCAAAGAACAAGATGAAAAAGATCTACCAAAGACAAAGCAAAATTAGTACCATGATGTAATAGTCATCTAAATTACTGAAGCTGAAGAAATGCTACTCTGTAGCATTTAATATATGAAACAAATATTCAGTAGTCATGTGGATTTTCTATGACTATATTCTCAGCATGTTGTTTTCGGTAATTTAAAAATAAATGGTGACATAATAGCATAGTACTTAAGAGCACAGACTTTAGATCAAGTCATCTCGAGTTTGAAACTCAATCCTGGAAGATACTCTGTTTTATCTTGGACAACTTATTTATTTGAATTACAGCTCGCTTTCTTTAAGATGGGATTAAAAATATCTGCTTCATGGTACTGTTGAGGGGATTATGTGATATACATGAAGTGATGGGCACAGCTCCTAGAAATCAAAAAATCTTAACTGTGATGGAAGCACAACAAAGGCAGGAATGTTCATCTTCTGATCACTGCAGTTCACCTAGCACACAGAAATGCTCAATAACTATTTGTTGAATGAATAACTACTGTTATTATCAATAATTATTCTAAGAATTTTCCCTAAAAGTAGGTACCAACCTAAACATAATACAGTAGATTCTCTTATGTTTTACAAGGTCAATGTGAACACTGAATTAGTGATAAAGGAACCACTGTTCATAGAAGAGATAAAGGGTTAGGTTCCTGCGAGGCTCTGGGTCACAACGTTTTCAACAACCTATCAATATATCACCTTGTTTTATGTGAGTTTCTGTTTAAAGACACCTTATTCAGAATATATTGTTGATTCGTTAACCTTGAACTCATGGCCAACAGCACTATAACTCATGCCCGAATGAAGTTTACCTAATATACGTATTTTCTCTATAAGGCACCTCACAGCTTTCTCACACTTAGGAACACTAGACAGCACGTAAGCACTATGCCTGAGACCCATTTGAAACAGCAAAATAAATACAAAACAAGCACAGAAGTTGAAACAAGGGCACTAAGTAGACTGCAAAAAGGACACTTGTTTATAGTATGAGAGCTGGGGAAAAAAAGGTAGCGTGTCACCTCGTTTGACCTCAGTTCTGAAAGTGCATGCCAGGTGACTAAAAGTTTTCCCCACCCTGTGCAAGTCTTGTGAATGACTGCAAAAGAAACACCAATATTGATTTGGGGGTTACGGATAACTGTTAGCAAGTAGGCAAATTTCACAAATACAAAATTTGCAAACAATGAGGACTGACTGCATATCTAATAGGGAATATAAGAGACTCCAATAAGGATCACACTTGCTAATTTTATATACCTTTCTCCTCTCCCCTTCTCTCTGTTCAACAGTATCTTGAATACTGCTTTTCAAGCAGTAAACACCCAATCAGCGCTTGCTAAATAGGAAAATGAGCACGTTTGGGCGATTTTTAAGGCCAATGGAAACAACATATACAACAGGACTAAGAATCTCACAACTTTGCTTGTCATCTTAAATATTTACAGTAGAGTTGCCATCCAAAAAATATTATATACAGCAGGTTATTTTGAAAGATGTTACCAACAGAGGTACGGCCTTAAACAAACATTGCTGGGCTGTGGAACAGTTAGAAGAAATGGAAATGTGTTACATGGGGTTGAGTAAAGAGGAAGCTGATAGAGAAAATCACTAGCTTCAATCAAGGACTATAGAAAGTTACAATCACAAAAGGTCAGATCAGGAAGAGGCAGCCTGGAAGAAGAGACATCACACAAAGGAGGAAGTGGGTTTAAATAGTACATTATTAAAAATGCTGATTCTGTCACATCCTGTCACATCCCTTATGGTTCAGGACAAAGTCTAGCAACTGGCTTTAGAGGAAATTAATACCCTATCATAATCTATCCAAGCCATTGCTCCTGGCAAGCAGTGAGGGGAAAAGATATTTTGTCTTGACAGCTCTGTGTTTCGTGCATTGGTTTAGAGTTTCTGACCCCACTAAAGCACTAGAGTAGAATTATTCTCTAGAGAATCATTAAGAATTACAGAGAGAGCACCCACCACCTCTCCTTCCTCTCTTATAATACGATGGACAAATAACAAGCAATTCAGAGGTGTTTTCCTGCTTATATCTTATAACAATGCTTTCCTATCTCTTGTGAATAAATGAAATATTTTTATTCCCTAATGATGTCACATTCATGTTTACTTCATTTGTAAAAAAAAGACTATGCAAACTTCCTTTTTCTTTGCTTTGGCATGAGTTTGACGTTTTATATTATTATGGAGTCTTGTTATTTTAAAGCTGATGAGGCTTATGTACAATAAATATAGGTTTATTTAGGCAATAAATACAGAAAAGTAAAATCCATAATCCCTTAATATGCCCGCTTTCTTTTTCATTATAAATGTACATATGTTAATATTAAAATTGTGATCTCAATACATATGTATTTTAAACATTTAATACATAATGAGCATTGTCCAGTGTCACTAAACAGTCTTCCAAAAGAGTTCACAGTACCTGTGGCTCAATGTTCACCCTGGTGACACTTCCCTGTTACCTCACCATCAACCAATCAGAGAATTGTGCAAGAGCTGATCACACAACCTAAAAGTTGAGAGTTATGTTTTATTCGGTGGACAAACCTGAGGACTTAAGCCTGGGACCCAGCATCTCAGATAACTGGGAGATGGCTCTGAAGATGCAAGGGGGTTGGAGCCAGGATACATAAGAGTTTTTGTAACAAAGACCAGGTGGTCAGAACACCAAAAGATGACTGTTAATTAAAGAAAACCAGACATCTCAAGTTAAGGAATTTAGCGTTTTTCTGTGTATGGGATAATGCAAAGTCTGGGCTCACTGAAATCATTCCTTTGATATGCACCTCAGCTCTCTGGGGCCAGTATCCTCCATTTTCTCATCCTGAGTTTCCTCAGGGTGCACCGTCCCAGGGCAGATCTACTGGCTGATGGCTGCAACATCCTTTGTTTACTGATATGGCAGGTGACAGTCTTAGTTCACACCTGTATTGCCTGAGCTATTTAAACACTAGCCACATTTATTATAAGTATTTGTACACTTTTTACAAATATCTACAATTTGCTTTAAAATACTGAGCACAGATAGCGTGATATTGCCCCTGTGTTAGTTTAAGCCAGGATCAACAAACTCTTTCTGTAAAGGTGTGACCAAGCAGGACCCTATGGGGCCTTCCCGGGATAGACCCCTCCCCCCATCCTCCCTGCCTGCCTCTTGTTTGTAGAAAAGCTATAGTCTCCCAGGCCTCCCCTGAGTCACAAAAGCCTGGCTGAAGAATTAGTGATCCAAAGCATGCTAACAGGTAGTAACAAAAGTAGCAACTGGACCAGCAGAACTGGTAAGAATTTAAACACTAAATCAGCCATATGGCAGTCACAGAATCTTTAGCTCTTTTCTGAAGTACCTAGATAACAGTATCTCATGCACATGGCCTCAGTTATTTTGCAGATGCTAAAACCACCACTAAATGGAAGAAATTAACTACTTGATGACCATGAGCATGTAGCCCCCAGACTTACTGGAGCCTGAGGACTGATAACGTTAACCCCAGTGACACTGCCCTGTTACCTCACCATCAAGCAGAGAATTGTGCACGAGCTGATCACACACCCTGCAACCACCCTCCCTCACCTGGCCTTTAAAAATGCTTCCCTGGGACTTCCCTGGCGGTCCAGTGGTTAAGACTTCGCCTTCCAATGCAGGGGATGTGGGTTCGATCCCTGGTGGGGGAGCTAAGATCCCACATGCCTCGTGGCCAAAAAGCCAAAACATAAAACAGAAGCAATATTGTAACAAAAATTCAGTGAAGACTTTATAAATGGTCGACATCAAAAAAAAAATTTAAAAAAAAAAGTTTTCCTGAAACCCATCAGGGAGTTCAGGGTTTTTGAGCATTAGCTGCCCCAGACGCCTTGTCTGGCACCTTACAATAAACACTGAACTCTCCTTCACTGCAACCCCACATCAGTAAACTGGCTTTACTGTGTACAGGTGTGTGTGCAGGTGAGAGGACCCAAGTTTGGTTCAGCAACAAAGGTACCAAGTAAATATTTTTGGATTTCTGGGTCACAAGGTCTCTGTCCCAATTACTCATCTCAGTCATAGTAATGCCAAATTGTGATACACGGTGCATAAACAATGTGTTCCAATAAAACCTTGTTTATAGACGCTGAAATTGGACTTTTACATCATTTTCACATGTCAAAGAATGATTTTTTTCCAACTATTTACAAATATGAAAAATCATTCTTAGCTCATAGGCCACAGAGAAACCAGCAGCAGGCTGGATCTGGCTCTCAGGCTGCAGTTTGCAGATCTCCAGTTTAAGCAGCTATTTTTTAAAATTTATATCAGAATGAGTTGTCAGTGGTGAAATTGGGGGCTTGTTAGCATAACAGATATTAGAAATGAGCTCTCACTGTTGAAATTAGTGGTATTCAGTGCCAGATTTTAACCCTTTCTTACTCATTCAGAGCTCCTATAGATTTTAAGGGAGGTCAGAGGAACTCTGGGAACTGCCAGGAATTATATACCACCTAGCACGAACAGCTAGCATTTAACAACCGATTTAGCGGGGCCAGGGCACAGTAGCTGAAATCAGCCCTGCCTGAAGGGACTCTCTGATCTCACATACAGGCGGAGGCACTCTTTTCCTGCCTGCTTGAGAATCAGTTTGTCTTACTAATGTCTGTAGGCATGGCAGAATTGCTTTTGAGAACTGCTTCCACTTTTAGCTGTTTAAAAAAAAAAAAAAAAGGTTGTGCCTCAGCAATATGGTTTGATTTCATTTACGAAAACCTCAGTTCACAGATCTTCAGTAAAATATTGGCTGAGGTTCTCCTATGTGCCAGGAATGACTGGGGAAATAGTGGTAGAAAAAAGAAGATATGGTCCCTGACGTGACAGTGTTATTATAAAAGAGGGAATTAAAAAGTAAGCAAACAAAATGTATTAAACATTCTTTTCTATGTTATAAGATAATAACAGGGTAGCATAGTAATCACTATAATCACACAATTTCTATTATAATAGAAATCACAGTAGGGATTTCTATGTGCCAAGCACTGGCCTCATGCACTGAGGCCATGACACATATTCAAAACCCCAAATTATCCAATAAGTTATCCCTAATGTTATTATCCCTATCTTTCAGATGAGGAAGCTGAAGGACATCCTCAAGGATTAAGGAATCTCTTGACATCATAAAACCTTAAGATGGTGGTTTTGGATTGTAACCCGAGCTGCTGGAGGCTGAGTCTGTGCTCTTAACCTCTGCACTTCCAGGTGGAGGAACTTTGGGGTGGCAGGGTTGCTTAGGAGGGCCTTCAGGGAAAGCCTATCTTAGCAGGGATAATTTAAACTGAAGCCTAAAGTATGGGAAAGAATCATCCATGGAAAAAGGCAAGCATTCCAATCAGCGCATCTCAGACCCTGAATCTGGAAGATTTCTCTGTTCCTGGAACAGAAAGGAAGCTGATATGCCTGGAAAACCAGAAGCCGTGGTTAGGAGCTAGGCTTTCGTGTTAAGGCAGCAGAAAGTCAATGCAGGGTTGAAAGTAGGAGAGTCACAGATCAGATTTAATTTTAAAAATCACTCTGGTGACTGAGTAGAAACTGGGTAAGGAGAGTTGGGGACAAGAATGTATAAGGTGACACAGGCTAGTGGTTGTTGAAGACCAGAAACAATAGCAGCTTAGACCTGGGTAAATGCTGTAGAGAGAGAAACTGCCAGAGCCCATTTAAGAAACAGTTCAAAAGCTTCTAAACCATGATCCCCAACCTAACTCTCCATGAAATCAACTTGATGCTGAGGATAAATCACTGTATTTCTCATATTAAAGGAATACATTATCTTACACTAAATTACACACTCCCTTTTTCTCGGGTTTGCACCTACCTCCCTCTCCCTGGAGCACTGGAAATAAGGGACTGAATTTAAATAGGAAGAATTTTTTTTTTTTCTTATCCAACTGAGCCATAGGTAAATTCATTGAAAACATCACAAAAGCAGTGGAGCTAGTATCGCAACAAAGCTGACAGTAAGAACTGTCAAATGTAATCCATTATGCACATCATTTTTGGAAAACTAAACTTTTAGAGAATTTACAGATATATTCTATCATTTATGCTAAACTATAAATTATTATATAAATTACAATTATTCAAGCATAATTCATATCAATAGACATATTTCCTTCTACCTATTGCCACATATTACTATGCTATTAAAAGCAATTAAACTAGATTTATCATGATGATCATTTTGAAATGCACAGGAATATCAAATCACTATGGTGCATACCAGGAACTAACATAGTGTTGTAGGTCAATTATACCTCAAAAACAAAAAACTCATAGAAAAAGAGATCAGATTTGTGATTACCAAAGGCAGGAGGTGAGAGACGGGGAACTGGATGAAGGTAGTCAAAAAGTACAAACTTTCAGTTATAAGACAAATATAGGGATGTAATGTACAACATGATAAATATAATTAACACAGCTGTACGTTATACATGGAAGTTGTTAAGAAAGTAAATCTTAAGAGTTCTCATCACAAGGAAACATTTTTTTCCTTTAATTTTGTATTGATATGAGATGATGGATATTCACTGAACTTATCATGGTCATCATTTCATGATGTATGTAAGTAAAATCATTATGCTGGACACAAACTTATAGTGCTATAAGTCAATTAGATCTCAATAAAACTGGAAGAAAAAGATAAAATTGTTTTCTTTAAAAAGTGATTAAAATATATTACAATTTATGTTTTAGTTAACTAAATATATAATTCTATATACATAATATACATACACACATATCTGTAATTTTACCTAGCTACCTAGCTATCTAATCATCTTTTTATTATTTATTTTTTAAGACTTTGTGATTTAAGAGCAGTTTTAGATTTATAAGAAAATTGAAAGTACACAGCTTTTCCATATACCCTCTACTTCTAGATATGTATAACCTCCTTCATTATCAACATCACTCTCCAGAATGGTATTTTTCTTTTTTTTTTTCTTTTTACCAAGGATGAATCTACATTGACACATCATAATCACCCAAAGTCCATAGCTTACCTTAGAGTTCACTCTTGGTGGTGTGCATTCTATGGGTTTAGACAAAAGTATGATGACATAAATCCATTATTATAATATCATTCAGAGTATTTTCACTATCTTAAAAATTCTCTGGTCTCTCTACTCTTCTCTCGCCAACCCCAGCGCCAAACAACCACTGATCTTTTTATTGCCTCTACAGTTTTGCTTTCTCCAGGATGTCATACAGTTTGAATCGCACAGTATGGAGCCTTTCAGATTGGCTTCTTTCACTTAGAAACAGGCGGTTCCTCTGTGTCTTGTCATGGCTTGATAGCTCAATTCTTTTCAGTGCTGTACACTATTCCATTATCTGGATATACCATAGTTTATTTACCCGTTCACCTACCGAAGAACAGGTTGGTTGCTTCCAAGTTTTGGCAATTATGAATACAGCTGCTATAAACATCCATGTGCAGGATTTTGTGTGGACATAAGATTTTAGCACTTTTGGGTAAACACCGAGGAGTGTGATTGCTGGATTCTGTGGTAAGAGTACGTTTAGTTTGGTAAGAAATTATCAAAATGTCTTCCAAAATGGCTCTACCATTTTGCATTCCTCCTAGCAATGTATGAGAGTTCCTGTTGTTCCACATCCTTGCCAGCATTTGGTGTTGTCAGTGTGCCAGGTTTTGGCCTTTCTGGTAGGTGTATAGTGGTATCTCATTGTTATTTTAATTTGCATTTCCCAGGTGACATATGATGTGGGGCATCTTTTCATATGCTGTTTGTCATCTGTATGTCTATTTTGGTCTATTGTCTTTGGCTCATTTTTAAAATTGCATTGTTTGGTTTCTTACTGTTGAGTGTTTAAGAGTTCTTTGACTATTTTGGAAAGCAGTCCTTTATCAGCCATGTCTCTGGCAAATATTTTCTTCCAGTCTGTAGCTTGTTTTTAAATTCTCTTGATATTGTCTTTCAAAGAGCAGAAGTTTTCAATTTTAATGAAGTCTAACTTATCTATTATTTCTTTCATGGATCATGTCTTTGGTGTTGTGTCTAAAAAGCAAGATTATCAAGGTTTTTTCCATGTAATCTTTAGGAGTTTTATAGTTTGCATTTTACAGTTAGGTCTGTGATCCATTTTGAGTTAAATTTTGTGAAGTGTGTAAGGTGTGTGTCTTGATTCATTTTTTTGCATGTGGATGTCCAGTTGTTCCAGCACCATTTAGTGAAGAGACTATCTTTGCTTCATTATGTTGCCTTTGCTCCTTTGTCAAAGATCAATTGATTATATTTATGAGATCTACTTCTGTGCTTTCTATTCTGTTCCACTGATCAATTTGTCTGTCTTTTCACCAATACCACACTGTCTTGATTACAATAGCTTTATGCTAAGTCTTGAATTCGGGTAGTGTCAACTTTGTTCTCCTTCAACATGTGTTGGCTATTCTGGTCTTCTGCCTCTCCTTATAAACTTTAGAATCAGTTTGTCAATATCCACCAAATAACCTACTCAGGTTTAGACTGAGATTGAGTTGAATCTACCCATCAAGTTGGGAAGAACCGATATCTTGACAATATTGCGTCTTCCTATCCATGAACACGGAATATCTCTCCATTCATTTATTTGATTTTGCTCATCAGGTTTTGTGGTTTTCCTTATATAGATCTTGTACATAATTTGTTAGACTTATACCTAAGTTTTTCTTTTTGTCTGGGTGCTGATGGAAATGCATTGTGTTTTAAATTTCTAATTTCACTTTCTCATTGTTGTTATACAGGAAATCAACTGACTTTTGTACATGAACCTTGTATCCTGAAACCTTACTATAATCACTTCTTAGTTCCAGGAGATTTTTTTACAGATGCGTTCAGATTTTCTACATGGATGATCACGCAATTTGTGAACAAAGATATTTTTATGTCTTCCTTCTCAATCTGTACACCTTTTATCTTCTTTTCTTGACTTATTGAATTAGTAAGGCCTTCTAGGACAAGGTTCAAAAGGAGTGGTGAGAGGAAACATCCTTGTGTTGTACCTGATCTTAGTGGAGAAGCTTCAAGTTTCTCACTATTAAGTATGATGTAAACTGTAGGGGTATCTTTGTGAATAGTCTTTATCCGTTTGAGAAGGTTCCCTTCCATTCCTAATTTACTGATAGTTTCTTATCATTAATGGTTGTTGGATTTTGTCAAATGCTTTGTCTGTATCTATTAAGATGATTTTCGTTTTTTAGTCTGTTAATGTAATAGGTTACATTAATTGATTTTTGAATGTTGAACCAGCCTTGTTTAACTGGGATGAATCCCACTTGGCCATAGTGTATAATTCTTTATACACTCTTATGGAATTTAATTTGCTAATATTTTATTGAGTATTTTTCCATCTATGTTTGTGAGAGATATTGGTCTTTTCTGGCAAATTTGGCAGTTTTCTTTTCTTGTAATGTCTTTGTCTACTTATGGTATTTGTGTAATGTTGGTCTCATGGAATGAGTTAGAAAGTAGTCCCTCTGCTTCTATCCTCTGAAAGAGATTAGAGATAATTGCTATGATTTCTTCCTTAAATATTTGGTAGAATTCACCAATGAACCCATCTGGGCCTGGCACTTTCTGCTTTGGAAGGTTATTTATTGTCAGTTCAATTCTCTAATAGATATAAGCCAATTTGGTTCATCTTTTTTTCTTCTTATGAGGTTTTGGCAAATTGCCTTTCAAGGAATTAGTCCATGTCATCTAGGATATCAAATTTGGGGCAGAGAGTTGTTCACAGTATTCGTTTATTATCCTTTTTATTTCTATGGGGTCTGTAGTGGCATCCCCTCTTTCAAATTTATCTTTTAATTTATCTTTTAATTTATCTTTTAATTTAACTGAAGGTGATGGCCCCTGACACTTAGCTTACAGTTTATTGTGGGATAATGACTTAATGAATCAAATCCCCACTTGGTTTTATTAAGTGTGATTGGAAAATAACGTGCAGTGAAAATGTGCCACATAGTTACACACATTTGAGAGCTTTTCATTTGCACTACACAGTTGTATTTTCTGTCATCTTCTTGCACTGGCATACTTTTTTCTGTTACCTGTCCACTCACTGAAGCCAACAGTCACTATAAATACCAATAGAAATTCACAAGAATTTCTTAAAAACTCAACAATTCTTGGAAGCTTCAAAAAATAAGAGAGAGAGAGAGATGTGATCCTGAAATAAGAGTCCTAATGAACAACTGAGCTAAAGAGAAAGACAGGCCTTTTAAAAACAAGTGATCAATTTGTTGTTAAAACATGTTGATCTACTGAAATTAGAGGATTGGGTCTACAATATAAACTTATTCTGTTGACAGAATATGTAAGAAGCTGGTGAAGATAGAATCTGTGTGAATTCTGGATTACTCAGAGAAGATTATCTCTGCTTCATTAATATCATACCTAATCAAATGGCAGTTGCTTTATTAAACAGATGTTTATTTTGGTTAAATATTCTGTGATCACCCAAGACCATTCTGCATAGAATAATTATCTAGGGTGTCTAGCTGAGTTGTCAAAATTCTGAAAGGGGGCTTCTAAGATAAACATGAGCCACGAGTAGATATTTCTCCTCTTTATTTGAAGGCACAGCAGGCTTTCTGAGTGTCTATTTCTGCTTTAATAAGACCTTCCTCTCCATGATGACATCTCCTAAGAGGAGCCTCCAGCGCTATGCCATCAGCTAGGAACTTCCCATGAAAGGAATTCCATCACCCGATGCCAGAGATAACAACTGCAGTTCAACCAGTCTGCTGGACAGACATGAGGAACTGGCAGCTGAATGCTCAAGATAAAAGTGTGTAAAGTATAAATGAATCCACATTGAAATTAACTGACAGCTTAATGATAACATCAAATTCAGCCAATTGACATCTTGCACAAAAGTGATTATATCAATATAAATGTCTCAAAGGATTTCTATACAGTCAATATTTATTTTACCTTAAGCTAAACTTCAGGAATTATAAGATACTGAATTATTAAGTTTTATAGGTGACTATATATGTGATGACAGTATATGAGGACATAATTTTTTTCACTTCATTTACTATAACATAATCAGTGTATTAAAATTCATTAAAAAATACCTGTTTATGAATATACGAATAAAAGAATAAGAGAGAATGGAGTGTTATGGCACACTCCTTTATATAAGATCCCTACAGTATAAGCATAGAATTTTCATCACAAAGTCTTGTAAAATGTATGACCATACATATTTGTCATTTGTATACTTTTTATCTGTGACAAAAAAATAATGCTGAGAAAATATTTAATAATTCCATCAGCCAAGGTAGGCTGGGTTACACTACAGTAAGGACATCCTAAAAACTTAGTGGCTTAACACAACAAAATTTTAGTGAACATTAATTCTGCACTGCCCTTCCACTCTGTCTCTGGATTTGGCCAAATAATGTGTAACGGCAAACACGACACAAGCAAAGGCCTGAAAAGCACTTGCACAGTTGGGTTTGTCCTCTCTCTTGTGCTTCAGCCACTGCTATGAAAATAAGCAAAGATGAGCCTATGAAACATAGAGAGCAGACCTGGGTGCCCAGTTGTCCCAGCTGACATCCAGCTGACCCTAAACATATGAGGAAGTGCAGCCCAAATCAGCAGAACTGAGCTAACATCCCAGCGTTGTGAGCAGTAACTGCTTCTCGCTGTGTACCTCTGAGGTTTTGTGGTTGCTGTTACACAGCGTAATTTTGGTAACAGACGACTGACATAGCTATCAATCCCCTGGTATCTGAAGGTACCTCCCAGTTCATTTTCCTGTTTTGATGGACATCATTTAAAATCAGTTGCAAGCCCACACCTATGTGTCAGTTTCCCCTATCCACAGACCAAGAGTTACACAGAATACACGAAGGCAGTATCAGAGAGTACTTCTTTTACTGTACTTCTTGCCCAGATGTTAACATGAGTCATTCTCCTTGACCCCGCCGAGCTCTACTTTTTCCACATCGTTTAGTGCTTCTATCCACCACCAATATCACTTCTCTTCTTTTCCTCCTTCCACACACAACTGAAAAGATAACCAAGTGTCACCATCCCCAAGCCACTCTCTGAAGGTCAAGGATTGTTACGTTGGATCCTGGTGGTGAAAACCCAAGGCGAAGACCTTGTCCGGCTGTTCTGCCTAGATGTGAACATAATCCCTTCATATAGGGAGGGCTTCCCTTAGACACTCTTCAAAAACACCAAGGTTATTAACCCAGTTTCTCTCTCTCTACTCAGAGGTACTGAGTCCCTCTTTTCCTGGGATGCTTTCTTCCATTTCTTCTGGCTCAACTCTCTGCAGATGCAAATGAGGTCTAATGACCCCACCCTAAGCCAGACAATCAAGCTCCTTACCTTAACTTGGAGGAGAGACCAAGTACCTCATCATGTCAACTTTAGTCACAATGTCACCTCCAAAACATGGCAATAGGAGAAACCCGCCACAGGGAGATTTAGGGTGAAGTTTCCAGGGACCAGAAAGGCAAATTCCTATAGGATCAGGCAGGTAATGCACATGGTTACAGTGGGCTGGCTGGCGTAGAACTGACCAGAATCTGCTAGCTCCATCCAAAGCAGGGAAGAGCTACTCAAGCTCTTGTCAATCCTTCCCAAGAAAAGTGTTTCAATCTTCTAAATGCTCAAAAGTAATAAAAAATACATAGTTGGCAACTGATTTTTAAAGAAAATCTTAACCTGGTCCAAACAAAATAGATATTGGGGCTATAGTTTTGCTACCTTTGAATCAGGAGATGGCAACTAACCAAAGGGGTTTGAGCTATTTGGGGGATTGTTCCAGCAGAAAAACCTGAGAGGTACCTGGACCATGCTGTTTATTGGAAACGACATGCTCCCATCTTGCCTTTAACTGAGTTTTGCAGAGTCAGAGTGTAACACAGAGGCACTCACAGGCTACACAGGCAAACCTGTATTGTCACTGTCAAATCACAGCTCCTGCCAACCTCAAATATATATTGAAATAAAATCTTCACCATCATTCTAATGCTTATCGAGCAATTGTTAAGCTCAAGGTACTGCTTTAGTTGTCTCAAGGATTTAGAGCAGAAGAAAACATTGTCTCTACCCTCAAGGGAGTAGAGAGATAACTGCACAGAAGTATTTAGTAAATAAAGAAACATACGACTTTCAGTCTTTTGTGTCTGAAAAAGGTAATTTAAAAAAACTGGATTTGAATTATTTATCTGGATATCTTGTATATTTGCCAAAGAATTAGAATTTGGAATAAAGGTATAAAATACACTTTAATTAGAACAAGTTGTCTTTGATCAGAACCAATTAGTAACTGAATTAGTTAAGAAGGAATAAAGGAATATTTTCCTGGAGGGAGAAAACGAAAAGAATCATCTCTTGCCTGAGGGATTCTTGTGGAATCTTAAAAGACAATATATAGTATCTTAGTACTTGCACTGGAATCTTCATCTCAAAGCATCATTAGTCCATAATCCTACAATCTTCGCATCTTTCATTAGGAGGAGAGAGAAGAAGAAAGAAAATGATTTCTGAATCAAATATCTGAACATACTGTTTTAATAGCAATGACTAGAAGACTACATGTAGTCAAATTCCTTTGAAATTAATTATCTAAGAAGTCTCAAGAGCACCTTTCCTATCAATCTTGTTTGGGCTTGACCTCAAAGGACCACCTACAAAGGTGTGAAGGAAGCTCACACTTCAGAACTGTCCCATGCATGGCCTTGGCTGACATTCATGAAGATTAATTAAGAAGGCTTCTCAGAATACAGATGCCTATCTAATGAGAACTGAAGTGACACATACCATTTTTCACTTAGGTCAAGTAGCAGATGGTTAACTTTAACATGGACTTGATGAAAACAGGAGTGAGCGCCTCTCAGTTTTCACGTGGCGGAGTGTTGAAGGCACCACAGTCACGCAGAGGGATCCTGGACCCCAGCCCTGAGCCTCAGGGATGCAGCTCAAGTTCTGGTTTTCAGATAACAGCACACATTAGTGGAGGCCACTGAGGTTTAAAACTGAATGTGCTGGTCCTAGAGGAGTCCATTTGTATCAGCTCTAATGGATGCATCCTAACCTTTAACCCATAATATGATGAATGCACTTAAGCTCACATCTAAATGAATATACATTCAGCTTATTCCTTTACAGACCTTCTGTCCAGCCTAGTTATGAAGTAGTTTTTACAGTTTAGTTGTGGCTCAGAGTTACGAAAAGGAGAAAAGCTGCCTAAGTATATTTTCTTGGCCCCCTTCCCTGGAACCTGCTGGAATGAAGGAGAATAACTGATGTAATCACATATACTAAAAACAGAAAATATGTACAACACAAATGCAAACCAGTGAAACTCAACTAAGGATACACAAAAGCCAAAGTGTTTCTCTCCAGAGCTTGACCAGAAGGCAGATTTCTCTAGAATAAAATAAGAGAATCCTCAGAGTCTCAACCAATGATTCATTTTCTGACAATTAAACTAGAGAAACTGAAGATGAAGCCAGAGGGAAAGAAAAAGAAAATAACTACAAGCATTTGAAGAGCTGACATTTGCCAACGGTACAGAAATAAACCCTATCCAAATGGCCAGTCAAATACCTGTAAAGGGAAAATACCACATGGGCCCTCTTCCAGGATGATCCACTCCTTCACCTGGAGATGTGTCTCCAGTCCAAAGGATGCTACAGATTGTATATGGAGAAACAGAACATATCTGAGCAAGTAGGCCTACCAAGATTACTTCCCCCACCCAATTTCATTCTTGAGCAAACTGTGGGCAAGATCTCTACTCAAAGAAGAATAATAATTATTAGAAAAAGAAAAGATGAGAGAAATAGATCAATAAGCTACAAAACTGTTTATATAGCCTGATCCCATTTATATAAATATATATGTATATGTAGGCATATGAAGAAAATATCTCACGTGAAACATCTGAAGATGTAAACAGATATCTGAGTCATGAGCTAAAGGAAGGAAGGTGAAACTTCTACTTTTTCCTCATACAGGTACATTTTGATTCTCTTAAAATACCATTTTAAAAAGACCTGAGGGCTTCCCTGGTGGCGCAGTGGTTGAGAGTCCGCCTGCCGATGCAGGGGACACAGGTTCGTGCCCCGGTCTGGGAGGATCCCATGTGCCGCAGAGCGGCTGGGCCCGTGAGCCATGGCCGCTGAGCCCGTGCATCCGGAGCCTGTGCTCCGCAACGGGAGAGGCCACAACAGTGAGAGGCCCGCGGACCACAAAAAAAAAGATCTGAGCTGAGTTTAGTCTCTGGAAAGAGTGGACATCTCTCCAGAAAAGTACTGTAATGCTGAGTCAAAGTTGAACCTTTACCCTATCCACCCCCTGCCAAACGCTCATCCTCACATACTCAGTACTTCCCTGGTCCCGATCCAGCTCCCACTTCTGTCATGCCATGAACTGCTCCCCTCCAGTAACCAGCAAACTCCCCTCTCTCTTCCCCCTGGCTGTGGTAGAAGACTTTAGGATATACCCCCATGATGTCTGTCTTCTGGTGTTCACACCTTCGTGTAATACTCTCCTCTTAAGCATGGGTAGCACATGGGACTTGCTTCTAACCAAAAGAATTACATTACATTACTCTGTGATTACACTACATTACTAAGACTCCCTTTGCTAACAGCCTTGCTGAAGAGACTCTCCTGGCTGGCTTGGTGAGGTAAGCAGTCACGTTAGGAAAGTCCACGTGGCTAGGAACTGCAGGCAATTTCAAGGAACCAGGGAAGCCTCCCCAAGAGCTGAGGGCAGCCTGCAACCTCTTACAGGCTGAACGGGTGTGGACACTCAGACCTACAGGTGTGACAAAATGAAGTCTGCCAATAACCTGAGTGAACATGGAAGCAGATTCTTCCTCAGTTGAGCCTTTGGATGAGAACCCAACCCAGCTGATACCTGTATCACCTTCATGTGAAATTGTGAGCAGAGGGCCCCGTTAAACCATGCATGGACTTCTGACCTGCAGAAACTGTGAAATCACATATGTGTGCTGTTTTAGGCCAAAAACAAAATAAAAGCAAAATTCTGAAACTGAAACTATTTCCATTAGTATGATCTGAATCATGGTGATAAAACATGAGCAGGGCAGGGGAGAGGGATGAGGAGAACTCAAGACCTGTGTTCTCCAAACACTTTTTAAAAGTCAAGTTCACTGATGTAAAATTTACATTCAGTAAAATTCACCCCTTTTAAGTATAAAGTTTAACGAATTTTAACGAATGTCTAGAGTTGTATAAGCACTACCACAATCAAGATATATCAGAGGAGGCTGAAAAATCTCCTACAACGAAAAGCTTTAAGTAAGAAAAGATTACATCCTTCTGCAAGGGTTTAATTATGGCTCTTTCCAGACATCAGAGAGATTCTAGTACTTCTAATACTTAAAATAACACTAACTATAACTCTTTTATTTACCTACTGTTATATCTGCTGGGATGTGTCCAGCTGCACGATCTGAATAACAATGTCTAAAAACTAAAGGTTTATATTCCTTGCATGATGAGTCTGGAGGTATTTAGTCTAGGACTTCAATGCTGTGACTGAAAGATGCTGAAGACCCAAGCTCTATCTTTCCTGATGCTTCCCCATCCTGGGTGTGCTGCTGGCCAACTCAGGGCCGTGAGCTGCTGTTGTAGTTCCAGGCATCAATCCACAGTTGAGGCAGGGATAATGGGGAAGGACAGTGCATCAACCGTTATCCGGGAAGCGAGAACTGTCTCGGTAGGTTTATGCTCTTATTTGTCAAATATATGTCAGCCTCGCTGTAGAAGAAGCTGGAAGGTAAAATTCAGCTTTCTCATTTTTATAGCAAGGTCGGAAAGGGAGATGGTGGTTGAACTTGGCCAATCTGCAGTGACTGGCAGAGACTTTAAAAGTTCAAAGAGTTTTTACATTTTTTCATTTTTAAGGACCTCAGTAGCTAGAGTTAACTCCCAGGCCCAGTTATATATAGGTATGAATTATCTCTTATTTAATGATTACTGACTCTGGGAAAACTCTCAGCTACACTGTGATATGGTGTGTCTGTGTTTCTTTGTATAATTTAATCATGTAAAAGCTTCTCTTTTCTCTGATCTGTTAAGACACTTGTCAAAACGTCGGATAAAATATGATGATGAACTAATACTGTATTCTAAAATGGTACACAATAATGCCAAGTACTTTGAGTTATTTTAATGTCTTTCCTGCTTACTAAGAACATGCAGTGAACTGCAAAAACAATGTACAAAGTTAAAAGTTATGCAAAAAGCAGTAAGAGCAGCCCAGAGAGAATGGTTTCCAGCATTTTTGAAATGGTACTCAAATTATGTGAAAAGAATGCAAATGCTGTTGTCAATTAGTATAAGATTGGGATCTTGTTAATATAAACGGATTTTGTAAAGAACATTTTTTTTTTTTTTTTTTTTTTTGTGGTACGTGGGCCTCTCACTGTTGCGGCCTCTCCCGCTGCGGAGCACAGGCTCCGGACGCGCAGGCTCAGCGGCCATGGCTCACGGGCCCAGCCACTCCGTGGCGTGCAGGATCTTCCCAGACCGGGGCACGAGCCCGTGTCCCCTGCATTGGCAGGCGGACTCTCAACCACTGCGCCACCAGGAAAGCCCAAGAACAATATTTTAATATTAAATTCATGTTCTGTTAGCTAAAACATCCTGTAGTAAAACTGCCATCTAAGTATATTTAAAAAAATAGAAATTAACCTCATTTAAATAAGATTAAATGGAGATACTATAAAAATCATATTGGTAGATTATTACCAAAATGTACTTAGGAAAATGACTGTAGTGTTTCACTTAAAATCCATGAATGCTCTGTATTCTGTGATACATGGAAGTTAAACACATTTTCATTGTAGAATTAACCTAAACCCAGAGGGATCTTTCAATCTAGCAAGGGAGAGGAGACATACACAGATAACTCTAATACCAGTTGAAAAGTGTGATGGGTCCCAAGAGAGATGCAGGCACAGGAGAGATGACTGTTCCTTGGGGAGGCTTTGGGAAGCCAAGAACAATTAATTTGGATCTCGACCAGCTTTGCTTTGTCTCCATGTCCTAAATTACCTGAAGTTTTTTTTGTTTTTTTGTTTTTTTTGCGGTACGTGGGCCTCTCACTGTTGTGGCCTCTCCCGTTGCGGAGCACAGGCTCCGGATGCACAGGCTCAGCGGCCATGGCTCACGGGCCCAGCCGCTCCGTGGCACATGGGATCCTCCCGGACCGGGGCACGAACCCGTGTCCCCTGCATCGGCAGGCGGACTCTCAACCACTGCGCCACCAGGGAAGCCCTCACCTAAAGTTTTAGGCTAAAAGGATCCACTAACCCCTCCCTGTGACTGTCAACATCCAACCAGCGACCAAATCCCATCACCTTCAGTTCTCTCTTATGCTACTCCACTCCCCAGGCTACCTCCTTGGGATAGGGGTCTGCTTTTGCTCTCCTGGAGTTTTGCAAAAGCTCCTACCCTTTCGATTAGATTCCCAGCAAGGCCCCTGGAGTCATTTTTTTTTCCCCAAAGGATAATCTGATTACAGTACTCTCTTGTTTTAAAACACAACCACTGCCACCACTCTAATTGTGATTTGTTCAAAGAGGCACAAACTTTCACTAATCTTTCCAGTTCTGGCATATAAATAGCTCAATAAATGTTTGTTGACTGGTAGAATCTATAAATAGTTGAATGAACACATGAATGAACTTTTTCAAGACCCTATCCTATACCTAATTCGCTGTTGCTTTTCCTATATGATGTAAATGAGCTCATTTAACATATCTCTTACAAAGCTCCTCAGCTGATGTTCTCAAAATTCCAGCCCAATAAATCTGAAGAGATACAGGGGTTAAGTCTAACTTTAACTGGGTGAACTCTTCAACAGTTCTAAGGAATTTATTCCCCAGATTTGACATATGAATCCAAGGCTGTGTCTCTGATAAACTAAATACTTCTTGGAAGTTGAAAAAATGGAGTTGATGGTCAAATAGTTGTGAAGAAGCCTAAAACAGTTTCCCTGCAAACTGATCTCAGATATAGCAAAAGCAACAGAAAGGATGTCTAAACTTTCTCCTTCATTAGTTTATACATAGAAATCCTCTAGGATAGGTCTGGGGGGAAGGAATTGAAGATCAATCAGACTTTAACTGCATGTATCTAGTGTTTTCACTAAATACCCTACCCTGGTCCCTCCTCCAGCAGCTGCAGCTGCAGCTCGGGATAGTGGGCCACCACAAGAGCATAGTCAGTGGGCGGAAGAGTAGGCATGATTCAACTATTAGCAGTAAGATTTCTGCTAAATTACTCTTTTATTCTTTTTTTTTTTTTTGCGGTACGCGGGCCTCTCGCTGTTGTGGCCTCTCCCGCTGCGGAGCACAGGCTCCGGACGCACAGGCTCAGCGGCCATGGCTCACGGGCCCAGCCGCTCCGCGGCATGTGGGATCTTCCCGGACAGGGGCACGAACCCGTGTCCCCTGCATCCGCAGGCGGACTCTCAACCACTGCGCCACCAGGGAAGCCCACTCTTTTATTCTTTGTCATGGCAAAACAAAATACAATGCGATCTGATCCCTTGCCGATTAACTTTAAACACATGAAGGCAAACAAGTTTTAATCACCTGTCACTCCACGTAACCCATACAGATACTACTCTTTGCTTTCAAATGTCTTTCTTATTGATTTAGTTCTCCAAGGGGTACCACTGAGATTCACATTCTTGTTTACCCATGACTGGTCCTATTTGATGACACTGTTTATAATTTAATTGGCATAGTCCTAATTTTAACCTGTAGGGCATTTTTATCACTTGCCACCTATATATAGAAATGTATTTCTGTCACTTTCAATTGGTTTAACACCAAGCTATAAAAGACATAAATGCTCAGGTTTTATGATTGTCTTTTAAATTAAAAAAATAAGCAGATATTCTGAGGCTAATATCACATAAAAGTAATATCTCATAATTATGGCGTGTTTACTACATACCATGCACTGTCTGAGGCTCTTTACATATGAACTGTGAAATTCTCACAAGCCCCTATGAGGTAGACAGTATTACTGATGTATGAACAGATGAGGAAACTGAAACACAGAGAGGTTAAATAACGTAATGAAATATATTTTACAACACTTTTAGTTATGAATAACTCTTACATCTTGAGCATTTGTGCTTTGCTACATACTAGCCACATGGGATTAGGCAAGTTACTTTACCTCACTAAACCTCATCTGTCACATGGGCATTGCCATTGTATATGCTTGAATATGGGGAGGATTAATAAGATAATGTGTCTGGCACAGTGCCTGGCTCAGAGTATGTCCTCAATGATGTTTAGTTAATATTATTATGACTAGGATTCGACATTGACTTCTAGCCTTGGATCTGGAGCTAATAATCTGTATAATGTTGGAGAAGACACGTAAGCCCCGAGTTTCCCCAGTTTCTTTACCTGTGGAGTGAAATGAGCTAAACCTCCTCTGCCGACCACATCAGGTAACACAAAACCACATCAAACCGTGTTTGCAGAAGCAGTTGGTCAAATGTAAAGAACTATATACATACAAACTATCACTTTTACTAAATCAACTGGGAGAAAATTGCTTTGACCTTTTATTCCACAATTACCACTTCAGAAAGTTTCAGGGTCCCTGAGCTCACACAGCGAAATGTTTTCACTACATTTTTTTTTTAATGGCAAAGTGGGAGATGATTTTTTAAAAAAAAGGAAAGAAAAACAGCTTTCAGGAATATATTCAACAAAGCAACTCTCTGAGATTGTCTTGGGACACAGGTCTGTCTCTTCAAAGTTTCATAGCCCTTGTTTCTACAATTATGGGTGAAATTCAGTAAATTTTGTGTTCCCACAAACAATACCCAGGCAACAAGAAAACTTTGAAATGTTTTCAGTGTTTGTTCTTAATTCACTAAAGGAAATAGATCTTAAGATAAAAATAATTTTATAAGATAATTTAGATGAAAATATTATAGTGCTGACAAAGATCAAACATTAATAAAATGTAAATTCCCTTATTTATTTTAAACTCATTTTCCAACAATGTTGAGTAAATGGGTATAATTCAATCTTTTTAAAACCTAGAGATATAAGCATTGCTTTTGCATGTAGCAAACAAAGAGTAAAATAACACTAACCAGTCATTCATTCTAGAACTTAGACTTTAGTAACTTCCCACAGCTCCCATATCCAGTGGCTTAAAATAGGTTCAAAACAACACAAAACAAATATACTGGTTTGAGAAGGAAAGGCTGTATAAGGTTAATTTTTGATTAATTATATGCAATATAATTATGGGAAAATGGTACCAAAGCACATATGAAAGTAGGGTTATTTCTTGATAATAATTTCTTCTATATGAGCCCGAAATCATGCTAAAGCTAAATAAAAATAAAGTTATAATCCCAGTCACTGCAAAAGTGTTATGTATACACTGTTGCAAATTAGATTAAAAGATGGAAGAAATGAGAACTTCAGATATTTATATCTTCCTATGAAAAATAACATTGAATATGACCAAACAGAAATAGTAAATATACTCAGTGTTTTATTTTCACTTTAGGATGAAGAAATGAACATGATTCAGATATTTCACCAACACCATATTTTTTTTTTGCTATTATTATGAAGGCTGAGTTAAGAATTATTTACTCTTTATAGAGATATTTAGCACCTAGATACACAAGAAATGCAAATATGCACATACCCAGAACAGTTCTTTTCCTAGTATTTTCATCAGGAAGATAAGGCTTCTATACCAACAACGTCAATATCATTAAAATATTTTAAAACAGCTCCACTTCAATAGGGAGAAATTAAGTTTAACACAGAGCGTCAGTTCTGCATCTTTCTTAGGGTACAAATTGGAAGAAAATTTGTGACGGATCTGAAGATTAAAATTAGTGGTCTGAAAAGCTCAATCCATCTTGACCTACTGTTCTCCTGGAGAGGAGACCAGGGGCACCCTGCGGATTTCAAGTTATACCCATTCAAACCCTTGTCTCCGACAAGACTGTAGGTCTGACAGCAAGTGAAATATTTCCCTAACTGTAAATTACCCTCTATATTTAATTCCGTGATACAGAGAGAATATGTTTCCTGTGAGTGATGGTTTATTTTTAAAGAGAACCTGAAAGATTTTTCTTGTGATTATATCTGAAAACAAAGTGAACAAATCTGATGGAAGAGGGTTCCTGTGGTGCTAAAACTGGTAGAAGATGAAAAAGGGAAACCCCAGCAAAAATGGACTGGAGTCGATCGATCTTCCAGACAGAGAAACAAACGCCTCAACAAGTCTTTAAACGTTTTTATCTTCTTAGGCATGATGATTTTTTAAATGAGAACCACCATATTCTTCTAAAAATAATTGCCTGAATTTCTCTCTCTCCTCTCTGACACCTTATTCAGGTAAAGTTTCAGAGCCCAACACTTGTTGCCCTGATTGCTTACTTCATTTAAATACATTATAGAGCAGTGTGGATGTGAACTCGCTTTCAAGGCAAGGAAATTTAGGCTGGGATCCACTCTGAAATTTAATATAATATAATAATTTAATATAATATAATATAATCTGAGCAAGTTGCAAATTCTATCAATCTCAACTTCATTTCAAAATGGGGATAAAGCAACCTTCCTCCCAAGTAAGTTGTAAGGATTCAGGAAGCTAAAGAGTGATACATACTTATTTGTATTATGGCATGTAATCCTTAGCTATTATGTTATTATGATTATCATTATTAAAAGCAACAATAGTAGCTATGTAAAAATAAAATATCTTAAGCTTTTGGGAGACAGGATTTTTGTCTTAGATTAAATTTAGATTAGATTTCCCTCTGTTGCCATAAATCCAGGCAGGCAGAATTTTTTAAGTGCCCCAATTTAATATTCAGTACTCTCTGGGCAAGAGTTTATTTCCATGGCCAGTGCAGATGTGAACTGTACTGTCATGCATAAACGCTTCACTTCCTCATTTTACATAAGAATATCACCGGAGACCGTCAAAGGCTTTATTGAACTCAGAAAGCACTACATCTTCAGATTGTCACTGCTCTTATCTGTATGTTAATCTATTTTTTGAAAAAGAAAAAAATTTTTTAAAAGGCAATCTGTAAAAGTTCCTTCTTAATGCATCTTGATCGACTCCTTGTGATGACTTTTTTTTACAAGTATTCACAAATAATTGACTTCATAGTTACTTCCAGAACTCTCCTCTGAGTCAAGCAAGTCTTTTCTTACCCAAGGAAAAGATCCTTTAACCAACTACAAAATATTGTCTAAATCACAGCTACATGTGGAAAGCAGATTTCTTCTCCTGCTCTTTGCTGGGAATTCAGTTCTGAAAGGTCTTGCGGGAACTCAATATTCTGGAATGCTTTAACTCTTCAACAGCCTTTTTAAAGCATTTTTTATGTGTCTTAAAATAGACAAGGAAAAGTGATGGGTCTGCTTTAACAAGCTTGCCCATCATTTTCAAATACATGATTTGGCCAGGACTCATTTGGTTTTAAGTGACAGAAGCTCAATTTGAACTGGTTTAAGTAAAAAAAAAAAAAAAAAAGACACAAAACAAACATCAAAAAATAAATATTTGCAAATGAAGCAACTGACAAAGGATTAATCTCCAAAATTTACAAGCAGCTCATGCAGCTCAATATCAAAAAAACAAACAACCCAATCCAAAAATGGGCAGAAGACCTAAACAGACATTTCTCCAAAGAAGATATACAGATTGCCAACAAACACATGAAAGAATGCTCAACATCATTAATCATTAGAGAAATGCAAATCAAAACTACAATGAGATATCATCTCACACCAGTCAGAATGGCCATCATCAAAAAATCTACAAACAATAAATGCTGGAGAGGGTGTGGAGAAAAGGGAACCCTCTTGCACTGTTGGTGGGAATGTGAAATGGTCCAGCCACTATGGAGAACAGTATGGAGGTTCCTTAAAAAACCAAAAACAGAACTACCATATGACCCAGCAATCCCACTATTGGGCATATACCCTGAGAAAACCATAATTCAAAAAGAGTCATGTACCAAAATGTTCACTGCTGCTCTATTTACAATAGCCAGGACATGGAAGCAACCTAAGTGTCCATTATCAGATGAATGGATAAAGAAGATGTGGCACATATATACAATGGAATACTACTCAGCCATAAAAGAAACGAAATTGAGTTATTTGTAGTGAGGTGGATGGACCTAGAGTCTGTCATACAGAGTGAAGTAAGTCAGAAAGAGAAAAACAAATACTGTATGCTAACACATATATATGGAATCTAAAAAACAAAACAAAAAAAAATGGTCATGAAGAACCTAGGGGTAAAACAGGAAAAAAGATGCAGACCTACTAGAGAATGGACTTGAGGATATGGGGAGGGGGAACGGTAAACTGGGACGAAGTGAGAGAGTGGCATGGACATATACACACTACCAAATGTAAAATAGATAGCTAGTGGGAAGCAGCCCCATAGCACAGGGAGATCAGCTCAGTGCTTTGTGACCACCTAGAGGAGTGGGATAGGGAGGGTGGGAGGCAGGGAGGCGCAAGGGAAGAGATATGGGGATATATGTATATGTATAACTGATTCACTTTGTTATAAAGCAGAAACTAACACCATTGTAAAGTAGTTATACTCCAATAAAGGTGTTAAAAAAATAATAACTTATTGGAAAGGTACTGGGATATCTCAGTGAATTTTTCAAAAAGTTGAACAACCAAGCGTTCTGGCTTTCTTCACAGGTCAACAAGACCTCCAACTGTCCAAACTTCGTATGTTAGACCATCAGAGTCTACTCAATATAAACTGCTGGGACAAAAAGACTCAGAGAAATGTGATAATATGCCCACCACTGTTCAAGTCGCCACACAGAGGCCATCAATCCTCTGTGCCAACAGAAACACTGGGTAACTGGGACTGTACAGAAACTGGGGGCTTAGGGTAACCTGGCGGACACCTCTAAGCTGTCTCATCTCTGGTAGTAAACTTCTGGAGGCCTGCAGTGACACTGTGTCATTATAAAGTCATAATGCTTAAAAAAATGTAAATCTTAGCAATAAAAAGAATAGCAATTCAGTTATACACACAGCTAAGCAGTTTAAAGAACGAAATCATAAATGAAGGAAGTTAACAAGGTGAAAATGCAATTTCTCATTCATTCTTCATGTGTACGTTATCAGAAAGGTACAATTCAAGCAAATACCCGGACGTATCACATTATTGTGAGTAGGAAAGATGGTTTACTTTGGTTCAAGTATTTTAAAATTAAATGTGAGGTATTACTGCTAATGAAATAGTTACATCATGACCTTACAACTCTTACCTCTATCTAAAAATATTAAATTTCATCTACTTATTTTCTTTCTACATATAATTCCTAACAGCTGTTATTTAATTATTCATTCATTCGTTCCACCAAAAACTGAATCATCACCAGTTATGAAATTAGACAGTACTGGAGCCTTGATACTAGGAATTTTGTTATCAAACAAAAATTTTGCAAAAGCCATAAAATGTGTTTCACTAAGCTCACTTATTAACACTATAAGGATTCCAACAATTTGAATGAAATAGGTGGATTCATTTCACTTACTTCCATAAAACAGTCCAATAGCAATAAAATATCAGAACTCCTGGAATGAATTTTACACAATCAATTCAACCTTGGTGGTTAAGAATGAAATTCATTACTACTGTTAGTCATATTATTAATTAACAAAATAATGCCAACTTTCTTCATTGTAACCACTGTACAAAGAGCAGCCTCCATATGCCAGGTACTATGAAAGGCCCTTCATATAGTATACAAAAGAAAAAAGGAGCACTTTCCACAGTATCATTCAAATATTGCTAATGTCCTTGATATTTAAGTAGAACTACCTGGGGTCCCCGATTTCATTTTGTGAGAATCCCCACTGGCCCAAGATTTATGCAAACCCTAGGGCCTAATGTTCTTCCAGGCATCTTTGGCTCTGAGCTCCAGGTCTGTAGGAAAGAGCTCCCTCCTCTCTCAAACACAACAACTATTCCGTGTGCAGACGAATATGAGGAACACAACTTGCTGTCTTTGATTTTCCCCAGACTCCTTGATATCAGACACTGGCCTGTGCTAGGACTTACACAGGCCTGTGGTTTCAGAGGATTTTAAATCACAGCAACAAAAATGACCTGATTATCAAGAGTTCTAAACACATGTTTCTTTATTTCTTTATGAAGAATTTGATTTAGAAAAGTGAGAGAAAGAATGATCTACATATTCTCCCAGCAAGTTGAAATTTAACATAGTTATGTGTCATCAAGGAGCTTCAAAACACCTCCCACACTCTCTCTTCAGCATTACATTTATCGACCATCTCATGTAATAATCTGACAATAAGTAAAACTCTAAAAGCTAATTTAATATAGTTTTATTCTCAGTCAAATAGCCTCTTCTCTCTCAATTTCCTAAGTAACTAAAGAAACTCCAGATTTACCTTTGGGTTTCATGAACTCATCCAAAGTTTGAGATTGCATATATGTTTAACTGCCTAAGAAAGACTGGTGAAGAGCAATTCACCAAGCTGATATAAACTCATTAAGAGCATAGATTTCCATGAGATCATAATGAACTAATTAAATAACATGTGTTTTTACAAGTTGTGTTATAATTTGCATACATTCCATCGCAACTCTGATATATGATTGTCCGCATTTCACTAGATCATCAAACTTAGTTTTGGAGAGATGTTACGTGCCTTAACCAAAGCCATTCAATAAGAAAATGCTGGAAGAATTTGAATCAAATCTACTGATGCCAAGTTTATTACTTTTCCCATCATGCCAAATATTGGCCCAAATCCCGTATCTACTTACAAATAAATCATTAAAACAAGATGATACACTTCACCTACAGGAGCTACTGCTAGCTTACTATGGTGCCATGGCAGAAGCTCTGAAGTTTTAATTTGTCCTTGAAACTGGAAGAAACATTTTCAGCCCAGTAATGCCAATTGCCTTTCCCCCTATCAAAGTTCATCAAATGTCTTAGCTTAAGTCTTTAACTGGACTTGCTATGGAGGCAATAGTTTCTAATGCTCCGCGATAATAATCGGTCTGTTGATAGATACCAAATATTTAAAAGTTAGGACTATCTCAGACCTGGGAAAAGACTCTTAGCAGGTATGACAAATCTGCATACATTCAAACTTTGCCAATATTTATAAAATAATTTGCAATATTTGTCTTTAGTGATGGAGTACTAATTAGGAGATTTTATTTACTAACAAGTTGAATGTCAGACTTCAAAAATATTTAACATTTGGAGAAGCCCTGAGTTCACTTAATTCAACCTTTTATCCAAAGTGAGTCCCTGACAGATACTCATTTAGATTCTCCTTGCTTAATTTTAATAATCAAGAATTTGATGTTTCTTTCTTTGAAATTATGGGAAGTCTAATTTTTTTGGGGGGTTGGGGGTTAGGTAATGGTACAGCACATATCCTTCCCCAATTTTTCATATCCTAGTATCCTAGAAATTCCATATCCTAGTTTTATGTCCTAGTCAGAAAAAGAATAACATTTTTTGAGCATCCTGTGGAAAGGCAATAGACGAAACTGGCAACAAAGGGCTCCCCCACCAGCCCCACCCAGGGCTGCAGGGATCGCTATCAACAAATTTATAGACAATCAGGGTACATTTCTGTGCTGCCACCCACTGGTCAAAAGGGCTGTCATTGATCCTCATTTGCTGGTGAATTTCCTGAAGAGGCAGTAATAACTAGTTGTACTTTTTGGTACTTTCCTAAATTTGTCATTTGCCAGCATCCTTGAGAACATTCCTTCCATTTTTGAAAGTTACCACCTTTTGAACCCATCCCCAAGGTAGACCTGCAAGAAAACTGGCCATCATCCTTAGCAATATGAACCCCCAGTCTGACTATTTGGACCTTCAAAATATTTCATGAGTTACCTATGTCTTTGCATTATTCCTTTTCAGCTTAAAATTGCCTAAGTTTCAATTAAGAATCACGTCTGATACGAAACTGAAACGCGCCTCCTCCAAATGTTGATCCTTTGTCCTAATTCTCTTAGCCGTACAACATCTGCTCAATAGATGTTTCCTCCTTCTTTTCCATATTTGACGGCAGTTCTTATAGCCCTTCTTCCCTCCCCCACCCCTCCCACTCTACCACCATAGTTTGCAAGCCAAACATCATTGGCTCTTCCATTTGAAACTCAACGTAACTTGGCTTCTGGACTCTTCACAGGACTGAGTATGCTGCCCTGGAAACACTGGGGCTTATAACAAATGTTTGGGAGCTTATTTTGTCTACTGCAAAAATATACTGCTAAATAGTTTTTAAAATATAATACTTAAATATTTAAATATGTATTATTGATCTACCATAGGATTGTCTGGTGTGTGTCCTCAGGCTCTGGTCTAGCAGTTCATTTAAAAAAGTTGTCTCGGCCCAAGAGCATGGTTAAAGTAAGTAAGACAGACAAGAACAAGTGATGGCAGGATGTGAAGAATGTGGTACACTAATAGATGCAAATTCTTTGCAAAACAGTTTGGCAGTTCCTCAAAATACTGAGCTGAGAGTTATCAGATGACCCAGCATTTCCATTTCTAGGTGTTTACCCAAGAGAAATAAAAACATATGTCCACACAAAAACTTATACATAACTACTCATAGCAACGGTATCCCCAATGGCCAAAAAGTAGAAACAACCCAAAAGCCCATCAAGAGATGAATGGATAAATGAAATAAATGAAATATATCCATACAATGGAATATTATTTGGAAATAAAAAGGAATGTGAAATAATGATGCATACTACCACATGGGTGAACCTTGAAACATTATGAAAAGTGAAAGAAGCTATTCACAAAAGACCATATATGTATGATTTCATTTATATGAAATGGCCAGAAGAGGAAAATCTATCAGGAAAGAAAGTATATTAATTGTTTCCTAGGGTTGTGAGGCTTGGAGAGAATGCAGAGTGACCGTTAATGGGCATGGGATTTCTTTTTGAGGGGACAAAAGTGTTTCAAAGCTAGATGGTGGTGACGGTTGCATCTGTGACTATACTTGACTCTGTGACTACACTGAAAACCACTGAAATGGGTGAACTGTATGGTATGTGAGTTATATTTCAATAAGCTTATCTTTTAAAGTTACCTCAGGATGTATAGAACCATAAGACTTAGAAGTAGAGAAAAGTATACAGACGGTCTAATACAACTGATTTTTTATAAACATGGAAAATCAACTAAATCAGTTATCTACTGCTATGCAGCCAACCACTCCCAAACTGGCTTACAACTACAATGGTTTAGCTTGGTCATCATTCTTCAAGTATCGGTGGGATCAGACTGTAGCTGGGGCCACTTGTCTGGGACTCGACTGTAGATAACTCATTGGAAAGTTGATGACAGAAAGCTGGCGAGTTGATGCTGGTGTCAGCTGAAAGTTCAGACGGGGCTATGAGCTCAAGGACTGAGCATTTCTCCACATAGTCACCTCCACTTTATGGTGGCTGGTTTCTAAGAATGAGTATCCCAAGAGAACCACCTAGAAAGTGTACTGCCCCTCACACTCTCGTCTTAAAAGTCAGACGGTGTCACTTCCGCCATAGTCTCGAGTCCATACAAAGTGAAGGACAGGGAATAGAGAGCCCATCTGTCAATGGGAGAGTGTCAGAATCACATCAGAAGAAGGTCACAGAGATGGGAAATAACGCTATGGCCACTTTTTGACAATACAACCTCGCACAGTGAGTATTACAGGGTCAATATATTGTCACCTGTTTTAATTCACCATGAGGCAACATTTATATAGGGTCCACATTTCTCACAAAAACAACCTGTGCACTTCTGGTGTTGACATAGAAAGTATACTCCGATTTTATGTTTTAGTGAAGTGGCTTTCAGTAACAAGCTGTTTTAAGGCCATCTTCACTTTGTAGAGTTTTCTCATGAGAAAATCCTGCAAAATAACCCTCAAATGAGCTGGGGACATAATCAGGATATGCTACAATAGCACTTATGATTATTCAAACGAAATCCTTATAACATTTTAATATGAAGACTCTATTTCCTGTAACCTGCAGATACGACTGAAATTAGTCTCGTATTGAGTTATGAAGAAGCAAGCTTCCTATGTGTCCAGAAAAGTCCAAATAAAGAAGCTCATGATGGGGGGAAGGGATAAGTTAGGAGTTTAGGATTAACATATATACACTACTATACACACTACTATACACACTACTATATATAAAATTCATAAACAACAAAGACCTACTGTATAGCACAGGGGACTATACTCAATATTTTGTAATAACCTACAAGGGAAAAGAATCTGAAAAAGAATATAGAGAGAGAGAGATAGATAGATAGATAACTGATATATATATCAGATATACATCAGATATATCAGATATGTATATAACTGAACCACCTTGCTGTACATCTGAAACTAACACAACATTGTAAATCAACTATATTTCAATTTAAAAATTAATTTAATTTTAAAAGACACAATATATCTTATGCCAATACATAAAAAAGCCAACAAGAAAACCCCACAATACATACAGCATACCACCATTAAAAAAACATACAAATAAATAGCAACTACAGAACAACGTATGTCAAAATCTGTAATAATCAGAAGATTCTACTATGACCATATTGAGTTCCATCAAATGTGAATAGGTGAAAAATCTCCCAAACACAAAGGAAATGCAAGACCAGCAAACAATTATTGTAGCTGGATTGCTCTAACCTCTGGGGGAAAGTATATTTTCAAAGAATAGTTAGAAATGATTGAGACAGATACTCAACAAATATGAGAAATTTGGTATAACTGCATAGAAACAAAAGGAATTGGGTGTCTGTGTGTCTTTTTATGTGTGAAGTTGCTGATTCATGTACTAACAGGGAAGTTGGTGGCTTGTTTTTTGTTTTTACTTTCGGCTGAAATAAGGCACACAAGTCCATTCAAGGAAAAAAAAAAAGACACTCGCCTACATATTTTATTAGTGAAGGATATGTTTCAGTTAACATGCCTCATTTTAAAGTTTCGATTTGGGTTGTTTATGGAGGAAACTGCAATTTGGGGGTCTGGGATTCATCAAAGTAAATGGGCTAATTCTGAAACAACATGCAGGGAAGACACGGATGCAATACAACCATTCAAATAAGGATAAAAGAACATGATCAGTGTAACAATGGAGACGAGATCCTTGTGCCATACAACTAAACTAATGGCTTTCATCACAATTAGACAAAGCATTCACTTTTGAGCTACAACAGAACAGGAAAACACAGTAAGTTTATTCGTCAACTTACACCCTCAACACAAATATATTAAACATGCCCTCTGGGTCTGGCACTCACCTGGGTGCTGGTGACACAGTAAGGGGAGGAGACCTGGTCACAACCTAACCGATAAATTAATCAGTAAACTTAGATGTTTCTCAGAAAATAAGCATTATTAATTATTATTTCTAGGAATAACAGTATTATCTATCTAGTACTAAAATGTTTCATTTCTGCTAAATCAAGTGACTACAGTGTGCAAAAGGTTTTCAACATCAGGTTTCCATACAACCCAGAAAAGCTCCCAGGATGGTAATTTCTTATCTCTATTCTCCCTAAAGGTGGAGTCATCGCATTACTGCAGCATTATTAAAGCCACGCTCTTGGAAGACATTACTGCGGAGGACTGAGGTGCGATCCCTGATATGAGCAGAGATCCCAAAATAGAGAGAATTTACATTCTAGGTTATTCATTTTAAGAATAAACTGCCTCTGACTTTCGACAGGTCTATAGCAGGCAACTGCAGGTCTCTGACAAGCAGCTGGAATGAACGGTATTATTTCTTAAAAGTGTCTGCGTTAGCTAATGGGCTAGGTTCAAAGCAGATCTTTTGTTTGGGTGGAGGGCTTCTCAGTTGTGGAGGTGTTGGGCAGAAGCGCTGGCCAGCAGAGCTACAGTTGCCCTTCAAAAGCTTCCAATCCGCTCAAAGCTGTAAAGACCCTTAGCTGTTACCTTGGAGTCCTGCTTCCCAGAGCACAAGAGATGGCAGTGTCCAACTGTGCATGGAATTGCTTGGACTTGCCTACAACTGTGGAACAACCTTAGGGTGACTGTTATGTAATTCAGTTTTTAATTCTGAACTTAACTTCTTCATACAGCAGATCTGCCAGGAGATGTAAGCTGCAAAATGATTCCCCAGATAACTAAATCTATAGACTTGGTGAATAGAACTAGTTAGTATTCGCTACATAAATGCCGAAGATTACTTGTCAAAAGTGATTTTTGTTTTTTTTGTTTTGGTCTCATTGATATTGAGTCCTCCAGCTGCTTTCAGAGACCATGAGTAGAATGTGAAAGTCAGAACTTGTCATTAGTGAGAGACGCTGGTCTTCACTTTTCTATGGCAGCCGCTAGACAGCCGGCTCATTTAGAGCCCAGGGCATGAACCTGCACATTCCTTTAATGACTGCAGCCGAATGACAGCAACTTGAACATGATCGATGGGCTGCCTGGGGCATGTTTACCTGTGTTGCTGATGCATGCCAGAGATAGCGTCAGTCCAAACCACTGACTCTCAGAAACAGGAATGTTCCAGGAAAGCAATGTTACGGTATTTAATCCACGGGACTCCTGTCGCCTCACATTTTCTCCACAGAAATTAACTAACACTGAGCTGTATAAGTTCGTTGAATTCTATCTGTTTGGAGTCTCATTAATGATTCCTTCAGATTTCAAAAACACATTGCAGATCAAACTGGTGAAATGACCCACCTCCCTTTTCTGAGTTAAATAAGAACAATACAGGAAGGCGCAACACTTAATTTGACCTCAGCAAAACCTTGGTCATAGAGAAAAACAAGCTAATTTCTCATTTCAGTTCTATAGCAATTTCCTATATGGTAGGTAAACTGAGTAGTTTTTAAAGTTCGAGTTTCTTTGGTCATATACAGGAAACACTGAACAAAATAATCACTGAAGAAAAAAGTCATTATTTAATTATATGTCTGATGAAATAAGATTTACATAGAGATCTTAATGAAATATATAATATATATTTCATTAAAATATACAAAGTTTAAAGAAATTTAACATCTGTCCTTTTAAAAAATGTTTTTGTTATTTTGAGACACTAACATTGTCTCCTCGCCCTATGATAATTCCTATGTTTATTTTGCCTATTTCGACCATATTTGGTTCAGTTGCTCTGAATACTAAACATGTTTTCCCCATTTACTCCCTCTAGAATATTCTATTTGTTAATTTCCGGCTCTGTACAAATCCTGTAGAGGGTTATACCCCAGGAGCTCCTGCTTCATATGTCCTGCCTGTGGCTCTTATCAGTAATTAATTTTGGCAGATTTTCTCAGTGAGTTTGTAAGGGTCTTTAAAATCATTCTCAAAACTTTGCTCCAGGCAGCCTCTGTCAAAGTAGACCCAATGATTTATGTACAAGAAAGTAAGACATGTCATTTTTTTTTTCAATCTGAGAAAACTGAATCAACCAAAGAACTGGATTAAGATGGAAAAAGTTAAATAAAATTATAATATTAAATAATTCAGTGTGTCTGCTCATATAGCCATTAGAAAAATGTTTTAATATTTAGTGATATAAAATACTCTTGATATAACTGTTAAATGTACAAAGTATAAAATATTAAAAGTGTGCACAAATAATTTTATAGTCACATAAAAATCTTAGAAGGAAATCTTCCCAAATACTTGCAGCAGCCTCTAGCTGCAGTGTTATTCTCAAAGAAAATTTGCATCTTTATTCCTTTCTGAGTTTTTTAAACTTTCCACAATGTGCATGAATTATTTTATAATGGCAAATTCATTAAAAACTATTAAAACATCACATTTAAAATAGTCAATGTGATTTCACATATTAATATTCAACAATGAATTCTAACAATAAATATGAAAGAAGCATTAGAAATGCACTATGATGTCCTGTTACAAAATCCCACCTATTAAAAGCTTACCTTCTAACTTAGCATATAAAGGGTTAAACCATTTTTATTTTTCCCATTATAGCCTTCAGTCCCCTAAAAACTGAACTAATACCTTCAAAGGGGCGGGGCAGACAGCAACCAAATGAATTAATTCTTAGAATAGAATCTGGGGTTATTAAAAAGACGGATGAGTATGTATGTGTCTTGAGAAGAGTTACAAAGTAAAATGTTAAGGGAAAAATCAAGCTTTAGGAAAAAAAGTCAAAATAACTTACAGGCACAACTAGAATACACATGAGGGAGCATGGGAGGGTGCGGAGAAAGGAGGCAGATGATGTATCCACACTTCCAGAATTATTCAGCCATAACTAGAACTCCTAGCATTAATTCCCCAAATCTTACACAAATGGTTTATGACCCTTGTCTTTCTTTGATCTCCAATTTCAACCACCATTCTTGTGATTCAAAAGATCCACGATACACAAAGAAACAGACTTGCTTCAAACCTAGCCAGTCCTATCAGGCTGGTGCCACATGACCATCCCTTTCCTTCCTACTTGGAAGTCTGGAACTCTACCTACACCACGTGCTTGCTTTCTTTGCCCGGCTGGAAGTCTAATACCCATTTGGTCACTATATCTACATCTGGCTCCCCTCCTGTATATGTGATATCTACAAGGCTTTCTAATACTTTCCTTGTTATGAACTATATCATCGACAAAGACCCAGGTCTACAGATTCCTGGCTTGCACCTTCCTCTCCCCATCCACATGTCCAGACAGTCATTTACTGCTCCTAACATAGTCTGTGGTCTAGCAATGAAAATAGGGGGAAAATCATGCCCTTTTTTTCACTTTCAATCTATATCTGGCCTAACACAAAAAATAAATTTGAAAATCATCAATCAAATAATCCTCATTTTAATTTTAATACATGTAGAAAGTTCAACTTGTGGCACTATGGTCTAATTCTTTTCCTCCCTGATTAAATGAATATAAAGTTCACTAGTCTTTACAGATAATCCTTCTCTATCTTCTCGACCTTTCCTAAAGGTGTTTTAATTTCCTCTTTTTCATGGACGATAATTTTGTCATTACTTTCATAAAACGGTTTTCCAAAATACAGTTGGGAAATCGATTAGTTATATAGGTCATTTCCCACACTGTGTTATCAGAAACTATTGTTGCACATTACAGGAACACTAATAATACTGAGAGATTCTGCATTGCTACGTGGCACTGGAAAAATACCAATTAAGGAAGTGTTTTATAATGTACTCCTTCCCAATAGCATTCTTGTTATACAGAGCTATGTAATTTTAAAATTATAAATGTAGACACTAAGTGAAAATAAAGGCATGCTATCCTCACACATGAGTCAATGTAAATGATCTACATTTTTTTTAGATTTTACATAAGATAAATCCTTTAAAATGCTTTTTTAGTACCTTTATATGGTTCAAACATATACAAAGTCCTCTGTGCAGTAGTTTTGCAGAGTGGGAGCTCAGAAATGCCTTTCTCCTACTTTTCTACATTAAACATAATAAAAAACTGATTAAAAGCAAGAGAATTCTGTCTTACTACCTGAAAATCAGCAATACCCTAAATTGTGGTCCTAAAAATTTCCTCTAAAAGCAATAATGTAAACTTCTGTCCTTGTGGAATATAAAGAACAGGAGAAATTACCGTAGCAATACAGTATCTAAGGTTATAAACACTATAAAGTTTAAGGAATAAGTTTATTGGTATAAATAACTTGGAATTTCATAATATATTGACGAGAGTTTTCTTAAAATTTCACCTACAATTTTTTAATGTTTTATAACTTTTTATATATGTTTGTCTTATCTTTTTAGCTTCATGGCTAACTAACTGAAAGCAATGAAACTCCAAATCTGTGTATCACCCAGGGGAAGCACAGTGTTATGCACATAGCAGGCAATTGATAAACACTATTAAATAAACCCAACAAAATGACACATTTGCATATACTGTTATGTATCTAGAATTTTCTATTTAATCTGTTCATTATTAAGTATATTTCACTGGTAGAATCATGACAAAAAACACATTTATCTGAGCCATAATAATTTACAAAGATCAATATGAGCTCTAAAGGTTTTTAAAAAGTTCCCCATGGAAAAGGATCTGAAATCATAATCACTTTGCTGAATCACTTTGCTGTACTAACCCAACATTGTAAGTTAACTATACTTCAATTAAAACATGGTTTTTAAAGTCCCCATAATTTTTTTAGCTTACATAAGAAGACCCTTTAGATATCAACTCTGGAAGCATGTGATGATCAAAGGAGACATAGGTCAACTGAAGGGAAAGAAATGTATTTCAAAACAAGTGTAGTTTTAGGAAAGCCATGGTTTTCTTAAGAGCAAAGTAGTACACATATTGATTTAAGGTAAAATACATAGGTCAACATTACATGGCATGAGTAAATGTAAATTCTTGTCTAATAGTACAGACCAGCACTGGAACAATTTTTTTTTTTAATGAAAATATGAAAATGAAGATCAGATGACTACTCCCAGGCAAACCACAAGCAAACACGTTGTATTTCTTGCAGTCATGAGGCCACCTCGGGTCTCTCCAGTGATGGGGATGTGAGCCTCTGCCCTGTCCTCATTCTCACATCAGCTTTCACAGTCAACAACAAGCTTTCTCTCTCTCTTTTTTAATTAATTAATTTATTTATTTATTTATTTATTTTTGGCTGCACGGGGTCTTTGTTGCTGCTCGCGGGCTTTCTCTAGTTGGGGCGAGCGGGGCCTACTCTTCATGGCGGTGCGCGGGCTTCTCATTGCAGTGGCTTCTCTTGCTGTGGAGCATGGGCTCTAGGCACACGGGTTTCAGTAGTTGTGGCTCGGGGCTCTAGAGCGCAGGCTCAGTAGTCGTGGTGCACGGGCTTAGTTGCTCCGTGGCATGTGGGATGTTCCCGGACCAGGGCTTGAACCCGTGTCCCCTGCACTGGCAGGCTGATTCTTAACCACTGCGCCACCAGGGAAGTCCCCTCTCTCTCTTTTCTTGATTTGATCTCATTTCCCAGAGTCATTACCTAGGTCTCGACACTAACAATAATTACTTTCAAATTCTTCATTTAAGCACACAGTTCTCATGCTATCACCATACATATTCACTCTGTGAATCCACTGTTCCTACCACTTTTTCTGCCTTTTACCCCTTTTCACTTAGCAGCAATTCCAAAATCCGTCACTATAATCATTTTCTTGCATTCATCATATCCAGTGCCTCTCCACCTCGGCTCAGCCCAGCTCTCCAGACCCCAAAACAACTCAAAACAAACTGACCATGTCTACCTGATGACAGGAGAAGAGAAATACATATGTTTCCCGTACCAAGCCTTCAGACCTCCTGCGGCCATGAACTTTGCCTCTCTCCCATTCTCATAGATGTCTTTGTTCTAAAAGCCATTTCCTCTGCTGGTGCACTGGGTCCCCTTCACTCTCACCTACTCAGTGATTTTCCCACTGAAATTATACCCCTCCCAAGCATCATTAATTTCTTCTGGGTCACTGCCATCATCATAGCAGTATCTCCCAGCCTGAAATCCCTCGGCCCTTCTCGCCCCTTTAGCCATCACATCATTCTGTCTCCTCTTTGTGATGAAGGGTTATCAGTCTCCTCTCAGCTATTTGCTCAAATGATATGATGGGAATCATCACATGCCCAACCTCTGTCCTCTCTTCCTCTTCTGGTGAAGGACACTCACAAGAGAGGGAGTGGGGACTGGGTCCCTCTCTCTTAGAGCCCCATGGGACAAGAGACTTGGTAACTGTTGGCAACGAGACAGATGTGTCTGAAATACAGAAAATTATCCATAGAGTATAGCATAAATCATGGTTCTGTTTATGTTAATATAAAAGTACAAAATTCACCAGCTAAAAAGCAATCAAGATGGGAAATCAGAGCAAAGAAAGAAAAAAATCAATGAACACCTTTTCACTGAGCAATCCATGGCTGCTGTGTGTTCAAACACTTAGGGCTCAGCTTAAAATGTCTAAGTCGTGCCATACATGCTACGTGGGGTGCATTTCATGGTTCATGGTTTGGCATGACTTAAGTTCCACTCCATGGTTATAGAGTAGAATTTATTTCTATGCAATGTCAACTACCAGCCCCAGAACTTCTGTTCTTAGTCTCACTAACAACTTATTCCAATGAATTCTTACTAGACTGAATTTTCTTTACATATCCATTTCTGTTATTATCCTTTATTGTGATTTGCTTAAATAAGGTATGCAATATATTTAATGAACTAGTAATTACATTATGGAACCTATTATATCCAGTCAGCTCAGAATATATGCTTGCTATGATAAAAAAAAAAAAAAAATCACTTCCCTCCTACAGAACTGACGTCCAAGAAGCCAGGACTAGAGTGGTACATAATTGTAATGTCATAAAATATTTTTACTTGAAATTCTCTAAATGAATAAATAGGATTTTTACTCAAGAAAGCTATCTCTTCTGAGCACCAGAAGCACCAGGCAAACGATATTCTTTACGTGAAAAGATTTATAAATAGGTTATACACGTAATTGTTAAGAATCATAGAAGGTATTAATTTCTAATGTCGTTTTTCTTTCATCTCAGCTAATATTTTTTAAAAATATATTTAACTTAGTTTTAACTCCATAAAGGATGGTCTATGCATGAGAAAAAGAGAGGAAGGACGTTTTAAGAATAATTTAGGACAAAAATGTCCCAGTGAAGGAAGAGATTGGTTGTTTGCATGAGGCCACACTAAGGAAGTCCATGGGCTTAGCCGCTTGTTGATTTCTGCCTTCAAACTGCCAGACAGCACACATGGGACCTGACCGCCGCGTCTCTGATTTGGACGCTCCCACCTGCTCTAATTCAGCTTCCCAAGACATTTTCATTCCTCCTCACATTACTTATCTGCCACAAAGCATCTCACCTTTACTGTCCAAAAATGAGCAATGAATTTATTTTAATAATTAGAAAAAAACTCTTCACAGTAAGTTTTTATTAAATTCTCATCAAGGCTTTGGAGAGGCCATTTTATTTACTGTAATGTATTTTTCCTTTAAGTAGATTATCCACTCTCTCAACTACAGACATCACTATTTAAGCTGACGGACTATTTCCTATTATCCAAACCCAATTAATATTTCTTCCAGTCTCCCAATTATCTTCCCCTTTTTTGATACACTTCCTGACCCTCTAAGTCCTCTATGCCCATTCCTACCTCTGTCCAAATGTAAACGTGTATGGCAAGAAATCTAATAATTTGGCTTATTTCCTTGTACACTTTTCTAGAGGCTCATAAACATGTACAAACAAAAAATATGTTCACTATTTCGCTATTTAAAAACAGGATAATACAATACTATACCATTCCTTTCTAAAATCTTCATGGATTTTTTTCAAAGTTTAGATATATATCTAACTCACTTTTATTAATAACTGCATAGAAAGGATATATCTTTTATATGGAGGATTTTATATAAAGGAGATACCATTTTTAAAACTTTTCATCAATCAATACTGTTCTTTTTTTTTTTTTTTTTTTACTATCCCAAATAATTCTGCAATACATACTCATACTTAATACCTTATGTTCTAGGTCACTCATTTCTATAGAACCTATGTCTAAGCATGACTAATCAAAGGCTATGAAGTATTTCAAAACCCAACTCACAGCAACATACCATTTTACAAAAAGATTACAGTAAAGCACATTTTCATTTGGAATGAAAAAGAATGTGAATTTCCTCAAAATTTAACTGTAGCTAGCTTATAATATATACTGTTTTTTAATGTTTGTCTATTTGGTAGATTAAAGAAAATCATGTTTTCATTCTGAATTTTATGTCCTTGATTGGCACATTAGGGTGAAAAATATTTGCATATGTTTATTGGTTGTTTGCATTTTTCTTCTCTGAATTTCCTGTTGATATTTTTTGCCTAGTTTTCTATTCCTTTGTCTTTTTCTCATCAACATTAGGAAGTCTTAATATATTAATTATATCAACATTTTGTCATATTTGTGACACGTTATTTCCCGTGGTCTATTTTTAACCTTTTTTATGTTAAATTATTCCTTGCTATTATTGTTGGTATTCACACTGCCAACTGTACCAACCATTCATGTATGGCTTCTGAGTTTCCTGCACGTACTTTAGAAAGCCTTCTCCACCTCTAGGTTGTATGAATATTTTCCCAATGTTTCTCCCATCAAGTCTATAGTTTTATTTTGACAGTTACATTGCTTTCCCTTTGAGATTTATTTCTGAATATATTGTGAGTTAAGGGCCTTAATTTTCTTCCAGATGTTTAGTCAGTTATGCTAACACCATTTCCACCACTGCTTTGTACTCAACTGAGATACTGTGAAATGAGTCAGGCTCCTCTATATTTTTTAATCTGTTCTGAATCTCTAGTTATGTCCTAGAGAGATTATTCTTTCTATTTGGGGCCAACTGGACACAACTGTATGTTTAGTAAGGTAAAATATTTCTTTTTTTTTTTTAAACATCTTTATTGGAGTATAATTGCTTTACAATGGTATGTTAGTTTCTGCTTTATAACAAAGTGAATCAGTTATACATATACATATATCCCCGTATCTCCTCCCTCTTGCATCTCCCTCCCTCCCACCCTCCCTATCCCACCCCTCCAGGCTGTCACAAAGCACCGAGCTGATCTCCCTGTGCTATGCGTCTGCTTCCCACTAGCTATCTATTTTACATTTGGTAGTATATATAAGTCCAAGGTAAAATATTTCGATCAAAATTTTCCCTGCAACTCTCACATATTTATGCTTCCATATGATCTTTAAAATAGCTTGATCCAATTTGCCAAAGAAACAGTCAGCCACAGAATCCTGAGTACAACTGCCTAAATGTTACATTAATTTGGGAGACAGTAATATTGGTATGGTGTCAAGCTCGTCTACACAGGACTGTAGCATGCCTTGTCCTTTATTCTCAATTCTTTTATGTGCTTTGATAAAATACTATAGTGTTCATCAGATGGGCCTGGTTATCTTATCAAATTTATTCCTCGTGTTTTACATTTTGTCACTGCTCTAAAGCTAGTGGCCTAGCAAGATTTCCAGACCATGACAGAATAAAAATCCATGACCTAACCCAGCTATATAACAAAGCAGTATTTGGAGTATAAGAAGTATCATGAACTTTTGCTCCCCTTTTCCATTACCCCTGAAAAATAATCAGAAAACTCTCACAGGTAGGCTATTGGAAGCAAACTAATCAAGCAATACAGCCTGGGCCTCAACCCAATTTCCTGCTTACTTACCATTTTCACAAACTAGATTATCCAATCAATCTATTCGACTCTCCTTTGTGAACCTGCTTTTGCTTCACACTTTCTTGACCTAGTGACACAATTCTGAATGACAGCATCATTGATCCTTTCCATCAATGAACCTTTCCTTAGCTACTCTTTGATAACTTGAGCATCTACCTTTACCTAAATCAGTCCCCATTTATTAAACAAAATCAATGTCCTCTAGGAAAACTGAGTCCTTCTACTAGTTGAGTCCGTAATTGCCGCATTTAGTCTATTGCTCTGTTGAGAGGTTCCTGGGATCAGTGAAGTTATGTCACTCTTACCCCACTGCTGCTGCTAATTCAGCATCCCTGAATCATATAATTCAAACACAGCATGCTTTTGCGCTTAAAAAGAATATTGATTTGCATTCTAGCTCATGGTAAGCAAAAGAAACAAATTAAAAATTTTTTATTTTCCAGCTTTCTTTAATCATTTATTACATTTTAATTATAAGAAACATGAATTTTATGAAACTATTACTTTTAAATCTAAGACTTCAGATTTATCTGCTTATTCATTTTTATGGCAAAGAAACGGTCGAGGAAGAATCATTTAGACTACAGCTTTACAGGAAAAGTTCTCAAATGCATTCTTCCAGAGCCATCTTGGAAACACTGGGAAAACAAATTTGCTTAGGCCCACAATGATACGATATTCATCTGCTCTCACTCTTACCAGTTTGTTAGCGTCATGGATATACTTTGAAATTTTATTAAACTTTAGGTTTCTACAGACCAATTATTTGGCTTCACACATTTAACAGTATTAAACGTCAGGTCCATCACTTAATCTGCCAAAACTTCACCTATAGGATTTTTGACTGCAATTTTCGTTTTTGTTCCTGTAGAATATTTTTTCAAGGAAAGCTGCCTAAATCTCAAATAAAAACGGAGTCAAAAGCTATTATAATCATACGTGAATAGCAATTGTATAATGAATACCAACATTCTGCTAGAAAACCATGATTTTCATCCCAACATAATTAAATCACCATCTTTCATCTGGAAAGAATGATGTTTACAATGTCCCCACGTGTATGTCAGAAAAGTGGAATGTTTCTACCTGTTCTTTGACCGAGGCGAGGATAGCAGAGGTGGTCTCTGTCTCTGAGCCATCCCCATTGGAGGTGGTGAGGCCAGGGCTCAAGGAGCTGGTCTTCTCCGAGGCTGATGGAGGCTGGTCTGGGACAGGCATAGCTCCTGCAATGCAAGAGGACACGCTCAGTGCCATTGGATATTGGCCCTGTAAACAGACGTAACTATCAGGCAGCTCTAAGAGGTACACTTTGGCAAGATGGAAAGTATGAACTACAGAGAAAGCACGTGACATAATTGTAGAAGGAGAAGCAAGCAAATAGACAGTCTCTCCTATATCCACCCCGACCAAATTCCAAAATACGCTCACAACTTTGTGTCTTGTCTTTGAGGTAAATGGAGGAAGAAATGATGAGATAGAAAAGGCAAGTAAGATGAGAAAAAACAGAGGGATAAAGAAGTAAAGATAAAAAGCTCGTCAAACTACCATTTTCTATCTGATTTAGATACATTTATTACTTGTGCACTGACATACTTTCACCTCAAAAAAAAAAAAAAACCTAAAGATATTCTCCTCGATATGAAAATCACACAAAGTAAGTGATCAATAATTTATAAGTAATTAAGAAACACCACAGTTGACATAAGAACCTCGGCTGGTATTGTGAAATATAGTAAATGGCTAGCCTACTCCACAAATATTTGCTGAGTTCTTAACTCTGAGATCAACAGCAGACAAGAGCTGCAAAGCTGGCGAGACTCATTGGCCACAGTTTATTGTCTGAGTTCACTGATGAAAGAAAGGAGAGACTCAGATAACATCAGCCCACTTCATAAAGGGACAGACATGTATGGGTTAAAAACAGGACTCTCAGAAGTTATTTTTTCCACTGTACTTCTCTTTCTCACACAAATAAATATGACTGAAGTATCTGTCACATGTATTACTTAGCAATGGTCATCAGCAGAGGAAGTAATAAGTAACTCAGGGCAATTTTTACCCAGGCACAACAAAAATCACTGTTCAAATAAAAGGCTGGCAGTAGATCAAGGTTATTTTCTTGCCTTAAGCTATTATATTACATGTCCTTCCAGGAACCATTGCTGTGTGAATGTTAAAAGGTATCTCCTATTATACTGTATCTGAGCATCCTGGGTTTCAAACTAAGCAACATAATTTTCTTCACAGCCCTTGTACTATGTTATTAGCAGCATTTAGTTAATAATTTAGGGATATGCAAACCCCAAAGGGCTCCAGTATAGAATTTTCCTTTAAATATATGACAAAAACGTGGTAACCTAATGTTCTCATTGGACATTCCAATTTAGTTTTGACTTGTTTTTATTTTTTGAAGTTCCTTATAATATTACTAATGGGGATTAGAATATCATTGGAAAAATAAATCTGTTACAAACATAGAATATATGGGAGGATTTGGGCAAATGACATTAACAAGCAGAATGCAAGCAAAGGATAAGGATCAAGTGAAATATAATTTGGCCAAATGCAACCATGGCAAACAAGTGGAAAGTATATTAGGTGATGGATACCAACAGGAGGAAAGAAAGAGGTTTAGGTAATTATGATGCTGGGGGTGGGAAATTAAAAATAAAGTACTTTTGTGTGTTCAGTTTACTTTCATATGTGGTTTTCTAATTTGATCAAGCCTTATAATCACAAGGATGGACATAAACAGACCAGCAAATGTCATGCCTGGTAAAACAGCCTGAAAGGCATGTCCTTCTATTTAGGGGAAGTTTGGGAGATGGGAGAACAGGGCAGGGGAAGAAAGAAAGAAGAAAGGAAAATGGCAGTTCTTGAAGAAAGAGTCACCTCTGGTCATTAGGGGAGCCCCCCCTTGACCGTGCATCTCCACCTACATCCATGGCAGGGGCCTCCAAAGGGCACTCTACGTAAGAACAGCCTTACGCTGAGAAAAAAGGGTTCTTACATACCTCAAATTATTATTTTAACTTCTGTGGTTTCTAAATTTTATTGGGCTGATTTGAATTCAAGCTCTGGGCCAGTATTATTATCAACACAATTTTTCAACAATGAAATTGTCTGAGGTCCCAAAGTTATTAAGTAACATAAGTGGACCTAGAACTCAAGTTTTCTCCCTTTTTTTCCCTATTTTAGTGGGCTTTGATGTTTCAGCCTATTTCCCATACCTTCTATTGCCTTCTAAATGCTGTCTACACACCGATTTCTATAAAATGTAACTCTTAAAAGTATGACAGTCACCTGTCATCTTAAGATATGGGATTTAATAGGCAACAAATCAAAGTATATCCTTAGGCACTTGACAACTTTGACCCACAGAGTACAAGCAATGATTCAGTTTGTTTATATGCTCCCTCCTTCCCCCTGATCGCAATAACAGAAAGAGAAGTGAAATCTTTAAGGCTTTTCCCACCATAGAGGCACTGCTACCCAAGGCAACCTCTATGTCCTAGTGAAAATGACTTGGAATAATTTCCGTGGTTCGTAATTTTTAACATCCAGATTTAATTTAACCATTGGTCATCACTACGTATGGGTGGTAAAGACTGTCAGCCCTCCACTTCCAACCTTCTTAGCTGAGAGCTTACAGAAAAGAGGGAGTGCTGGGTAAATACTGACAGAACCAAGCCCTGGATTGCTAATAAGTATAAAAAGCCTTAAGCCTTCAGACTTTGCAGCCTACGGTTAAGTACTTCAGTCTTAAACAGAGCTAATCCATTAAATATTAGTAATTAATCTATTCTAACTCCAGGAAATCTGTAGAATGTAGAGAGACAAAAAGAAAAAAAAGAAAAAAAAGAAAAAAAAGGAAAAGCAACCATTAGTAATTCTGCCATCCCAGATAAACATATTTACTTTGGTATTTTGGTATAGGTTTTTTCCTTTTTTTTTTTTTTTGATTTGACTTATTTTGCATAATGAACTTTACATAATGGAGTATTAATGTAATATTTTTGATTTTTAAAAAATTTTTCACTCAGCAACATTATCATGAACTAGTTCTTACATCAGCAAAAATTGTTATATAGTTTAATGATGTAATAAATATTTAGTATTCAATAATTGTATGCATCATAATTCACTTATTTTTTATCATTTTACCCATTTTTACATTTCTGACATTTTCGATAAATTCCCAAAAGTGTTACTTGATGGAATGAAGAATCTGCACGGATTTTGAGAGCCAACAGCAAATCAACATACCTGCCCACCAGCAGTGTCATGAGAATGTCTCCTCCCCAAAAGGATGACAACACTGGCCTTTATTACCCTGTCTTGCTTTCACCAACTTGATATAGAAAAACTTATCTCTTTGACTTTGTTTTTATTTTACCACGAATACAAGAAATATTTTCCCACAGATTTATTCCTCCTACATACAATACCCCTTCACACCCTTTACACGATTACTGTGTAAGAAGTCTTTCCATATATGTAGTCGAATGAGAATCTACAAACACCCAAATTGCATGTTAAACAGACTCATCATCAGCATGAGAAAAAGAGACAACATGAAGGAACCATAATGTCAGATTTTGGGTGGTTTATTCTCTAGCAGAATTTGCTACTCACATGTTCTAGGTCTAGAAAATACAAAACAACACAACTAGCCGCCCCTGGGCCCACGTTACACTGCTCTACACTCTCACATGCAGGAGCTGTGTTATGGGCAGAATTGTGTCACCTTCCCCTCCTTCACTGCCGCCCCAAATCCATAGATTGAAGCCCTAACTCCTACTGTGACTGTATTTGGAGATGGTGCCTTCAGGGAGGTCACTAACGTTATATGAGGTCATAAGGGTGGGGTGCTAATCTGAGAGGACTGGTGTCCTTATAAGAAGAGCAGTCCAGGGACCAGGAATCCGTGCTTCCACTGCAGGGGGCACGGGTTTGATCCCTGATTGGGGAACTAAGATCCTGCATGCCAAATAAATAAATAATGAGTAAATGGTAAATTAAAAAAAAAAAAGAGGAAGAGGAAGAGACACCAGAGCTTTTCTCTCCACCACATGAGGACACGGAGAGAAAGTGACCACCAGGAAGGGGGTTCTCACCAGAAACCTCCGTGGCTGTAGCACCTTGATCTTGGACTTCTGGCCTCCGGAGCCGTGGGGAAATAAATGTCTGCTGTTTAAGTCACCCAGTCTGTGATATCATGCCATGGCGGCCCAAACAGACTGATACAAACAGGGTTAGATCGTTCTCAGCTTCCTTTCCCTTAATTACCTCCGGGTGGGCACGGGAGGCCCGGGAATCGCGAGAGTAGCAGGGTGGTACTATTTAGTGCAGCCCTCTGCTAACACACTCATCCCAGATGAACTACAGGTGTCGAGATAAGGCACGGACTGCTTCAAATCAGCACACCTGGATAAACCAAAGCTTACAAAAAGATGTGTGCCCGTGCTGTGAAATAAGCCTGGAGAACAAAGCACTAACTTAAGAACATCCATAGTACGACCACTTTCGTAGACAATCTGATAAGAAACTCAGGAAACTTGGTTAGGATGACAGTAATAGCAAAATCAGGTAGTTCCCGTATACAGAGACTCTTTTTCAACTTGAACTCTTATATGCATATGTAATAAGATTTTGTAAGGTCCAAATATATGTTCTAAACCTTTATTCCCCAAACATAGTCACTATGAATTTACACTAGGTAACATGTTAAAATCGCATCTGCGCTTAGAAAGGCTAAACTCTCTTGCTCTCAATTCAATGTTATATTTTATTGACCTCCAACACACAGAAGGAAAATAAATCCTTATTTTATTCTGTAATTCAAACCTGTTCCTTCTTTAGCCACTTCTGCCTAGCAACTGATGACTTTGACACCAAAATAAAGCCATCTTCAAAAAATAACTGATGAACCGTTGTGTCACACAATCATCTAATTCAGTGACAAACCCAGCATTCTCGTGCCAGCATTACTGGATCTCCTCCTCTCTGAGTCAGAAACAAGTTCCTTTCGCCATGATACGGTCTTTGTTCCTCTTGAGCTGCCCACCCCCAATCTGTAACCCAAAACCTCTTATCCTTTCAATTATACTCTGCTGTCATGGAGACCTGTTTTCTTTTTCCTCCTAGGTTAGCAAGTCCTACCTGCTTCAAATTCCAGAGTCTCCAAATTCCTTGCATACAGTGGGACTCACTAAGTATTTTTTTTTACATTGATAACAAAATGTTACTTTATTTACACATATTGTTTTTTAAATACAAATGTCATATGTTTAATTCATTTTTTAACATCTTTATTGGTGTATAATTGCTTTACAATGGTGTGTTAGTTTCTGCTTTATAACAAAGTGAATCAGTTATACATATGCATATGTCCCCATATCTCCTCCCTCTTGCATCTCCCTCCCTCCCACCCTCCCTATCCCATCCCTCTAGGTGGTCACAAACTACCTAGCTGATCTCCCTGTGCTATGCGGCTACTTCCCACTAGCTATCTATTTTACGTTTGGTAGTGTATATATGTCCATGCCACTCTCTCACTTTGTATTTCATTAGCTAGACTTGCACTGTCCAATACAGTAGCTCCTAGCAACATGGGGCTATTTAAATTTAAATAACATTTTAAAAAGCCAGTTTATGAGTTGCACTATTCACATTTCAAGTACTCAACCGCCACATGTGGCCAGTGGCTACTGCACTGAACAGTGAAAATACAGAAGAATTCCATTATTGGAGAAAGCTCCCTTGACGGCCTTGATCTATACCCAATTGACCCTATAGTCAATTCTCTCATGTAATCTTTCATCTTTGGCTTTAGTCATGGGCAGTAGAAGATGGAAGAAGTGGTCAGATTATAATTATATTTTGAAGTGAGAACTGCCAGGATCGTTGATAGACTGCATGTGGTACATAAGACATAGAGAGAGGAGAACAGGTGATTCCGGGATTTGGTCTGAGTGGCCACCAGCCAAGGTGTCCACACTGCAGGTGGAACAGATTTGGGGCGGAGGAAGGTGACCTGGCCTGAAAAATTATAACCTCAAATACATATACCTGTGAGTCTTCTTTGCTGCTGACATCTGGACAGCACACAGCAGCTCTAGCCAGAAACCACACTCTTATGTGAATGAGGGAATGTAAAGATTGATGATTTCCAAATACTGCTTCTTTCCCCTTCAGCCAGGTCCCTTTTCACTTTTTACTTTACAGTTGCTAGAAACTTCTAGAACTTTTCTCTTCTTCCCTCACCTTTAGACTATGGCTTCAAGACTCTCTGCTATTAACTTTCTTGACTTCTTGCCCTCACACCAAACCAGCAAGCAAAACTCATGTTGCCACACCTAGCCTTACTCCCTTCTCATGAGTCCCACCCTCTTCAAGACAGTCCCCCTTCTATGTTCTAAAACACAAAAATATTAGCAAATGCTGACTTTTAGCTTTACCCTCAACATTAGGCATCATTTTCATAACTGGCCATCACCTTCCACCCAAGTAGATAATGAAACTGGCCATTAGAATACTCCAAATATTATCATTTATATATGTATCTATATATAATACATATGCAATTTAATATTTTAAAACTGAACGTAATTAACATGTTGATCTTATAACCTTCCACTCCACAGGCAACATTTAAAAGACTATGATTATGTGAAATGGAAGAATAAGCCTAAACATCCCATTAACATTAGGGTACAGGGAATGTGTGAATTAGTATGAACTAATGACCTGAACAACACTATGGAACACCTCATTTGTGTAACCACTCTGGTCACCAAAATTGCAATTCTGTATCTGTAACTAGCATGTCACTACCAAGAGAAATAGGCATAGCATCATTCTCTCTCAGATGCACGCTACACACATAAAGATATACCCATCCTTGCTCCTTCCTTTTAAAGAAAACTGTAAAATTTCAGCTTCTCCTAATAACATAAACAATATCATAATTAAAATTTGTCAAAACTCAATACAATTAGGGCAGAAACTCAACCTGTCTTGGTCGATGTTAAATTTCCCACATCTAGCTCAGCATCTAGTGTATAGCAGCCAGTTAATAAATATTTGCTGAGTTAATGCATGAACTATTACTATAAAATCAGTAGTGGTTGCTCACTAGAGCACGTAATATAAGTAAAACGGGCTTTGCATTAAGAACGTTTCTCTAAATGATATTTGAAATGACACCTTATTATTTCGACTCAAGAAAGCTGCTCTTCCCAAATCCTAGAACGAGTGTAAGGCTTTTGCCTTAATGCACTAGCTGAGAATGTATACCCTGGGCTGTTGGTTCTAAGACAAGGACCATCCATCGAGCACACTCTGGGGCTTCTAGGACTTGATACTTGCAACCCACAACTTGCAAACAGAATCTGGCAAAAGTTATGGAGCACACCACGCAAGGATGGGAAGAAGCACTGAGCCATATTCAGAACATGCAACTACAGGGGCACCAGCAGGCAAAGCCAGGAGGTGGAGAAATGTCCGATTCTACCTGATAAGTTGGGGATAAGGTGTGAGATAGCCATGGAGTCAGAGACACAAGGTCATTGGTTGCTGTGGCGGAAGATGTATGATGGCAGCGTGGAGAGCTGTTGAGTTCTGAATGCTGAGTCCATGTGTCAAACATGACAGGACTCTTTTACCTGTATTCAGAAAAGAGGGAACAGTAGGAGGCTGAGCCTAACACGGAAGGTCAGGAAATCCATTATGAGTCACCGCGTGCTCTATTAACTGTTGAGGAAAATGGGACCAACTGAAATATCACCACAGACTTAAGGCCCACCTGTATGATTATTCTTAAGGACCTGAATTATGTCTGAAGGTAAAAAAGAAAGCTTCTGTGGAGACCACGGGGCAAGGTGGCATAGCAGTGCTCAGGCCTGGGGGAGGCACACACACAGGAAAGTTCTAGCAAAATGAAGTTGGTGAGGACAGGAGAGGGTCTTCTCTTGGCTCTTTTCTCTCAGTAACTCACAGTCTTGTCTTCTAAAGCATCATCTCAGGCATCTTCATCTAGTCTTAACAAACACTCTATCAACACTTAATACCTTAAAAAAGTATTGAAAAGGTTGTACTCGTGACCAAGGAGTCAGCCGATGAGGGTGAGTCCTTGGCCCTCCTGAGCCCTGTCCCAGCCAAGCTTGTGACCTGAGATGCCAAAGCCCACACAGGTAAAGCAAGGGGCAGGTACCTCAACCTCCTACACGTGTGTCTCCCGACAGGTAAGATTGTTTAGTGACATCTGGCAGATTCCTCAACTGCAAGCAGGGTCCCCTCAGAACCCAATGAGTAAGAGAAAAAGCTGAAGGAAGGTTGGGGTTTGACTAGTGGACATTGGAAAGGCCAGGGGTTCCTGGCAGAGAGGAAAGGACCAGAATAAATCTATAATGTGAGATAAGATGAGCAGGAAGGGTAAACACCTGGGCTGGGATTCAGGCAGTATCGGGGTGAGCCTGGAAACACAGAGAGGGGGGTAATTGGGGGTTGCTGCTGGGCTGGAGGGAGATTCTTGATTGTAAGAAGTTTGGCTATGACCTGGAATTTGATGGAGATCATGAACTTAAACTTGGTAATTTTAAAAAACAAATGATTTGTCGCATCTATTACATTCACAAGTGACTTGAGACATTTTCTACAACTGTTGGTGGAATCCCGGTGGGCCAGTACACCAAGACTGACAACCTTTGTTTTACACGTGAGTTTCCAAAGGCTTCACATGGTCCATTTCTTCTCACTGAACACCATCCACACCTCTTGGGTAAAGCCATGCACACCTGACATTGGGTATGCAAATAATGACTCAGATGTTTTCTCCCGCGAGTTCACACGTAATATCCAAATATCGCACTACCTATTACAAATGTTTCCCTGAAAACCCCACCAATGCACCAAATTCGGCGTGACCTCTCATCTCTCGCCTGGACAGCCACAAAAACTGTCCAAATTGTCTGGCTTGCCTGCAATAAATAGTGCCTCGCCCAATCAAACTCCTGCACTATTTATTGGGAGAGTCAACTTTCTTACCATCAATCTGATTATGACACACCTTTTTTCTAAATTGAGTTGAATGGATCCCAACACCTAGGACAGAGGTTTCCAACACCTACAGAGACAGGAAATGTATGTTATATCATGACTCCCACATCTTAACTGAAACAAAATTTCAGGAAATATAAAACCTTAAAACATGGGATGCACCATATTTCTATTCTATTTTATTCCATTTCATTTAAAAATCCTAATGGTCACCCACTAAACTGATGGCTACAAGAGAGTTTGGAGACCAGTGACCTGGAGGATGGAGTGAAATCTCCTCTGCCTGACGTAGGAGGCTGTTGTTGCTCCGGCCAGCGTTCACATCTCCATTCTCAAGCCCGGCTGCTTCTCCCCTCACACCTTATACCACAGATACCCTGAGCTTCTTATAGTTCCAAATACGTCTTATCCAATCAAACTCTGCACACGCAGATTTCTCTCCCTGCATGTTTTTATCACCTCTAAGATTTTGTTTGGCTATTAAACTCTCTTCCTCCTTCATAATTTCCCACAAGCATTTCTTGCTCTCCGCAGCCTTTCTGAACCACTCCACAATCTGAACCACTTCCTCCTGACTGCTACTTGTATAACTAGAACCTCCCTCAAGCAGTGCCTTTATCACAACGAGCTGTCATGATCTTACCTCTTCTGGGATTTTTTAAAACTTCGAATGTCTTTAAAATTGGGATGCTTCTTTACGTGACTGTTGGCACCCTTTTCCTTTAAGTCGTTTGGGATGGATTTTGTGTCACTTGCCACTAAAAGTTATTAAATCAATGATACACTTCTCAGCATCTCAGATTTATGGAAATACCCTTTATTTTACATTATATATCTCCTAATTAGGTCATGAATTCTTTGAGCACAGAAACTGTCTTATTCATTTTAACAACCTCAGTACCTAGAATAGTTCCCAGTAAAGAGTTGGCATCATTTAATGCTTAGTGAATAAGTTATAATGAAAGAATATTTATAATATTCTTGGCATCATCAGCCCTATTTAAAATTGTCAGGGAATTTTACTCTTACAACAGTGATTGGTACATAAATGTCCTATAAATCTTCCTGGGTTTATAAAATAAAAATATTCAAATTAATGAGCGTGGGTAATATATAATATTAAAGTAGCCAAACCATATCTATTTCTCCTAATCATACCTGTGTCTGCATTTACAGTGGGAATATATCTGGATGAAATTAATTATTTCAATTTTAATTATTATAAAAACAGTATAAAATTTTAGGGCTCCTCTTTACGAAAAAACAGATACTGACCCTACTTCTAGAATCAATAACCATCCTAGCTCTCCCAGACACCACAAATACGTGTTAACAGTTGATTTCATGGGTTTACTAGGCTACAGAGACATTTCTCTTTGTGCCAGAGAAAGAAAGTCTGAGATTCTGCAAGTATAGATCCATCACAGTAATAGTAAGTTCAACAGAAATTGCAATAGGTAAAATATTTTAGATTTTGACTCCCCCTTAATAGGAGGGGAAGTTCTAATATATTCTATAATAAAGAGGCTCAGTGGTAGAGCGACTATTCTTTTGGCTGAAATTTCACAGTATGCTGAGCGCAGCTCCTAATCCAGTGCTCGTCCCACATCACACACAGTGACTTCCCAGAAAATACTGTCGTTGCCAAATGTCCCAGGCACTGGGGTTCCCCTTAGCACAGCTTCTGAGGACTTACCATCCATCTCCTACATCGTATCTGTGCAAGAGGCTGAACAACGTCTAAGCTTATAAGCAAAGACAACCTGGCTTCCCAAATATTCTCGTTAATAATATTTTACACAAACATGCAGTTTTCCATTTTATATTTCTTTGCTTAATCATAGATTCACAAGATGAAGTCTGGTACCCAAAAAAAAAAAAAAATCATACTCTAAAGCCAGTGCACAACAATTTACTGTGAAGTACCAACTCTGACTGTCACAATCTATTAAACAAGTCCCCAAATACCACCCACACGCTGGCTTGCAACGTGGTCTCACTTCATAGTACTTGAAAGTGTCTACTCAAATTATGGCAATTTGCCCTTCACATTGATTCCAAATACGTATCTGCCACTTCACAATTTCTCAAGATACTGGAGCTCAACCACGCATTTTTTTTTTCCGGAATTACTATCAATGGGCATTCAAGGACAAAATCTCACACCGTAAATAGATATCTGTCCTCCTTAGCCGATATAGTTAACCCACTGCAGCAGGGAAACTGTCAATCAGTATTTTATATTTAACTATAGAACACAGCGTTTCAGCTACTCCTATACAACTTTAGGTGTTAGCACAGACTTGGAAATTTTAAAAATAAATCTCTCTACTGTCCTTAAAAGAACAAAAATAAAACAAAACCTAAATACAGCCATGATCATTTCTGAAAGTTGCCAAGATATGTTGACATTTTTTACCTACAGACAGAAATTTTAAGTGACATTATTAGCTTATTACAGCACACAACCTCAAGAAAAAAAAGTAAAGCTTTGCTTAGAGAATTAAATCTAAATTAGATGTGTACAAGAGGTTTTTATTGTACTTGTGAAGGTTATACAGTAAAGAACCTTTCTTATTTTTGTATTTATATTCATTAAATATTACATATCAGGGGTTTCAATATCTTTGGTATGGGATCAATCAATATTTTAAATGGATGAACGATTGGATATATGAAGAGGAGATTACCAATCCCCAGCCCTACTTCTGCCAATTTGTTTTCTGTTTTCTAGGCTCTGTTTCTATGAGATCAGTTTTTTTTAGATCCACATATAAGTGATATCCTACAGCATTTGTTTTTCTCTGTCTGACATCTCACTTAGCATTATGCCTTCCAGGTTCATTCATGTTGTTGTGATGGCAGGATTTCCTTCTTTCTCACGGCTGAATAATATTCTATTGTACATATGTACCACATCTTCTCTATCTATTCATCCACGGATGGGCACAGGTTGTTTCCGTATCTTGGCTACTGTGAATAATGCTGCAATGAACATGGGAGAGCAGATATTTCTTTGATATCCTGTTTGCTTTTCCTGATATATACCCAGAAGTCGGATTGCTGGATCATAAAGTAGTTCTAGAGTTTTAATTTTGTGACGAACCTCCATACCGTTTTCCATAACGGCTGCACCAAATTACATTTGCACAAACAGTGCCCAAGGGTTCCCTTTTCCCAACATCCTCCGCAGCACTGACTATCTCTTCTCTTTTTGATGATAGCCATTCTGACAGGGGTGCGGTGTTACCTTGTGGATTTGATTTGTGTTTCCCAGATGACTAGTGATGTTTCGTGCCTTTTCATGTACCTGCTGGCTATTTATATATCTTCTCTGGAAAAAAGTGTCTATTCGGCGCCTCTTCCCATAAAATTATATTTTAAATTGTAGAATAAATACAGCAAACAAAAAGCTGATTCCAACCACAGAGAAACATGAGTCATCTTTCACTCTGTGACTTTTCAAGTGGGTGTTATTATGTTTCTCTTATAGCACTTTATCCACCGTACTGAGATTACAGATAAAAATTCTGACCCTCACAGCAAACGTAAAAAGTAGTTACTAATAACTTCATTTCATGAGTGTAGAACAATGAGACTCAGAAAAAATAAATAGCAAGTCCAGTCTCAGAGGTAAGAAGTCAACAGGGATCGAGGATTTTAACCCAAATACCTGATATCTTGTCATATCCTTTTGATTAGACCTCAGGATTCTCAATGTTTGAATGTAATAGTTCTTTTACATTAAAAATCTGACTACCAAACAATACTCATCAGTTACAGGGAAGATTTATTTTTTTTTTAATTTTAGATAAATCCTTAGGTTTTTGTCACTAAGGTACCAACTACTCTTGAGATCTTGAAAGTAGAATGTCACCTTTTTAAGTCACCATTATGTCAACACCTTTTTAATATGTTATGAAGTCCATCATGCGCTAAAAGACTCAACTTGTTCAAATCTCCAAGGGAAAATTTCAGCAAAGCTGTTTGAAAAATTTTCTCTATATGTTCTGTGATTGTACGCAATCACATCATATTTTAAATCTCAGATATGAGTAAATAGGATTGGTATGATGATGTCATATTCCTGATTTAAAACTGATATTTAACATTTAAAAATACATCTGTATCATTTTTCGAGTATACTTTTAAAAATGATTTCTTTCACAATTAGTTCCTTCTATGTATGGGGAAAAGTCTCTTTCTAGCATTAGGTTTCCCACTTTCTACTTCTTCTTTCTCCTTTTCCTAAATATTTACAATATCTCCCAAGGTCAGTAGTTCCCACTCTCTAGTACACAAATTATTCCTGAATAAAATGCCAAACATTTTGATATTTAGTTGTTATAAAATTAGTCAATTAAAAAAAATTAGTCAATTATAAGAGTTCAAATATAGACAAATTTAAAGAAAATGAGCATAACCCTTATAAAATGAAATTGTGGTTTTATGTCCAGAGAGAAAAATAAAATTTTTGCCACTTAGGTAGGAATTTTGTACTTTTTATGGGGTAATATTTCGGTGTTTGTATTGGTCTTTCTGGAGGGAGAGGTCCAAGAGTAAACTTGATTACAATCTTTTATATCTTTATATTGTTGACAAACTTTCACTATCTCCAAAAGATAACTGATAGATGAAATTTCAATCAAAGATGATGTTATTTTTTAAAGGGTGAAAAAAGTTTTTAAGTTCTAGCTAATGTGAAAACCTTATTAAACTGTAGGGGTTATTAAAAGCATAGTAACAAGTACTGGAAATTGAATTTTTTATATCCAAATGTCCAAGAGACTTAAAAAAATAAAATCTACCTAAAGATAAATCAACATGGTATTTATTTAAAAATCTCAATTATGTAAACACTGTAGGTATATAGAATTTGGTTAGAAAAACCATAAATATTTAACTACAAAAATTTTCTCTTACATTTATCTTCCCTACAATAAAGTTTCCTATCAATTACTTTCTGTGTCTTAGATGAAAAAGCAATAAAAAATGCATATCAGTGTCATACCCAACCTGGCAGGTATACAAAAGAATATTATCTATAAGTGGATGGTTGTACAAATGAGGAAATAGCTATGAAGTTATATTTAAAATTTTAAGTTACAATTGAATAAATATGTTTTACAAGACAATATCATAAGCATATTAATGCATACTTACTGTGTACTAGGCACTCTCCTGAGCTCTTCACCAGTATGATGAATTACTACAACAACCCTATGCTGCACTTCTATTACTATCCCCAACTCCCGGATGGTGAAACTGAGGGAGGTTAACCTCCCTAAGTTACCAAGGGAGGAGCTACTGTTTAAAGCTACACGGCCTGTGGTTCTCAATCACAATACTGTCCTACAAATCTATAAGATGCCTCAATGCTGGTACCAATTTAAAAAGCAGTTCATTAATTTAAAAATAACTCACTGACCACAAAGTGTGCCAGGCCCACTACTAGGCATCGAGTAGTGGATGCAAAAGACAAATAGGAAATGGTCTCTTCCCACCTTGGAGGTGCCCCAGAGAAAAATGGTGAATGCAGAGATTGGATCTAAAGTGTGGATCTTTGTTCTAAAGAGGAAAAGTTTACAAGTCAGAATGGCTTCAGAGTGCTTATTATTTTAGTGTCCCAGTGCCTAGCACAATGAGCAGTACATATTCTAGAAGCTCTTTTAACTGGCTCCATTCTAAACCCTTGCTGACCGACCCCTTCCGCACTTGTGGTCGGCTCTCCACTCCAAAGCAGGCTGGGCCTTCCCTGCCCTCAGTGGTTAAGGGGTAGTTTACCAGCAGCTAGCTGTGTTGCTTCCAAATCCATTCATTCCAGTTTAACTTGTGATTCTATTATTTAACTAAACACGTAAACCAGTGAGATACAACTGCATAAAAGGTTGTTGTTATTATTATTTTTTTAATGCTTTGGTGAAACTCCTTTAAGAAAATCCATTTTAAAATGCCGTGGATTTATAGATGGGATGATTGTAAATGGCTAGGGAACAATTATACACATCTAGAAGGATTTTTCCTTCAAAATACTCCAAAAGTGTCTTGATTTCTTACTTTAGATAAATGGAAACTGGACATCGTAGAGGATGCAATGAGGGGAGACTAGGGTGAGGAAGGGTTTGCAAGAATGTTCGTTTGGAACCTTTATGAGCAGGCCCATAGTTAAGTAAATGGACCAGGTCCTATAAGATCAGTGAGCACAGGTATAAATATGTCAAAATCAAATGAATATATCTTTTATGTATTTTTTAATGACTCTCTAATTTTAAATGACTTCTCTTTACTGACTTGTCCCAATCCCTTAGTTAAGAGTTTTTCTTACCAACCAGTGGCTCAATACTGCTTTGTTGAATGAATTAATGAATAACGTAGCAAGTGAATTGATAATGTTTAACTTATTCGTCTGTATGTGATTATTTAGTTGGTCTTTTCATTGTATGAGCATTTGTTTTGCCTGGAATCATTTACTTACTAGATCAATTAGTCATTTATTAACTTAATTAAGAAACAAGTGGCTATCGGTACTTGTTGATGTCAATAATTCCACCAAAGAAAATGATGCCGGGTTTTGAAAGAACCTTTTGTTTTGCATGGATTCTGCCTCTGTTCCCCTGTGACTTTTTGTCTGTACGTGGCAGCCACATGAGGCAATGCCATCTGATAGACTGCTTTTATGAAACAGTAATTACTCTGAGAACGATGCTAAATTTAAATTGTACAAGTGACTGAATTTCAATTTAGAATAACAAATCAACCCATCACCCTATCGGAAAAATCATTATCTAATTTCTGTGTACCACACATATAATTTGTGCAATTGAGAAAAAAACACTCTCAACTGTTTTTTTTTTTTAAATCTCTCTGAACTTTGAACACAGGATTAAAGTTCCAGTGATAGGTTGAACGAATTGAACAAAATAGGGTGAAGAACATTAATCAGAAATTAATTTACAGATTTTATTTTCAAGATCATTTATAAGTGGTCATGATTTAGTCACTGTATAAGTACCTAGAGAAAACTGAATAATAATGCATTGAATTTTAATTTTATATATTCAAGTTGTTACAGTTACTACATAAGGATTTAGGAGCGAACAACCTCAGAACAGATGATAAACAGAGTCTGAATATAAGAAATGCTGCCATGGTGGCAGAAGACCTCACTCAGCTGCCATTAACCATGAATAGGCTCTAAAACCAATGTCTCCAACATACAGGATTTTATACCAAAAGAATGTGTAGCTTGTGATGGTCACCAAGACAACTTCCAATTTAAAATTCAAATTGACCACATTAGCTAACATGTTAGGCAAATTTGGAAACTGGACTCTCTCATGTTGAGAAGAATATGGGACTTGAAAAATCAAGGGACTGAATCACATCATGTAGAGTAAGTGTTATTGGTCAAATTAGTAAGAGGAAAACCTATGTTATTCCCATACATACGTGACTTCTAATATATTTAGGTTTTAGATATGGGGAAGATAAATTTCACCTTTAAATATGAAAAATATAGCAAAGTGATTCAGTTATACATATACATATATCTATTCTTTTTCAGATTCACCTGAAACTAACACAACATTGTAAATCAACTATACTCCAATATAAAGTAATAATTTAAATATGAAAAATACATTTGTTGTTGATATAACTAGGTGAAACCTCAATTTCACTTCATCAATCCTGGAGTCCCCTACAGTACTGACATCTAATGCATATGTTTCTTCTTGTTACACAGCAAAAAGTACAGAAGCACACGAGCAGCCCTAGAGCAAGCAGCCTGGGCCAGTAAGGACTCTTTGCAGATATATTTTATAAATGCGAGGGTAATGAGGCACAAAGGAACTATGTAATATTTTCAAGGTCAAACCCTGAGTCTTTAATAGAGCAGAGAATAAAACCATACGTTTCGTCTATTAGATATATACACTGTAATGTCTAGAGCAAGCTTCCAATCTTGTACTCTTGCACAATGAACCAAAAGGAAGAGCTGGCACTGGACAACCCTCTTATGGGTAACATGAAACACGTGGGTATCCAAGAAACGAAATGACCCGAAAAAGAATTACTTCAAAAAGTAAATGAAAGATGAAATAAAGGAGCACTACAATTTCCAAATGAGAGCTTGCTTTAAGATAAATGACAGTGTTCAATCGTATTTCTCCTTTGCTTGTTTTTATTCATGTGCTTTGCAGTGACCTTGTGAGTTTAGTCTAGGGCATCATGAATTACGAGTTTAACTGTCTTAGAATGGCCAGGAGCAACTCCTTACAGGAAGTAAGTACATCTCCTATAGGGGCCAGCCAACCGCAAACACTGGCCTGTGTCCTCTTTTCTACTGCGTATCTGCAAGTTTGATTCTGCAATCACACATTTAACTTGGCAAAAGAAAGAGAATTCATGAATTGAATCCTGCCTGGACAACTATTCTTAATCTAGGGCACAGAATCTCTTTCCACTTGCTTTCAGTAAGGCTCATAAAAGGCAACAGAAATGGTAGAAACACACCTTTACTCAGAGCTATTACAATCTGCCCGGTTACCCAGGCCAATGCAATCCTCTGAAAACATGCAAATTGATAACAAAGCATTTAGGCCATTTCATTGTAGGATGGGAACCCTCTCTGTAGCAGTCATTTAGTGTCTCACCTGCCTATGGTTCAACTGACCAAGGCAATACTTTTGTAGAAGAAATGCTGACTTGGCTTTAATTGTCTGCCAGACTTGGCCAGTTGGCATCACAAGAGCTTTCAGTGGAAGAAAGAGAATGACTTACATGAATGCTATTTTAAACATTTCATATTGTCAAATTTACTCACCTAATTTCAGATACCTTCACTGCAAGGAGAAACATCTTTAGAATGCACTTTTTAGTGCTAAAAATGGAACTTCAACATGTGCAGGGGAAGTCTGTTGGTTTTGTCTGATCTGTAGCCCTCCTCCCTGCTTTCGCTGGTTGAACCTTGAGTTTTTCCCTGGGGGAGTTATTCATTTACAATGCATGAAGTTTCTAGTGCTCACAATCAACGGTGCCCATCTGTGGTAGGCAGAACAATGGCCCCCAAAGATGTTCATGTTCCAACCCCCAGAACTTGCAACTATGTCATGTTACATGGCAAGGGGGGATGAGTGCAGATGGAAGTAACATTGCTAATTAGCTGCCCTCCATTGAGATGATGATCCTGGATTATCTGGGTGGGCCCAGTGTAATCACAAGGATCCCAACTAGTGGAGAGGGAGTCAGGAAGGTTAGAGTCAGGGGAGACAGGACAATGGAATAAGATGGAGGGATGTGATTGCTGGCTTTGAAGATGGAAGATGACCACGGGCCTAGGAATGTAGGCAGCCTCTCGAAGTCAGAAAAGGCAGGAAATAGGTCCTCCTCTAGAGCCTCCAGAAGCAATGCAGCCCTTCTAACACCTTGACTTTAGCCTAGCGAGAATTATTTCAGGTCCCTGACCTCCAGAATTAGAAAACAATAAATCTGTGTTGTTTTAAGCCACTGAATTGGTGATGATTTGTTACAGCAGCCATAGGAAACTAATACAGCATGCTTTCCTGGCCAATTGTAGGCATGTCTCTAATCCAGTGAGCTCCTCTTAGGCTCTGAGCCTTAAGGAGAGCAACACAAAGACAAAAAATAGTTGAATTTGATTCTGCCGATGGGGACACCCTGAAGTCATCTGCTAGTCCCTGCTGCCTATATCTCTGCAGTTTTCCTGGGTCCTGCCCTTCCTAAACCCTAGCTTTTGGACATGTCCTTTTCTTTTATGAGCATCTCATATTGTCCCAACAAATAATTTTTCCCCCTTGAGCGAATCAGTGGTTCTTTGATTTGTAACCAACCAACGACCCTAACTGATACACTTCACTCAATCCAGCTACCTAACCTGGTTGCAGTAATACCACTGGTCCCTTGTGCTATTAAAATTGTATTTCCCAAGGGCCAGACACTGTGCTAGACACAGAGAGTCAAGACATTAAGAGGAAAAGCTGTTTCTACTACAAAGGGCTTACAATTTAATAGCCAATCTTGCACATCCAATTCACAGGAATAAGTTATATTCATACCAAGAAAAATATGTCTAGATGAAAAGCAAAGAACATCGTCTAACTGGCACAAACTCAGACTGCAAATGTGTCAAGATTCTGTTGGCCATGGACGCATAATATGCACCGTGCATACTGTAATATCTGTCTTCAAGAAGGGAGTCACTAAATCTCTCTTCAGGTAGGGCTCTTCCTTCCTTCCTTCCTTCCCTCCCTGCTTCCTTTCTTCCTTCTTCCTTCCTTCAGTCTGCTCAGACAGCAGGTGTTCATGAAGCCCCTATTTAATGCATTGAGCTCAGGGAACAGCAGGCAGAGAAATGAAGTCAAAGGATCTTGCAGTTCTGTGGTCCTGAGTGGGAAGCAGATGAATAAAGAGACAGCTGCTGCAGTGAGACAAATGTTCTGACGGAGCCAGGCAGGCACGGAAAGGTCAGGAGTACCCCTGAGGAGAGCATGCTGAGCTGAGTCCTGAGGGACAGGCAGAAGTCGGTCAGCAGGGGAGTTTCAGTAACCGGGAGTATGCGTGCTGGCCTGAGGCAGTGATATATAGAGCAAGTCTCCAGGCTGCCAAATGGATCAGAAAAGTGGAGTGAAGGCCCAGAGAAAAGACTCTTAGAAGATGTAACAAGAAAGAAAGGAAGATCCAGGCCAGAAAGGTCTGGTGTCCACTCTTTTGAACTTGCACTCTTTAGATATTTTGAAGAACCTGGCCATGAATTAAGAGATTTCATCCATGAATGGATAAAGAAGATGTGGTACGTATATACAATGGAATACTACTCAGCCATAAAAAAGAATGAAATAATGCCATTTCCAGCAACATGGATGGACCTAGAGAGTACCATACTAAGTGAACCAAGTCAGAAAGAGAAAGACAAATATCACATGATATATCACTTATATGTGGAATCTAAAATATGACACAAATGAACTTATCTATGAAACAGCAACAGACTCACAGACATAGAGAACAGACCTGTGGTTGCCAAGGGGGAGGGGGTGAGGGAGGGGTAGATTGGGAGTTTGGGGTTAGCAGAGGCAAACCATTATAGAACGGATAAACAACAAGGTCCTACTGTATAACACAGGGAACTATATTCAATATCCTGTGATAAACCATAATGGAAAAGAATATGAAAAAAAATATATATATATAACTGAATCACTTTGCTGTACACCAGAAACTAACACAAGATTGTAAATCAACTATAATTCAATAAAACAAATTTTAAAACATAAAAATGTTTTTAAAAATGAGATTTCATCCATGGGCTAGTGACCTTTGAGATAATATTTTGAAAATTTTATTCTAAATCCAGCCTGAAAATTATTTTGAAAAAAGGTGTAGTAGTTGTGGGAGAGTTTAGTTATAAGACTCTTGGAGTCATCTATGTGTATAACGGGCTCAAATAAGAAGGTGGAGAGAAGGGCAAAGACAGGAGATGCCAGGAATCAATATCAAGAAGCCCATTTGAGGGGCTTCTGTGGTGGCACAGTGGTTGAGAGTCCGCCTGCCGATGCAGGGGACGCAGGTTCGTGCCCCGATCCGGGAAGATCCCACATACCGTGGAGCGGCTGGGCCCGTGAGCCATGGCCGCTGAGCCTGAGCATCCGGAGCCTGTGCTCCGCAACGGGAGAGGCCACAACAGTGAGAGGCCCGCGTACCACAAAAAAACAAAAAAAAAAGCAGCGCATTTGATGGACGTGGGTGTTTCAAAATGACTCAAAACTACTTAGGGTTAGATCATGATTTTTCAATAACAAGTAATTTATCAGTAATGAGTTATTAAATATTTCAATTAAAAACAATTATTGAGATAGTAAAATGTTATGTGTTTATTGCATCAGAACAGATCCATTATACACTGTGGACTTTTCATGGTTTCTGAATAACTAGAGTCATCATAGAGATAGAACACAAAGACTTGGATTTTCTAAAATATCTTCCATGAAGCCAGTACTATAATATTCAATTTTGGGAAATCCTGTGGTATTTATAACAGGTATTTTAGCTATTTCACTCCTCTAATGAGAACTCAAGTTATACATTTTTATTTTTTTATTAAATTTACATTAAATAATTAGATCACATTCTAGCAATAAATCATTAACATATACTTGTGCAGTCAACGTGTCATTGGCTGGCTGAGTGAATGCACATCCCATGTGGAGAATTTGGAAAACACTACATCGAGATAATGCAAGTTACAATGATATTAGTGCTGGTGACTTGGATCCATTTGATGTTCAGAATGGTTAGCCTGGGGGACACTTAATTGACCCTCAGTTCAGACCAGGGTGGTGTTGGAAGCCCCACGCTATCCATGAAGGGAAGTTGTTTAGTCCTGTCACCCATGAACTGATGTGCTGTAACTTCTCTTTCTCATCTCTCCTTGCTCTTAAATTTTAAAGCAGAGTTAACATAAAATCTCAAACCTACCCTGTATTTTAGGGCAACGACTGTGAGTCAGAAGTATTCACAGTAATACACCCTAAAGGTGAGGGGCACCGAGGACTGGCTGATCTCTGTAACACGCAGCTGTGGCCAGGAGTGTGGCATTTCACTGTGAGCCTAACTCAGCCCCAGGGCTCCACCACCACACAACTCTGGGGGGTTCCATCCACATTGTCATCTGGGTACTCGTTACTCCATGTGGTCAGTACACCAGCAGCATTGGCTTTCACCTGGCAGCTGAACGGAATGAGCATTGTAACAAGATCGTAAGCACATGTGAGGGGCAGAGGTATAGATGGATAACATCTCCTAGAGTTGTGCAGTGTACAACCTGTGCAGCTGTACGTGGTGGCCCGAACACCACCACCACTTCAATACTGCTTTGATGGCAGGAAAACCATTGCCTACACAATGTCCATCGATGACTAAGGTGTGAGTGTGTGTGTGCTGTGTCTCTATCCCTGTCTGTTCATATACATCCACTGAATTTCTACGATTCCACTTCCAGAAATTCAGGGTGCGAGCCTGAGCACCTCTGTCTCTAAGACAAAAGACCACCGGGTACATGCTACGCTCAAGAGATGATTTAGAAGGAGCCACTAACAAGAATGATATCCCTCTGCAGAGTGAGTCCGATGAACGCCCATTTTTGTCTTACTGTCTTTTGGTAAACTTCCAGAGTGTTTTTAGCCTCTCTTTTAGTATACTGAAAATAGATTCCTAGAGAATGTATATCACGGCCGACTGCCATAAGGCACAATTCTCCCTGAGTCTGCGCTGGTTTCCCACTGACCGGGTACTGATGTCCACTTTCAAAGGAGGGCCGAAGGTGGCGTGAAGCAAACTTGTTATTTGGCGACCACCTGACAAACAGCACTGCACATTCTGTCCACAGAATCTTTGTTGCTACACCCCCGGCTACTTCATTGTACATTCTTTGGATAATATTTATCAAATTAAGTGAAAACAAAAATATATAACACATGCAAATAATATGCATAATAACCCATAGTTTTATTGGTCAACTAGGAGAGTATTCCAATAATGTCTGACCAAATTCTTAAAATATAAAAATTCTAGGTTGCATTTACAGACTCCTGCTCTTCTATTAATAACCCAAAATGGGGGTTGACATGCCTTGTCATTCCAAATGCTTTGGTCTAATTACAGTATTAGGGATGAAAAAACTCTTATATGAAGCTTCACAAAACTAAATGAACCCCGTTTTCTGTCGTCCCTCAATTAGTCTATTGCCTTTCTAACAACCACTGCAGTACATTACGGACATGTTATACTAAATCGTGGGCAGTGAGGGTCACCTAGAACCCAAAGAGCCTCCTTCCAATCCGGATGTTAGTAAAGGGCCAAAGTATCTGGGACCCTAAGAATTTACCAAGTTCGTATAACCAGTGAGGGACTAAGCTAGACCCAGAACCCAGGTTGTCTGACTGGGCATTCGGTGTTCTCAGCAGCACGCCATCCTGCATCGTGCAAACAAATACTATTGTCTCGAGCTGACTGACAAAAACTACCTGTAGTCACTTCTGAGGACAAAGCAGTACCAGAGGTGAATCACTGAGATGCTCCCAAGAGAAACAGACTGCCACTAAGGACCCAGATTCCCCATGTCTTCAGGATCCTGGGATCTTTCTCTGCCTTTCAGACATTTGGAGAATTCAGTGATGGAAAGTTGCAGTGGAGTTTTTCTGCCCAGATTTATATTTCTGCAGGATAGGGCTCACTCCGCTAAGATAATAAAGTCGATTTCTCTTAAAAGGGAAATAAGTGTTGTCTATGCTCGGATTTCCATACATTATATAAAGGATGCATTTCCCATCTGAATCAAATCAGTGGGTCTCAGACTTCAATGTGTAACAGAATCACCTTGAGGACCTTGGTAAAAATGTAGATTTTTAGGCAGCATACCAGAAAATCAGATTTATAAGTTCCAGAATTCCTTCAGGGATCTGGGCCCGGGTCACTGCAGGGACCACCTGCCCTGCACCTCACTTTGACAACCCAGACACGAAGCTGCAGTGAGGCTGTCTCCATGGCAACTTTGTGGGAGGCAGTGGTGGGGCCTCCAGAGTGTCTCTCTGAAGGTTGATGTCACCCAGTCCCAGCAATATTAAGAGAGAATTATATGAACTACAATAAAATCACATATGGAAGAACAATCCTTTCACATTTACGACCGTAAAACGAAATCCTTCAAGGAACTTAGTTTAATATGGTCTTTGAACAATTCACACAATGTACTTAAAGTGTATATTATACATTATTATTAAAATACTGTAAAGCATAGCATTCTTCTAGAGCTTAAAGTGGCAATTTATTTTACTAATCATTTCACATAGTGTCTATCTGCCCTAGCACTGAATTCCCTAAACTCTGAATTCTAGTTAAAAAATCAAATCAGACGGTACCTAGAGATACTGTATAGTATATAGCATATATGTGTAAATTCACACACACATAAAATACATGCCCCGAGATAGGGCATTCACTTGAAATCATTATAAATGATTGGTAATTATATTTTCAAATTCCAGTAATAAGATGATTTGGCCGTTCATAAATATGTATAATTTTTCTGTACCAACACCGTCGACACATAATTTGTTTTCCAACCCCACTGATTTTCTCCACGCAGATGTATCATTTTCCAATTATGAAATTAAGCATTTGATTTGAAAATATGTTGGCAGTCTAATTCCAGGTTTAATAACTTTCTGTATATTTTTAGGACTATATTCTGCTAGAACTCTGGGGAAAATTATGAAGTTCAAAAAAGCTAAATGTAAAAGAATGTAATCAGCCTGTGAGAACTATTCAAGTAAGCTACCACCATGGGTTAAATCGTTAAGAATAGCCTAGGCTTTCAGGGTTGGGCAAGTCTTTGCAGAGAAGCCGTAGTCACGTGCTAGAAGACAAAACAGAGATGCCCTGAAGCTGAGAAGACCTCACCAGCATCACAGACTTAGAGACAGACAGGAGGAGCACCAAAACCTGGTCACCATATTTTTCAAAACACAGAACTAGCATTCACGGAACTTGATAGCAATTTATTACTCTAATCTTAATCTGAATGTTTAGTGCTGAACTAACACTATACCAAGGACACATAATTAGAATATATAAAGATCATGAAATACTAGTGAAGATTCAGATTTAGCTAGTCAGGCATTACGCAAAAGGAAACAAAAAAGACTGTTCAGTATGGTGGATACATTTTTCACTTGGTTGATCTTTTCCCAATGTTCAAGGAACAACTCATGCCTGCACTGCAATCCACAGGGAGCAGGGGAGAGCTGACATGTTCTTAGACCACACTGCACACCTCCTTCCAAGCCAACTGTCTGCCATGGGCATCTGACCCATGCCACCACAGACAGACCCTGGGATCCTCGGCTTGGGTTCCAGGGGGGTTACGCCATCTTCCTCCAACGACCACAGCCCTAAGACTGTAGAGTTTGAAAGCAGTGAGTGCTTGCGTTTTCCACCATGTCAGCCAGCAAAGCAAGGAGAGAGACAGAGAGACTCAGAGGAAGGGAGGAAGCGAGAGAGCGAGAGAGAGAATGAATGGGGGGGCGGGGGGGGGGGGGGGGGGAGGGACACAGCAAGTGCCCAAGAAGAAGCAGAGGATTGATTAGTTTCATGTTTCCTGAAACAGCCACATGCCTCTTCTTGGGTTAGGGAGACACAACTACATCATTATAAAACAAAACAAATCCCACTTCTTTTCTTAACCATATATGAATTGAATTCCATCAGAATCACATATCCCTACTAATACGAATATATGCATGTGAATAGGAATATATATATGAAATCACATATACACATGAAGTTAAAAGCTTTACGATATAACAAAGGAAGGAGTCCAAATCTCTTACCATCTTGGAAATAACTACATCTTTCATAGAGCCACATCTTCAGCACTATTTTTTTAGAATTTGGTATGAACTTGCTTAAATTTAAAAAGTATCCCATTAAAAGAAAGAAAGAAAAGAAAAGAAAAGAAACTGAGAGCACAGAAGGAGGGGGAAGAGAATGTTTCAGGGAGAATATGATGAGTTAATTAGCTACACATTTGTAATATAAGCAGCGATAATAAACTACTTCTACAATTAGATATGTGGGTCAGAGGAAATAAAACCTTTGCAACTGCCTGACCAAATAAAAAAAAAATTATCCCATTAGCACAGGACTACAATAGCAAACAGAAGATACAGATAAGCAACATAATTTTTTAAAGAATAAACATACTTAAACTACCACCATTTAGAGAAAACCAATATTAATATGTTGACATATAAAACTGATATTTTTCATAGATACACAAAATTCTATAGTTACTTTGTAACACGCCGTCTTCTATTAATATCTCTCTTGACCCCCTTCTATATCAGTAATCATTTTCTGCAGTATCTTAATGACTCCACTGTATCTAATTAACTGATGCATTATAATGTATCCACTCCATCTGCTGTTTTGAATTTGTACTTTGTCTCCAATTTTCCACTACTGAAAGAGGTTGCAACAGAAACCTTGCTTGCTTGTCCATTTTCTTAAATTCTTTGGGATGGGATTATTGCCTCGAGCCTTGTACCATTTTAGGGCTTTTGCAACATACTGAAAAATTTCACTCCAGGTAGCTTGTTCGATTTATGGGTTCAGTAGGAAAATGAGAATGCCATGCTGGGTACTAGGAATTTTTTGTCAAGTTTGCTGATCTGAAGGACAAACAGTTACCTCATAGTTTTAATTACTAGGGAAAATGATTTTTCCCCCTCTTGACCATTTTTATTTCTCATTTTACAATCTGCACATTCATGGTCTTTATCCATTTTTCTACCATTGTGACATTGATTTTCTTATACATTGTTCCTTACATAGGAGAGAGATGAACTCTCTAACTAGCATATGTATGTTATTGATTTTGTTACTTAGAAATTTGAAGTTTTAATCTTGATTCAATCTTTGACTATTATTTCTGCCTTTGATTTTCTGATATTCTATGAATACTTACATTTTCTCAACTATTTCTAAAATTTTATTTTTAGACTTAAAATTACATCTCTATTGAATTCATTTTGATAAAGAGTATAAAGTCAAGTGGTAGGGCTTTTTGTCTCAGGTTTTCTGGTGGCAGAATTAATAACAGTAATATAAAATTTAGATAAGAGTTCTTAACCTGGGATCCCAGGTCTTACAGTGGACTTTGAATATTTTAAATTGTCTCTGAAAAGTTGGATGCCTATGCATTTGTGAATTTTACTAAAAAGTCTTATAGCTTCTGTGAAATTCTCAGTGAGGCATATGAAACCTAAATGGTGAAGAACTTGGCTTTAAAGAATAAAATATAGATTAAGCACACAGTGGCCCTTTTCTTTAAAAAGATGGTAAATCCCCTTAAATTTCAGAAGAGCAGACATAGCCATCTGATCTTTTGGCCACTGCCAACCTTTGTTCCAATGAAATGTCACACAAAGCCCAACAGATACAGCAAAGTTCTTCTGCTAAAGGATGAGCTGCAGATCCTAGAAATCTGGAGCAGAATCTGAAAATACTGTATTAGAATATGGTTCAAGGGGCAAAATATGTGCCATATGAATTCCTCTTCTACCTCTGCAAATAGAAGTTCTCTGAACGACTCATCCTAAGTCAAATTTGTGACAGTTGTAGAATCTGAAATAAATTATGCAGTGGACTAGTTAAGGGAGATGCACCCTTATCTCAAACAGCTGAATATAAGATGACCCAAGTCATCATCCTGTATCAGACTGTCTGGCTTTACTGCAAAACTGGATTGACAGTATCACAGAGGGAGCTTTCTGTGCTGAACAGTGACTGTCCACCATGAAATCAACCTCAAATACCAGTAGAGCCCACTGAAAATCCCAAACTTCCTGTCAATAATCTGCAAGGGTTCACTCACCCAACTGAGAAAGTAACAGGAAAAAATGCATCCACATGTAAATTTAAATATGTCTGTAAGCCCACGCAAATGTAATCATTTTCTCAAGCGGTAAAACTCAGGTTTTTATAGCTGTCCTATTTTGTGCAGTATTAAAATACTGCTCAAAACAGTTAATTTTTATTATATGAATAATATAGACAACTGATTTGGAAACTATTGTGATATAGAATTAGTTATGCCAAGCTTAGCCTTAGCCCTAGATGCTGTTTAAGGACAGAACTCTCATAATTTTGTTTTGCTTTATAACTAGTTTCCACATATCAGGACCGAATAAAAAAGCATGCAAAACACATGCAAATTTATACCCAATCAATTTTAAAAGGAAATCATCACGTAGAAGCCATTCAATTCTTTTTTTAATACTAAGAATGAACAATAGGGTTGATCCATAGACATTATCTTTTAAATTTTGCACTTGCTGTTCTGAACAATTTGTTAAAGGAGATAAAATACTGAACATGTAAAGCAAGAAGTGATAGTACATTAATCTAATTGTAGGATGGAACACTGGTTATCAAATAATATTGAACAGAAGGAAATTCAAGTATAACTTAAAAAAAAACTAAATAAACCTTAATGTTACTATGTCATTAACTTTTCAATACATACACAGAATAGTTCATTGGAATATATTTCAAGCCTAAATCAATTTGTTTATTTGTTGATGGAGAACAAAACAATGCTGGCTTTTGTCTGAAACACTTGGTTTCTATGCTGGCCTTGTTGATTATATTATTACAGTCACTTAAATGCTCATCTGCAAAATAGAAATAATGTATAATCTCAGTCTTGATCTAAGGAATGGATTTTTTTCAACTGTAGAATACTACTCTTTTTGTGTTACCGTATGCTTTCCCGTAACTTCAAACGCTGGCAATTTTCCAACTACAATACAGTTCAGCTGGAAGCGCAGTCAGCAGCGTTTCCAGAAGCATTCACTTCTCACATCCAAATCCATCCCGGTTTTCCTTCTGTCCTGCAAAATGCACGTCTTGTCTGACTTTTAAGGAGCAGTCAGAGAGGGTTTTTAATCAAAGACAGCAAAACAAAGAGGATGAAGAGGACACATGGGGTACTAATACCTCTGGTTAGAAAGGTGCAGTTTTTACTAGATCATCTTTTCAGGACTCATTTCACCATTCTGATTTCACATGAGAAAAGATGATATAAATTCAGTGGGCAGTTCAAAGGGAAAAAGACATATCCTAAATCCTTGGAGAACAGGAAAGAATTTGGATATCTGAGTTGGAGAAAACTGGACATACAATTCCTCTGTGCCATGTATTAGCTATAGGATCTTGAAGAAGTCATGTAACTTCCATATCCATTTCCTCATCTGTGAAATTGAGATAACACTAAGTACTAACAGGAGAGGGGAGGGGAGGAGAGGGGAGGGGAGAGGCTGAGCACATGAAGGTTGAGCTCACCACACCAGGGAACATTCAATAACTACGACAATGTTCCTCCACTGCATTTTCCCCAACTCTCTTGCAACTTGACATCACTTTCTCCTAGAGACTATCACCCCATGGAGGATTTCCAGCTATTTTACCTAATGAATTGACATGGATAATATCACAAGGAGAACTTGGCCTCTTTCCTTCCTACAGAATGTCATGGAGGGCTATGCGTCGCTCTTATGGGTGGCTGCTGCTTGCAGAGGGGTCAGAGGGGCAAAGCATGTGAGAGACCCTGGTTTCCAGAAGGGACTAGGGAGGGAGCATGTGTCTGAAGCCTTGGTGAACTGGCTTAAAAGTGTCCCCCCCAAATTTATGTCAGCTGGAACCTGTGAATGTGATCCTATTTGCAAATAGGGACTTTGCAGATGTAATCAAGCAGAGGTCATGCTGGATTGGGGTGAGGGCTAATCCAGTCACTGGTGTCCTTCTAAGAGGAAAATCTGGACACTGATACACATAGAGGGAAACGGCCATGGGATGCTGAAGGCAGAGACTGGAGCATGTTGCCACAAGCCAAGGAACACCAAGCATTGCCAGCAACCAACCAACACTAGAAGAGTCAAGGAAGACTTCTCCCCTAGAGCATTCGAAGAGCATTCGTGGCATTCTGACACGCTGACTGAGGACTTCCAGCCTCCAGATTGTGAGAGAATAAATTTCTCTTGCTTTAAGCCACTCAGTTCATGGTAATTTGTTACAGCAGCCTTAGGAAACAAATACACCTGGGGAGGGAGAAGTGTGCCCGAATCTGGTTTTGCTGTGGTCATGAGATTGCAGAGCAGAGGGGGTGGGGAGCTGAGAGACTTCACCTCTCAGCCAGTGAGCAAGAAAAACAGTGTTGAAAACGCTGGGACTTGAAATTGTCAACTCGCATTCTACCAATAATGCATTTTAAAGAATATCTTCTGTTAATTTAATTCCTTGTACGCCTCTATTGAGAATACAAGTGTGTCTGCAGGGACACGGATGGGGAAAAGTAACAGATGCAATGGATGAAGACTCTAAAAGAGCTACCATTATTTCAGTACATACTATCGATAGGCTTATTGCGTATTTTTTTATCCACAGAATCAGAGATGTAACATTGAAAATCTCAATTATTTCACAGATGGGAACACCGAGACTTAGAAAGATTAATTAACATATTCAACCTCACAAACAGCTGATGAGTGACTGATCTGGGATTCCCACACAAAATACCTGATTGTAGCGATTACAGTTTGCTTTACCCCAGCAAGATGTTCCCAAGTTAATCACGTAGTAAGCAAAATATTCCATGTTCTTTTTTTTTAAAAAAGGACATACTCTTGAATACTAAAGGATAGAAATACTTTATATTTAAACATTCTATAGTTACAAGTTCTTAACAATAAAGGTCAAAATAACTGAATAATTGAGAACTAGGAAGCATCCCATAATAAAAAATTAGGGGGCTTCCCTGGTGGTGCAGTGGTTGAGAGTCCACCTGCCGCTGCAGGGGACACGGGTTTGTGCCCCGGTCTGGGAGGATCCCACATGCCGCGGAGCGGGTGGGTCCGTGAGCCATGGCCGCTGAGCCTGCGCGTCCGGAGCCTGTGCTCCACAACGGGAGAGGCCGAAACAGTGAGAGGGCCGCGTACCGCAAAAAAAAAAAAAAAATTAATTGTAGAAGCACATCCTCACTTTCAATTACTTTGTTTTATTATGCTCAATGAATTGTTTAAATAAATTACCATAATTGACCTTCACATGAGCAAACCATCAAGAAACATCTCTTGGCATGAGAATCTGCCTCTCAGCTACAAATGAATCACCTTTCTCTTCAACAAACAGGGCCTTTATACACAATTACTTTAACAATAGCCATATGAGTCCCAAAACGGCGTTTTGCCTATAACTAGATAATCAGTTCACTATTGATTACAAAACACTTCTTTTTTTTTTTTTTTTTTTTCGGGGTACGTGGGCCTCTCGCTGTTGTGGCCTCTCCCGTTGTGGACAAGGCTCCAGACGCACAGGCTCAGCAGCCATGGCTCATGGGCCCAGCCACTCCGCAGCATGCGGGATCTTCCCGGACTGGGGCACGAACCCGTGTCCCCTGAATCGGCAAGCGGACTCTCAACCACTGCGCCACCAGGGAAGCCCTACAAAACACTTCTTGAGTCAAGTTTACCTTGGTATTTCATATGTCAGTATTCAATACATCAAAAGTGTTAGAAACAAAGTATATATTCATTGTTCCCATTCAATATGCTTAACTCCAGTGAATCAGGTTCACGTGTTCATCTTTCCAGTCCCGGGTCAAGTTCTGAGACAAGGAACATGGAGTTGGTTGATTAGCCAGGTCAGAGCTTCACTTATGAATCTTAGCAGAGGCCACCATAAACATTGGGAAGGGTGGGCTTCTCTAATAAGTATTAGGGGCTTGTGACTGAAGTAGGGAACTGAATGCTTGATAGGAAAAAAACCAAAAAAAACAGGCATCTTCCACAGTAAAGTTATTCTACATCCAATGTTTTTATTTTTAGTTCTCAATCATCAGTCATACCAAAATTCACCTGAAAATCTTAGTAAAAAATACAAAAGCCCAGGCCCTGGCTCCTTCCATGACTCCAGGCCCCTGGGAACCCTGGGGGTACTTTATTAGCTCTCCCAGGTGATTCTGATATACTTGAGTATTTAAGAACCACTGGTCTATGCCATAAACTTGTAAGTTTTGGCACCTGGCATTTGGTTCTAAGATGGTCCCAGAATTTAAAAATTTCAGAGCTCTTAATGGTATTTGTTGCATTCCAGTCCTTGCACTGTTTGTATCAACCACCTGTGATCAATATCTTTTAATTCTGGAACGAAAAGCTCCAGGCCCAAGGGTGTGAATGGTCAGTGAGTTAGTTCTCCAGGTTCTCCAGGTGATTCTGAGCAACTACCCCAGCCTGGGGATCAAGGTCAACATCAATGGAAACAAGTCATGTTGACAGGACATACCCTTAATAGGATGTGATGGGAATGGTACTTTATCCCTGTGGTCTTCCTTTCCAAACCCCATGACCCCAGTCTACTCATGAGAAGAACATGAGATAAATCCCAGTGGAGGGATATTCTAAAAAATCCCTGACCTCAAAACTGTCAAGGTCATCAAAAATAAGGAGTCAGAAAAACTCCATAGCTCAGAGGAGCCTAAGGAGACATGACTATTAAATATAACATAGAATCCTAGATGGGATCCTGCAACAGAAAAACATTAGGAAAAATGTGAAGAAATCTGAATAAACTATAGACTTAAGTGAGTAATTATCAATATTGGTTCGTTAACTGTGACAAATGTAATATAAGAATGTAAGATATTGATAATAGGGAAAATTGGGTGTGAGGCATACAGAAACTCTCTACTATCTTCACAATTGTTCTGTAAATCTAAAAGTGTCCTAAAATAAGAAGAAAATGCCAAAAAATCAGTTATGATTAAAAAATTGACAGAACTAGATACATCTCAATATTTTTAAATCTTAGAACATAATATACACATCTCCCATCTTTTTTACGGAAGAACACGCCATTGTGAGGTCTGAGCCTTGGATCAGAAGGTCACGTTATCCTCACACATTATATGTAATGCATGGTGTGGGCGCTATGAGTTCACATCTCAGTTATTTGAAAATGGTGGGCGGATTAAAAAACAAAACCGTGAAATAGATTGAATGAAGACCAATTTTGGGTTTTTATGATTTTTTTTAACCATATTTCTTACTGCTTTCTCCCACACCGTAATCCAATGGCTATCTTTTCATTCTCATCTTCCAGCACTTACTGTAGCTTTCATTGAAACAACAGCTTTCACTTTGACCTTCCATTCCATTGGTTTATATGCTATTTAGCTAAATTACCAATTCATGGTAACACGAGGGGCACAAACAAGCCCTGGGCGGGGGGGGGGGGGGGGGGGGGGCCGGGGGAATCATAGGGTGCCTTGTACAGAGAGCACCCAGAAAGATGGTGATCTCAGTCTGCATATAACATGGGTTATCTACTGGCTTATAACAGGGTGCTGACATGGGTTAGAACATTGGTAATGAGTCGGCAGAACTGGTAAGACACTTAGACGGAGATCAGCTGTTATCACAGCTTCTCCTGGTCTCAAAGTATCTATTCTTGGTTATATGAGAAGTTGCCAGTTGTTGATGTATAAATATCAAATGGTTTTCTCTTCTCCAGTAACTTCTACCTGTTGTGATTTGTCAATCTTTCCTTTTCTGCTGGGTGGCTGGTTTGCTTCAGGACAGCTGAGTCCAATTTATTAAATTTTCATTGACTTGGTTACTAAAACAGTCTTGTTTCAGTTAATAGGACTTAATGCTTGTCGATTTTAAGACCCCAACATCATTCTCAAGTCAATTATCTATTTTCTACTGTACAGAGAGTGGAGGCTACATGCTGCAACTTCTCTTTTCTCTCTCTTCCTCTTCTAGGATTTGGGAAAGGTCAAGGCAGGATTTTTTTTCTTCTTTTTTTGTGGTACGCGGGCCTCACTGCTGTGGCCTCTCCCGTTACAGAGCACAGGCTCCAGACGCGCAGGCTCAGCGGCCATGGCTCATGGGCCCAGCCGCTCCGCGGCACGTGGGATCTTCCCGGACTGGGGCACGAACCCGTGTCCCCTGCATCGGCAGGCGGACTCTCAACCACTGCGCCACCAGGGAAGCCCCGGGTTTGTTTTTTTTTTTAATGGGGCCTTCATGTGACTTTCCCTGTTGAGTGTGACGTCTCCTTTCTGGAAGGGGTCCCACCTGTACAGCTCCTGGAAAGACAAAGCTCTCCCATGCCACGTGAGAGCAGGTCGGACCACAGCATCTGTTCTGAGCATCAGCAGACCCTGTAGAGGAGGGACCAAGCCATCCAGATGACCCACCTGCAACCTTCAAGTCACATGCCTGAGAGCAGTGCACCACTGTGTCCCCTGGGAAGCCGAGGGCTCCCATCTCATCCACCTTCTGCAGCCCAATTCTGAGCCCCTGGGCACAGGTGGGACCCATCTTTCACCCACCCAGAAACCAAAATCAAAGCAATGCCAGCCAGCCATCACAACACTTCTTCCTGATGGTCAACTTCAGCGAGTGGTCAACTCCACTCGTGCTGGCATCGCCCACCTCTGTCAGTCACTGCCGTGACCTCAGGAAGGGAACACCCTCCAGGGTCCCGAGCCACCCCTCCACCTGGGGAAGATGAGGAAGGACTGCCTCTGTTCACACTGCACTGGCCCCCAAAGGCCACCATGACTCCTCCCGCTGCCCCCCCCACCCCGGGGAGTGTTGAGGCCTTGGTGACTGTTCTGTGAAATGGCACCTCTCATCACCCCTGAGTGAGAACCCCCAGATGGCAAACCTCTGAAGGCAGAATGTGATTGAACCCATGGACCCCTATCCCCAGTTCAGAGAAGAGACGATCCCATCTAGCACGCCCACCCCCAGTCACACAGACATTCTCTCACTGGCTCCTACCAGGAGAGGGATGGGGGTGTGGAGAGAGGCTGGCAGGGGTGCTTCCTTGGTGCAAGGAAGGTGGCACAGAAAGCTGAACCTGGAGATGCTGAAAGCAGGCGGTGCCTTCCTTCTCTATGACTTCCCCAAGGCCAGCCCTGTAAGCAAACAGGGCAGTGACATCACCAGGGAGCCAAAGAGCCCATCAAAAGTTGGCCAATCATTTCCCACTGAGGTGGAAAACAAGGAAAGCAAAGTACCTGGGGCCATGGATTTCTACAAGAATTTCTTTTTTTCTTTTTAATGTTTGAATATTTAATTTACAATTTTTTAAAATTGAAGTATAGTTGATTTACAATGTTGTGTTAGTTCTGGTTACAGCAAAGTGACTCAGACATATCTATGTATTCTTTTTTCACATTCTTTTCCATTAGGGCTTATTACAGGATACTGAGTATAGTTCCCTGTGCTACACAGTAGGTCCTTGTTGATTATTTTATATGTAACAGTATGTATATTTTAATCCCAAACTCCTAATTAATCCCTCCCCCACCCCCTTTCCCCTTTGGTAACCATAAATTTGTTTTCTATGTCTGTGAGTCTCTGTTTTGTAAGTAAGTTCACTCGTATCATATTCAATATTTTAGACTCCACATATAAGTGATACCGTATGGTATCTGTCTTTCTGACTTACTTCACTTAGTATGATAATCTCTAGGTCCATCCATGTTGCTGCAAAGGGCGTTATTTCATTCTTTTTTATGGCTGAGTAACATTCCATTGTATATATCCACAGCTTCTTTTCCATTCAGCTGTCAATGGACACTTAGGTGGCTTCCATGTCTTGGCTAATGTAAATAGTGCTGCTATGAACACTGAGGTGCAATTATTTTTTCGAATTAGAGTTTTCTCTGGATATATGCCCAGGAGTGGGACTGCTGGATCATATGGTAACTCTATTTTCAGTTTTTTAAGTAACCTCCATACTGTTTTCCATCGTGGCTGCACCAATTTACATTTCTACCAACAGTACAGGAGGGTTCCCTTTTCTCCAGCATTTGTTATTTGTAGACTTTTTATGATGGCCATTCTGAACAGTGTGATACCAGTGTGATACCTCATTGTAGTTTTGTTTTTTTTTGTGGTATGTGGGCCTCTCACTGTTGTGGCCTCTCCCACTGCGGAGCACAAGCTCCAGAAGCGCAGGCTCAGCAGCATGGCTCATGGGCCCAGCCGCTTCACAGCATGTGAGATCTTCCCGAACTGGGGCATGAACCTGCATCCCCTGCATCGGCAGGCGGACTCTCAACCACTGCGCCACCAGGGAAGCCCCTCATTGTAGTTTTGATTTGCATTTCTCTAATAATTAGCAGTGTTAAGATCTTTTCATGTGCTTATTGGCCATCTGTATGTCTTCTTTGGAGAAATGTCTATCTAGGTCTTCTGCTTTGAATTATGATTGGGTTGTTTTTTTTGAAATTGAATTGTATTCTACAAGAGTTTCTTTAACCAATAAAGGGCTCTCCATTTCCTTCAAATTTAAATGTAACAACATCCTTAACCTTTGTCCCAAGCCAACTACTTTATTTCCTTTTTATAGCCACTGCTTTACCTAAATACACAGATAAATTGTTTTCAAGACAGGTATGGAAAAGAACTATGTTAACATACATATGTTATTGCAGTCCCTAGGAGTTTTACAAATACTATCTCACTTAACCAAGCTGATAAGATAGAGGACACTAATCCTATTTACAGAGGAGGGAACTAAATACAACCCAGCTTGAGGTCCACCCAGCTGAATATAAAAAGGCCATGCCTTTCCAATTTCATGCCCTTTCTCACTGCATCATCATTCCAATCTATAAATTCCCTACCACGATCACTTCCCAAGTATCCAGAGTTTAATGGAAACACAACCAAGCATTAAGGATTCTGAGGAATGCAGAGAAATGAACAATACTGGGTCCTGCCCTCTGGGAGCGTACAGTCAAGGTTGAGGGCTCCTTTCCCCAAGGGCCTCCTTGCTTTTGCTTCTTACTGCACTTCAACTGTCTTTTTGCAATAAGTTTTATAATTTGGAGAATACTTGATAAAACTGCAGGGTGCTTTGTGAACATAACCTATGTTAAGATAGATTTTGAAATGAAGAGTAACATGCAAGGGGAAATGTCTGCTTTTCTCTGAAATATACGTAACAATTTACACATTAAATAATTCACACAGGCTGACAACTGATTTATCACCAGTGCAAAAAAAATATATTCACAATCTTTTCTCCTTTGAGTTTCTCTACACTGAATGACACTGGCAATGTATCACAATGACCACGTTTGATAACATGGACATGTATTTGGTAACCACCATCTCTCTAATTTCTACACGCTGACTATTTGAAATGTACTACTTTTAAATTACTGCTACAGTGGTTCTTAGACTTGTCTATACTTTGGGATTGTCTGGATTTAAATATATATTGATATTTATTGATATCAATATATATTTGATATACATATTGATATATCAATATCAGTATATTGATACCTAGGTCCTTGTCCCAAGAGATTCTGATGAAATTGAGCTGCGGTGAATACTGGATTTGGGAAGGTAACTTTAATATGTGCCACTGTTTGAAAGCTACTGCTCTACTAAATGCTAAGTATGAAAAAAATTATCTTTTGTAAACTTACAATATTTAGAATTTGCTTTTAAGGAATAAGATTGAAGACTAACCCTATGTCATCCTATAACAAGGCAACAAAATGGCTAAGGTAGACCCATCATCTAGGCTCCATCCAAGCAAATCCTGTGTCAACATGGCGGCATAAAAGCAAGTCTACATATATGTATGTTTTTCTTTTAAAACTTCATCCTTTGTTATCTACTGCTGGAATATTTTAATAATGGTTGCATATCACTACCAAAAATTTATTTCAAGCAGCATGCCGAAAAAAATCATTGGCTTGGGCCTAATTTAACCTTTTTCATCTTTGAACTATCTAGGTTCACCATGAAATGCACAATATCTTTCACATATTTCATTATCATATTTCTTTATGATATAAGAATTTTATTTCTCTTCTACATTTGATCTCTCCTGTGATTATGAAACAATTCCCCAACATCTATGATGTGAATACTCTAGGAAGCTGAGTAAATTGCACTCATGTTTAGCACTCAGGTTTAGAACCAAAGAAGAGACTGATGCAAGATTCAGGCAAATGTACAGAGAAAATTCACCTTCAGTGCTGGTCTAGTGGACTTTGGTGAATGCGGTTTATAGTTGTGGGTCAGAAGGAATTCTAATACTGAAGCATATACATAGCTAGACGGACTGAGGGTGCCTTTGGCCAACTTAACCAATTAAGAAGCAGGGCAATGGAGAGGCAGATCCCAAAGAGAAGAAAGAGGGGTGGGATCATACCTGCCAGTTCGCAGGCTCTGCAGCAACCAAGGGGACAGGGGTGACACAGTTGCTGAGAAAAATTCAGATGATTTCTCTAGTTGGTGTGCCTCCACGTGGCAAGCGAAAGCTGGGCAAAAGAAGCTTCTCCCCCTTTGCATACACACATGGAATTACTGGTAGACAAGCAGACCCAGTCATGATGTCCACTACCAACTGCCAAATAGGCACCGCTGTTTCATCCTGGCAGGGCTTCCCATTTGCCACCTACAATTACATCACCTGCTCTATTTCTAAAAAAGACATTACTCTGCTCCACTGCTCAGGGAATTCCTAGTTTCCTTCCCAAGGCCACCAGGGGTAGTTGAGGCCCTGACCACCCACGCGGTAGTCCCATTCCCCAGGACTTCATGGGTGATGGCTCTCCGTGGTGCCCTGGGCGAGAGAACGCTCACAGAGAAGCTAGGAGAGTCAGGGAGGAGCCCTGTAAACCCACTTACACAGCAGGGCATCGCAACCACGTTCAGTAGGCACTGTACCCACCGTTGTGGCTGCAAAACAGAGTAGAACAAAAACAACAACAGTTCACAAAACCCACTAGAGAATAAGGAGACTTTCTGCTGGGATCAGTGAACGAATACGATGTTGCTAACAGTAACATGTATTGGTGCCTTGGTGGAAATGACATAAGCTATGGCAAAGTGACAACAATTATTGACATACTGGAAAACATGCAAGCCATCAAACAAATGTTCATGGAAGTCAAGTGGACAATGGAAAATAAGAGAAATTTTAAATGTGGCACATTTAAAATTTTTGTGAAAATAACGATTTTAAGTGCTTAATAAATGATAATAATACAGGTTCTATCATATACTAGTAACTCAAAGAATGCCAGTAATAACTGAATTTGGGAAATGGGAGATGGGAGGCAGAACTCTAAAATGACCCCTAATACCTCTGCCCTTGTGTTATATGCCCTCCTCTTCAGTGTGGGCAAGACTTGTAAATACGATGGATGTCCAGTGCCCTGGTGGGCCTGACCTAATCAGGTGAGCTCTTTAAAGCAGGTCTAGAGATAAAAAACTTGAAGCCACAGACTATCTTTCTTTGTTATCAGCTATGAACAGGCAAGCCCCATGACTTCTACAGCCAAAAGGAAATGAATTCTGCCAACAACCTGAAAGAATGTGGAAGTGCATCATTCCCTAGTCGAGCCTGCAGGTGAGACTGCAGCCTGGCCAGTGCCTTGATTTCAGCCTGGCGGTGTGCTGAGCTAAGGACCAGCTAAGCCACGGCTGGACCTCTGACCTACACACACTGTGTGAGATAACGGATGGGTGTTGTTTTCAGCCACTAACTTTGTGGTAATTGGTTATGCAGCAACAGATAATACAGGCACAATTTGTGCCATACTTTTCTTCTAATGTGCATGCAAATTACGTGACTACATGTATGTCTATCTTGCTTATATTGCACACAAAGGAAAAACAAAAAATTCTTGATTACAGTTGTTTATCTAATTGCAACATTTATGCATAGTTGTTTTCCTTCCAACAAAATAGGAGTTACAGTGTATACTGAGAATTATAACACACTGAAACATAATTAATGTATCCCAATATTATAATATTTACATATACCTAGTAAAAGATTATGATAATTTGTGGATCAAAAATAGTCACTAACAATTTTGTAAGCCATCTGGTTAGAAGTAGGACAGGTAGAGTTTTAAAAGAAATATAATAAATAATGATGGCTGAAGTAAAGAAAGGTTAATCAGTGTGTTGTTTTTTTTTTTGCGGTATGCGGGCCTCTCACTGTTGTGGCCTCTCCCGTTGCGGAGCACAGGCTCCAGACGCGCAGGCTCGGCGGCCATGGCTCACGGGCCCAACCGCTCCAGTGCATGTGGGATCTTCCCGGACCGGGGCACGAACCCGCGTCCCCTGCATCGGCAGGCGGACTCCCAACCACTGCGCCACCAGGGAAGCCCATCAGTGTGGTTTTTTAACAAGATAACCATTTTTAAATACTTTACAGTACCTTGAACACCTTAACATCAAATATTAAAAGCTAATTAAAAAAAATTAAGCTCCAGTTTAAAGTGAATAAAATCCAAATTGGTTGCTTAATGCATTTTCTATCAAAATAGATCTATACTATTTAACATAGTTGAAAGAAGAAGTGGAATGAAAATACTCCAATCACATACTGTTAACAGAGAAAAAACAGAAACTGCAAAATAGAAAATATAATAGTATCCCAAACTTGGAGGTTATACAGTGAAAACAGACAAATGAACCTTAGCAGCTAGTGTCAGAATTTATCTTGCAGAAGAAAGTGCCTTGATTGAATTTTGGAGATGGGCTGTTAGCATCTTCCCCAACTTTTTCAAGAGGGGAAGAGAATTCCTCCCCCAGCTCCTCCCCCATAGCAGAAGTGGTGACATACTGGTAAGACCAGGATATGGTGTTTGGAGTTGAGCCCCTTCCTGAATCTCAGCTCCCAGGCCTGAAGCGGAACTGGCCCTGCAGCCTCTCGCGCTGGACAGTGAAGTGTTCTGGGCAGGCATGGATGGCTGTCCTGCTGCTATCTCCTTTAGCAGCGGTGCTCCCTGGAGCATCTCCGTGTACCCAGCTCGGGGCTGCACGCCTGGCCCACCTCCCCCTGCTGAAGTGCGGATGATCACCGGGTGGAGCCCTGGGCGCCAGGACAGCTCCCGGACCCCAGGGGCTGCTGCTTCTTTCTCTATCATCACGAGCCGCTTCTACAACTGTCATAATTGTATTTTAGAAAAGTGTAAGACAGCCCTCTCAGAAGCGAATGCTTCAATTTGCATATTTCCTTGAGACTGCTTTCCGTTACTCTATTAATGTATTAATACTTTTTAAAGTGATGTAGCTTCCCAGGGTGCTCTCTGTTCAATAAATCATTGCAGTGGTTATAAATAAAGCATGACACCTTAAGTCCCTCAATACCCAGGCCAGAAAAGTAAATGCTACTGATTTTCCAGAGAGGTGTTACGAAAATTAACTGATGTTGGAAATTCACTTCTTTCCTTAAATCAGAAAAGGCTGGAGCAAGATACAGATAAAACATTTTCAGGTGTTAGACAAAATGAAAATGAAATGACAAAGACGATGTGAAACTATCCTAGGATCATTAAAGCAAATCAGTTTATTTTGGATGAAAGAAACTGAACTGAAGTAAAAAATGAATAACTCTTCTTTGAAATCTCTCTCCTTCTAAGTTTGGCACTTTTTCCTTAATAACTCTCATGAATAAACATTTATCTTCAATGGTCCAAAGTTTTCACGTTATGCTAACTAATATACTGAGTTTGTGATTCCCGGTGATAGCTTAGGGTTTACCCACATTTTCATATTATTATTGCCCGAGAGTTTCTTTTTTTTCTAAGTGTTAGAATGGACTCGTAGGCCAGCAGTCAGATCATGAAAATTCCAGAGGAAGGGACTCTTTACCTTCTTAATGCTTGGCTGCCACAAAGATGCGAAATTGGTTAAACAATAAAGTCATAGCAACAACTTACATGTGCTCCAGAGCTAAAGTCAGCTCTCCATCTGTGACATGTTATGGACAGAATTATCCCACCCCAACGTAGAATTTCTGGACTACACTACAGTGGGCAAGTTATTAAAGACACAAAATGTTTGTAAATGCAAGTCTTCAGTACTACTAATAAATTTTATTCACTTAAACAGTGGTATCTTTATATACTATTCTGCTTAAATAGAGCTAAGCAAAATTATTATGCATATGTACACCTAGATTGAAAAGTCTGTTCATAATCAAGACCTATAAGATATTTCTAACTATGTCACAACTCAGAAAAAGATCTGAGAGTGAACATAAATCACAGATAAAATAAATGCAGCGATATTAACAATCATAATTCATGATTTATTAAACACTGTGTTTTAGCCACTTTTCTAGGGAATCACGTCTATGCCACCATAGCTACACTGTGAAATAGGTTCTCCAGTTATGACTACTCTAATCACATCTGCAATCAGTCTAGTTATGTAGAGCACTTATAAAGTTTACTTTTTATTTCTTAGTAAGCTGAATCGGGAGTATTTAAGATTTTTAATTAACAGAAAGGATTATTGAAACTTCATTTGAAATTTTTGGCTGTTTATATTAGAAATTATTGGATTTTGCACAAACTCCCATCACTTAATAATGGGCTCAGTGTGTGTACGTGTGAGTGTGCATGCATGCGTGTGCATGCCTGACTCTAGTTTTGAGATGAGTTAGGAAGGATTATTTCTATGAAGATTACTTTATACAGCGATCTTTGGAGTTTCAATAAGAAAGATGAAAGTGAATCCTAAAATACGGTTGCATTTTGTTGGGAGAATATTTCTACTTCCTGCTGAGACCAGGTCCCATTTCTAATGCACTTTTACATGGACGTATAAAGAAATGAATATGTATTGACAGGGCTCTAGAAATTAATGCCTGATTTCCCAGCAAATACACAGCTGATACTCATCTGTAGAACCCTGCTCGCTCGGACTTTACTGTGTTTGGAGAAGACGCTGAAAATCCAGTTATGTTCCTCTTGTTCAAACCCAAATTAAAGGTATTTTCAGGAGATTTTAAACTGAAGTCATTACCTGATGGCCACATCTAATTTTTAACCCTGGTTGGTTTTGCTCTGTTTGATTATCCACCTTTTCAGTCAATTTAAATTTTAAATAACTTAGCATGGTATTCAAGACTTTCATTGTCTGGCTATTAAGGTTATTCCTGCACATTAAATCAGACTAATAACTTTATGCTCAAGTTAGTGCTGAGGACTCTTAGTAAGCTCTGCTCAAATCTGTAGGAGTGCTGCCTTCGACTCCAGCAAACACCAAGGCCTGGAAACAACTAACTAACTTAGGAATGCCATGGATACATGCTGAAACAGGTAAACTATAAAGTAGGGACTCTGCAATATCAAAAGAGCATTAAATACAGACAACCTGTAGACAAGCTTCTCAGCCCCTCAGAATTAACTAACCTTATAAAAAATCCAGTGCCTGGGCCCACTTGAAATTTCTGATTCAGTAGTGTCAGGGTTGGGTCCCAGAGAAGTCTGATGTACAGCCAGGGCTGAGAACCACAACTTTATAATGCAATGAATAAAACAGCCTAAAACCAGATTTCATCCGCTGCGGACCAGCTTTCTACCAGCAGAGCAAACCGCGGTAATTTCCTCTCAAAACTATACTGTTTTTCACTCTCCTGTCTTTGTATGCTCTTAGAATGCCCTGTTTCCAACTGGCCAATCCTACTTCTCCTGGAAACTTTTCTTGATGTCTTTCTCCTCCCAGATGGTCACATAAACCATATGGTCCCAGACTCTCCCCACGACTATGTACACTGCTGTTGTATTAACCGTTTCCTCCCTAGGTTGCCAGTTCTTTGAGGGAAGGAATTATATTTTGTTCATCTCAAGTACACCCATTTGTGTTGGCTGAAAATTTGAATGAATGAAATAAACTTCATAAAAAATGATTATTGCACCTGACAGCACATGCATGGGACACCACATGTTCTGAAGCCCTGGCCGGTGACCACGGTTGCTGTGAATCAGTTCCTTGAACTGGGCTTCTGCGCAAGACAGTGATGATCTTTCAACAACTTCCATAAAATCAGCCAAAGTGAGAGAGGCATGGGTGGGACAGGAAAGAAAAGGAAAAGGGAGCTTTTGGAAGAAAATACAGAATTATTAGAAATTAGCAATGAAGAGAATAGCAGAGAGAGAGCTGAACAGCAAAGAGACTGAGTGCTCCTTTCTGCACATGCTTGATCAATTTCACTTGTAACTGACTAAAGTTACCTATTATTCATTATTATTAAGGTATATATATATATATATATATTTTTTTTTTTTTTTTTTTTTCCCAGTACGTGGGCCTCTCACTGTTGTGGCCTCTCCCGTTGCGGAGCACAGGCTCTGGACACGCAGGCTCGGTGGCCATGGCTCAAGGGCCCAGCCGCTCCGCGGCATGTGGGATCTTCTCGGACCGGGGCACGAACCCGTGTCCCCTGCATCGGCAGGTGGACTCTCAACCACTGCGCCACCAGGGAAGCCCTATTAAGGTATATTTTATTGAACTTGAGGTAGTAATTTTTTATTTCCACTCTGGTCATCCAACTTAGTTATTTCATGTTAATAGCTTTGAACAAATGGGTCCAAATTCCAAATAAAATTGTATGTTTGAATAATCGAAAATGTTTAGAACGTCTATTTTTCAGGGTTTGTGAAGTGGGCGAATACGAAAAAAAATACAAGATGGCTTACATGATTTTAGCAACAAAATCATGTAACGATTAATCAAACATTCCAAGTCCTTTCAAACATTCAAAATGCTCCTTCCAGAGCAATGACACACTTATAAAAGCACTTAACTTACTCTTCACTTTTTAAGGGCCACTTTTAAATATCCACTTTTTAAATGTGTTTTCTTCTCAAATATGTAGTATATTTCTGACAGCCACCTGTCATCACAGAAAAATTCAGGAAAACTTGAAACCTTTTCCTTTGGGAAATGTGAAGGTTGCAACTTTTCCCATCAGTGATCATTTAACCTGTGAACATAGAATACAAATTTTTTTTTTACCCTCACTAGCCATTACAAAGTATCATCAAGTTTCTGTGATATTAAAAGAACATGTTCCATTAACCTTTTAAACTGAATAAACCAAAGACAATGAAAAATCAGAGGTACATTACTGCATGGTGGAATATCAACCCTTCCCTCAGTTTATCATGGGTACTGCAGACAACCATCTGATGTACAGAACAAAGGCCCCTTTATCATCCCATTATTAAAACTTATAAAATTCAATGTTTTCTTCCTGTTTCAGGATATAAAAACTGAATATTTAAGCAGAATATCTAATGTATTCTCCAAGAGCCCAAGGTGTACTGTATGGTTTGGGCATACCCCAATTTGGAGACCATGCCAGACATGGCCCACTTGGCGATGGTGAATTCTATTTGGTCTATGCTGGGCTAGTCACTCTCGGGAAGAACTTTTGTTGTTGTTCTTTTCAATGTACATACATAACACGTGATACTTTCTCCTTCATAACAAATGGAATCATTTGAGGTAAGACTCAAGTCTTACCTGAACCACTTGCATAAATGGCTACTCTTCACGTTCTATTCTATAGCTTGCATGGTGGAAACAATATAACTTGGCATAGCAAGACTTACAGATCTATCCCATATTTGCTTAATTACAGCCTATAGTGTTCCACTGCATGGCTCTGTCATTCCTTATTATTTCCCTAATAACGGCCCTAATCCTGCTTGTCAAATTTGGGCATTTGGATCACCCTGGAGGACCTGCTGAACCATTAACTGCTGATTGGGTATACCCAGGGTGGGGCTGGAACCTCTGCATTTTTGATATTATCCCAAGTGGTGCTGATGCTGCTAGAATGGAGATACACTTTTAGAATCACTGATACAGGAAAGAGACAAAGACACAGAATGGCTGGAGCATGAGTGATGCAGATGTCAAATTTAACACAATCTTGCCAAAGCGCCCTCCCAAGCAGTTGCTCTTCAGCTTGAGTCCCAGAGTTCCCACACCTTTAGCTAATCATCATACTACCCAACATTAATTACCGTCACCTCAATGGGTGAAAACTGTATTTCCTTCTAGTTTGCGCTTTCAGAGTGCAAGCAAGGTTGAGCGTCTCTTCTTATGTGTATTGTCCATCTCTGTTTCCTTTCTATTCATGTATGTGACTTTTGAAAATTCATTCATGGGAGTTCTGTACATATTCACGGTATTCATTCTTTGCTTTTATAAGTGTGTATTCCCATCAGTCCCTTGGCTTTTTTGTATTCAGAATTAATTTTTTAGAGAGGTTTAAGGTTCACAGCAAAAGTGAGGGAAAAGTACAGAGATTTCCAATATCACCCACGCAACACATGCAGAGTCTCCCGCATTATAACATCCTCCACCAAAGCACTACATTTGTTACAACAAATGAATCTACATTGACACATCATAATCAGCCAATGTCCACAGTTTATCTTACGGCTTAGTCTCTATGTTACACATTCTCTGCATTTGGACGAATATATTATTATATGTATCCATTATTATGGTATCACACAGAGTATTTTCCCTGCCCTAAGAAGCCTCTGTGCTCCACCTATTCACCCCTCCTTCCCCCAACCCCTAGCAAGCACTGATCTTTTTACTGTCTCCATGGTTCTGCCTTTTCCAGGACATCAAGTTGAAATCATACAGCACAGCTTTTTCAGATTGGCTTCTTTCACGTAGTAATATGCATTTAAATTTCCTCTATGTCTTTTTATGGCTTGATAGGCCATTTCTTTTCAGTGTTGAATAATATTCCATTGTCTGGCTGTACCATAATTAATTTACCCATTCACCTACTGAAGGACATCTTGGTTGCTTCCAAGTTTTGGCAATTATGGATACAGCTGCATATTTCCATATGCAGGTTTTTGTGTGGAGCTGTTTTCAACTCCTTTGGGTAAACACCAAGGAGCACATGCTGGATCATATGGTATGGCTATGCTTAGTTTTGTAAGAAACTGACAAACTGTCTTCCAAAGTGACTGCACCATTTTGCATCCCCTTCAGCAATAAAAGAGAGTTCCTGCTGCTCCACAGCTTCACCAAAATTTGGTGTCACCAGTATTTTTGTATTTTGGCCATTCTAGTAGATGAGTTGTGGTATCTCGCTATTGTTTTAATTTGCATGTCCCTTGACTTTTTTTTTTTTTTTTTTTTTTGCGGTACGCGAGCCTCTCACCGTTGTGGCCTCTCCCGTTGCAGAGCACAGGCTCCGGACGCGCAGGCTCAGCGGCCATGGCTCACGGGCCCAGCCGCTCCGCGGCATGTGGGATCTTCCCGGACCGGGGCACGAACCCGTGTCCCCTGCATTGGCAGGTGGACTCTCAACCACTGCGCCACCAGGGAAGCCCCTGTCCCTGGACGTTTAACCTTAGTTATGAAGACATTTTTTTTCTCTCTCCATAAGATTTAAGGATCGACATGGTTAAATTTCTCAATCCTTAATTGTGTTGTCCATTTCACGTTTAATGACCATAAGGACATTAAATATGCAACGTTAATAAACATTTCCATGACTTTACCTATTATTTTATTCTCTTAAAACAGGCCTTTACCCAGAATTTATGTTTTTATATAGTGTGCAGGCAGAAATCTAGTTTTACTTCATTTTTCCATACAGAGAGCCAATGATACCTCATTCGGGCGAGAGCACTGATTGAAAGAGTCTCTTCTTTCTCTCCCTCCCATATATGAAATTGTTACATATATAGAAGTCTATTTCTAGTCTTCATATTATTGTTTTAAGGACTTAACGAGGTAATTCATGTAAAAAAACAAGTGCCTGTACTTACTTTGTCTTATTATCATTATGACTATTTTTTAATTGTCTTGGATTGTTTTATTCATTTTTATTTACATGTGATTTTTTGAATCAATTTTTCCCCACTTCTGAAAAATCTTGGAGTTTTCGAATGGAGGTGCATTAAATTTGTATACTAGAAAGAATTCTCTCTTTTATAAGCAAGGATTCTATAGTGAGTCTTGTCATTCATGAATCTGATATATATCCTCCTTCTCCTCTGGTCTTTGTTATGGACTTTAATGAATTAATATTTTTCTCCCAATAAGTTTTGCATGTTTTTGTGAGGATTTTACCTATATCTTATGCTTTTATTATTTTTGTAGAAGGGACTTCATACCATTTTACATGTTCTAGTTATTTATGGCTGGTATGTAGGAAAACTATTGATTTTTTTGTGTTTTGAGATTGGATCTGGATAGCATAATGGACTCACTTTATTAGTGATAACAGCTTGTTAGTTATTCCCTTGTGTCTTCTAGGTACATGACTGTGACTTCTACAAATATGATGGCCTGTCTCTTGCTTCCCCATCCTTTTAACCCTTATGCTTAAGATTGCCTAATATCTCAAGTATAATGCTGAATATTACAGGTGGTAGAAGGCATAATATTCCATATTTTTATGGAAGTACTTCTACTATACTCCTAAATATGATATTTCTGACTGTTAACTCCTCAAGAAGTTAAAGACCTTCCTGTCTATGTTATTCTCCTAAAATAATTATTTCTCATTATGACAGGGTATTATACTTTATCAAATGCATATTAGGCATCTGTGGACATAGCCACAGGCTTATCTTCTGATTAATATTAATATGCTAGGTTTCATTATTTAGTTTTCTAATATTGAGCTATCCTTGCATATCTGAAAGAAAACTCAATTTGCTATGATCCTTTCACATTTATATGACTGAATTTTACTTAAGGTTTTTGCTCCAATGCTTAGAAGTGAAGTTGAGCTATAATTTCACTTATAATTATAATTTATTATATATAATAATTTATAATTATAATTTCACCCATTTCTGGTTTGGGTATTGGGGTCCTGTATTGCTTATATAACATTAAATTTCTCTGAAATAACCTTCCCTTGGTTAATCAACTCAAATTACATTGTGTCACTGGCTTGACACCCTTTCCATTTCCCTGACCCAGATTACGTTTCACCCACTTAGTGCCCACCATATGCTTATCACTAATTGTTCAAAGAGCACTTTAATAAGCCCTCTGGGTCGAGGGCAGTGTCATACAGTTGCAGAATGTGCACCAACTTTTGAGTCAGATCTGATGTGGCCCATGATAATTGTGTGATATGAGACCTACTTCTCCTCTGTAAAATGAATATACCTACCTGCATGCTGCTGAAAACACTAAGTTAATCCTCACAGAGTATCTGGTATATACAGGATTTTCTATAAATAGTGACTGTGATGATTTTCCTTGACCAACAGGGACATAAGCATTTGTTTCTTTGGATATGTCAGCCTTCGCATGTCAAGTGATGCACACGGTTTACACAGGAAATGCACAAATATCACTCATAAAAGTGACGTTTGAGTTAAATCGTGTCCCCCAAGATGAATTGTTGAGGGGCATCCCACCTGCAGTGATTGTGAATGTTACCTTATTCGGAAAGAGGACCTTTGCAGATATAAAGAGTTAGGATGAGGTCACACTGGAGGAACGTGGGCTCTTAATCCAATATGACAGGTATGCTTATAAAAAGAAGAAGATAGGGCTTCCCTGGTGGCGCAGTGGTTGAGAGTCCGCCTGCCGATGCAGGGGATACGGGTTCGTGCCCCGGTCTGGGAAGATCCCCCATGCCGCGAAGCGGCTGGGCCCGTGGGCCGTGGCCGCTGAGCCGGCGCGTCCGGAGCCTGTGCTCCGCAGCGGGAGAGGCCACAGCAGTGAGAGGCCCGCGTACAGCACAAAAAAAAAAAAAAGAAGAAGATAAAGTGAAGACAACAGCACACCGGGAGAACGCCAGGTGACGAGAGAGGCAGAGGCTGGAATGATGCATCTACAAGAAAAGGAACACCTGGGTCTACCAGAAGCTGGAAGAGACAAGGAAGGATCCTCCTCTAGAAGCTTTGGAGGGAGTGTGGCTCTGCCTACACCTTGATTCCACTTTTCTAGCCTCCAGAAGTCTAAGATAATAAATTTCTGTTGTTTAAGCCATCCACTTGGAGTTACTTTGTTATGGCAGCCCTAGGAGTATCCTGTGGATCAGAACCAGGGAATGGCTGGAGTTTCAGGTTGTCAAAGGAATAAACCAAGAGGAAGGTGGTACAGCACCGGTAACAAAAAAGTGTTGATATTAAGTCAAATGTTAACTCGAGCTAGGATGAAAACAGGATCATGTTCTGAACTGTGAACCAAGCAGAACACAAGTGGACATGGCTAGAAGGGGGCAAAGAATATGGCCATTTATCATAATGGTGAACTGGGGTAAAGAGTTACCAAAGTTATATCAGATAGTCATTAATTCATTGGGTAATGGCTACAGTGTTAATTGCTAGCACATATTTGACAATGTGTCTTGTAGATGTTGCCATAAAGCACAATTTCTTGCAGGCACAGTAACACTAAACAAGTCATAATCCCCAATGTAATTCTGCAAGAAAAGTGGTTCACGAAAAAGCATCTTGGGCACTGAGACTCTTTCTTGCCTGGTAACTCACATTTGTCCCATCAATTCATTGCTGCTAAAACTTGAGCTCTGTACCTTTCTTGGATCATGTCAATCTCAACCTTCAGAATTTCCTCTTCCTCATCTTTCCCTATTTCCTGACTGATGACTAAGGCTACATGGATCATTACTCTATCTGATCAGATAGTCTAGGCATGCAAAATGTAGTCATGCTGGTTTCACTCTGGTCAAACAAGATCAAAGATGTGGATACCATGCCAAGAAAGTGGGTGACTGCATTTAACACTCTACAAATAGAATTAATTGACTTGCTCTCCAAGTCATATGATGGAGCTATTCTAAATCTGGGAACAAAACCAGGATTTCTCACCACCAGTTCTCTTTTCTCTTTTCCAGACCATGCAGTCTAAAAGTTTTTATTCTTCAATGATCATCAATTTAAATGAGAAACCTCCTGCCAAACTCAATGCTCTAATTACATAGTTAGGAAGGACAGATAATAATTATTGCAATGTTCTACCCTCAAAAATTGTTGAGCAATGCTGACTGATATAGATACCAAGATCCAATTTTCTTTATAACATATATGCACATATCTTTCAATTGTCTGAATGTGTAGATATTAAAAATCTATCATTGATAATTATTAGCCCAAATGTATGACTATCGAATTAGCTGTGATGCTTATGTTTTACTTTCCATTTCCAAATAATTCAGAAATAATGGTTAACTGAAAGAATACACAAATATTGTATTATCACATGGCCTGCTACTGTAAGAGAGAGAAAAAGTCCTGAGACACTTCTTCCCTGTCTCCTTTTGTGTGAGCATGAAAGCTTTCAGAAATTTAAATATGATTACAGCAGGGGTCTAAGAGGAAGTATATCAAGGCCAATGAATTGAGTGTTCAAGATATTATTCATGCTTGACATGGTTTCTTATAAAAGTCTCACTTCTTGTTGCCTGGAATTTTGCTTATTCTTTCTTTTAATTATCAAATTCCATGGTTACTTCCACCAATAAAACAGCAATGTCCTCTTAAAAGAAAAATCTTCTAGCAGTGCACAATGCTTCTATTCTGCTTTCCATTTCCTTATTCCCTAAGGAAGGCTTCCTTGCCAAATCCCATTCACAGCCCATAAACTCTTGCCAGCAAAGACTGGAAATGAAAAACTAACTCAGGGATAAAATGCATAAGATACATTTATTTAGGAAAAAGAAAAAGTCCGCATTTGCATAACTCTTTAATATAGATGATGATTACCCCTTGATGCCCATTAAGAAAAATTATAAATGCTTTGGATAGTTAAAAATTATCTTATGCAATCAATATATTTTTCTCCACACAAGCATTATTGATATGAATTTCCAGACACAGAGAATTAAATATTTTGTCATTTATTGTTTTATTGGTTTATGAGACTCCCCAGTCCTCACTCTAAACATACACTCTTCACAAAGATCCAACAAAATCCATTTTTCCAGGGCCCTACATCTGATTTCCCCCATATATCTGGTCCTCTCAGCCTTCGCTTCCCCATTGAAGGGCAATTGTATTCTTCTAGCTGCCTCATTTTTGACTCTCTATTTTCACATACAGTATTGGTTATGGGTGAAACTGTGTCCTCCCCCAAATTCATAGGTTCAGGTCCTAACCCCCAATATCTCAGAATATGACCTTATTTGGAAATAGGGTCATTGCAGATGTAATTAACAGGAGGTTGTATTGGAGTAGGGTGAGCCCCCCATCCAATATGATCCTTATGAAAAAGGGAAATTGGACACAGAGACACACAGTGAGAATGCCATGTGAACACTGGAGTTATGCTGCCACCAGCCAGGGAACCACCAGAAGCTGGGAGAAGCGCCTGGAACAGATCCTTCCCTATTGCTTTCAGAGAGAGCAGTGCCCTGTTGACACCTTGATTTCAGACTTCTGGCTTCCAAAACCATAAGAAAAAAAACTTCTGTTGTCTGAAGCTACCTAGTGTGTGGTACGTTATTACAGCATCCCTGGCAAACTAATAGAGTATCCAATCCATCAGCCAATCCTATTGTCTCTCTGTACCTATACAGTTACTCGCAAATGTTTCCCTTCTAACTCTGGGGCTATTCCTAGGTTTTTCTTCCCACAAGCAAGTTTTTGTTGAAATACTGTTAGTTTCACCTTGACTCCAATACTCATGGTGTAAAATTATTTCAAATTGACTGAGAAGAAATATGGGAAAAGGTATGAAGCTCGATGGCTTGTCGTTTCCTCCACCCTCTCTGGCTGATCGCGGAGAAGCCTGTCCACCTGCTACATGTCTACACAGCGGGCAATCCACCTGGGGTCCAAGTAGAGATTCTCTTCATCTTTATTCACAGTCAAGCTTTCAATATTAATTCTGTTTCCCAAAGCGTTTTTCTGCTGGAAAAGGGATGAGCAAAAACGCCAGCTGAAGTCCTCAAAATTACTAAGCACTATCATTTCTCACTGTATTTTAATACATCCATTGGGTTTACAGTTTTTCAATCAGTCCGTTGAAAATGTAGTAACCGAGCTAAACTTGGAAAAAATAGTTTGTGAACCTGAAATGCAACAGCTACTGATATGAGGCGCTGTGTAATTAGTTGCTAAATTGTGCAGACAGATGTTCCATGCTGGAAGAGATCAGAGGAGGCTTAGATCAATGAGAGGATTGGAGTCTTGCTGTGTGTGTTTCTCTCTTTGGTTTGCTTTGTCATCTGTACCTTCATCTCTGTTCGGGATATTTTTTAAGTATTTAGAATTAATTTACTATATGAAAGCGTGCTTAAACATCTTTGTCCACGAGGAATCCTGATTTTCCAACAGAATTGAAAGGCAATAACTTGTAAAGCAGTAGAGAGAGCAAGAATTATAAACACCAGCCAGTTACAAAATTAGATTTTGGACCTCCTTTCCTCCAGTGTATGAATGACTGACGGGAAATGAAATGAATGCTTATTAGGACCCAAGCAGATGAGTTTTCCCCATCTGCGTGGCTCCAAGTCTTCCTGGGTAAGGAATATTCACTTGGATGTCCTTTTGCATCTGTAATGGTTTAAACTTTTGTATTCATTATTAGTAGGCTCAACACAGGAAAACTCATGTTATAAGCCCCCTAGAAAACAAACTTACTATTATTCTTTTTCCAAATAGTACTGTATTTGTAATCACCAGCCTCATGTTTTCTCATGTTTTTGTTTTGTTTTGTTTTTTTGCGGTACACGGCCCTCTCACTGTTGTGGCCTCTCCCGTTGCGGAGCACAGGCTCCGGACACGCAGGCTCAGCGGCCATGGCTCACGGGCCCAGCCGCTCCGCGGCATGCGCGATCTTCCCGGACCGGGGCACGAACCCGCGGCCCCTCCATCGGCAGGCGGACTCTCAACCACTGCGCCACCAGGGAAGCCCTCTCATTAATTTTTGACTTCTCTCTTTTCACAACATCATGCAATGGGGTGAAAAAACAATCAATTAAAATATGCTTCAGGGATAATAAATATCCATTTATTTATGCATTAACTCATTCAATTTTGAAACAAATACAGAGTGAGCCTACCAGGCTAGATAATTCACGAAGGGCTGTGAACCCAGTGGCACCCAGGTAAACTTTAAAGCCCACCGCTGTGGGGAGTTAGGCAGAGGTAGCAGATGCCAAGTTCACCTTTGTTTAGAAGGTCAAAGAGGGTCTCTGGAGGAAGAGACACTTAAGCAGAGCACTGAAGAAAGAAAGAGTCACCAAACCAACAGGTGAGGATACAAACCACAAAGAAATTCAAGTCTGAAAGCAAGATTTACCACTCTTCAAGGAGATGCGATTTTATCCTATGAGTCATGAGAACCCACTGAGCAGTTTTCCCTGAAGAGAACTGAGAAGGTCAAGTGGAATTTAGGGCTCGTGACCCTAGATTTAATGGGTCTCTCAAAGGCAAGGGTGAAACTAGAGAATGGAGACCAGCTAGGAGGTGGCTTCCAGATCTAGATTCAAAGTGGAACGGCAGGGGTAGAAGAAAAGCAAGGGGGATGGAAAGAACCAAACTGATCTGAGACGGATTCAGAATGTGGAAGGCAAGACAGCAGTGGCTGGTGGTACATGCCAGCTGAAGAGGAAGGAGGCCAAGATGTCTCAGGAAGGAAAATGCAATTTCTTAACATGCAAAATGTTATTCCTTTACAGGAAGGAACAATTCAGCATGGAAGGTCTGACATTTCTACCTCACCTTTTAGATTTTTACTGCTGATGGAAAATTTTTACCACAGCCTCTGTGGCTTCCAACACCACAAAGTTATTACCTTACAGCTCTTTAGGGCAGAAGGCCAGCACAGGTCTCAGCAGGCCACATCAAGGGGCCAACAAAGCTGCGTTATTTTCTGGAAGCTCTGGGGAGAATCTGGTTCCCTGCCTTTTCCGGCTCCTAGAGGCTGCCCACATTACTTGGTTCCTGGCCCCTCCCTTTACCTTCGAAGCCCGCCAGGGCAGGTAGAGTCCTCCTCTGTTTCTTCCAGTCACCTCTCCCTTTGACCACAGCCAGGACAAGTTCTCATCTTCAGACCCACCAGGTAATTCAGGTTCATCGCCCCCTCTCAAGGTCAGCTGCTTCCTCCCATGATCATTAATTGGTTGTTTAGCAACATTCATTCACTGCAACCCTAGCGCCCTTGGCCATGTAACATCACATATTCAGTTTCCTAGGACTAGGACGTGGATATCATTGCGGGCCACTCTTCTGCCAACCCACACATATGCCATGTTTCTGCCCACACACCTGAGGTCCAATCCAGTCCAATTACTTCCTTAGAAATTATTTTTATGCTATTTTATTCTGAACAGAGCACATTGAGGGGCACGTTCTTCCCCTCCAGCCTTGACTGAGAGGGCTTTCCTCTGCAGTGTATTTCAGCATAATCCCTACCAAAAAAGAATTCCCAAGACAGGCAGTTGGTCCTTCTGTAGCCACAGCATTGTGAAAACCCTGTCTCGCACTGTGAACCACTTAATTTACTTCTTACTGCTTTCCTTCAACATTTTCAAGTATAAACATTTGCCAGTTTTCAAGGTAATGAGCTGAACCTTTTTTAAAAACTGAAATACTGTACTTAAAATCATAGGTATTAGGGCCATTTGTAGGATGGTTTCATTCTTCAAATAGTCAAGTGCCACAAAAATCCATATGAAAACTGAACGTTGATTTATACAATGCATTTACTTATATTTTTGTAACAGAATAGTTCAGTAGAAAAAAAAAATGGCTGCTAAAATTAAATACCTATAGAAATTACCGAAAACTCCTACCAAAAAGAGCAGATTTAGTGATACTGCAGTTGGTGCAACTTAAAAAGCAAACTGTCAAAGACAAGTTTGTAATTATTATCCATTTTTTTCTTTGACTTAGCACTGGACTAAAGTCTTTTACAGAACCAAGGCCCCCCCACACACTGGGTTGTGCCTGCATTTATCTCATTACCAAGAGTAGTCAAAAGGCAAATAAACCAGAAAAAGAGTGATTAAAGATCCTAAAAAAGGCAAAATTAAGTGAGAAGAAAAATTTTAATATAGATTGATGTTGCAAGTATTTTTCCTAAATGAGCTCTCTTGATGAAACAACTGTGAAAAGAGTTTTAAAAGTCCCCTCTGTTCACTGCTGCAATTGAATAAATGATCCTTGATCATTTCAGCTGGGGTAGCCTGACTGCTGTCACAGGGCACTAGGGACACCCTGCATTCCTGTCACTGTCACAGCCCTGCACCCGGGCCATACCTCATCTGGACTGATGAAAGGTCCTGGTCTCCAGCCAGGGCTATCAGAATGGGAAAAGGATAAGAAGGATTATTTTTTTCCTTCATTTTGAACGTATCTGAAGATTGAGGGTTCAGTGGTATCGTTATTATAGGATAACTTTATGATCAAACATAAATTGTGTAAGTATTTTATTTAATAATCACTTGTAAGCATACTATCCCAAATTAAATGTTCAGTATTAAATATGCTGTTCTCAAGTAACTCATCTCTAAACTTACATCTCCACATTATTTATCTGAATAATTTAAATATAAATGTCTATAATCATATTTCTACATGTGGAATTTTTTTAAACAATTATGAAAATAATAGACTGTTTCAAAATATGCTTGGCAATAAATATTTGCTAGTACCCTAGAAATTTAAGATTATCTAACAATAGATGTAAATTTTAATTATTTTCCTGTATCAATTCATTTTAACAATTTAATTCATAAGCACAGTTGCTAGACTTATTTAACAAAAAAGATGGTCTCATGCGTTGCCTTTCCCCCATCAGTAACCATGCAAAAATGCAACATTCTATTTTTTCTGTATGTTTTAAGTAACTTTTATTTAACCCTGGATGCAGTTTAAATGTACCACAGAGCAAAAGTGAAAAGAGAAAGTGTTTCAGTGGCTTATGTTTCTTCAAACCAAGATATGAATGTACTTCGTTAAATATTTTACATACAACTTCCTTATACTGGGAACCATTTTCTTGTATATTAGAATCTTTCCGTTCTTCTGATAACTGCTGGTTTGTGTGTGTGTGTGTGTGTGTGTGTGTGTCTATGTGTGTGTGTAAAGTGTAAAGTAACACCAAATGCTTTGACATTTTCTAAAATGTAGATAATTTATATAGGTGTAAACATTATTCTGCAGCAAGTATTCAGCAGGAAAAGTTTTGCTTGAAAAGGCTTTGCATTAAAACTTACTGAACACATTATACACAGCACATATCATGTAGTGTAAATCATTTAGAAAATGTTCGTACCTCTCACGGTACAGATCATCTTTATTTCAGAATTTGAGGGAGATTGCAGGCAGTTTCATTCATAAATAAGAAGGCTAGCTCAGAATTCTGAGGCTAAGGCTAAGGCTGAATCTTGCTTTTTCAATATTTTCAATATTTTTTTTTCCTTGTTGAGTGTTCTTTGAGTTAGTTAATCTTTATAAACCATAACTTACTAATTTGTAAAATCTTCAATCTTCAATGTACTAGCATTTATTTGTAAATAATAATAATAATGTAAAACCATTCCAAAGGAGCATTTCTGGGTGATATGAATTATGAAACACATTATCCTAATATATTCAATGAAATAGAAAATTATGTTTATAATTCAATATTTTCATGAAACAATACATCATAAATATGTACACTAATTAGAATATCACTGACAAATATGAGCAACAGAACTTTGTATGCAGATTCAAATGGCAAGTGAGTAGGCTAGAATATAAATTATTTACCCAGAAGAATCCAGAGGAGACATTTATATTGAAATAGAGGATTTTCGAGAATGATTCAGAGGAAGAGGTCAAATTAAAAAAAATACTTCTCATCCATAAAATTCAAAAGAGGTTGTCTTCAATTTAGGATAGATATTCCTGAGAAACTGGACAACAATTTTCAAGCTGGCTTATATTTTAGAAATGCATTACCACAGAAAAATAATCTTATCCTCAAAAAAGTTTCTTTTTAGGGCTTCCCTGGTGGCGCAGTGGTTGAGAGCCTGCCTGCCGATGCAGGGGACACGGGTTCGTGCCCCAGTCCGGGAAGATCCCACATGCCGCGGAGCGGCTAGGCCCGTGAGCCATGGCCGCTGAGCCTGCGCGTCCGGAGCCTGTGCTCCGCAACGGGAGAGGCCACAACAGTGAGAGGCCCGCGTACCGCAAAAAAAAAAAAAAAAAAAAAAAAGTTTCTTTTTAAACCCATATACTGTTAAACCATTGAGAAACCATTAAAACATTAATAGCATCATTCAAATCTAAGTTTGTTAGCTTCCCCTCATGCACTTCATTTTTTATCATTGTTCCCTGAGAAACTTTACACTAAATGCATTGAAACTATCACTGCACATTGCACATTTCAAGTTGATTACATGATCAGTGAAGATGCAATTCTTCCCTAATAAACAAGCTCTGGTGTCAACACAACTATTTAAAATTTAAATATGTGAGATCTCCATTTTGTAACACTTTCCTAAACAGAGGTACCTACAATTTTTATCATTATTATTAAGGAGGATAATTCACTAGCAAATATATATAACTAGTTCTTGAATTAACTAAAAGTGTGCTACAAGTAAATGTGTTCTAAGGAATTCAAAGATGGATGAACCCATGTAGTTTGGAGCAGAAATGGCATCCACTGGAAAGAGGGGTCTTGATTCAGAGCCACCATTCATTCAATCAAGAAGTAACTTGATTGAGTAACTAAACACTGTATTCTACCTTTTCTTCAAGGCACAAAATAGGAGCATAATATATGTGGGTACAAAATCAAACTGTATAGATCACCAGAAAACATTACTAAACAAAAAAGATTACACATATTTTCAAATAAAATTTCTAAGTTTTCTTTACGTAGATCACACATCTCACTGGACTAAAGTTTTTACCACTTACTTCATATTTTAGTCACTATTAGCTCTTCTAATTTACCATATGATTTTACAGACGATCATGCAGAAGAAGTTTGCTTGTTTTATGCCATTATCAAATCCCTATTGGTGACTTAGTTCAGGCTATTTTAACTAAATACCAAAGACTGAGTGACTTAAACAAACATTCATTTGATACAATTCTGGAGGCTAGAAGTCCAAGATCAAGGTCCTCTCAGATCCGCTGTCTGGTAAGAGCACACTTCCTGGCTCATGGACGACCATCTTCTCACTGTATCGGACAAGGCAGAGAGCATAACAGAGCAAGCTCTCTAGTGACTATTACAAGGGCACTAATCCTTATAAGAGACCTTATGACCTCATCTAAACCTAATCACCACCCAAAACCTCTTACTACCATCACGTTATTGGGGGGGGTTGCTCGACATATGGATTTTGGAGGACACATTCAGACCATAACAATAACATGTTGTATTTTCACTTTTTTTTCCTTATTATAAGACTGACCTGTTGAGCATTAAATTTAAGATATTGTTAAATTACAGTTTTGCTTTGTTTATTTAAATATTCATTTATTCCCTCCAGTGCTTATATAATGAATGGCATCTTTATACAAGTTGTCTGGATAACTAATTGTCATAATTCATACATTTCCACAGCAATGTCACAGCCCTCCATTCAAGAATAACTGATCCTGAAACTGTGGAGAAACATTTAGGTGAATTTTTCATTTCTTTAACATCAATTTATTTCAGTAAAATAATACTGGAAATATATATGTAACTTATTTACACAAGTATATATCACTTAGTGAAATTCATATATGCATATATATGCATTACATGTGTATATATATACATACACATATATATGTGTGTATGTGTATATGTGTGTGTGTGTGTATATATATATATATACACACACGTATCATGACCTTCAGTTAATAGGGGAAACATCCAAAAGAGTTGACTTATACACAATGCACATTTTTCAATTTACACCATATATCAAGGTTCCCCTAATGTTTATAAACTTTGTAAATAATTTTCTCTGTATTAGTTTGTGTTTTTCATATTTTTCTTGGTAGTCTATAATGTCTCTCAAACTGAAAACTCAATTCCTCTTTCTACTTTGGAAATACTCAGCAATTTAGTATGTGATATACTTTCTGCCACTTTGGAAACCAGTATACTCGGTTTGGACTTCTGTACTTTTTCCTTTGGGTCCTACATGATCTGTCACCTACTCTATCTTTTTAACAAGTTTTCCCACATTCTCCAGTTGTGTCAGGACTTTACCTTCTATTTCACTGATTTAATTTCCCATTCTGTGTCACTTTAATAATTTCTACAGTAGTTTTCTTTCTCTGGTTTTTTTTTTTTTTTTATCCCATATTGTTTTGCTTTACCGCATGTTTTACTCTTTTATCTCTTGGAGTAAAGATCTGGATTCGTTGCTGGTTTCGATGTCTTTATTTTGTGGCAGAATTTCATGGCTTAGAGTTCATTTCTTCACTTTTACTGCCCCCCACCTTTGAGGTGTTATGTGTGTTTTCAAAACATTTAATCATCCAACATTGCTTTTTATGAACTTCTACTCCCACTTTAAGTTATATTATTTTCAATGCGCTTATTTTCTTTCAGGCAATTTATAGACATTTATATAGAATTTAACGGGAGAAGATATGAGATGTTACTGTACCTCTACTACGAAATATCCCCCCTTTTTCTGTCCAAATCTAAAGAAGGGGCTGTTTAATGTTGCATATGTGTTAGCAACACTTTATAATGAAACAATGTTTTAACAGTATAGATAGTACTGTAATGCCATTTGCAGCAATACCAACGGACCTGGAGATTATCATACTAAGTGAAGTCAGTCAGGAAGAGAAAGACAAATACCATATGATATCACTTACAGGTGGAATATAAAATACGGCAGCACACGTGAACTTATCTATGAAACAGAAACAGATTCACAGACACAGAGAAAAGACTTCTGGCTGTCAAAGGGCAGGGATGGGAGAGGGATGGATTGGGAGTTTGGGACTAGCAGATGCAAACTATTATATATAGAATGGATAACAAAGCTCCTACTGTATAGCACAGAGAACTACACTCAGTGTCCTGTAATAAACTATAATGGAAAAAAATATAAATATATATATATATATGTATAACAGAATCACTTTGCTGCACACCAGAAACTAACACATTATAAATCAACTACACGTCAATCAAATAAATTAAAAAAAAAAAGAAAATGAGCTGGAAAAGTTTATGTAATTTACTCAAAGTCATAGTACAAACAAACAGCAAAGCAGGGATTCAGACTCATGTCAAGATACTGCATGAATTTTTTACTACACCAAACTCCCTCTAAAATTATTTCAAGGAGGAACAGACTAGGGTGGTAGCGCTGGATATTACAGAATCTTAGACTGGCTGCGCACCCAGCTACTTACTATGTCAAGTGAATTAATTTCTCTTAACTTCAATAATATTTTCCCCAAAATGTAAGTGATAATATATCCACTTCATGGGTCACTGAAGCAACTAAATGAAATAAAGTATGTGAAAAGGCCTGATACATTATAGATGTTGAGTAAATGTTGTTGAATGGAATTTAAACCTTCAAATAATTACTCACATTACAGAGTATCAGTTTGGGCTTTCCCTATGTAACCACCTATTAGCAGGTATAAAACTGCTGAGAAGAGCTGAAGACAAAGATGATTCAATATGGTACGGCATAAAGATAGCTGGGCCCCTAGCACTGAATATTAATATTGTCTGTGTGATTCAAAATGCTTAATGACATAAACAGGTGGAGACATACACTTCAAATTTCTAAATAGACATCATATACTCAGTACTGTAGTCATGGAATCACATAATACATATTAAGAATGTTATCGAGTCTGACGATCTAATTAGCTGAATTGTCAAGCTGACAGAATAAATTCCTTAATTTATTCATCCATGCTTCGGATATTTGTTGTGGTCCAGAAATTCTGCTGGGTACCCGTTACAGTGGAAAAAAATGGCCTACCCTTCAGTCGGCTAAAAAAGATTTTATAATTATTATCATTAGACTCTTCTTCAATATATGAAACAATGATTGATAAAAATGGAATCAACTGAGATAATCAGGCAGCAAGAGTATCTTTTAGCAGAATAACAGCATTTTGTCATAATCAGCTAAGGGGAAACCTGATGATTCTTCTTTAAAATTGAGTATTATATTTAAAGCCCAAAGATAAAGTAGTAGATACTTTATGATATTTATAAATAATAAAATACATTTTGTACTTCCCTTCTCGTACTTTTAGGACTTCCAGAAAATACTGTTGCTGAGTCTAGTAGCATGCTAATTACCTAATGAGGACCTGCAGACGGTGTTTCCTTACCGTTCTTCAGGAGCGTGTTCTTTGCATCTATCAGTGCTGAAAGAAAGAAGGTATTTAAGAAGCTAATTTCCCGCAGGAATGATACATGGTTTCCACAGTTCCGGGGGTGTTCTTCCACAATTTTCTTTTACAATTTTATCTTCCAAAACGAATACATTCTTGTGCTGTTGTTGTTCCAAGTTAAACAGCACACTGGCAAAATGCCTTGATAGCTGATAGGTGCTAGTTAAGCATGGCGCTTTTGTGTAAGTTACACAGTGGTTTTGTTTTCTGAGCCAATACAGAACAAATGTAATAATGAGCAAACTCTTACCTAGGGTGAGTAACAGTGATAGCTGCATTTACAAAGTACAAAACATTGAATTGATGACACAGTTGCTTTTGGATCTCTCTTAACTCACATCTGTTTTTGGCTCCGTGTTTAATAAAGAAACCTGGGCTTTCACTCAGTTGTGAATAACCTAATTTGAGTAGGCACAGAGATGTGTAAAGTTAGCACTGGCTTTTTCTTACCTATGATAATTCAGCAATTATCATTTCCATTTTTTGCAATGCTGCTGGGGGGACACTGTATCTAACAGCATTTGAAATGAGAATGGCTAGAACATTCCAGGTATATAACTGGGGAATCTCCATAGGCAGCAATTGTTTTTTGTGTGTGAGTTTGTTTGTTTTTTTGGTGTTTGTATCTGCTTCTATACCCTTGGCTATACTGTATTACTTAGAACTGGACCTTTTAACTGCATGAACATAAAGCTAGCACTTTTCTTTTGTCAAAGTTAAAAGTAATCCTATGATATCAAATCACTAAACAATAATCAGTTATTTTAAGTTTTTACAATGTTAGTTTCAGATGTACAGCACAGTGATTCAGTTATAAATATACATATATATATGAACATATATATGTATACATATATACGTTCTTTTATATACTCAAAATACATATTTGGGCTTCCCTGGTGGCCCAGTGGTTGAGAGTCCGCCTGCCGATGCAGGGGACATGGGTTCGTGCCCCGGTCCAGGAAGATCCCACATGCCGCGGAGCGGCTGGGCCTGTGAGCCATGGCCGCTGAGCCTGCGCGTCCGGAGCCTGTGCTCCGCAACGGGAGAGGCCACAACAGTGAGAGGCCTGCATACCGCAGAAAAAAAAAAAAACAAAAAAAAGAATATTCAGATTATTTTCCCTCATAGGTCATTTAAAAATATTGAGTATTTTTCCCTGTGCTATATAGTAGGTCCTTGTTGGTTATCTATTTTATATATAGGAGTGTGTATATGTTAATCCCAAACCCCTAATTTATCCTCCCCCTGCCTTTCCCCTTTGGTAACCATAAGTTTGTTTTCTATAGAATACAAAAATATATTTTATAATGAATTTTGAAAAAATAAGCAATTCCATGATTAACTATAGAGTATTTGGAAAATACAGGAAAGGCATAGAAACAAAAATAGTCCTGATACTCAAGAGATATTAATGTACTAATGTTCTGATGCCCTTTTTCCAAACTCATCTCTATGTCCATATGTGTCTGATACTGGAATCATACTATATAAACAGCTTTATTTATTGTTTGTTACAGTGCATATACTTTACCAAGAATACAAGCCAAACACCACTTAACAGTACATAGTAGTTCATTATATGGCTCTCTCTAATTTATTTAACAGTTTCCTACTATTAGCTATTTGGAAAATTTTACTTATTATTATTAAGTGCATTATAATAAACACTTTATGAAATGTATATTCATTCAACTAATAACCTTTGAGTACTCTGTATGAACAATTACATAATAAAATCAGTCTTTGCTCTCAAAAACTTACAATCTAGTGTCCTAGACTTCTCTTGAAACACCAAAGATCAGGGACCTTGACTTAAAAAGAAGGAAGAGAGTATCTTGATGTATAAATAATTTATTAAGAAAGGATGAGTTCACGTAGGCTTTTAACCAAATTAAGAAGTTTCAGCTTTCATAGGAAGAAGAGCTGTTAAGGAATTTAACTTTGTGTTTTTGAAAGATTATTTTGGTTCCAATGAGGAAAATGGATCTGAAGTGGACAAGATTGAGTAGAACAGGCTGTTGCCACCATCCAATTATGAATGGATGACATAAACTAGGGGGCTTTGTGATATTTCAGAGGTGGACTCAATAGGACTTCTTAGTGATTCAGTAAATGGGGGTAAAAGAAAGATAGGTGCCACCAAACTGAAGGCTAGTGAAATATTAAAGAAATTAACCCTTTTCCTGCCATACGTGACTCAAACGCAGCTCATTTTCCGGGGGTTTTCAGGCTGCCATTGCCTAGTGCCCTTCCAATGGAAGATGAACTTATTACTATTCTATAGGCTATTTCTCTTACTATTTCAAAGGAAGATCCCAGGACTCACAAAATTTTATACCACTCCTCCTGGAATTCAAAGTTTTATTGCCAGTGTCCACACTTCCCTTTATCTGATCCTGTTTTTTCTTTTTTCACTCATTTTTTTCTGCTCAAATCAGTTAAAAAAAAAAAGTCTTACTAAATTTTAACTGCTGGCATTCATTCTGAGGATTCATATGAGTTCTCCGCATTTTCAAAGTCTCCACACTTTCTGGAGTAAGATTCGCAAAGACTCTAATCAGGGACGTCTAGGAACTTCTAGATGCTATTTCAAGTAAAAGCCATCGTTTCTTTTAGATAATACATTACACATTAAAACTACGAGATACCACTACCCATCTATTAGAATGGCTAAAAAATAAGGATAAACCTGATAATACCAATTGCTACCAAGGATACAGAACAACTTAACGCTTATTCATTGCCGATGGAAACGTGAAACAGTACAGCCACTTTGGAAGACAACTGGCAGCTAAATATAGTTTTACTATAGTATCCAGCAATTACACTCCTAGGTATTTACCCAACTTATTTGAAAACATGTCCAAATTGTCACACTGTATACGTTAAATACATACATAATAGATATATGCATATCACAATATTACATGTCATTTATACCTCAATAAATTGGGGGAGGGGGTAAGAAACCCTGCATGTAAATGTTTTTAGCTTTATTCATTATCAAAACTGGAAGCAACCAAGATTTCCTTCAGTAGGTAAATGGATAAACTGCAGTACATCCACAGAAAATAGAATATTATTCAGCAACAAAAAGAAATGAGCTATCATGCTATGAAAAGACATGGATGAATCTTAAATGCCTATTGTTAAACGAAAGAAGCCAATCTGAAAAGGCTACACACTGTGTGATTCTAAATATGTGATACTCGGGAAAAGCAAAACTATTGGGATAGTAAACAGATCAGTGGTTGCCAGGGGTTCTGAGGGAGGAAAAAAAGGGCTGAATAGTGAAGCACAGGAGGTATTTTAGGGCAGTGAAAGTATTCAATATGAAACTGTAACGGTGGATACATGACATTATACATTTTCCAAAACCCACTGAACTTTACAGTACAAGAGTGAAGCTTGATGTATGCAAATTTTAAAAATCATGTAGGAGACCAGGGAATCCAAGAATGGAATGCGGAATGTGACGAAGCAATCTGACTGCCTTACAAATGTATGAAATAATCTCACTGAAGGGGCAGGGGGAGAGAGGTGTGACCTAAGTAACTTCAGACATGAGGAGTCTGCAAGACTGAAGGGGAAATAAACTGCTCTAAAGCACTGTCATCTAGTTGATGCTATTTTCCACAGGGGCACAGGTTAACAGTTCTGCTCCTGCTATCCGTGTAAACTATCCGTGGATGACTAAGTAAATGGATGGCAGGTGGTTTGAACCAGATTCCTCATATTTAGAGCGGGAAGCTACACATAAACAAGGGTAAGAGGCTAGAACGATCCATGTGGTGAGGGAATCGAGTTGCAGACATCACATGGACTCATGGATAGCTTCATACAGATACACACTGTTACACACAGAAACAATTACTGATGGGTGAATACACTCACTGTGTATTTGTTGCTCAGTCAGCTGAGAGGGCCTAAAACAAGGACACCCCGGTAGCAATGAGCACGCCTACCACTCGCGGTTTTTAACACCATTCTCCAATAAAAGGAGCCAGGGCTCCTTGGAGACATGGATGATTCTAGGACTGCAATGGAGAAAATAAAGATGAGTTTGGGGCATCTTATGGTGTCAGAAAGTAAGGAAGTGCTAGTAAAAAAAGATAGGAGTATGTCAAAGAGACGCAGGAATGCCTCTGATCAAAGCTGGAACAATTTGAGCAAGAAAATAAAGTAATATGGGATTATAACTGAAAGTATAAAATAAATATCCACATGTCCATACTAATAAAGGATTGAATAAATAAATAAATAGAGAATAAAGGCCAAATCTTTCATTCAAAAGAATTCCAAATAATTCATATAGATACACCAGCTTCAAAAAGGGTAGAACATAGCTCCCCCTTTCTTGAGTGTGGGCTGCACAATGATTGCAAAGGAGAAAAGGGTTACTTTACATGAGAGAAATCTGATAGACACTACCTCAGCCAGGTGATCAGGTTAACATCACCAATGGAAAATCACATTCACACGTACACTAAGGCTGGTCCACACATGAGAAAACCATCAAATTCCAGTAGGAGTCACCCTACAGTGTACCTGGCCAGGACTATTCAAAACTGTCAACATCAACAAAAACAAGAGAAAACTGAGAAATACCCACAGGCAAGAGTTATCTAAGCGGTATCCTGGATGGGATCCTGGAATTGAGGAAGGGCAGTAGGTAAAACCTAACGAAATCTGAAATAAAGTACAGACTTCAGTTATTAACGATGTATCAACAGTGACTCTTTAGTTATAATAAATATGCCATATTAATATAAGAAATGCATAACAGGGGAAACCAGTTGTCGGACATACAAGAACTCTCTGTATTATCTTAATCAACTTTTCTGTAGAAATAAAACTGTTCTAAAATGTTTTAAAATGTATTTCAAAAAAAGTATTACACTTTAACAATTTAAAGTGAATAAAAGCAACAGGAACTGATAACCAGAGTCCACATTATACACTGAATACAGAAGAGATACCTAAAGGAATTTTAAAGGATCAAAGATATCTTAATATCTAATTCGTATCGCATAGGGTAGAACATATTCAAAATTTGGTTGACAATCTTTTATCACTCCTGTTTATTCATTTCCAGGGTTCATTTCCAGAATCTGCCATCTACTAGGGTCTTGAGTAAGTTCTTAACACTCTGAATTTTGGTTACTTATCTCTAACAGGGAGAGTGTAAAAGCACTTACTTCATAGGGTGCTGGGGAAATAAAAAAAATTAATATATATAAGCCACTTAAGAGGATACCTATCATAACAAAAAATACTAGTTAGCATTATGGTGATGTTTATTATCATGAAGAAATTATCATTACAAATGATCAGCAACTACTCTAAAATTCCATTTTATTAAGTTATCTGTGGGGCAGGGGTGGAATTGCTAGGACAGACACCACACTGCTAGTAGCAACTGCCTCTGAGTGGATGGATCACCGGTGATTTTATTTTAACTTATGCTCTTCTGTATTTCTCAAATTGCTAATGAATCTGTATTAACTTGTAATAAAAATATTTAAAATTCTGAATCAATTTGATATATTAAGTCAATTCTTATATCATCTCTTTTTAAATGTTATATTATGAAAATAATATATTCACATACTTGCATGTTAGATAGTTCAGGAGGATTTATATTGAAAAGCAACTCTTTCCTTTCCCACCTCGTTCTGCATGCATTTCCTCATTTAGTGCTGGCGACACTAACATTTTTCTGTTTGTGCTTCTCCTACTGGTCACTTCCACACCTATAAATTATATCTCATGAATGCTTGTTATACCTAATTAGACATTGTCTTTTGACTTCCTACTTTAATATAGGAGAATTTAGCTCATTTAAACCATCCCTACTCTTGTCTGCTTCCCAATTTTTGTACTTAGAACTTTAAGTTCCTGTATTGGTTAGGTTTTTAAATTTAAATAATATTCATAAGCCTCTATTTCTTTTGCCACCAATGTTCCCCAGTATTACTTCAGCAATTATGGTACCAAGGTCACCAAGGCCAGAGAAATGAGCGTATATAACATACAGTTCAGAGCTGTGATCTACACGGTAGAATTGATTGGAAATCCAAGAAAACACAGACTTAATCTCGAACATTACTTTAGAATTTTCACTCTGTCGCTGCTATAGATTTGTGTGTGCAAAGCCAACCGTAACACATTGCACATTTCCCCTTGGTACTTTGTCTGTAATTTACATGTACTGAGACCTATGAATGGAGACATCCCAGTTATGTCCGCATGTTCCACAGGCTTACTTAAGCGAAAGGAAATGCATGCCATGGGTTTTCTATCAAATATATATTAAAACAGCCATTATTATTAGAACCGCTAAGCCGATACATTAACTGGTATCATTCATGATTCTAAATTATGTGCTGTTTTCTACAGTGGTTCTCACCCTTATTTTTCACTTTGATGCAAAGCAAAAACAGGAAATATTCCACCAGTAATACTGGTTCCTTACAACAGAATTCTCATCAGATGTAGGCTGCCAGGACATATCAGAATTTGGATGGATGGCATGAGCACTGTAGTTTGAAAATAAATCCCACTTCCCTGTCCAAAGAGGTTCTAGAAGCCTGTGGCCACCTCCCTCCTTCTCCCCTACTCCACCAAACCACAATAAACATCATAGATTTGAAATATAATGTGCAGACTTACAGTCACTGGAGCATAACTAAAGACACTTCATCCACTTATGGCCAAATGTTTAATCAACTCCCACCACCTGGCAGGCCACATGCTCAGAACTGAGAAGCCCTCCCCCCATAACATAGAAACAACCACACTCAGAGCTTGGGGCCTAGAGCAGGGTACAGAGATATAAACAGGCAATAACGATGCAGCTCAGCAAGTACTAAGATCAATCACTACTTAACCCAAACCTAACCTCCACTGGGAATTCTTTAATTTAGAATCAGATCCTCTCAGGGCTTTTCTGTACCTCTGGGCTTTCGAGCAGTTTCATGCCAACTTTTTGTGGTGCTTTTTATAGCTGTCAGAAGCTGATTTCTGTTACAACTAGATGGCTTATATTTTAATATCTTTCCCTTCTAGTTCACCACCTTGGATTCACCGGCATCCAGTTATTTCATCTATGACAGGCACTGAGGCTAAGGAAATAGAAATCAGTCATTCAGTGCAGAATTAGCAATAGAGACCAACATGTCTGTATCTTCCTAGATGCAGCAACTCTTCTCTATCCTGATCATGACCCCATCAATTTTTCAGTAAAAAAAAAAAAAATTATTAACCTTCATCTTTTACAGGCTCCTCAGCTGGTTATCTGGATCCTTGGAATCACATGTGTTCCCATGTTCAAATTCTTTTGGACTGAGAAAGCTGCATCCACCATTTTTAGTTAACACCCCCAGCAGGGTCCGGGACAGTACTCATCAACAAACATGTTGACATTTCTGAGACAAAAATATGAGTACTCACGATAAGTGGGATAAACAATGATTATGTATAACTGTGCATCTGTCCAGGTTGACGTTGCCCCAATGGCGTTTCCATGAACACGTGAAAGAGCTCTTAGTTTTCCAAGCCTTCTGCATCTCCAAATCGTGGGTAAGGCATCAAATACTTGCACTGGCCACACTATCTGGTCCCTGAACAATCAAACGCACATCAAATCTGATACTGAGATTTCGTCTTTAAAGTGATTTTATCCTCCTTTAGTTATTTATTCCAATCCATCAGAACATGTCTTAAAAACATTTCAGCAAAACAGATTTGTACTGAAATACAAAGCGTATTTTCATCTCAATATTCATGTGACCACAAGCTCAGTGGTTATAAATAAGTTTCATTATATGTATTATTATAAAAGATTTTGGAAGTGGAAACGAGAGTACTGACAACTACCAATAAGACATCCAAGGAGATACTAATGAAATTAACTTGAGCCACTTAGGTCCAAGTCCAATAAGAAGGGAAGGCTGCCAGAATTATCAACAACGAAGCTGCTGGGGGCTACTTTAATCTGTGGGTAAAATGGAAGTGGAGGCTTCCCAGAATTTACCTCCCTGGGAATGGTGCTGGTTGAGCATCGAGCTAAATTCTAAATGTACGTGCAAAACATGAAAGCATAAACATTTCTGCAGTGAGGATGGGGGATCTGGATGTTTTCATCATCGGGTTTTCAACTATGGCAACCTTATTGTAAGCCTCTCAGCACGAATGAATTCTAAATGGGCTACCCATTATTCTAGTATTCCACGGAATTACACCACTCAAAGTGATGTAAAGCCATGCATAACATAATAGAACACAAAAGATGAATTTTGAGAGGTATCAAGCTTCAAATTCAAAAAGTATATGCGTGTCACAGTAAGTTGGCAGGACTCTAACTTAGTCATCTTTTCTTAGACTATATACTGGGAAGCTTATTTCAAAAATCAGGGAACATGCACACAATTTCATTACCCAACTCTGAATTTACTCACCTCCATGGGATACCTTTTTTTATTTTATTTTATTTTATTTTATTTTATTTATGGCTGTGTTGGGTCTTCGTTTCTGTGCGAGGGCTTTCTCTAGTTGCAGCAGGTGGGGGCCACTCTTCATCGCGGTGTGCGGGCCTCTCACTATCGTGGCCTCTCTTGTCGCGGAGCACAGGCTCCAGACGCGCAGACTCAGTAATTGTGGCTCACGGGTCTAGTTGCTCTGCGGCACGTGGGATCTTCCCAGACCAGGGCTCGAACCCATGTCCCCTGCATTGGCAGGCAGATTCTCAACCACTGCACCACCAGGGAAGCCCCATGGGATACCTTTAAAGCATGAATGTAGCAAATGGTAAAGAAAAAGTGAGCCTTAGAAGAAATTCATCCGTTGTGGCACACCAAGGAATAACTCAGTGAGAGCAAACTCCCAGGTCTCCAAAATCAGGGGATACTTCCTCATCATCACCAAATACTGATTTATCACTAGGTGTACACAGAGACAAGGTAAAGCTCTTGTTTTACACCAAGATAAAGGAATGGGTCACAGCTCATAGAAGGCTCACAATTTAGCTGAGGAGAACCAGAAAAACAATTGTGAATAACAATCAATGGTATCTTTTGTCAAATGCATGGTGCAGTCAATAATAATTAAATGGTGCAAGGTATGAGGGAAGTCGCTGGTACCCTATCATGAAAAGTTTCTCTTTCAGGAGGGAGGACTTGGACCAGTTCTCAATGGAAGAGTAGAACATAAGAAACACTATCAGCTATAAATGCAGGCATCAATGATCCAGTAAATGTACCAAAGAAAATGTCAGTCTCTGAAGCAAAAGCATGGAACCTGACAGTACTCTATGTTTCAAATACTGAAAAAAACCATATGCCCAGAAAAACTTGGCATCCTAAATATAAGAACTAAATTTAAGGCCATATGCACCCAAGTTGAACTTCATATTCTTGAATCTATGAAATATTTCCATATAATATGCTGTTTTTTATACAAAAATCCATATCTGGTATACAGCACAGTAATTTTAAAGGGTGTTACGTACATTTCCTGAGCATTTGCTGAAGTTGCCATCTGAGCTATCGTGTTAATTGGAGTTAAATTGCTAAGATTATGACATAAGCTTAAAAAGCAATTAACAATAACCATGACACTGATGATGAAAAAGAAGAAAGGCCTTCATTAAGGACGGTTGTAGAGTTTGGGATGATAATCATAATTTTTTAAAGGGTTTACTACAGCAAATTAATTTTTTAGCTTAATTTTGAAAAGCAATCTGATAAATTATAAGAAATGTCAAACCACTGCCTGAAGCAATGTTTTGAAAATTAAACGTGCATTGCATTAAATTTTTGAATGTGGATTAGTACTTTTAACAAATGTTGATTTCTAAATTAAAAATGAGCATATTTTCCACTCACTGTAAAATGTAAGTTGCAATTACATCAACTGTGTTGTGTTAGAAAAACCATTAATGTAAAAAACAACTTTGTTTCTAATGCTAATTATAAGGCATGATTGTAATTTAAAGAGCAACCAAATTACCTGGGTGTGTTTGTGGGTGTATGTGTGTATACACACACGTATGCTATTGATTAAAATGAAAAACAATGAACCTCTTAAATCAGCTAATTAAGTACTGTCATATCATTTTAAATGTGAGCTTAAAATCCTAGGGTAAATTAATCAATACTTGGAGTCAGTAGGTAAGGACCTATTTGTAAAGAAAGACATAGTTTGTGACATACAATGGTGAAAACGGTTCGTATATTGGTATCCATAATACTACCCTTTATACGGATCAGATACGTTCATTATACTTTAAGCCTTAAGAAATCATCTTAAAAATGAAAATTTTGTATTCAAAAAACATTATTAGAAATATATGAGGATTTTACATTCAGCCAACAAATACTTATTGGATTTCCTAGGAAGCAGGCACTCTCAGGTTCTGTAAGAGATACTGAAGAAATTGAGCCTAAGAGTTGACTGCATCACTTGTACAAACCTTCTCACATATCTTGCAGCTGAGCTAAAATCTGACCTTGGTATTCCAATTCCAATCGCCACATGCTCTCCCCAGCCCAACACTGCTGCTTAATTGACAGCTGGGTAGAGAGCGTAAACTACAGAGAAGGTGGTTAAATACTGCCTTGGGAACTGAAAACACCAACTCCAGCTCAGTTTAATGGGTCGGTAAAATTGCTGATAGGATTTGGCCGATAATGCCATCTTAACTGCCCTGACTGAGTGCACATATGTAACACAATTGACTGATCCTAGATTAGATTTTTGTAAGACTGTAAGGAACTAAGATGATGTATTAACAAAAATAAATTGAGTAGGCTTTCAGAAGTTCCCTTTGGATAAGCCAACATGTAAGGTAGCAAAAGTTCCCATTTAAAAGCTAGATCTACCCAATTTCAACAGAGTCCAATTGATGCCCTATATATATGCCGTATATTATGCATTGATAAAAAGTGACTTAAGCTTCTGATCTATTTTCATTTTGATATTTAAAGATAAAGGGGAGAGGGACCTTCCAGATGGCAGAGGAGTAAGACGCGGAGATCACCTTCCTCCCCACAAATACATCAAAAATACATCTACATGTGGAACAACTCCTACAGAACACCTACTGAACGCTGGCAGAAGACCTCAGACTTCCCAAAAGACAAGAAACTCCCCATGTACCTGGGTAGGGCAAAAAAAAAAAAGGAAAAAACAGAGACAAAAAAATAGGGATGGGACTTGCACCTCGGGGAGGGAGCTGTGAAGGAGGAAAAGTTTCCACACACTAGGAAGCCCCTTCACTGGCGAAGACAGGATGGCAGGGGAGAGGTGGCAGGGGCTCCTTCAGAGAGCCACAGAGAAGAGCAGAGCAACAGGGGTGCAGAGGGCAAAGCGGAGATTCCCACATGGAGGATCAGTGCCGACCAGCACTCCCCAGCCTGAGAAGCTTGTCTGCTCACCCGCCGGGGCAGATGGGGTCTGGGAGCTGAGGCTCGGGCTTCAGAGGTCAGATCCCAGGGAGAGGACTGGAGTTGGCTGCATGAACATAGCCTGAAGGGGGCTAGTGCACCACGGCTAGGTGGGAGGGAGTCCGGGAAAAAGTCTGGACCTGCCTAAGAGTCAAGAGACCACTCTTTCGGGGTGTGCAAGGAGAGGGGAATCAGAGCACCGCCTAAATGAGCTCCAGAGATGGGTTTGACCCATGGCTATCAATGCGGACCCCAGAGATTGGCATGAGATCCTAAGGCTGCTGCTGCAGCCACCAAGAAGTCTGTGTGCAAACGCAGGTCCCTATCCACACATCCCCTCCTGGGAGGCTGTGCAGCCTGCCATTGCCAGGGTTCCATGATCCAGGGACAACTTCCCGGGAGAACACAAGGCATGCCTCAGGCTGGTACAACGTCACAACAGCTTCTGCTGCCACAGGCTCACCCTGCATTCCATACCCCTCCCTCCCCCAGCCTGAGTGAGCCAGAGCCCCCGAATCAGCCACTCCTTTAGCCCCATCCTGTCTGGGCGGTAACAGAAGCCTGAGGGTGACCTATAGGCAAAGGCAGGTTCAAATCCAAAGCTGAACCCTGGGAACTGTGCAAACAAAGAAGAGAAAGGGAAATCTCTCCCAGCAGCCTCAGGAGCAGCAGATTAAATCTCCACAGTCACCTTGATGTACCTGCATCTGTGGAATACCTGAATAGACAAGGAATTGTCCCAAAATTGAGGTAGTGGACTCTGGGAGTAACTGTAGACTTGGGGTTTCCTGTCAGCGACTGACTTGTTTCTGATTTTTATGTTTATCTTAGTATAGTTCTTAGTGCTTGTTAACATTGGGGGATTTGTTTATTGGTTTGGTTGCCCTCTTCCTTTTTTTTTGTTACTTTTTAATTTTAATAATATTTAAATTTTTTTATTTTAATTATTTTATTTTATTTATTTATTTTTTCTCTTTTTTCCTCCCTATCCTTCTAAGCCGTGTGTCCGACAGGGTCTTGGTGCCCTGGCCTGGTGTCAGTCCCAGCCTCTGAGGAGGGAGAGCCTAGTTCAGGACATTGGACCAGCAGAGACCTCCTGGCCCCATGTGGTATCAGTCGGCGAGAGCTCTCCTAGGGATCTCTGTCTCAATGCTAAGAGCCAGCTCCATGCAATGGCCAGCAAGCTCCAGTGCTAGATGCCCCATGCCAAACAAGTACCAAGACAGGAATACAAACCCACCTGTTAGCAGACAGGCTACCTAAAATCATACTAAGTTCACAGACACCCCAAAACATACCACCGGACACAGCCCTGCCCAGTAGAAAGACAAGATCCAGCCCCACCTACCAGAACACAGGCACCAGTCCCCTCCACCAGGAAGCCTACACAACCCACTGAACCAACCTCACCCACTGGGGGCAGACACCAAAAACAAGGGGAACTATGAACTTGTAGCCTGTCAAAAGGAGACCCCAAACAAAGTAAGTTAAGCAAAATGAGAAGACAGAAAAACACATAGCAGATGAAGGAGCAAGGTAAAAACCTACCAGACCAAACAAATGAAGAGGAAATAGGCAGTCGAGCAGAAAAACAATGCAGAGTAATGATAGTAAAGATGATCAAAAATCGTGGAAATGGAATGGAGAAAATACAACAAATGATTAACAAGGACCTAGAACAACTAAAGAGCAAAAAACAATGATGAACAACATAATAAATGAAATTAAAAATTCTCTAGAAGAAATCAATAGCAGAATAAATGAGGCAGAAGAACGGATAAGGGACCTGGAAGATAAAATTGTGGAAATAACTACTGCAGAGCAGAATAAAGAAAAAAGAATGAAAAGAATTGAGGACAGTCTCAGAGACCTCTGGTACAACATTAAATGCACCAACATTCGAATTATAGGGGTCCCAGAAGAAGAAGAGAAAAAGAAAGGGTCCGAGAAAATATTTGAAGAGATTATACTTGAAAACTTCCCTAACATGGGAAAGGAAATAGCCACTCAAGTCCAGGAAGCACAGAGAGTCCCAAACAGGATAAATCCAAGGAGAAACACGCCAAGACACATATTAATCTAACTATCAAAAGTTAAATGCAAAGAAAAAATATTAGAAGTAGCAAGGGAAAAGCAACAAATAACATACAAGGGAATCCCCATAAGGTTTACAACTGATCTTTCAGCAGAAACTCTGCAAACCAGAAGGGAGTCACAGGACATATTTAAAGTGATGAAAGGGAAAAACCTACAACCAAGATTACTTTACCCAGCTAGGATCTCATTCACATTCAATGGAGAAATTAAAAGCTTTACAGACAAGCAAAAGTTAGGAGAATTCAGCACCCCCAAAACAGTTTTACATCAAATGCTAAAAGAACTTCTCTAGGCAGGAGACACAAGACAAGGAATAGACCTACAATAACAAACCTCCCAAAATTAAGAAAATGATAATAGGAACATATATATCGATAATTACCTTAAATGTAAATGGATTGAATGCTCCAAACACAGACTGGTTAAATGGATACAAAAACAAGACCCATATATATTCTGTCTACAAGAGACCCACTTCAGATCTAGGGACACATACAGACTGAAAGTGAGGAGATGGAAAGACATATTCCATGCAAATGGAAATCAAAAGAAAGCTGGAGTAGCAATTCTCATATGAACAAAATAGACTTTAAAATAAAGACTATTACAAGAGACAAAGAAGGACACGACATAATGATCAAGCGATCAATCCAAGAAGAAGATATAATGATTGTAAATATTTATGCACCCAACATAGGAGCACCTTAATACATAAGGCAAACGCTAACAGCCATATAAAGGGAAATCAACAGTAACACAATAATAGTAGGCGACTTTAACATCCCACTTTCAGCAATTGACAGATCATCGAAAATGAAAATAAATAAAGAAACACAAGCTTTAAATGACACATTCAACAAGATGGACGTAACTGATATTTATAGGAGATTCCATTCAAAAACATCAGAATACACTTTCTTCTCAAGTGCTCGTGGGATATTCTCCAGGATAGACCATATCTTGGGTCACAAATCAAGCCTTAGTAAATTTAAGAATATTGAAATCATATCAAGTATCTTTTCCGACCACAACGCTATGAGACTAGACATCAATCACAGGAAAAAAAAAAACTTTAAAAAATACAAACACGTAGAGGCTAAAAAATATACTACTAAATAAACAAAAGATCGCTGAAGAAATCAAAGAGGAAACCAAAAAATACCTAGAAAAAAATGACAATGAAAACACAACAACCCAAAATCTATGTGATGCAGCAAAACTAGTTCTAAGAGGGAAGTTTATACCAATACAATTTTACCTCAAGAAACAAGAAAAATCTCAAACAAACAACCTAACCTTACACCTAAAGCAATTAGAGAAAGAAGAACAAAAAAACCCAAAGTTACCAGAAGGAAAGAAATTATAAAGATCAGATCAGAAATAAATGAAAAAGGAATGAAGAAAACAAGGGCAAAGATAAATAAACTAAAAGCTGATTCTTTGCGAAGATAAACAAAACTGATAAACTATTAGCCAGACTCATCAAGAAAAAAAGGGAGAAGACTCAAAGCAACAGAATTAGAAATGAAAAAGGAGAAGGAAGAGCTGACACTGCAGAAATATAAAGGATCATGAGAGATTACTACAAGCAACTATATGCCGATAAAACAGACAACCTGGAAGAAATGGACAAATTCTTACAAAAGCACAACCTTCTGAGACTGAACCAGGAAGAAATAGAAAATATAAACAGACCAATCACAAGCACTGAAATTGAAACTGTGATTAAATATCTTCCAACAAACAAAAGCCCAGGACCAGATGGCTTCACAGGTGAATTCTATCAAACATTTAGAGAAGAGCTAACACCTATCCTTCTCAAACTCTTCCAAAATATAGCAGAGGGAGGAACACTCCCAAACTCACTCTACAAGGCCACCATCACCCTGATACCAAAACCAGAAAAGGATGTCACAAAGAAAGAAAACTACAGTCCAATATCACTGATGAACATAGATGCAAAAATCCTCAACAAAATACTAGCAAACAGAATCCAACAGCACATTAAAAGGATCATACACTGTGATGAAGCAGGGTTTACCCCAGGGATGCAGGATTCTTCAATATACTGAAATCAATCAATGTGGTACACCATATTAACAAATTGAAGGATAAAAACCATATGATCACCTCAACAGATGCAGAAAAAACTTTTGACAAAAGCAACACCCATTTATGTTAAAACCCCCCAGAAAGTGGGCATAGAGGGAACTTACATCAACATAATAAAGACCATATATGACAAACCCACAGCCAACATCATGCTCAATGGTGAAAAACTGAAACCATTTCCTCTAAAATCAGGAGCAAGACAAGGCTGACACTCTCACCATTACTATTCAACATATTTTTGGAAGTTTTAGCCACAGCAATCAGAGAAGAAAAAGAAATTAAAGGAATCCAAATTGGAAAAGAAGTAAAACTATCACTGTTTGCAGATGACATGATACTATACATAGAGAATCATAAAGATGTCACCAGAAAACTGCTAGAGCTAATCAATGAATTTGGTAAAGTAGCAGGATACAAAATTAATGCAAAGAAATCTCCTGCATTCCTATACACTAATGATGAAAACTCTGAACAAGAAATTAAGAAAACACTCCCATTTACCACTGCAACAGAAAGAATAAAATACCTAGGAACACACCTACCTAAGGATACAAAAGACCTGTATGCAGAAAACTATAAGACACTGATGAAAGAAATTTAAAATGATACAAACAGATGGAGAGATATACCATGTTCTTGGATTGGAAGAATCAACATTGTGAAAATGACTATACATTGTGAAAATGATTATACTACCAAAAGCAATACACAGATTCAATGCAATCCCTATCAAACTACCAATGGCATTTTTCACAGAATTAGAATAAAAAATTTCACAATTTGTATGGAAACACAAAAGACTCCAAATAGTCAAATCAATCTTGAGAAAGAAAAATGGAGTTGGAGGAATCCGGCTCCCTGACTTCAGACTATACTACAAAGCTACAGTAATCAAGACAATATGATACTGGCACAAAAAGAGAAATACAAATCAATGGAACAGGAGAGAAAGCCCAGAGATAAACCCATGCACATATGGTCACCTTATCTTTGATAAAGAAGGCAAGAATATACAATGGAGAAAAGACAGCGTCTTCAATAATTGGTGCAGGGAAAACTGGACAGCTACGTGGAAAAGAATGAAATTAGAACACTTCCTAACACCATACACAAAAATAAACTCAAAATGGATTAAAGACCTTAATGTAAGTCCAGACACTTTAAAACTCCTAGAGGAAAACATAGGCAGAACACTCTATGACATAAATCACAGCAAGATCCTTTTTGACCCACCTCCTAGAGAAATGGAAATAAAAACAAAAATAAACAAATGGGACCTAATGAAACTTCAAAGCTTTTGCACAGCAAAGGAAACCATAAAAAAGACAAAAAGACAACCCTCAGGATGGGAGAAAATATTTGCCAATGAATCACTGGACAAAGGATTAATCTACAAAACATACAAGCAGTTCATGCAGCTCAATATCAAAAAAGCAGAAACCCAATCCAAAAATGGGCAGAAGATCTAAATAGTCATTTCTCCAAAGAAGATATACAGATTCCCAACAAACACATGAAAGGATGCTCAACATCACTAATCACTAGAGAAATGCAAATGAAAACCACAATGAGGTACACCACACCAGTAAGAATGGCCATCATCAGAAAGTCTACTAACAATAAATGCTGGAGGGGGTGTGGAGAAAAGGGAACCCTCTTGCACTGTTGGTGGGAATTTAAAATGATAAAGTCACTATGGAGAACAGTATGGAGGTTCTTTAAAATACTAAAAATAGAACTACCCTATGACCCAGCAATTCCACTACTTGGCATATACCCTGAGAAAACCATAATTCAAAAAAAGTCATGTAACGCAATGTTCATTGCAGCAGTATTTACAATCGCCAGGACATGGAAGCAACCCAGGTGTCCATCGACAGGTGAATGGATAAAGAAGATGTGGCACATATATACAATGGAATATTACTCAACCATAAAAAGAAACGAAATTAAGTTGTTTATATTGAGCTGGATGGACCCAGAGTCTGTCATACAGAGTGAAGTAAGTCAGAAAGAGAAAAACAAATACCATATGCTAACACATATATATGGAATCTCAAAAAAAAAAAAAAAAAGGTTCTGATGAAACTAGGGGCAGGACAGGAATAAAGACGCAGATGTAGAGAATGGACTTGAGGAAACTGGGAGGGGGAAGGGTAAGCTGGGACAAAGTGAGAGAGTGGCATGGACATATATACACTACCAAATGTAAAATAGCTAGTGGGAAGCAGCTGCATAGCACAGGGAGATCAGCTCGGTGCTTTGTGACCACCTAGAGGGGTGGGATAGGGAGGGTGGGAGGGAGACGCAAGAGGGAGGAGATATGGGGATATATGTATACGTACAGCTGGTTCACTTTGTTATACAGCAGAAACTAACACAACATTGTAAAGCAATTATACTCCAATAAAGATGTTTAAAAAAATTAAAGAGTCAAAAAAAAAAAAAAAGACAAAGGGGAACAACTAGTCAAGATTTCTCCACTTCAATACTGGGAGGATCTGATTAGTAAAATCACATGATACTGAGTTCCACGGTCACTCTGTGAGTTAAGACTTGGTAGCCAGCCTCTTTTTAGACCCCGGATCTTCAGGTAAGCTGTGTGTTGCGGACTGAATGTCTGTGCTCCACTCCCTTCCCCTCGCCCCAAATTCACATGTTGAAGCCCCAGCCCCAGTGTGGTTCTATTTGGAGGAGAAAGTAATTAAGGTTAAATGAGGTCATAAAATGGGACCCTGACTAGACAGGATTAGTGTCCTTTTAGAAGTGAAACCAGGGCTTGTGTGCTCCCTCCTCCTGCCCTCCTCGCCTATCCCCCACCTTCCCCTCCCCTACCCCTTCCTCTCCCCTCCCCTGCCCCTCCCCCTCTCCATCTCCCTCCAGGCTGGGAAGAGTCTCCTCACCAGAAAGTGAATTGGCCAAAACCTTGATCTTGCACTTCTTGCCTCCACAACTGTGACTACATCTCTGTTCTTTAGGCTACCCAGTCTCTGGCATTTTGCTACGGCAGCTCAAGCTGACTACTACACTATCCTTGGCTGAACAGAGGGAAGCTGGCAGTGTCTTAGGTTAGGAACAGCATCAGACATGGTATCCCTGAGCAAGATATGTGAGTGCTTTTCTATTCAATGATCTTCTTTAAAAATCTTTATTAAAATGCCATCCTCATAAACTTCAAGTGCTACTGTAACATAATAAAAGGATACCTGATAATGTACCCATCAAGTATTTATTAAACACCTACCAAATGAAGCACCATTCCATTCAATGTTCAAAATCCCTGTTCTCATGGAGCTTATCTTCTAGAGGAGAGAAATAAACACTCAACACTGAAATAAATTAGTGCATTACAGATGTTCAGTTGTGTACGAGAAATCAAGCAGAGAAAGTGAACTGGAATTGTGCTAAGAGATGTTGCTTTTTAAACAGAGTGGATCAAGATGTCCTCCCTGAGAACACAAACATCTGAAGAAAGATAAGAAGTCACCTAAGGGGCAGGAATCAAGTTAATTACGTTAATTACAATCACATGTTATTATCATTACTCCACGTTTGCAGTCATTGCTATTCTAGCCCTATTTTTCTTTTTTTCTTTTTTTTTTTTTTTGCGGTACGCGAGCCTCTCACTGTTGTGGTCTCTCCCGTTAAGGAGCACAGGCTCCAGACGCGCAGGCTCAGCGGCCATGGCTCACGGGCCCAGCCGCTCCGCGGCATGTGGGATCTTCCCGGACCGGGGCACGAACCCGTGTCCCCTGCATTGGCAGGCGGACTCTCAACCACTGCGCCACTAGGGAAGCCCTCTAGCCCTATTTTTATTCTTAGGTTATATTATAACATTTTTTTAAGATTCTGTGAAAAACATACTCTTTAGTTAAGAGTTCAGTTTGGAAGTAGGTCCAAATCCCTTCTGTCGTTTTAGAACTTCAAGCCTGGAAACCATTCTGAGGCTGACATGGCATGGCCCCTGTTTTATCCTTCTGGTTTCCTATTTCACATTCTCCCCAAGAGCAGACATTGCAGAGTTCCATTCCTTTTCTAGCCCATTTTTTCAGTGGCCATGGCTTTTGCTTTGGATTGACTTGATCAGCACACTGTGACAAAACTTGGGGTAGTGATGGGTCAGTATCCCAGGTCTAAGCTAACCCAAGCATGTCATTCCACTGACCTCAGTGAACAACTCAGATGTACACAAAATCTAAGATAGGAAAATGAGAGCAAACAAAGCTGAGCATTTTTGTTTGCTGGTCAGGAAAAAGAAGGTTCCTTTCTCTGGTTGATGTATTTGGAAAGGTGACACACAGAACTGTCATAGCCTTTGTTTTATGATAACGGAAGACAGCCTGGAATCAAGCTGCCTCTTAGGAGAAGACAAAGTAAAGGCAATCACATAGACATGTCATGGAGCCCTGATCAAACCATGCCTGAAGTTCACGATACCAGCAGACTTTTCAGATATGTCAAGTAATAAATCCCTACAACTATTTTTTTTCCTACTTTATGGGACCAAAGCAACCTAAACTACCACCTCCCTACATACACAAAAATGTACACACATACTCAGATATACACCTTCATGAGGCTTTTTCAGAATCTATTTGTATTACACCCTTCCAGAATAAAGTGAAATAGCATAGCTCTGCCTCAGCTACCCAAACCCTGGAATGTCTTCACAATCTGAAATGTTCTCTGTTCATTTATCATTTTCATAGCTTGAATAACTCTCCTCCTCCATCACCTGTTACAGAAGTGTATTCAAATACTGCTGCTCTTAATTGGGTCTTGTATGAACTGACATGAATATTCAAATATTTCCCTAGCAACCAACATTTTTGGTGATACATATATCTCATTTTGTGCCAGCATCCACTTTCTAAAAGAGCCCACATCTGTTTTAGAACAAATATTTTAAGAAGCATTTTAATTGAAATGTTAACGAGGCTTTAAAATGAAGCTATAATCTTCATGCTTTACCACAAGTCATTGATGGGCACACTTACTGCTCCAGGTAAGTCCTGTAAGAACTTGATTAATTATTTGAGAAGTATAATCTATTACAGCTACCATAAAATTGCTAATAAAATTATGCTGTTATTATAATTTGGGGACCTTTTAATTTATGCTTGTTTATGCATCTAATAATATTTTCATCATCTATGTGTCTTATTTAATGTATATATCTATTATTTCCAACATATGTTGTTTTAACATTGATGAAATTCAAATATTTCAGAGTTCAATTAGGTGGTACCCAAAATATTTCAAATCATGCTACTGCAGATTTTAAAATGAATATTAAATGTGTCTATACTTTGAAACAGAACACATTTCAGTGTACCTACAGAGAGCAATCGGGAATCTCATACTTAACAGTGAAGACATCTTATTGTGAAACCCTGGGTTCCCAGTGGACACCCATTTAATTAAAAGATGTGGTAGACGATGGCAGTTCAAGTCTATGTGGGTGGGAGATCACTGATGGATGTATTAACACTGTAATGGATTGCTCATTTAAATAGTTCTATGACAGTAAGGCAGAGCCATCTAAAATGTACCTTAAAAGTTTGAAAGCAATAGTGACAGCACATGAGCTGATGGAATGGAGAGAACTGCACGATATATATGAAAAGCAAAGTGAATGGCAACTGGCCAGTTGAAAAGAGAAAGCTATATAGCATATGGTGAGCTACTGCTGGTTAGGGCTCAGCTACTTTGAATCCTATCAAAGTTGCAGTTTTTGTTTTGTTTTGTTTTGGTTTTTTGTGGTACGTGGGCCTCTCACTGTTGTGCCCTCTCCTGTTGCGGAGCACAGGCTCCGGACGCACAGGCTCAGCGGCCATGGCTCACGGGCCCAGCCGCTCCGCGGCACGTGGGATCTTCCCGGACCGGGGCATGAACCCGTGTCCCCTGCATCGGCAGGTGGACTCTCAACCACTGCGCCACCAGGGAAGCCGAAAGTTGAAGTTTTAATGGGCAAATGTCAAGGATCTTGCTAGAGATTCCCAGGTCTCAGTCCGTCGCCCAAATATAGAGAACTTTCTCTACTTGATCAAAATAAAATAAAGCATCAAATAAACATATAGCAGAAAAAACACCATAAGTCTCATTGTGAGGTTACAATATAGATTTATAGGTAGGATTTCTTTCTTTCTTTCTTTTTTTAAATAAATTTATTTATTTATTTTTGGCTGTGTTGGGTCTTTGGTGCTGCACACAGGCTTTCTCTAGTTGTGGCGAGCGGGAGCTACCCTTCGTTGCGGCGTGCAGGCTTCTCATTGCGGTGGCTTCTCTTGTTGCACAGTATGGGCTCTAAGCACACGGGCTTCAGCAGTTGTGGCACGTGGGCTCAGTAGCTATGTGTCGCAGGCTCTAGAGTGCAGACTCAGTAGTTGTGGTGCACGGGCTTAGTTGCTCCGTGGCAATGGGGGATCTTCCCGGACCAGGGCTCGAACCCGTGTCCCCTGCATTGGCAGGGGGATTCTAAACCACTGCACCACCAGGGAAGTCCCTAGAGTTAGGATTTCTTAACAAGATAAGTGAGTTGGTGTTTCCACTATTATGACCAAATGCAGCTAAGTTATAATTGACCAGGGCAAATCCAATAGGTTTATATTATAAAAGGTAAATACTTTTCAAAGAACTTACCTTTAAGCTCTTCTCTCATTTTGTAGGATTCTCATTAATGAGAGTTTTGTGAATGCCAGGATCCTACTTGCTAAAGAAATCATATCTACAAATTATATCTAAAACCCAAATCCCTACAAAATGCAGGTTCATTAAAAGAGGACAGATATCACTAAGGTGTTCTATACAACCAGATATAGAGATAACACAAGACTGCCATGAATGGAATGAATATGAAAATAAGGTAATTTAAATTAATTCAAAACCACAGAGAAAGGTGAAGTTTCTGTACCAATGAATTAAAATTAACATTAAATCTTAATTAGAACCAACATTAATGTAGAACTTTTTACTTGTAATATTTTACTTTACATATTGAAATTGGAGGAAATATTGCCAACAATATGCCTACTTTCATACTTATACCAGTAACAGTAAATGCCTAAATAAAAGATATCATTTGACCAATTGTTTCAACCAATTGACAGCTGCTGATTACTTTTATCTTATAAAATCCTTATGAGACTCAAACTGAATTCTTCTGATTACAGATCAGTTGCTCTTTGTGTTGTATAATAAACATGACCTGGATTACAATGCCAAATTTTAAAAATCTAATTCTAATTGGTAAATACACACCTTACATGAAAGCAGTGTTCCTTAGTGACAGATCTGATCAAATCAACTGCGTCATTCAGGTGTCATTCAGGTACTGGAGCTTGTGCCAACCATTGGTTAGTATAACAGGATGAAGGATGGAACCCTTCCTGCTGTCTGGGCATTCGAGCAGAATCCCAAAGCAGGTTCTCCCTCCAAGGAGAGCAGCTGAGATGAGCTGCCATCTGCCTCCTCCAAGACTCACTAAGAAGTGGGGAGTCTGGTCCTAACTTTGGGAGACCAGAGAGGAAGGCTCCACTCCCACCCCTCATGCCACTGATGGGATCTCCAAGATACCCACTGAGATATAAGAGGGTACCTGTCAGGAGAGGAAACAGCTTCTCCCTGTGCCCTGCTTACCAGCCGCGCTGTGGATCCCAGCTGTAGGAAAGGGCTGTGCATTACTGAAACCCCGCTTAAAACATACCAGTATGGTAGGAATTCAATAAATACTTAATACTGTTAAATCAGGCTTTATGAGTATGAGAGAAAAGAAGGTTCACAGACTGTAAAAGCAACAAAAATCTCTATTTTCTTAAAAAAAAAAACATGCAAAACCTCAAGTAATTTTCTTTTCAGATACTTTTGGGGAATGTATGGTCAGGCCCCCCACGATGGCTGTTCTCTTGCTATCTGTGCATCCCCTGCTCGACCAGTCCCTGCCTCACCTACACCTACTCACCTGACTGACCTTCCCTCCTCAGTAAATGTCTACGTACTTACCCTGCACCCCAACTAGTGATTGTTCTAATCTTTGTATCAGAACATCTCCACCCTAATAGCTTATCAAAGGGGCAGTGAGGGGTGTGCTCCTCTGCTGGTTTCTCTGGCAACTGATGAGCCACCCTGAGGTCAAGGTCAATTCCCCCTATAACTGGTAACACCTCCCCTGTCCCCGAGAGCGAACATGACTGCCACATCCTGCCCACCATCTGCCGTACATGGTGGAGAGTCGCTCTAGGACCTGGCTTCAGACAAGTAAGCTCCTCCAACCATTAAACCATGGATGTCTCTGTCACTGACTGCAGGCTCCTTCTTCAGTCTTGAGGATGGACAACTATAAGGCTTGCAGGCCTGCGGGATGCAGCCCCACAGGAACTATCCCAGCTCTGGTGGATCCATCTCTGTTCAGGGTTCTGTAGCTTGAGGCAGCAGCAACTAATAAGTTTTTCCTATTTTCCTCTACACTTGGGTCTTCCTGAAGACATACTGAGGAGTGGAGAGAGGTGAAGCAAGGAATTCAAAATGGTTTTCCTTGTTTCTTATGGACTTTGGGCGTATATCTGCAATATACCAGCTACGGTTTTTATCGCACGTAATAAATACACCTTAGAATAATTTAACTACAAAACTGACAAAGAGAAACATCAGAGTGAAGTCTCAGCTGTCCACTCACACATGCCAGCCTAAAAAACATATGTCTCCTAATTCTCCATAACAATTTTGATTTCCCTGAGCTGCAGCCACCAGTTGGCAGAAAATTAAATTTTACTGCAATGAGGTGATTCTTACAAGACTGAATAATTTAAACAGCCTAAAGGTAACAGTCTTTACCTGTACGTCTGGGATCATTGCTCAGTATTTCAGAGGCCAGCCAACCCCTTTCCTTCCCCAGACGGTACCCAATTTCAATGTGCCCGGAGTACGTGGATAGGGAGACGGACTCTGCAAATGCCTGACGTTCTCTGGTCTGGACTGTTCACCATCTTTGGAGCCGAAGCGTTGCTGGGACTCTCCCTTGGCATTCTGTTGGGTTTTGCTACAGACGCTGGAAGCAAGTGAAACGTCAGAATCTCTTCTCATGCTCCGCTGGAGCAGAGTCAATTCAGCCTCTCTTAGGACTCAGGTGAGCCAACAGGTGCTCTCCATCCTCTTGAGGTCTGGACGAATCCAGGCCAAGACAATCTTTGCTGCATCCTTGACGGCGCGGCCCCTCTGACCTGGCAACACCTTTGGCAAACTCTCCAGGAGGCATCTCAGCAGACTCCTGGGTCCTGTCGGGGTACTTCATGACTTATTCCCTGATAGGAGATCTCAGAGTGCTACAGGAGAGCTAAACAAAGCCGGCACTCTTAAAAAAACAAAAAGCCCCCAAATTTACTTTCATGAGTCTGTTCTTACTTAGCAGTATGGAAAGCGAATTCTTCTCTGATTGCTACATAAAGAGCCCTCAATCACCCTCAGCCTTTGGTTTTCTCCTACATTGACCTAACACACCTCCTTCTTTTCAGAACTTCCGGTTGGAAGAGGGGACACAGGAACACATGTCCAACTACCTGATTCCCCTGCTTTGTCTCCTTTCTTTACAGCACCCACAGGCATAAAATGGGAGCTCTCATTTCCTCATCTGATCAGGACTCAGATATGAAACTCTATAGTCTAATCTGCCAATCCTGGTTATATGGTAAATGGGATTAAGGAAATCTGGAATATCCTTCTATGTCTATACATCCCATGCCATTCATGTCTCTGTCATGTTAAGAGGACAAGAAAGTCAACTTGACATGCAAAGTTGCCTCTCCACACTAGCTAATATCTATCTCCTTCCCCAGCACTATAAACCTGAAGGTCCAAATGTAGAATGAGAATGGTGCCCCAAACAAGTCTGCATGTAGAAATTTAAATGCATTCCTTTAATATTTGAAAAATATTATCCATACTACACTAGTGTCTGCTCCAAAATTAATCACACTGTCTGTATTGACACATACTTTATGGTAAATTAACACAATGGCAACATTTCCAACTCTCAAACTAAGATGTGTTCATAAAAAGTTTTACATATTCAAATGAAATTCTCTTGGCCAATGACCCTACATACAGGATTTAATTTCTCACAATTTACAGAATTTCTCCAATTCAGATTTTTTCTATATGGTCTGAAAATTAATGTGCTACTTTGATATAAGGTCTTCTGTCAACATGGCACTCACTAAGATAGTTGCTCTATTTCTATTAAGCAAGTTGAGTAAATTCCTTGCAACTTCGGGCATTGCATGAAGTGGGTTTTAAAGGATGCCCGCTCTCTGCACTTGCAGTAAATGTCAAGTTCAGTTCATTCCCCAATTGGCAGCAGTCTGACAGTCCCAGGATTTTCACAGTAACAGAAATGATCCTCAGTGGTAAATTAAGCTTGCAGAGGGATGTATAATTCACAAATTAACTATCCTTTATTGGTCAAACTACTGATGTCCCTGGCATTCTGTAACATTGTCTCTCACTTATTATAAAAATAAAATCTCTATTTATAACTTTAATTCATATGATTTTTTATAGGTAACTTTGGCCAGTTGTCTCTGTTTCCTCACACTGATTTTTTAAAATATGTATCACATATAAACTAAGGTTGAAAGAAAATTCATTCATCAAAACTTATTGAATGGACACAAGTTTATTCAAACCATTTTATGTAAAGTTTACCTAAGAAGAAACCATAAAGAAATACTGAGTTCTAGTTGACGGTAGGCAACATTAAACACTAGTTGGCAGGTATTTAAATATACAGTGAATATAGAGTACTTAACGTACACAACTTACTTTTTTTAATTGAAAATTACTTTACTATTTCATTTTGTTTCCATGCAGGGTAACAAATTTTAGAAAAGACGGTTATGTCTAAGTTAAACTTTCTCTTTTTCTATATATGCCTCTTTCTTTGTGATGAGAACAACTGAAATTTATTCTCTTAGCAAATTTCAAGTACACATTATTATTAACTATAGTCACCATGCTGTACAGTAGATCTTCAAATCTTCATCTTATTACTGAAAGTCAGTACCTTTGACCAATATCTATAGATTGATTTTTCCCTCCCTCCAGCCTCTGGAAACCACCATTCTACTCTCACTGTCTATGAGTTCAATTTTTTTAGATTCCATATATAAGTGAGATCATGCAGTACTTGTCTTTCTGTGTCTAGCTTCTTAGCATAATATCCTCTAGGTTCATCCATGTTGTCACAAATGGCAGGATCTCCTTATTTTTTAAGACTGAATAATATCCGTGTGTGTGTGTGTGTGTGTGTGTCACATTTTCTTTATCCATTCATCTGTTGATGGACATTTAGGATGTTTCCATATCTTGGCTACTGTGAATAATGTTGTAATAAAAATGGGAGTGAAGATACCTCTTTGACATACTGATTTCATTTTGTTTGCCTATATACCCAGAAATGGCATTGTTGAATCATACATCAGTGCTGTTTTTAGTTTTTTGAGAAAATTCCACATTGTTTTCTATAGTGGCTACATCAATTCACAATCACACCAACAGTGTACAAGGGTTCCCTTTTCTTCACATCCTCACCAACACTTGATATTTTTTGACTTTTTGAAAATAGCCATCTAAATAGGTGTGAGGAGATATGTCATCATGGTTTTGACTTGCATTCTCTTACTGATTAGTGACGTTGAGCATCTTTTCACGTATTTGTTGGCCATTTATAAATCTTCTATGCAAAAATGTCCATTCAGATCCTTTGCCCATTTTTTAATCAGGTTACTTGTTGTTGCTGTTATAGTTGTTGTTGTTTTTTATATTGGGTTGTATGAGTTCCTTATATATTTTGGCTATTAGTTCCCTATCAGATATATGGTTTGCAAATATTTTCTCCCATTCTGTAGGTTGCCTTCACATTTTGCTGTTTCCTTTGCTGTGCAGAAACTTTTCAGTTTGATGCAGTCCCACTCATTTATTTTTGCTTTCGTTGCCTGTGCCCTTTTTGCCACGTGCAAAAAGGTGTTGCCAAGACCAATGTCAAGGAGTTTTGTTCCCTAGGTTTTCTTCTAATAGTTTTATGGTTACAGGTCTTAAATTTAAGTCTCTAATCCATTTTGAATTGATCTTTGTGGATGGTGTAAGATAGGGTCTAATTTGATTCTTTTGCATGTGGCTGTCCAGTTTTTTCAACACATTCTATCGAAGAGACAATCCTTTCCCATTGTGTATTCTTGGTGTCTTTGTCAAAGATTAGTTGACTTTATTTGCATGGGTTTATTTCTGGACTCTCTACTCTGTTCCATTTATCTATCTGTCTGTTTTAATGCCAGTACCATATTGTTTTGATTACTATAGCTTCATAATATACTTTGAAATCAGGTAGTGTGAAACCTCCATCTTTTTCCTTCTTTCTCAAGATTGCTTTGGCTGTTTGAAGTCTTTCGTGGTTTCATACAAATTTCAGGACATCTTTCCTGTGTCTGTGAAAAATGCCATTGGCATTTTGATAGGAATTGCATCGATGTCAATCATGTTGGAAAATATGGACATTTTGACAATATTAAATCTGGAAATACGACCTCAGTAACTGATTTATGGAGACTTCTCAATAAGACATGGCTCCTTTGTAGCCCACGATTCAGTAACTAATTAATAATTGATCATTTCAATTCTATTTCACTTAAATGTCACTTTAAATAAACAATCTTACCAGCAAAAATGTTCCAAAATTAGCAAACAACTTCAGTTTACTAAGGATGAGTTAACAGTTTTTCATCAATAGGCTTCCTCATTCTTTAAGTAATGATATGCATAATACTGATAAAGCCCATTTATGTAACAATGTGTACTAGTACTATATTAAGTGCTTTATTTTTATTACCTTATGTTAAACTGTAAAAACTATCAAATGGGATGGCATTGCTATATCCATTTGAAAAAGAAGAAATGAGTCTCAAAGATATGTAAAAGCTGGCAGGAAAAGAATTTGAATAAAATCATGTCTTGACTTCTTCCATTATATTCCTAATAACCATCTTCATCTGTATTTCTAACACTGTGTTTTGAAATGAAAGGTTGTTATAAATTATGGTACAATTTGAATTCAGAAAAAAATTTTGGTTGAGAAGAAATTTTGGTGACATGGTAAAAAAAAACCATGAACAGTGTATGAGTTTCAAATTCTCCAAAGCAACTTAATACTAGGATGAAGAATTTCAGTTAGTCTAACAAAAGATTCAAACAATACCTGGTTTGTGTAACGAATGCTATTTCAATGTGTAGGAAGCCTCGAACACAGACCCCAATGACCCCCACATCCAGTATTAAGAGACTTGTGTAATTCCTTCCCTATGAATAACTTCCCTCTAACCAGTAACAGGCAATGTTGATGGGATGTCATTTCCATGATTAGGTTAAAATTGTGACTTCTTATTGCTAGTAGACTCTCTTTATTGCTTCTTTGCTTGCACGCAGTGATGAAACAAGCTGCCATAGTGGAGAGGCTAACATGGCAAAGAACTGAGGAGGTCTCTGGTCAAAAGCCAACAAGGATATGACGACCTCACTCTAACAAGTTGCAAGGAACTCAAGGCTACTAAGAACTATGAGGGAACATGGAAGTGGGCCCTTCTGCAGTCAAACCTTCAGATGAGACTGCAGATCTTGATTCAGGCCTTGAGAGAGACTATGAAATAGAGGACCCATTTAAGGCCATTCCTTACCCACAGAAGCCATACAATGATGAATGTATACTGCCTTAAGCTGTTATGTTTACAGTTTTTTTTGTTACAAAACAAAAGACAATGAAACATTCAATAATGCTATGTTAAAATGATTCAATTATTCTAGCCATTGATTATTTATATTTAGTTCTAATTTCCTTGAATCTATATCCTAAGCATAATTTTAATACCTGTGTCAATAATTCAAATATATATTGAACTAAATTAATAGGAATTTTGTTCAGAAGTAAAACACTGATTAAAAGGAGAAGAATTAAAGAGCTACACATGGTGAAGATTTTAAGCTTTGACATTACTGCCCTCTAAAATAGAAGATGAAAAGATCAAATTAAGGAAAACCACTAATGATGTCTGCAATTTTTCCCAATTACTGTGTTGTTGAGTTTGGGCCGGGTTGCACTGAGAGGATTATTATAGTCTATCAGGAATGTTATTGACTCAATTTGGTTCTCAAATATTTTCAAATACAACATCTCATTATTTATTGTTAGCTTGATACTAAAAGCATTACAGTCACAGTTATGGAAATATACTAGCAGCCTACTCAGATATTAATCACTGAGGATATTTTCACAACTGAAGATAATGATGATGAAGGTGTAAATATGAGTCAGTATCAAACCATTGAATTTTTAGCTGTTATGCAGCTCATTTTCATTAAGTAAATTGATGTTATATATTTTCTTTACATGACAAAAATTTTATAAGGTAGAACAATGTTCTCATATTAGTAATTAATTGGGGGGAAGGTATTCATGATGATATGTAAAAGGTTTCTATGCTATTAGGTACCATTTTAGTGCTATATCATACAGTTTTACTTTAAAAATTAAATCTTTATTAGAAATTATGAATGACATCCCGGGAAGTGTTTACATGAAAAGTATGATACACAACGTGAGGCACTTTTAATCACTAAGCTCCAAAGGTATATTGCTATGCTCCGTCACTAGCATCCTTATCACAGACCTCTTTATTTGTATGGATACACACATGAGCATAAAGTTAAACAATTTAAGAATAAAGATAGTTTTTTCCTTTCTTAAGCACTTTGCACAAAAGCATCAATAGCAAAATAATAAAGCGTTATCAGTAATTTAAATAAATTTGGAAAGCATCAAAAAGGAAGTGGGTATCAAGCGTTTCTGTTCTGACCTGCACATTCAACAAAAAACAAGCTAAATGTGCAGAGTCCTCCATCTGACACATTTACAGAAACATTAGTGAATATTTTGTTTGTATTGTCTGCTTGTTTGTTTGTTTTAGTTAATTGATGAGTTGTAACTGTTATCTCTGAGGACAAGAAGTAGGACTAAATTAAATAATTCTTAAAATTATAGAAATGTTCGGGCTTCTCTGGTGGCGCAGTGGCTGAGAGTCCGCCTGCCGATGCAGGGGACACGGCTTCGTGTCCCGGTCCGGGAAGATCCCACATGCCACGAAGCGGCTGGGCCCGTGAGCCATGGCCGCTGAGCCTGCGCCTCCGGAGCCTGTGCTCCGCAACGGGAGAGGCCACAACAGCGAGAGGCCCGCGTACCACAAAAAAAATTACAGAAATTTTCAAAAAATTGATTATGTTGACAGGGAAGTACATGAAAGGTATTTAAAGCTGCTGTATTAGAGAAGTATAAAATGTCAGATTAGCTTCATGGAGGGTTTGGAATAGGTAAGGAAGAGAACAAAGGCGTGAAACTTGAAGAGATTACACTGCTCTTATACACAGGGAATAGGGATGTTATGGTAATAAATGCCATTTCACTGTAGTTTTTACTATCTTTCAATATATGTGTAATGTCATAATTTTATATGTGTATATATATATGTGTGTGTGTGTATGTATATATATGTACATATATTTGGAATTTTAGAAAACATTTATAAATGCAAATAAAAATGTTTAGGTTAAAAAAATATGAGACAGATGCTCTTCTCACCAGGTCCCTCAGAATCCATCCAGACTTGAAAAGAAGTGAGTTAGACATAAGCACTGTTTCTGCCAATGAGAAGTCGCCTCATAAATGTCCTTAGTACACAGTTAAAAATGCAACCAACAGGCAAAAAACACAGCCCTCATCCCCAAACCCTTCTCACATGGGAAAAAGAGCATTAAGCGGGGGTGGGGGGGGTGGGGGGGTCAGCAAATGCTTTCACTCCAGGCCTGAGTGAGGGTGGTAGCGGCGGTGGGTAGTAGAAGCAAAAAGTGTCCTTCTCCTGAGGAGGGGAAAGGGTAGCCCTCCATCCTACCTCTGCAGGAAGCAGAGGAAGAAAAAGCACTTGACCAACTTCAGCATCATAATAAAACCTCTCCGCAAACTAAGAACAGAAGGGGACAATCTCAACCTGACAAAGAGCTAGGAAAAAACTAATGGCTAAAATCACTCAATGACAAAAGAGTTAATGATTTCCTCTAAGAATGAATATACAGTAAGGATGTATATTCTCACCACTTTTATTTAACATTGTCCTAGAGAGTTAGACAGTAAAAGAAAGAAAATAAATGATACATCGTTTGGAAAGACAGAAATGAAACAGTAATTATTCACAGACAACAGAATTGATTATGTACTGATTCGTATGGAATTTACATAAAGATTACTAGAACTAACAAGTTGTCTTAGCAAGACTGCAGGACACAGATCAATATAGAAAAATTTATTTTTTATGTATATGCTTGCAATGAACAATTGGAAATTGAAACAGAACAATTCTATTTATAGTATCAAAGCATATATAATATGTAGGGATAAATATCATAAAATAACAAGATTTATGCAGTGAAAATTATAAGGAAATTAAAGGAAAGGTAGTTTTCTCATGCATTGGAATACTCATTATCATTTGAAAAAGAAGAATAAAGTTGGAAGACTTACATTATCTCATTCAAGACCTAACATGAGGCTGGAGTGATCAAGGCAATATCTTTTTGACATAAGAACCGACTTATAGAACCAAGGAATAGAAGACATTTCAGAAATATGCCCACTTATAGGGGGTCAACTGCTTTTTGACAAATGTATCAACATAATTCATTGGAGATAAGAAAGTCTTCTCAACAAATGATGCTGTATTTTTGGACATATACATAAAAGGAACCTAACACCATAGACAAAAAATCAACTTAAAAAGATCACAGACCTAATGTAAAACTTAATGTGTAAAAATGCTCAAAGAAAGCACAGAAGTCTTTATAAATAACCCTGAGTTAAGTAAAGATCTCATACATATGACACAAAAGGTATGAGTCATCAAAGAGAAAAATGACAAAACAGAACTTCACTAAGATCTAAAACTTCTGCTCTTTGAAACAAAGTTGACCCTTGAACAATGCAGGGGTTAATCCACATAGAATTTATAATGGGTCCTCCGTACCCATGGTTCCTCCACACCTTCGGTTCTTCCACATCCCTGGATTCAACCAATCATGGACTGTGGTACTGGAGTGTTTACACTTGACCAAAGAAGTAATACAGAGGGCAAAAAGGCCATTTAAAGTGTTCAACATCAGTAGCTATTAAGGAAATGCAAAGTAAACCCACAATGAAATCCCACTACCCATTTACTGAAATGCATAAAAGAGAAATATATTAAAACTTCAGAGTGCTGACAAGGATGTGGAGGAACTGGAACCCTCATACATTGGTGATGGGAATGGAAAAGTGCAACAGCAATTTGGGGAGAGGTTGATGGTTTTTAAAAAGCCAAAACATACACTTGAAAGTGTGCCCCAGCAATTCCACTCGGAGGCATGGACTTGGGAAACAAAAACATATGTCTGATATCTGTAAGCAGATGGTTATAGCAACTTTATTCATAATAGCTAATAACTGGAAACCAGGTAGAAGTCCATTAACTGGTGAATGGATAAACAAGTTGTGATACATCATACAGAATGCTATGCAGTAGCTTTTTATTGCACTATTGATGCCAGATACAGTATAGTGGAACTCAACTACATTATGCTGAGTGAAGAAGCCAGACCCCAAAGGCTACATATGGTGTGAATCTCATAAATGACATTCTGGAAGAGGCAAAACTACAGGGACAGACGTCAGATGTGGTTGCCAGGGGATATGATGGAGAGAGGGGATGACTACAAAGGGGCAAAACAGAGCTTTGAGGAAGGAGAGAACTATTTCATATCTCGCTTCGGGTGGTGGTTATAAGACTGTACGCGTCTGTCAAAACTCATTGGATTTAAACCTAAAAACTTGACCTTTATTGTATGGATATTATACACCAAAGCCTCAATCTATCCTGAAACATACTTGAATTTTTAAAAATATGAATCACATGACAGAGATCCAAAGGACTAATGCCGTGACAAATTCAATGCATGTGGAAGAGGCAGTTGAGCCTGGAGGAGGGGAGGGGGTGGTGTGTTTTTGGAGCAGCCGGGCAGTAGCTTAAGATAAAAACTGAAGGAAAACTCCCAATCTGTCCCTCCCCTGGAGTCTGGGATTGACATGTACACACTGCTATATTTAAAATAGATAACCAACAAGGACCTACTGTAAAAAAATAATAATAATAAATTTTTAAAAATTAAAAAATAAAATCTCAAAAAAAAAAAAAAAACTAAAGAGAAAGAGAACTTTGGGGATTAAAATGAAAGCACACACCCGGTGACAAAGAGCTAATACTCCTAATCCTTGCGCCATCAAAATGCCTGCAAAAATATTAAGGCCACCCCTTTAGTAAACCTACACATGTGAAAATAAATGCTTTACAAAACAAATCACGATCTCTTCCTCTGCTTCGCTCTCCCGGTCCACCCATGTTTACCTTCATCTGCAACACCTGAACCACTAGTATCCACAGATTTTTCCTATGCGTTCTAATTCTGCTTCCCTAGATAGCACGAGAAGCCAAAACAAGTAATTGTGCAGTGTTGATTTTTGAGCATAAGATAAAAGGTGATCTGAAAGCACTCAGCTAAGTTGGAATATACATGAACACCTGTACCCTGCAGGGCCTTGGGATGGATGGCATTTTGAGTGTCCCTTTATTACATAACAGAGTACTGAACTCTGACTCTGACACTGGGGAAACCAGAATGACAAACACAAGAAGCACATCTCCTGATTTCACAGGTCTCTCAACTTGCCCCCTTTCAAGGTGACATCCCTTGAAAGAAACATGACTACAGAACTTTTTAAACAAATGGATGAGGAAAGGAAGAGAACAGAAATGTACTGAGTGCCTGCTCTCTACAAGGCTCTTGGCTTACCCTACCCTATGTTCTCCCATGAAGCGAGACTACTGAAGGAATCTACTCAATACATGGTATGCGGGGCTTCCCTGGTGGTACAGTGATTAAGAATCCACCTGCCAATGCAGGGGACATGGGTTCAAGCCCTGGTCCGGGAAGATCTCACATGCCGCAGAACAACTAAGCCCGTGTGCCACAACTACTGAGCCTGTGCTCTAGAGCCCGTGAGCCACAACTAATGAGCCCGCGTACCGCAACTACTGAAGCCCATGCGCCTAGAGCCTGTGCTCCACAACAAAGAGAAGCCACCGCAATGAGAAGCCCGTGCACTGCAACAAGCAGTAGCCCCTGCTCGCCTCAACTAGAGAAACCCCACGCACATCAACGAAGACCCAGCACAGCCAAAAAATTAATTAATTAATTAATTAACTTTAAAAAAATACATGGCATGCACTAAACATAATTAATGGCCATTTAATACTGGTAATTGATAATAATAAAAAGGTAACACCACCACTGGAAGGTAATAATTTACCTGTTGAAAACAATTCATTTCCAACAAATTGTTCTGACAGGGTACCTAACAGGGGTTTGTTTAAGTTAATCTAATATTTAAGATAGAAATTGGTGATGAATAGCTTGTGTATTTGTAGAAGAAAATCAAAACCAGTTGCTAGAATTTCTGCAGTACTTTCTATATATATTGTCCTCCTTGATGAGTGTATAATTTTTATATGATTATTTATCACATAACAGAATTTCAGATTCATTCCTAGGAAACAGCATACAAACCAAATATAATCATGGAGCATGTGATCATATTACAAGTATTATGTTTCTTTAGATGACAATGAATCTAAAATTTTCAATTTTAAAAGTTATATATTATTTTCAACTGTAATTCAGCTATAAATACACATAATACGTGTGTGTGTGTGTGTGTGTGTGTGTGTGTGTATGAAATACTGTTTTTCTAAGTCCAGAGAAGTCCAGAGAAGTTAATTATTGTGAGGTATTGAGATAACTCAAGTATCTTTATCCTTTCTATATTTTTTGCAGCTTTTACCGACACTCTATCCTTTCCATTACTTTTAGGGTTCACATTTTTTGAATTTTATTTTCAAATTAACAGGCAGTAAAATTACCTTTTTATGTACAGTTCTATGAATTTTAACACATGCATAAATTTGCATAACCACCGCCACAATAAAGACACAGAACATACCCGCCACTCAAAAAACTCCCTTGCCCCTTTGTACTACACCCTCCGCTTTCCCTTAACCACTGGCAACCACTGATCTGTTCTCTGTCACTCATAATTTTATCCTTTCATAAATACCACATAAATGGAACCACACAATATGTAACCTTTTCAGGTTGGTTCCTTTTTTAAACACTTTGGAAGTTGCAAATATACAATAAGGACATCATTGCCAGTGGTCAATATCTGAGGAACAGAACTGATAAGGCCTCATGACTTCATCGCTTTTATGGAATTTTTAACTAATTAGCTTTATTTACTTTTTGTTTTAACCAGCATATGATAAGGAAAGGAAGATTAGGCAAGGGCAGAGAAGACTAGTCACTATAAGAGGTGGCGATCTGGAATCACAGTCCATAGCTGGGTATTTATGCCACTGCCCTAGCTGTTGGATTGTGCGAAAATGGATCTGTCCATGTTTTTTAACTTTTATAGTATGAATATCTTTGAGGACCAAACAGACCCTTTGGACAAGAGGTTTGAAGTTTCTGCTCTTGTTTTTCCCAGCTCAAAGACTTTTTAATCTTTTCTTGAATTTGTTTCTTCAGCTCAAAGACTTGAGAACACGTTCTAGACTGAGAAAATAATGTACACAATTTCTGGTCATGAATATCCATAAAGCAGTTGGTTACTGGGACTTTGGATCATATTTTGAGAAGAAATCAATTCTGAAAAGAGTTAAACGTATATACTTTTGTTCTTATTAATATTTCCAGGGCCTCGACTCTTCTTCACTACAACAGCCCCTCCCCCATGACAAGCTCTCGTTACCTTCCCCCTGGACCGGCACGAGGCGCATATAATTGGTTCCCCTGACTCCGGTCCCTCACCCGTGCTGGGACATATTACACACAGTTTCTGCTCTGAAAACACCACTCATCTTCTTCGAGCTCTCTTTCATTTTTATCCTTGTGTTCCCTCCTTAGAGAACCCCGCCCTTCCTGACATCCCAGTCTCATATCTCATATATTTCCTCTCCCCATAAAGGAATTTCCTAATTGTCCAAACCTCAGACCTTTGCTTCCACCAAACAGCACAATTCCTAGGATTTACTTATGCTTCTTGGAACTCCTTTTCTTCCAGCTCTTCATTTTTAGATTTCCCGAGCTGTCCCTTAAGGCTTTCACAACCATCAGGCACATTTATTTTGCATTTTTTTTCTGCCAGATGTGAAGTTAAGTATGTTCCAGAGTAACAGTTCTTAAACTTTGGAGTGTGTGAGAGTCAGACGGAAGATTTGGTAAAGATGCAGAAGCCCAAGCCCTCTCCTTAAATGAATGTCAGCCTTTTTGTGACTTACCAGCTCTCCCGGCAAGGATTCTGATGTATGTGGACATCTGAAAGATACTGCTGTGGATCTGGGGTAATATGATTCAGCTGCCCCAGAAAGGTTCTGTTTTGAGTAACTGACTACCGAATTCTGTATTTTAGAACGAAAGTCAGGTCCTAGAGCAGACTCACCCAAATCACGTGGCGCTCCCTGATGCCTATCTTGAAATGTAATTTTTAGTTTTTAGTATTCTTTGCTAAATATGAGTATCAATATTAAATATTATATTGCATCCATTTATGAGACACACTTTTTTTCACATTTTAATGTCTTTGATGTTGGGATTATGTTTTTAAAACTGCATCTTCAAAATATTTGTCAGCATCTCTTCTTTCACATTAACACCTAATATAATGGTGCAATGTACAATCAAAATTTAAAGATAAGGAAGTCCTACTGTAACTTGAAGACAAGAGAGAAGCTGTAACCAAACAATTCTAATAGTATTATGGAAATAAGATGGCAGAAAGGTACAATATTAAAATGATCTATTTAACTCAGTTTAGGATATTTAAATATGAAAGTATAAAAGAGAAATTGACATGGTGATCTAGTATTTAATCACCTAGAGAACTGAAGTCTTTCCTTCCAAGAGTGAATTTGACTTCTCAGGAGCCATGAAAGGGAGGGACTTGGACCACATTTCAGTTCTGAATTTCTTGACTTGTGGGTCACCAAACTCGGGTTCATCATGAGCACCCTTCAGGAAACAGAGTGTTCCAGCGTTGCCTATTTCTGCATAACAGACTACCCCAGACCTAGTAGTATAAAACAATGACAATTTTAAAAATTACTGCTACCTATCATGGCTGCAAGGGTTACTTTGGGCTCAACTAAGTGGAGTTCATTGGGGTCCTGCAAGGGGCTGCAGCCAGATCATGAGCGACTAAGGGCTGGAGGCATCTCACATATATGATGCCTGGGATGGAAAGACACAAACAGCTGGCGATAGGACATTTGGGTTCCTTGAGCAACTCTCTCAATCTCTATGTGGCCTGTTTATGAGGTCTCTCCAGGATGCTGGCTTCTAGTTGTCAGATTTCTTACATGTAGGCTCAGGGCTCCAAAGGTGGGTGTTTCCAGGGAGAGAAAGAGAAAGAGATAGAGTTAGAGGTAGGGATGGGGTAGAGACAGGGATAGGGGTAGGGATACAGATAGAGATATAGAGAGACAAAAACAGAGACAGAGAGAGAGACAGAAATGGAGAGAGAGCCTATGGAAATTGCTTAGCTCTTTATGACCCAGCCTACGTAGTCATGAGTCCTCTGCATAGTATTTATTAGAACTGGATCACTAAACCCAGTCTATATTCAAGGAGCAGATAATTAAATTTATGGATAAGTTTTAAAACTGCCACAAGGAGGTATTTTAAATTTTAAAAAGTGACCATTCTCTGAACATTAAAGTCAAGCCTTCTATTTTAAATAATCTCTACTGGGAAAGTTAATCACTGAAAAATCTGATTTTTTTTCTTAAAAAACTTATAAAAGTTACTGCGATATTTTTGACTAGTAGGAAAAAAAATATCATAACTACATGTAAGTATTCTTCCAAGGCAAACAATTCTAAACAGCATAAAAAAATTCACAGATCTGCAAGCATGCCTTTCCTAAAGACAAACTGCATCAATACAAAATCTCTCAACAAAGTTGCTTAAAATACCATAAATAATGTTTCTTTATGAAATATTCATTGCTTACTACCATGTGTGGAAGACCACTTTCAAAATGCTATGAAAGGATCTGTGTCCCTCAGAATTAATTATCTCAGGTTAGTGGAAGGTATTTCTTCTTATCTATGAACTGCATCTGGAGAAATGTGAGGTCTAGTGACCTGAATAATCAAAACAATAAACATGCTCTATATGTTTTATATTCTTCAATGAAACAAACATTAACGGGGCAATACCCATTCTCTGTGATTTAGACTCAACTTTTAAAACCTGCACACTCGGATTTAAAAGCTGCAAGCCAAGCCCCCCAAAATAATTCTGTGTTATTTCATGTTATTTAAGATCATGAGTATATGTGAATGAGAATCTATGCTGTGTAGGGTAAAAAGCCTCCAGAATTAGCATTTTGAGCTTGATTTTCAATGGGAATTAGGCACAAGGGGAAATCATAGATTTAACAGGAGGTAGGTAATGTTGGTAAATAATGTATTCAACTTTAAAACAAGAAACACCCAAAATGTTTGTCCAGGTGCTATGAATTAAAGTGATTTAGAAATACCACTTTTTAATGTACATACCTATCCTGAAAAGCAGCCACTAACAAACTTTAAAAATATGTTTTCAAAAACAAACAAAAAAAATGGTCATGAAGAACCTAGGGGCAAGACGGGAATAAAGATGCAGACCTACTAGAGAATGGACTTGAGGATATGGGGAGGGGGAAGGGTAAGCTGGGACAAAGTGAGAGAGTGGGGCATGGACATACATACACTACCGAACGAAAAAGAGATAGCTAGTGGGAAGCAGCCGCATAGCACAGGAAGATCAGCTCGGTGCTTTGTGACCACCTAGAGGGGTGGGATAGGGAGGGTGGGAGGGAGACGCAAGAGGGAGGAGATATGGGGATATATGTACATGTATAGCTGACTCACTTTGTTATACAGCAGAAACTAACACACCATTGTAAAGCAATTATACTCCAATAAAGATGCTAAATATATATATATATGTTTTCAATGTAACAGAGAAATTGATGACACAAAATTTTTCAATTAAGATATTTTCATGATAATGGTATTAATGAAACACATTTTATTTTAAACACCATCCTGATATACCTTGTTTCATTGAATTCTCACCACAAACCTACAAGACCAATGATATCCCCTCAATTTTAGATCTAAGAAACCCAGTGTACAAACCACCCAATTTTCCGTAAATGCTCAAGGAATCATTTCAACTCTTCACAACCAACAATAATGAAAGAAGAAGTAAAATAACCTTCCAACAGGCAATCTTCACCCTCTCGTTCCTCACTAGTCCATTTTAGAAGCCCCTGTTTCCTCATGCCAGTCCTTTACAGAATCACTACCATCAGCCTTATAGGATATCTAGTTCCCAGACCTGCAATCAATTAATCCCAGACAAAATAAAACAAAAAATCTAATGAGATACTGGGTCCTCCCCAGCCCCGTAAGTCACTGCAGTTAAAGAATTAATTAAACTTGGAACATGGTCACTGAATTTAAGCCTTAAATTGATTAAGTCAATGAAAATCTTTACTGACCACACACTCTGTGACGGGCAAAAGAATAAAACAGTCAAAACAACAAATGCCTCTTCTCTTGGAGCTTCCATTCTAGAAGTTGAGGTAGACAAGAAATAAACAGCAAAATAAAGACATAGTGGTAAGAAACAAACATGAAGCAGGGCAAGGAATGTAGAGAGTGACCCTGGCAGGGATGGCCTTTCTAGGGGGTTGACATTTCAGCAGAGGTGACATTATATTTTATGGCTTATCTAGAAACTGGCTGGCTTTCCCTGGACAAATCACATAACCTTTTAGTTCCAAATTTCCTGATCTGTAAAATTACAGATTAGACTAGAATGGCACTTAATGGACCTTCAGGCTTTGAAGTTCTGTCACTCAGAGACCTTTCATTCAAAAGAAAGCCTTACAGGGACTTCCCTGGTGGCGCAGTGGTTGAGAGTCCACCTGCCGATGCGGGGGACACTGGTTCGTGCCCCGGTCCGGGAAGATCCCACATGCCACGGAGCGGCTGAGCCCCGTGAGCCGTCCGGGGCCTGTGCTCCACAACGGGAGAGGCCACGACAGTGAGAGGCCCGCGTACCGCAAAATAAATAAATAAATAAATAAAAGAAAGCCTTACAGTGAAGAGTTTGTTCTACTAACTAAAGACCCTCTGGTTCCAATCTACCACCATGCTGCATCTCCTTATGAACCTTTCCCGCCGAGAGGCAAGGTCTGAGCTCTTCTTTTTAATCTAAGAACGCTGTTTAACTAGCAAACATTGTTATAAAATAGACATAACACTTTTTAATTTTGTTTTTTAAATCCCCGTGACCTATTTATTTTATAACTGGACGTTTGTACCTTCTGAGCCCATTCATTTATTTTGCCCACTCATACCTCGGGCAACCACCAATCTGTTCTCGTATCTATGAGCTTGTTTTCTTGTTTGTTTTTTGATTCTACATACAAGTGAGATCACACAGTATTTGTCTTTCTTTGTCTGACTCATTGCACTTAGCATAATGCCCTCAAGGTCCAGGCATGTTGTCGCAAATGAAGGGATTTCATTCTTTCTTATGGCCGAATAATATTCATATATATATATATATATATATATATATATGCGCTACGTTTTCTTTAACCATTCATCCACTGACAGACACTTAGGTTGCTTCCATATCTTGGCTATTGTAAATAATGCTGCAATGAACCTGGGGGTGCATATATCTTTTTGAATTAGTATTTTCGTTTTCTTCAGATAAATATCCAGAAGTGAAATTGCTGAATTATATGGCAGTTCTATTTTTAATTTTTTGAGGAAATTCCATATTGTTTTCCATAGTGCCTGCACCAAATTATAATTCCACCAACAGTGCACAAGGGTTCCCTTTTCTCCACATCTACGCCAGCATTTGTTATTACTTGTCTTTTTGCTGATGGCCATTCTAACAGGTGTGAGTTGATACCTCATTGTGGTTTTGATTTGTATTTCCTGATGATTAGTGGTGTTGAGCATCTTTTCAAAATGTACCTGTTGGCCATCTGTATGTCTTCTTTGGAAAAAATATCTATTCAGATCTTCCTCCCATTCTATAATTAGATTGTTTGGGGGGTCTGTTTGTTTGTGTGCTATAGAGTAGTATAAGTTCTTCATACAGTTTAGATATTAACCCCTTATCAGATATATACTTTAAAATATTTTCTCCCATTCCATAGGTTGCCTTTTCATTTCATTAATGATTTTCTTTGCTTTGCAAAGCTTTTCAGTTTGATGTAGTCCTACTTGTTTATTGTTTGCTTTTGTTGCCTTTGCTTTTGGAGTCAGATACAAAAAATCATCGCCAAGACTGATGTCACAGAGCTTATCACCAATGTTTTCTTCTAGGAGATTTATGGTTTCAGCTCTTACACTCATGTCTTTCAGCCAGTGAGTTAAGTTTTGTGTATGGTGTAAGACAGTGGTCCAGTTTCATTCTTTTGCATGTGCTGTCCAGTTTGCCAGTACCATTTATTGACCAGATATAATATTTCTGAACATTAGCAATGAATTTTCAGGATTCCATGTTAACTTATCTTGCTGAACAGGTAAGATATCTAATTTGTTACTGATTATTTACTGCCCAAATCCTCATAACCTGAAAAACTGTAATTGATGAAATCAATGTCAGTGCAGAAACTCTGACATTTTTTTAAATGATATGAAAGATGATATTGAGGACGTGGTACCACAAGTAGGGATTACATGAAGGGAGGAGACAATTCTGAATACACTGGCTGAAGAACCAGGATCCTCGGTGACCTCTTAAGTCCAGTTTGATGGGCTGAATCCTGTAAGATGTATCAATAACAAATGCAAAATTCTACACTAGGGATTAGAAAACCAAATGAACAAGAATCGCATGGAGAGACTGGGTAGCAACACATATGAAGAAAATCTCCTTAGGAGTTTTAGCAGTAATAAGTATATGTTGGAATAACCTATAATAAGAGATTCTTGCAGGCAGTCGCCCTAGGCTCTTCCTACCTAAAGTGTGGTCTCTGGACCAGCTATATCAGTATTACCTGGGAGCTGGTTAGAAATGCAAAATCTTAGGACACACCCCAGACATACGTAAGCAGACTCTGCAGATTACAAAGGTTCCCAGGTGATTTTGTATGCACATCAAAGCTTGGGAAGTGCCACCCCGAGCTCTTAACCAGGTCACACCAGGTGAAACTCTAGTCCAGCCTAGGGAGACCACACCTGCAATACAGGAGTACCTGTCATCACATGATAATGAGATGTAGATCAGTTAAACCATGACAGGGGATAAGCTTAAACCCCTATAACTATCAGGATTATTCAAAGGCGCTGGGGATGCTTAGTTCAGAATGTGCTCTGTAACACACAAATCCACTAGCCAAAGACATGCAAATATTTAGCACTTAAAATGAAGCTAGTCTCAATTAAGATGTTCTGTAAGCATAAAATACACCCCTAGCTGCAAAGACTTAGTAAGCAAAAAATGAATGTGAAATATCTCTTTAATAATTTTTATATTCATTATGTTGACATAATATGTTGGATATATTGGATTAACTGCAGTATATTACTAAAATTAATTTCACCTATTTCTATGGGCATTTTTTTTTTTTTTTTTTTGCAGTACGCGGGGGCCTCTCCCTGTTGTGGCCTCTCCCGTTGCGGAGCACAGGCTCCGGACGTGCAGGCTCAGCGGCCATGGCTCACGGGCCCAGCTGCTCCGCGGCACGTGGGATCCTCCCGGACCGGGGCACGAACCCGTGTCCCCTGCATCGGCAGGCGGACTCTCAACCACTGCGCCACCAGGGAAGCCCTATGGGCATTTTTTAACATGGCTTACTAGAATATTTTAAATTGCCTATGTGGCTCCCATTTTATTTCTATCTGACAGCGCTACTGTAGACACACCCAGGAGGACACATGGTGGCTCTTTTCAAACGTGTGGAGCCCCACTGTATGGAAGAAATATTAACCTGTCTCAGACACAACCAAACATTAGAACAAGGACTTAATAATGTTATATGACCCCGAGCAGGTAAAGAATCTCCTGTTTTCCAAACATGCCCAGTAGGGAATGTCATCACTTCCACAGATTCATCACTGAATCTAAGAGTCTCTGGAGAAGGACTGGTGGGGGTGCAGACAGGCTAGAGCATGATCAGAGGAACTGATATCCATGCTTGCAGGTGGACATCTTCCCAAAGATGCCACGGACCCTCGCTATTGTCTATGTGGATAAATTACACATCACCTATTAGAACAAAGATTGCTGTGTTGAGACTGTCAAGCTTCCCAGCCAGCCTGCTTCACTACTACAGGAGGAGAAAATAAATAAGTGAATACAGTCTCCCTGTTTCCATAAATCTGATCAACAATATATGATGAAGACTGACAACAGAGTTTAGCAAGAAATATCTATCTCACCAATATGATATTGAAGATAATGCAAAACAATTAACTCTCTTGATTCCAAGACAAAGCTACAAAATTCTGGCTCATATTTCGGATTTAAGTAACTCATCTTCTAGCTGTCTATTAAAAATGCTAAGTAATTATTTATGGTCCTACGAGATTGTCTCTACTTGGATCAATAAAATCTCAAAAAGTAAATGTTTTCAAGGGCTATGTGGTTTTAACAGACCAGGCTTTTAAAGAGAAAAAAATATTATTGGATCTGGCACAAAGAATCTGAAGAGTAGCTGGATCTATCTTTGAATTAAAAAATATCCGGGGCTTCCCTGGTGGCGCAGTGGTTGAGAGTCCGCCTGCCGATGCAAGGGACACAGGTTCGTGCCCCGGTCCGGGAAGATCCCACATGCCGCAGAGCGGCTGGGCCCGTGAGCCATGGCCACTGAGCCTGCGTGTCTGGAGCCTGTGCTCCACAACGGGAGAGGCCACAACAGTGACAGGCTCCCACGTAATGCAAAGAAATTTAAAAAATAAAAATATAAAAAATATTAAAAATATCAGTAGCCCAAAGTGGTTCAAACACTGCTGTCCAATTTGGATTTAGATTCAAAAGAACTCAGTTTGAATCCTACTTCTCATCAAGGTTAAATTATGAGATTTTAGTTTGCTCGGTGCTTAATGAGATCATTGGGTGTTGAACTATCATTCCTCCAGCTCCACTCTCCTTAGTCCATATTCCTATGTAAGTGGAAGGAAAATAGGACCTCCTCTTTAACCCAAGAAAACCCATTTTCATCCAAATAAAGCCTATGTGATATTTAAGACTGAATAACCTCACAGAAATATTTTAATACATATTTCTAAGAAGGATGTATAGTAGCTCCCCAAAGACTTTTTAAAATTGATAAAGCCATCTATCTTGAATGCATTAGGAATACTCCTAAGTAAGGGATGGATAGACTGAAATACACACACACACACACACACACACCCCCCATTCCTTGCCAGATTCTGAAGTCTAACATTGCAACTCCTGAAGCAAATCAGGATATGCATGTGCAAATTCCCATTAAAATGAAAGCAATCTCCTAGCTATAATTATTTCATTCATTCTGCAAATTGAGAAATCGGTTACAGCATAAAGTAGTACAGCCCAGAACATCTATATCACTTTGTTTTTCATTGTAGAACTCCTGGATTCACAGAGCACCTGTTGTTTACTTTAACCTCACCTCTTTGAGGTGATGCCATGATGCCATGTTTATCCTGTTGCCAGCCTTTTGATGCATTGACGGTTTTTCAGAAATCGCAGTTAACTGGGTTCTTTTTCTTATTAATCACTATAATCAGCTGTAGTTCCTACAGGGGACTATATTCAATATCCTGTGATAAACCATAATGGAAAAGAATATGAAAAAGAATGTATATATATGTACAACTGAATCACTTTGCTGTATGGTAGAAATTAACACAACATTGTAAATCAACTATATTTCAATAAAATAAATATAAAAAATATATCAAGCCAGCTGAGAGGGGGTGCTCTGGGCACAAAGATAAACTAGAAGTTTTCATTTATACAATACATCCAAAGACAAGAGACTACCAACATGAAGGAAGTTTCATTCCACTTTGCCAAAAATTCCAAGGAAATGAGAAACGGTAAGTGGAAAACGTAGGCTTAAATTGTGTGTCAAATTAAAAATTATGAACATATTTTGTTTCATAAAGACAAGCACATTTCCTAGATGTGAAATTCTAAAGGTAATACATTGGCAGTAAAATAGCTACTAACAATCAACTGCTCATTTATACAGAAAGCATGGATTCATTTGCATTATTTCTACCAAATATCCAGCTTTATGTCCTTTATGAATACTAATATTATTCCTACTGCACATTTTTCATAAGTAATTAAATTGACAGAAGAAACTGGATTGGGGAATGAGAAGGAAGGCCAATATTACTAATGTAAAAACATAATTTTTCCTAAAAATAAGGGGAATTCTTTTTTTTATGCTCAACTGATTTTTAAAAAAATATTTACTGTAAAATATACATAGCAATTTACTATTTTAAGCATTTTTAAGTGTACAGTTCAGTGGCACTAAGGATACTTAAAATGCTATGCAACCATTATCATCATCTGCCTCCAGAACCTTTTCCTCATTCCAAACAGAAATTTCATAACCTTTAATAATAACTCCCCATTTCCCTCTTCCCCTGCTCCCTGGCAATCTCTGTTCTACTATCTATCTCTATTCTAGGAACCTAATACAAGTGGAATCATACAATAGTTGTCCTTTGGTGTCTGGCTTATTTCACTCAGCATAATGTTTTCAAGGTTCATCCATGTTGTAGCATGTATCGGTACTTCATTCCTTTTTATGGCTGAATAATATTCCATTTAATGGATAATACCACATTTTGTTTATCCATTCATCTATAGATGGACAGTTGCATTGTTTCCACCTTTTGGCTATTGTGAATAATGCTACTATGGACACTGGTGTACAAGTATCTGTTTGCTTTCATATTCTGGGCATATACTCAGAAGTAAATTTCTGGATTGTACTCTACGTTTAAATTTTTGAGGAACTGCCAAACTTTCCTACAGCAGCTGCACCATTTTACACTCTCACCAGCAATGCATAAGGGTTTCAATTTTTCCACATCTTGGACAACAATGATTATTTTCCATTTTTTAAATAACAGCCATCCTAATGGGTATGGAGTGGTATCCCACTGTGGGTTTGATTTGCATTTCCTTAATGGCTAGTAATGTTGAGCATCTTTACATGCTTATTAGCTATATGTATATCTTCATTGGAGGAATGTCTCTTCAATCCTTTGCCCATTTTTGAATTAGGTTGGTTTTTGTTGTTGTTGAATTTACACAACTGATTTTTTTTTTTTTTGCGGTACGTGGGCCTCTCACTGTTGTGGCCTCTCCTGTTGTGGAGCACAGGCTCTGGACGCACAGGCTCAGCAGCCATGGCTCATGGGCCCAGCCACTCCGCGGCATGTGGGATCTTCCCAGATCAGGGCACGAACCTGTGTCCCCTGCATCGGCAGGCGGACTCTCAACCACTGTGCCACCAGGGAAGCCCCTACACAACTGATTTTTGACAAAGGTTCAAAAGCAATTCAGTTGAGGAAAGACACCTTTCTTTTTTTTTTTTCTTTGTTAACATAAGAAAACGTCTTTTATTCATTTTTTTTGAATTTTATTTTATTTATTTTTCTACATCAGGTTCTTATTAGTTATCTATTTTATACACATTAGTGTACACATGTCAATTCCAATCTCCCAATTCATCCCACCACCCCCACCACCCCGCCACTTTCCCCCCTTGGTGTCCATACGTTTGTTCTCTACATCTGTGTCTCTATTTTTGCCCTGCAAACCAGTTCACCTGTACCATTTTTCTAGATTCCACATATATTAGTTAATATGTAATATTTGTTTTTCTCTTTCTGACTTACTTCACTCTGTATGACAGTCTTTTGATCCATCCATGTCTCTAAAATGACCCAATTTCATTCCTTTTTTATGGCTGAGTAATATTCCATTGTATGTATGTACCACATCGGCTTTATCCATTCGTCTGTCAATGGGCATTTAGGTTGCTTCCATGACCTGGATATTGTAAATAGTGCTGCATTGAACATTGGGGTGCATGTGTCTTTTTGAATTATGGTTTTCTCTGGATATATGCCCAGTAGTGGGATTGCTGGGTCATATGGTAGTTCTATTTTTAGATTTTTAAGGAACCTCCATACTGTTCTCTATAGTGGCTGTATCAATTTACATTCCCACCAACAGTGCAAGAGGGTTCCCTTTTCTCCACACCCTCTCCAGCATTTATTGTTTATAGGGGGGAATTCTTTTGTTCATTTATTTTCAAATATATTCTGCTACTGGGCACTAATAAATAAAGATAATAGCACCTGGATACAAATCTAAGATTACAGTATTTCACTCATAGACATTTGCCTCTGATTAATGAAAAGTGAAAGTTTCTATTTCAAATAGATATAATCCTTTATACCACCTGAGATAAGCTTCCTTAAATATAGTTCAGACATACTATTTATTTATAAAGTAAATTACTACCTAAAGCTTCCCCATTTACTGTGGTTAATTTTGTGTGTCAATTTGCTGTGGCTATGGTACTCAGTTCTTTGGTCAAGAACTAGTCTAGATGTTGCTGTAAAGGTGTCTGTGGGTGTGATGAACATTTATAATCAGCTGACTTGAAGTAAAGCAGATTACCCTCCAGGTGTGGATGGACCTCATCCAATTAGTTGAAATCCTTAGGAAAAGACTCAAGTTTCCCAAACAAGGGATTCTGCCGCAAGACTACAACATAGAAACCCTGCCTGAGTTCCCACATAGAAACCCTGCCTGAGTTCCCAGCTGACTAGCCTGCCATGCAGATTGTGAACTTAAGACTGTAACTGCCATGGTCTGAATGTTATGTCCCCTCAAAATCCATATGTTGAAATCCTAAGCCCCAATATGATGGTATTAGGAGGCGGAGCCTCTGGAAGGCAATTAAGTCATAAGGGTGGAGCCAATAAAATGAAATTGATGCCTTTATAAAAGGGGCCTGGGAGAGCTCCCTTGCCCCCTACACCATGTGAGGATACAAGGAGAAGTCTGCAAGAGACAGGGAAGAGGGTCCTCACCTGACCATGCTGACGCCTTGATCTTGGACTTCTAGCATCCAGAACCGTGAGCAATAAATTTGTTTATAAACTACCCAGTCTGTGGTATTTTGTTACAGCAGCCCAAATGGACTAAGATGGCAACATCAACTCTCACCTAAAATTTCAATCTGCCAATTTGCCCTACAGATTTTGGATCTGTCAGTCCCCACAATTACATGAGCCAATGCCTTAAAATAAATCTAGATAGATAGATATGTATCTTTCTCCCTCTCTCTCCCTCTCTCTCTTATATATAAAGACAGGGAAAGAGAGAGCGAGAGAGAACCCTAGTATATTTTATTACTCTTTCTATATATTTTTTAAAAATTTTATTGGGGTTTAATTGATTTACAATGTTGTGTTAGTTTCAGGTGACAGCAAAGTGAATCTGTTATACAAATACATATATCCACTCTTTTTTTAGATTCTATTCCCCTATAGGACATTACAGAGTATTGAGTAGAGTTCCCTGTACTATGCAGTAGGTCCTTATAAGTTATCTATTTTATATATAGTAGTATGTATGTGTCAATCCCAATCTTCCAATTTATCCCTCCCCCTCTTAACCATAAATTTATTTTCTACATCTGTAACTCTATTTGGGTTTTGTAGATAAGTTCATTTGTAGCCTTTTAAAAATAATTTGTATGGAAACACAAAAGACCACGAATAGCCAAAGCAATCCTGAGAAAGAAAAATGGAGCTGGAGGAATCAGGCTCCCTGACTTCAGACTATACTACAAAGCTACAGTCATCAAAACAGTATGGTACTGGCACAAAAACACAAATATAGATCAACGGAACAGGATAGGAAGTCCAGAGATAAACCCATGCACTTATGGTCACATAATCTATGACACAGGAGGCAAGAATATATAATGGAGAAAAGACAGCCTCTTCAATAAGTGGTGCTGAGAAAACTGGACAGCTACATGTAAAAGAATGAAATTAGAACACACCTTAACACCATACACAAAAATAAACTCAAAATCGATTAAAGATCTATATATATAGATAGATATGTATCTCTCTCTCTAGATCTGTGTAAATGTTTTATATATATTTATACATAATATATACATATATTACTTATATGTTATACACATATATGAGAGAGAGAGAGAATGAATCCTGACTAATACATTTACCAATGAAAATCTACACCTTCAAGGATAAAACAGAATATGGTCACATGGTTCACCACGGAGTGGATTTCTTTTATTGGAATGAGATTTAAATGCCATCAAAAAAGATCTTGGCTTAAACTCTACCTATGAGGAGAAGAAAAGTCCTTACTCTGCATGACTGAAGGAACTGGCGCTCTGTATTCTCAGCTCTACTTATCTCTCAAGGTAACTTCCCAACTCCACTCTAGGGCCTGATGGTGGCTGGTTCCACCCATCCACAGTCAACAGGAGCAGCTGGCTCTCTGCCTTCTTGTTAATCAACACAGAGCCTGTTTGGTGATCCTACTTCTAAAGTCATTCAACAGAGTCTCACCAGGACATTCTCTCATAAGTGCTGAATTCTGCTTGGAGTTCTGAATCCACCAGCAAGACTGTTTATATTTCTGGGAGTTTGCTTGGCCTGTGTGTTGCTGCCAGCTCTCCACTTTGGCAATAAACAATGCCATTTGTGATTTTGGTAAACACAATATGTTTCCTAAGGTGCTGATGGTAAAAGTAATCTCTAAAATCTAAGTCTTGATTTCCAAAAACCTAGCCAGAACAAGCTATTCATATTTTAATCAGTGGTAAACAAATGGGTTAGGTCAGAGGGCAGCTGAATGCATTCCACGCGTTCCAGAAACCGTAAGTAAAAGCTTCTGAGTATGATTTCCTAGTCAAACAGCCATGGTGCATTTTCTCCTTCTACCTCAAGTCAACCACAAGCCTTCGTTCCCTCTCCATCTCCTTCTGTTCCCCTCTATTCACTGAGAAGAGGCTTACAGATCTTGACCTTGCTCCCTCCTTCACTGTATCCAGTGTTACTTGTTGTTTGTTCTCCCTTTCCTTTACCTTTTTCAGTCATTAGCTTCCAGTTATTAACTTTACATTTTTCAGTTCCCACCATGGGCAACTGCCCTGTGCTCAGCTCTAAGAACATCACCCAGCACCTGACCTCGAAAGGCTCACTTCAGAGCCATTCGTTATAATCAAAGGTGATATTTAAAAGTCCAAAAAAGATTAAAAAGAAAAGTGCATTCTTCAAATTAGAAACAAATGATAACAGAATCCCTGTTTGCTAGTGATAGATAAAACTTTATCAGTACAATTCTAAACTATTATTTTCCTCCCTTGACCCCAGTGATGGTCTAATCGTAATACAAACAATAACAAGAATCAATAGAAAACTGAGGAAGATACTGTAAGAAATCATATTTGAGTAAACACGGGGCACCTCCTCATGGTACAGCATCATACAAAGGAAACTGCTGACACTCCCTTTCCTCAACAGAGATTATAACAATATCACGGGTCAGAGAAACAACATTAGAGGCTCAACACCACCAAGGTGTCCAAATAGCATCAAGTTCAAAACTACACATCTAGTGAAAAGATACTCTACACTTACATTCTGAAACCTCAAAACTTTTGTTTAAATGGGGTTTGAACACAGTCTCTCCTAGATCTTGGAATTCCACTGACCCTTTGGAAATGGCTTATGGGATACATCCGAAGCTTAACCAGGTAAGAAATGTAACAGAAGGCCAAAAACATGTATTTGAGTTACGTGTTCACAGAGGACCCAACTGTTATTCATTAGAAGAAACAGGTGGCTGGAAATGAACAATAGGAAACTGATTTCATAATGCATCTGCCCTTGTGCACTTTCACAGCTCAAAGTCCCCGCCCGCCCCCCCATAATCGGAGAGTCATTCATTCTGTTACATCTCTTTTCTTTCTCCCCTGTCTCTTGTCTGCTTCCCTGTATCTATCTTTCAATGTTTTTTTCTCTTTTTGAACCTCCCCCAAATAATCAAATAACAGTCCAATCCGAGGACCTAGTCAAATCATCTCCAAATTGGAAGCTGAATAAGCAAACTTGTGTGAAGCATCCACTGTGCCCACACCCCGCCCCATCTCCCACTCCATGGGAAACGCTCCATTCAGCTTTGCTCCCCTCACTCCACCAAAACCACTTTGGCCACAGTCCCCCTGTGGCCATCCCTTTGGTAAACTCAGGGTGGATTCTCAGGCCTGCCTTCCTTCATCCACCAACAGTGTTTTCAGGTTTCACCACAGCCAAGGTCTTGACTGATTTTGTTTGGCTTCATGGACATCATACTCTGATGGTTTTCCTCCTGCTTCACTGGCCATACCCGTCCTCGCTCTTCTGCTATCTCCTCCTTACCCTGACCTCCCTATAACATGTGCGCCACGGCTCACTGGCCTGATGTCCTCTTCTCTACTTGTACACTCGCTTCTTGGGGGATTGCAGCCAGTCTGGTGGCCTCAAACATCACACACCTGCTGATTATCACTCTCTCCAGCCTGGACCCAGACGCCTAAATCCTCCCCCACCCCGCCTACTCGACACTGACATCCAAATGCCCAAGAGGCCTTCTGAACTCAGCACTGATCTCTCAAGCTCACCCACCTCTCACACCTACTCTACCCACATTCTTCTATGATGTCTCATGTGATGCCAACTCCATCCTTCGTGGTTACTCAGGCCAAAAATCTTAACCCGGCTTTGCCTCCCCCCACCCTATGCCCAACCCCCCTTGGGTCATTCATTTGCTTCTCCCTTCCAAATACATCCAGCGCTGGGCCACCTCTCACCACCTCCACGGTCCTCTGTCCCTAGTCTGAGACCCATCTTCACTCACTGGGCTCATGACACAGCATCCTAACTGGTGCCCTGCTTCCACCATCACTTCCCTACAGTGGGTTCTTAACAGAGTCACCAGACTGATCTAAGCCCATGTCAGATCACGCCGGTCCTGAGATCAACACCTTCCACGGGACACAAGGCCCTAGAAAAATCCGGCTGAGCATCAGCTCTCTGATGTATTCCCCTACCCCTATCCCCACAGCCACATCGTCCTTGCTATTCCTAAATCCCACGTCCAGGTGGCCTTTGTCCCGGCCACTCTCAGTGCCTGGACCAGTCTTCTTCCAGACAGGTCCCCGGCTCACTCCCTCACATTGACTCACTGCTCAGCCTCACCTCTTCCTCGCTACTCAATGCAAAATGTCAATAACCTCCTCTTCCCTGCTCACCGCTCTCCCTCGCCTTGCTCTTGTTTTGTTTAGTTTTCCATGGCACTTGTCGGCTTCTAACATACACTATAGTTCACTCATTTATGCTTACTGCTGACTGTCAGTCCCCCCATGACAGCCCAAACTCCCCACGAACACGTCTCTGCGTTTTGTTCACTAATATATTCTGAGCACCCAGAATAGTGCTTGGCTCAAAGAAGAGGCTCCGTGAACACTTGTTGAATAAATGAATACCCAGGGGCTTCCCTGGTGGCACAGTGGTTGAGAGTCCGCCTGCTGATGCAGGGGACACGGGTTTGTGCCTCGGTCCGGGAAGATCCCACATGCCGCGGAGCGACTGGGCCCGTGAGCCACGGCCACTGAGCCTGCGCGTCTGGAGCCTGTGCTCCACAACGGGAGAGACCACAACAGTGAGAGGCCTGCGTACAGCAAAAAAAAAAAAAAAGAATACTCAAAGCACTAACTTGAAAATTGTATGCAATATTTGCAAAATCTGCCCTAAAATTTACAAAAGACATATATTTCAACTTAAGGCAGATTCCTAATGTGGACTGAACTCAGTACTGAACTGGGAATCAAAAACCTAGAGATGAGCTGGGACCCCGTTCTTACCACTTGGCCTTGAAGAAATTCTTTAATTTCCCCAAGACCCAGTTCCTCCTCTATAAAATCAGAATACACAGTTTCACAGTTGTTTCACAGTTTCTTGTTGTTGTTTTTATGTTTAAGACCAAATATGACGATGCATGTAAAACGATAAATTCAAAAGTGCAAAAGATCATATGAGAGGGTCCACTCTTCCCCTGCACTGGACCATTTGCCATGTGCTGTCATTTTTTACAAAGCAAGTAATAAAAATACTCTGTAATTGTGATGTGCAGCTGCACTCACAGACCAAAATAAATCTGATTGAGACACAGTTCCTTAAAGAGTGATGGTTACTTGGGTTTTCCCATTCAAGCGTCAGAATCCTATGATGCCCAGAAGGCAGCCTTAAACCAGGGATTAACTGGAGATGCCAAAAGGATTTGTGGAGAAGGCATCAAGCCATAGGTTTGAGACAAGGACAACAGCAGCTTATTTTACCTGGAGAGAGACCGAAGGAAAGGGGTGAGATGCCCGGGCTCCTGTGCCAGACTTCCGGGTTCAACCCCTGGCTCACCTACCTTGACAGTGTAAATGGCCTCGGACCAACTGCCTAACCTCCCCCCATCTGAAAAATGGAGACAATCCCTACGCTTAGCCTGAGAATTACATGAGCTACCACCTACGGAGCACTTAGAAGACCTGTAGTCAACCAAGGAATTCTCTTGGGTAACCAAGCCTGGGGAAACGAGCAAAACAAAGTTCAATATATGTATACAGCGGGTGAAAACATTTTCCCTGCCAGTTAAGTAAAGGCCAGTGGAGGGGAGGTGGGGAAGCACCTTCTCATTGGGAAGAGAAACAAAGAAAATCTAAAGCCAAAGGGGATGTGGAAATAGACATGACTTGACTCTACCTGAACCTCTAGTGTTAAGATTACCCCCAGAGTGGGCATTCTCTGCCTCAGTCACTTTAGGACAGAGTACCAGCGACTCCCGGTCACCCTAAACCTGAGGTTCCCTCAGGAAGCAGGGCTCTGGGACAGCAGGATCCACATCAGCTGGCAGCCTGGAGGACATGCATATTCCTGGGCCTCCACACAGACCTAATGAATCAGAAACTGGGGGTCTGGGACTCAGCAATCTGAGTTATAACAAGCCCCCAGATGACGGGGACGTGCTCCAAAGTCTGAGAACCACTGCCCTAAGCCATCAACTCCCAAAAGACAAGGTATCAATGAAGGATCACACCTGACTCTCCACTGCTGTATCTGAGCGCCTAGTTTACAGTGTTTGATTGCAAGAAAATGTCTGTAGAAAACATTAAGTGTAAACAGTATTCATGGTAAAATTGTATTTGGTTTGGCAGGACATAAAACCTTCAACTCACAAATATCTACCTGGCCACCACCCTATACAACAGGAGAGACAAAAAGAATACAACATGGGCCTTTTCCCCTGGGAGTTTATAACATTATGAGGTATTCAGACCCAGAAAGACTAACAAAAATACAAAGCCAAATGTAGCTCCTGATGTCACAACTAAGAAGCAACCGAGAAAGGCTCTGGAACATTAAACACGCAAGGAATGATCACAACAGTAGTTGGTCAGGCATGGCAGGAGGCAAGGAGGTAACAAGGATGTTCTTAGAGAGGAGGCTGGATGTGCTATTGGGACTTGGTTGTCATCCTGAGGAGTTTGATCTTTATTCTTTTTTTCAGTACAAAGTTGCTGAAGGTCTTAGAGAGTGTCTCCATGTCCACAAAACTCAGTTCAGGATGATAGTTTAGTAACAATTTGAGGTGCAGAGAAGAAAGAGGCTAGATAGAGATTTGAAGAATAGACTGCTGTGCAGAGAAAGAGAAGTGATGAGGATGGAATGGAAGCAAAAACCGCAAAGCATAATTTGGATAGAGCCCACAAGGGCATCAATGGCTAGATCTGCAGGATGAGTTACTTACTGCATGAGCCAAATATGGTCCCAGGTTTAAAACTAAAATGAACCTCCCAATATATTTTCCTTCAACATGCATGTGGCATTGGATATGATGCATTTGCTGACAATATGGCTGAAGCTAAGCTATGTACAATATGTTTAAAATGTATATTCGTACTGGAAAAAATTTGAGCTTTATATGATGGGTTAGTGCACAGGAAACAAAACCAAAATCGCAGCACTTTAGAGTGTCAAACCAAAATGGAAACACGATTATGGAAACCCCTTTAATACTACGCAAGACTGTTTATTCTCGAATTTATCAAATCCCCACACAATCCACTTACACAGCTGAAATTAGTCAGGGATAAAGACATACCAATGTCCAATTAGCTGTTTTGAGAACGTGCGTTTTAAAAATTTCATGTTCTTCTTTAGATATCTGTACTTAGAAATCATTCCTACGCTACCAACATCAGGACTAGATTCCCAAATCCTAAAGTTTGTTCTGAACATTGAAAACATCTGTTTTCATATTTCAACGTTCTCTACTTGCATGTGATTAATTTAAATCTTGTATAAGATAATAGATATAGAAATGGGCCTCCCTGTGGAGGAAACAGTCTCCGGACACGCAGGTCCAGCGGCCATGGCTTACGGGCCCAGCCGCTCCGCGGCATGAGGGATCCTCCAGGACCGGGGCACGAACCCGCGTCCCCTGCATCGGCAGGCGGACTCTCAACCACTGCGCCACCAGGGAAGCCCTGGAGGAAACTTTTGAAAAGAGTCCAAGATGATAAGGACCAGCCAGCCACATCAAGGTGTGAAGCTCCATCAAAGATATTCGTGAAGGGACATGTGACAGATGCAAAGGCACTGAGGCAGGAACATACTTGGTGTGTGAGAGAAATGGAGACGCCACGTGTAGGTGGGACCCAGAGGCCAAAGGGGCATGTCCTTGCAGGCCACGGAAAAGGTGGTCTCCCTAGTGCACTGAATCGCTGGGGAGGGTGGTAAGCAGAAGAATAACACGATCCAGTTACTCTTTGCCAATGAGTTTATGCTTATGTTCTAATGAGTAATGCAAATCTTGTCATCCAGACCCAGAATAATGTAAAAAAAAAAGCTCCTGACTCATAAGGGTATCTGTTGGGTCAATAAGCATACGAGCTAATATCATTAAGTATGGGTTAACCCACTTAATGTCATATTTAATCAAGATAAGCTAAGCTACAAATGTGCATATTTAATCACTGACTACCTCTTCTATTAAAGAAAAAAATATCATCTCCATCTAAGGGAAACGATGCCAGTCTGCTATCTTATGTGTTTTGATATAGTACACAAGCATATAGGAAAAAGAAGAAGACACAATATAATATATTATGATTTCAAAATAAGCCTTCCAACTGGGATCCACGAAAGGCTGACGAGGCCTGCTCACGGACAGCACGAGGCTGGAGAAGAGAGAACTTTCTGATGGGAGACACGTACGTTGTGAATTCCTTAGGAACACGTGCTTGGGGCCCACAGCAAGACTGGGACTCCTTGCGGCAGGCTCTGGGTGGCTGGACTTACTGCCTCAAAATGATGTGATCGAATAAAATTAGAGCCAATGTGGCTCAAACCCAGCTAAAAGCAGTTCACTTCACTTTCCTTTAACACTGATGTCTGCTTCCTACAAATAATTGAAGCAGTTCATTCCTGTGCTACCGATATCACACCTAACCCATAGTGCTAGCAGCTATAGTTCACACTCTCTCTGCACGAGTTAAGTTCCACATGTATACCTTCATGTAGCAACAAGTCTGGAAAAACAAAACAAGATACACTAAACAACAATGACTGGCTTCCCTGGTGGCGCAGTGGTTAAGAATCCGCCTGCCAATGCAGGGGATATGGGGTCGAGCCCTGGTCCGGGAAGATCCCACATGCCGCACAGCAGCTAAGCCCATGCACCACAACTACTGAGCCTGTGCTCTAGAGCCTGCGAGCCACAACTACTGAGCCTGAGCACCTAGAGCCCATGCTCCGCAACAAGAGAAGCCGCTGCAATGAGAAGCCCGCGTGCCGCAGTGAAGACCCAACGCAGCCAAAAATAAATAAATAAATAAATTTATTTTAAAAACCCAACAACAATGACAAAAATCATCAAAACATCTTTCAGCCGATCATCAGACCCAATTTCAATTCATGACATTATTACAGGAAATATAAATTCCCAATTCTCAGAAGAAATCCAGTTCCTGCATGATCTGGCCCTTCTGAGTCTCTACCCTGACCTGGAGGGCCTCCACTGTTCCCCATCCTGCTTCTCACAGACCTTCTTTCAATTCAGGGAAGGGTCTATGCTTTTTCTTGGCCCAGAGTCTCTGCCGTGCTCTCCCCAGAGCTCTCTATCTCCGACTCCTACATTCATAACTACTGTTCATTCTGTAGACCTACTTACATGTCTGTTTCTCACGTACACTCCACACATCAGCCTTTGTCCAGTACTCTCTCTGCCAGCATCCTGCTTTCCTCCCGCTTAGCTTTCAGCTCAGCTTTGCCACAAGACCGAGTACCACGAGGGCAGGTAGTACAGCTACTCTGGATTGAGCACGCTGTCCTCAATGCCTACACTTGCCGCAGTATAAGCACAGTGTAGACACTACCAGCAATAGACAAGATTCTGCCCCGGTCTTATTTACAAAGAACAATATAGAGGAAAATTTAGTCAGACCTTGTGCCACGCTCCATACTTACAACACTTACAGAGATGGAATGTAACTGTCACAGTGAGAAAACAAAACAAAACCAAACAAAATGTCACTTGAATCGGTGCTCTATTTTTATGCACATGTCAGTCATACACTGGTTCATCTTATGAATCGAAATCAATCAGGCGAAACCTCTGAAGTATTTCTGGTTCAACCAGATTATCCTATGATGAAAAAAAAAAGTAAAACCTCTACAACTTTCCTGGACAGTAATGTGAAGTACAACTTCATTCAGAAATTGGACTCTGCTTTAGATGTCCTGGGTTTCTAATCTTCCAGGGAATGCCATTGGAACAGTGATTCTATCAGTGTTTCAGCCTTGCCACTTCCATTTCCCATGAAAATAGAAATTGCAGGAGTACTGAGAATGAAAAAATTGCTACTTTTTGCAAGCAATTCCTGCTCTAAAGCTTACTTTTCTAAGCAGTATATGCTTCCTCTATTTATACTGGCTCACCCTGGAATTAAATAGCAAGTGATTTCAGTAAGTATTATATAGCATTGGGATGCTCTTGAATCCTTAGAGAATATGAATGTATAGATGGGATATTTGTAATAACACACCATTTAAAAAAAAATTGGGATGTTTTGTAACCAAGACGTACTGGCTATACAAATGGTTTAATCTTACGTTCAATTCTTCTGTTAAGAAGCATTGCATATTCTAAGTAAAACAGCTCTCACATTTCCCTCTCTGCAACTGCTTTTTGCAGATTTACTAATGTTTCAACCACTGGTCAATCCTGTAATCACATCTGCCGGGCAATTCCCTTCTCAGAAAATTTTAGAGCACAGTTGTGAATGTTGTTGTTTTAGTAATACATTCTGTAGCATTTCAAAAGACACATGATCAGTAATGTTTAACACTGAGGTGAATGACCAATTCTCTGTTAGAGCTAGGTACTTTTAAGCTCATCTGTAAATTTTGTTGTTTCAGAATCTTAATTGGATTCCTGATAATTATACATAAAATTCTATAATGCACATGAGATGTGTTCCAGTTACACAACAGGAAAAAGTAAAACATATAACTTTACTGCTTGTAACAATTACATCCTATGGAAGCCAGAGGTCAGTTTGTTGTTAAAAAATAAACAAGTGCTATAATTTACCTTAAAGCACACAAAGAAGCTAAACCAGGTAATTTAGACACCAATTAGAACTGTTAATTTTCTTTAGTTCAAGCAGTGACCTCAGCAACTGTGATGTGGCATTTAAATATAATAGTTCTTGAAGAAGACTGGCAAATCCCATTAATCCAAGATCTCACGTAAAACATTCCATCTCTGTAAGTGTTGTAAGTACGGAGCGTGGCACAAGGTCTGACTAAATTTTCCTCTACGTTGTACTACGAGAGTACAAGTCTTCTCTCAATAAAACATAAGTTTCTTTTTGTTGTTAAAGGTTAATGTCTTCTGAAATCTCTCTATATTGCAAATCACAATCTAAATAAGATTGTTAAATGACAGCGTTCTAAAAATCACTGGAATGTTCTTCCTGTTACTGTTCTCTAAGTTGTAAACCACAGAAAAGACCTGAACAGAAAACAAACTGCACATACATATTCTAAACCCATATGTAGTCCACTTTTATGTCTATATAATGATTACCAACCTCATGCTTTCACGTTTCCTAGTCCTATTAAGCAGAGAGCTCAAGGCCATGCCTACATAATCTATAGCCTACTGGACACCTTCACTTTGATATCAGATAAAAAATGCTGCCACATAACATAACGGTAACATAATAACATCACAGAAGTGATCCACTGAACTTCCATTCCAACCTTCACTCTCTCCTCTCTCATCAGAGGACTAAAGTCAATTCTTCCAGTTTCCATCAGAAACCTGAAGTCATTTTTTATCCCTCTGTTTCTTATGCCACTGTCCAATTGGTCAGCAAGTTCTTTGACCTTCAGAACATATCCAAAATACGGTCACTTCTCTCAGCATCTCCACACCACTGTCCAAGCCGACAGCTCTTGTCTGGATCCCTGCAAGAGGCTCCCAACTGAGCTTCCTGCTTCCACACTCGCCCCCCCAACCAACTTTTCCAGGGCAATCAGAGAATTCTTTTAAAACATGGATTGGATCACGTCACTTCTCTTCTCAAAACTGTTCAGAAATGAAAGTGGAAGTGTCCTCACGGTGGTGAGGACAAAATCACTGCATTTGCCCTCCCATTGCTGCTCTGTTGTCATGACTACATTTCCTATTAGTTATCCCTCCTGTGGTCCAGCCACAACTGGCATCCTTGTTATTCCTTGAGGACACTGGGCATTTGAACACCTGGGGACCTCATCCACTGTTTCCTAGCTCTCCAGCCAGCAGCTGGCCACAAGGCTAACATCCCCACCTTCTTGAAAGTATAGCTCAAATGACACTTCTCCATCTAGCCTACTCTGACTACCCTTTTTAAAATTTCAAATAATGTACCCTATCTTTTAAAACCTGATCCCTCTAACCACGCTCTATGCTTTTTCATAGCATTTACCACCTTCTCCTCTAATTGGGTGAAATGAAATGAAATGGAAAATAAAAATCAAGACTTCTTCCAACTGCTGATTTAACCAAATATCCACATTTGTTTCACATAAATATGGACTGATTGCTATGAAACTTTTCTCAAAGACTGTTCTGTTTCAGCCAGTATAAACTAGTATATAGGAAGGTATCTGCCACAGTCATTCATGCTTACCATTGTATTTTAAGGACTGTTGGTCAAATCTTGAGGATGTTTCCTTTCAAACCATGGAATCTGTCCGAGTATTCATTAACATGCCCTCTTCCTATTTTGCAGGCACTATGGTTTTGAAATAAACTTATATTCCACCTATTCAAAGAGTTCACCCCAAACATGCATTTGTATAGAATGCCATTAGGAAACAAGAACTTGATGCTTTCCTTAGCATTAGTACTAAAATAAAAGTTTTAATGAGTTACCTTATAATCCTAAAAGGTTGACATTTTGAAGAGTTACTAAAAAATAATAACCTTACGACTGCTACTTCATGTTCCTTCTCACTCCCACCCTTTGGCCCAAAAGGAGTCTTCGTTTTATCGTAATTATGAGAACACTGTTTCTTGGTTATACTTCAATCTACTCCCTTTACCGCGGGGCCGACTCTCCTGTTTTTAGCCTACTGACAGTTCTCAAACCCCTTTGTATTTACTAAGTATCCTTTTTTTTTTTTTTTTTTTTTTTTTTTGCGGTACGCGGGCCCCTCACTGCTGCGGCCTCTCCCGCCGCGGAGCACAGGCTCCGGACGCGCAGGCTCAGCGGCCATGGCTCACGGGCCCAGCCGCTCCGCGGCATGTGGGATCCTCGCGGACCGGGGCACGAACCCGCATCCCCTGCATCGGCACGCGGACCCTCAACCACTGCGCCACCAGGAAGCCCACTAACCATCCATTTTTTAATACATGTAATGTGATACAAACGAGGCTGATGTTAAATTGAATATCAAAATTGAATATAAATTAAGTAGAGTGACTATGATTTGAAGACACAAGATAAAAATAAAAAGTCTTCTGCATCCCATTTTCTTTTTCCCAAATGAAAAATTGGAGCCAAAATAAAATATGAAGACTAGTTAGACTTCAAGGCTCAGTTGTGCAGCTCACATCTGATCCGGAGGCTTTGATTGTCTAGGACTCCCCATTTTAGCAACGCAACCTGATGATATCTATTTTCTCGTTTTTTATTTAACTCTTAAACTTATTTTTTAAAATGCTCATGTTTTATGTCTTTCTAATGAAATTGAAAGCTTTCTCTTAAAGAGAATAAACCATATATTGATGTCCATATACATTCTTCATGGTACCCAGCACACTGTTATGCAAATAAATACCCAATAATAAAGCTGTTGATTGCCAAACACTAGCTGTTTCCTACCGTAAATGGTATATCCTGAAAAATATTCTCTTTCAGCACCTGAGCTGTAGATCTCAAAGGATTTTACTCAATGGGAAAAACTCAAATTATGGAGCCAGATATATCACAACTAGATCCCAAGCATAATAGCTTCCCCCGCTCCCAAACCAATTATTTTTCATTGGTAAAAGCATTACATGGAAGGCTACTACCATTATTAATAACTTCCAGAAGTAAATTCAATTATTAGGACAATAGGTGCTTGTGTATGTCTTACATGGGCAAAGCAGGAGGAGAGGGAAGCTCTTCTTTCTTAGTGCTGATTTTCATGAAAACAATAAAATCTGAGCACTGGAAGCTCAACTTAACAACTGCTCGGTAAATATCAAAGTGCTACAAGTAAATAATCAGCATAAAATTGTAACCACATCCATACTTTGCTTCTTCCATTAAAGCACCACTTCTGTCCAAACTAAACTTGAGAATATTAAAATCACATTTTTGGGGCTTCCCTGGTGGTGCAGTGGTTGGGAGTCTGCCTGCCGATGCAGGGGACACAGGTTTGTGCCCCGGTCTGGGACGATCCCACGTGCCGCGGAGCGGCTGGGCCCGTGAGCCATGGCCAATGAGCCTGCGCGTCCGGAGCCTGTGCTCCGCAACGGGAGAGGCCACAACAGTGAGAGGCCTGCGTACCGCAAAAAAAAAAAAAAAAATCACATTTTTGCAGGCAACATATTACATAGAAAATATAATTAAGGGTAGTCTGATTTACAGTTGTCTGAGACAAAGAAATGGTTTTACACTTCCAAATTCTAGAATTTGCTCTAACATTCTCTATGAAACAGGAATGATGATCATTTGAGATCAGAATTAGTACACCCAGGCCTAACATCCGCTTATCTAAGGTCTAATTTGTGGTCCACATAGAACAGAACTCTGATTTCTTTCAATAGTTCAGGCCTTCTCTACTGGTTTATCATAAGCGGATCATAAATACTGGCTATTGTTTCACTTCACTGCTCAGGTCAGGATTTCCACCTCCTAGTTATTCCTTGACTTGCTTTGTCTTCATTAATCACAGGAAGACATTCTTCCCAAGAGCTGACCTAGGGATGCCATCACCAAGGGCCTGCGATGACACCCAGTTCAAGAAAAAAGGTTTCATTCACAGAAGCAGAGTCATGTAATATTAAGGTCAGACAAATGATGCTGCTCTTCTTAGACGTGTCTACGGCAGGTGTATAGTAGAAGTCATCACTGGACTACCAAGAAATGGGGAAGCCGTAGCGAACACAGCCAAAACAATGCATTTTTTTGGATATTTACAAATCCTCTGAACACGATTCATGAAAAACAAATACGACAATCTTACAATTAAGAAAAGCTGGAAGTTTATCTGAAAACGTCATTTTTCTTCCCTGGAATGATAGCTCAGTTTACTGCACTCAGCCCCTGCGTGGCCGTCTGGCAGATGTGGGATTGGCACTCAGGCGACTTTCCTAGATCCACCATGACTCAGCAGAGTTTCTCAACCATGGGACTGCTGACCTTACGGGTCAGAGAACTCTTTCCGGGGGCGGGGTGGGGGGGAGTTGGGGAGGGGGCTGTCCCGTGCATTGAAGGATGTTAACAGCACCCCTTGACTCTGGAAAACTATTATAGATGTCGGTAGCTCCCCACTCCTCCCCTAATTGTGACAAGCAAAATACCTCCAGTTGGTGCCAGGTGTCCCGTACGGGGGCAAAATCATCCCCTGATGAGAATCACTAACCTGCCTAGTCCCAGTTGCTGTTGTTAATCTGTAAAATGGGCTAACATGAGATGAAGAAAAGCATATTCACCAAGGTTTCTTTCAGGATGAATATTCTATTGTTCTGAAGTTGCTTTTTTTTTTGGTAGCCCATCTGTGACTGAGAGATATGCCTGAGATGGAAAGAATTCTCTGGTTTGAGAAAGGAGGGACATTTACCAATAACTCCAGAGAGAAAAGGAAACGAGAGAAAGGGGGAGAGAGGCGGTATAATCATCGACGTCTTTAGCCCTTGACAGAGTGAATAAACTCCTGATATAATTGAGATAAATGGCTTATTAATAGAGACGAGAATGGAGTCAGATTTTCACTTTCAGTCTGAATCGCTATGGGAGGCAAAATGATACCCCTCAGAGATGTCTATATCCTTCTAATCCCTGGAACCCATGAATATTTCATGTTACATGCAAAATGGAGTTAAGAGTACAGATAGAACTGAGGTTGCTAATCGGCTAACCTTAAAATAGGGAGATAATCCTGGATTATCCCAATGAACTCACAAGGGCCCTGAAAAGTGAACAAAGGAAGCAGAAGAAGAAATTGAAGGGATGTGATGTAAGAAGGACTCAACCTTCTGTTTCTGGCTTTGAATATGGAGGGAGGGGCCAGGAGCCAAAGAATGCAGGCAGCCTCTAGAAGCCAGAAGAGGCAGAAAACAAATTCTCCCCTAGAGCCTCCAGAAAGGAACGAAGCCTCACTAACATTTTAATTTTAGCCAAGTGAGACTCATATTCGATTTCTAACCTAACACTACCATGTGTAAAATCGATAGCTAGTGGGAACCTGCTGTATAGCACAGGGAGCTCAGCTCGGTGCTCTGTGATGACCTAGATGGGTGGGATGGGGGAGGGGAGTAGGAGGGAGGTCCAAGAGGGAGGAGATACGTGTGTGTGTGTATATATATATATATATATATATATATATATATATATATATATATATATATATATATATAGCTGATTCATTCACTTGGTTACACAGCAGAAACTAACACAACATTGTAAAGCAACTATACTCCAATTAAAAAAAAAAACCGTAAGGGGATAGATTTGTATTGTTTTAAGCCACTCAACTCATGATAATTTGTAGCAGCAAAAGCAAACTGCTACAGTCAGCTGCTCTACCTGACAGAGCATGGGAGGACATACCGCTTGGCTACAGGGAAGCCTTAGCAACTGAACTATCAGGAATTTACAGAACCTGTACAGTGGAAGATGCCCATATCTCAACAGCCTTATCAACGGGAGTGTGGGCCACAGTTCATCATCTGTGAAAATCAGGAGGCCCTAGCTGACATCTGTGATACAGGAAATTCGAAAAGAAATCCATCTCAGAGACCCATTGGGAGAAGTTAAGGAGATTTTGTACACAGAGCATGCAGCTCAGTGCCTGGCACACCCTAAGTGCTAAATAAATGCTTATCGTGGATATTCTACTGCATTTCCCCTGAGGACAAACAGAAAAAGCTTTTGCCACAATGGAAGAGTCTTTCCTGTGTTGGCCTGACAACAAGCTACACTTCTGCTCATGCAAAACACACAGGGAGTGAGAGAAATCACATGCCCTTAGGCCTCTCTCTGAATCCTCAGGATGATCAATAACTGTGTGCTATTCTGTGTGGTCCGATCAATACACGATTCCAGTCATCATGAACTCACTCCAAGCTGTTGCCTCCCTGACACCTTATCAGGAGCAGTAGATAAGCAGTAACAATTTTTCTGGATGTCTGCAAGCACATCGATCATTGTGACAAATGCTTGATATGGCATTCTATTTTCTCCACCCAGCCTTGTTTTAATAACACAAGTCTGCATGTAAGGCCTCATGGTTCTGATTCAAGCTTGCAGGTTAATGCCTTCTAGACTGTCAAGGCATAACGACCTTGCCTAGAACACCCAGCCGGTTGACTTATGCAAATCTACGGTGAAGCCAGGGATGGTTTCAACAAATTACGTTACTCCAGAGAAGCATGAACTTGCTAAAGGCTGCAGTGCTAATCGTGTATCACATTAATTCTAGCCAGGAAAAATTGCCCTTCGCTCAGACTTCGTAGTGATTTCAGAAAAAGATGTCCGATAATTATTTGAAGCAAGAAATAATTGCTGTTTTTGTTTCTATTTGTGGGAAGAAAATACAAAATCAGAGAAAACATTACAGACGAAAAGGAACGTCTCAGATTATTATAATCAGTCAATCAGAACTTTAATGAATTGTTTAAGATTCTCTCTCTCTCTCTCTCTCTCTCCTCTATGGAGATGGCAGTTCTGTCCCATCAACAGAATGCTCTGTCACCCTGGCAGAAAACTTAGAGGTTACTGCTTGAGAGATGAACAATCATCACTTTTCGAATTACTGTGGATTAAAGCTGAGGGTAACTTGAAAGAGCAATCTCTTATGCCCTTAGTGACAGATAGGGAGACTCTTTGCTTATTAGTTCATTTAACAATAATATCTATGCTCTCTAAGTCCTGAGCAGGTCTCAAATAGTCAGACGTGGACCCTGAAGCACCCAGCAAAAATCAGTAACCAAGCTGTGTTCCTAAGACAAGAACTTTCACAGATCAGGGACTTCCCGGTGGTCCAGTGGTAAAGAATCCGCCTTCCAGTGCAGGGGACCTGGGTTCGATCTCTGGTAGGGGAACTAAGATCCCACAGGCCTCGGGACAACTAAGCCCTTGCGCCACAACTACTGAGCTCGCATTCCTCAACTAGAGAGCCCGCCTGCCGTAAACTACAGAGGCCCGCCCTGGAGCCCGTGGGCCACAACTAGAGAGAAGCCTGCCCACCACATCAAAGAGCCCACGTGCTGCAACTAAGACCCAACGCAGCCAATAAGTAAATAAATAAAGGAAAGAGATTAAAAAAACAAAAGGGGGGGGGGCTTCCCTGGTGGCACAGTGGTTGAGAGTCTGCCTGCCGATGCAAGGAACACGGGTTCGTGCCCCGGTCCGGGAAGATCCCACATGCCACGGAGTGGCTGGGCCCGTGAGCCATGGCCGCTGAGTCTGCGTGTCCGGAGCCTGTGCGCCACAGCGGGAGAGGCCACAACAGTGAGGCCCGTGTACCACAAAAAAAAAAAGAACTTTCACAGATCAATCGACATGCCTATTAAAATACCAACTTACATTGTAACTAAAGAAAATAATCGACTGCTCATAGATTGTAAGAATATATGAAAAACAGAAGTGGAATCTACACAGAGCTGGACATGTAAAATTTCTCCTTGTTTCATGATCTAACCCTCATCAGATTCTTCTCCCCAGCCATCATGGGGTTGATGCCATTCAGCATCATCTTGGATCATCCAAGAAAAACCAGCCGTGCAGAAGCAGGGACAGCATGCACAGAGTCCCAATGTAGAGACTGGCCGTGACAATCATGACAACATGTGACCTCTGGCAAGTCACTTCCCCATTCTTATCCTCATCTTTCTCATCAATATTATAGAGCTGCCTCCATGCTCACAGGGTTCCTGGGGGGTTTTACTGGTTTTTATATTTAGAAACTCTGCCACCTTCACACTGATGAGCAATGATTAGGATGAACCTCTTTACAGTGAGTTCTCACCATAAAATGGAAAGTGGATCCTATGACTCATGTCGAGACTTGCCAAGCTGTTCTGGGCACCATGACAGAAAACTGGGTTCCAGGGAGAGGAGGGATGCAGGTGCGAATCCTCCGATCTAAACGAAGGCTAGATGTCAAGTGTAGACACGGCCACGGTGAGATGTGAAGTGGCAGGTCTTCCAGCCTCACTTCCAGCCTCTCTCCCTGCAGTGCTGCTTTATGACCAGGTTGACCACGACTAAGAGCTGGGGCTGGACCACTTGTCAGGACAGCCTTCGTGTGTTCCTGTGTGACCTCATTTTTGTACGAATTCCAACCTCAAGGCAGTCTCATATGGGAAACATTAATATTAGGACAAAGTACCAGTTCAAATGAGGGATGAAACCCATATAAACTAAATGAATCAAACTAATGGCCTTTGCTGTTAAACAACTGGATGGTCAGAATCAAGAAGACCATGGAATTCACCTGTTCTTTAAAAGTATCCCCTTCAACAACAACAATAACAACTACAAAAATGGGCAAAAGCCTTGAAGAGACATGTCTCCAAAGAAGATACACAAATGGCCAAGAAGCACATGAAAAGATCCTCAATGTCATTAGTCATCAGGGAAGTGCAAATTCAAACCACAATGAGATACAGATTCATACCCCTTAGGATGGCTATAATTTTTTAAAAATGGAAAATAAGTGTTGGTGAGAACGTGGAAAAATTGTAACTCTCATGCAGTGCTGGTGGGAATGTAAAATGGTGTAATTACCATGGAAAACAGAGCAGTGACCCAAAAAGAAACAATTGCCATAAGATCCAGCAATTCCACACCGAGGATACACCCAAAAGAACTGAAAGAAGGGCCTCAAGGAGACACACCCATGTCGTAGCAGCATTATTCACAATAGCCAAAAGATGCAAACAACTCAAGTGTCCATCAATAGGCGAACGTATAAACAAAATATGGTCTACACATACAAAGGAATATTATTCAGCTATAAGCATCATGCTACAGGAAATAAGTCAGACACAAAAGGACGAACATTGTGTGATTCCACCTATAGGCTGTACCTAGAATAGCCAAATTCACAGAGACAGAGAAAGTAGAACGATGAATGCTAGTGGCTGGGGGGTATCACTTTACAGTGTCGCACCCAGTCTACTGATACTTGTGGGTTTGCGAATAAAAACTATTATTTGTCCATAAACTTGAGAGATATTTGCCTGACATCGACAAGTTTAATTTAATTTCAAATTACTGTGGGCTTACCTCTGTGTGTATATTACATGCAATATGAAAAAAAAATTTTTTTAAAGATGTTGGGGATAGGAGTTTATTAATTAATTTATTTATTTTTGCTGTGTTGGGTCTTCGTTTCTGTGCGAGGGCTTTCTCTAGTTGCGGCAAGCGGGGGCCACTCTTCATCGCGGTGCACAGGCCTTTCACTATCGCGGCCTCTCTTGTTGCGGAGCACAGGCTCCAGACGCGCAAGCTCAGTAGTTGTGGCTCACGGGCGTAGTTGCTCCGCGGCATGTGGGATCCTCCCAGACCAGGGCTCGAACCCGTGTCCCCTGCATTAGTAGGCAGATTCTCAACCACTGCGCCACCAGGGAAGCCCCAATATGAATATTTTTGACACAAAAGGAAGCACAGTTATAATGGCTAGACTGACTACCAAGCAGGCTCAGCTTTCTCCCGGGACAGGGTGTCTCCACCTCAGCTCCCGTGGCGTCGTGGTCTGGGTAACTCTTGGTTGTGAAGAGCCACCCCGTGCACTGTGGGACGTTTAGCAGCAGCCCTGGCCTCCATTCGCCAGGTGCCAGCAGTACCCCACTCCTGTTGTAACAAGCATGTCTCTAGAGATTGCCAAATGTCTCCTGGAGGTTGGGGTGGGAAGTCACCCATGGATGAGAACCACGATGTGGATCAAAAGAGGCTTTTACCAGACCCAATGCCCCCGCCAGCCACCCCATGCTCTCCCTTCTGGCCCTCTCACTGGGACCAGCATGACAGGGGTGGTGGACTTGACCATGACCTCTTTTCCACTCACAGTCACTCTGCATGTGAGTATCTGCCCAGTGGTTCTCAGGCCCCAGCAAGGTCTCCTTTTCAAAGGACAGTGAGCTCACGTCCTATACTGCTTTTGAAGCAAACCTACAAAATGCATTCGATGCAGGCTGGTTTCATGGAACCCCTTGTTTCTCTTTACTGTTTCGTTTTGTTCAGAACTATCAGATTTTGTAACAACCTATTTTTTTAAAAAAGAAAAGATGCTGAAATCTTCAGAAGCTTAACTGACAGTTTACCAAGTTCTCATAAGCTGTACCAAAGACAGACTTTCTGGCACCCTCTAGAGGATTTACTTGTGTCTCTAAATGATTCCCCACTGAGTATGTAGTTCCTCCTGGTGATGCTGGTAACGTTTCAGTAGTTTAAAGTGAAGCCGCTCTGCCCAATTCATTTTGAGACCTGAGATTAGGGAAGAATAAGAGACAATGGAGGTAGTAAGAGCTGTCACTGGCAAATCTCCTATTCTATTATTGGGAAGGAGAAACCAATAACCATTTGGGGGAGGGTGGGTAAAGAAGCAGTATGATTCGATGTGACAACTTCTGGGTATTTCCCGCAGAAAACCTATTCGTTCCTAAACAGTTAGTAATCTCTTGCATGTCTGTCCAAAACTCCTACACAATAACAACAACAACCAAAAAAAAGCCAAAGGTAGTTCCAAGATATTTACAGTATTTAAGGCAGAGCACACTCATACACAAGTATCTAAACGTTAATCACTATCATGATACCACCTGAAATGACCTGAAGTGGCACTTTAAGATGGAAACAGTTACCCTAAAATGTGACCATCTTTTCCAAACCAAACAAGGCAACCAGCGGAAGGTGAGCTACAGTGTGTCTACTCCCAGGACCAGCGTGTGGACAGAGACGTATCCTGGGATGGCAGAGAATTCTTCTCACTAACCCCTATCTATTTACCTTCCAAGGTGAACTGGGTCACAAGGAGATTTTATTGATTGTCTATGCGTTTACTACCACTTTATCATAAAGTTAAAATCAATATAAACAACAATGCCTATAAGTCATCTCTCTATTCTGAACCAATTAGGAAGGAGTGGATGGAATTTAAAACACAGCATCCACTTTGTTGCTGGCAGAGCTAAATTGTCAGCTTGGACTAGAGGCCAAAGCAGCCACTCCACAACCTCCCTTTCTGAGTGGAACCTTCCCAACTGGGAAAGGGGTTGGAACAGAGGCCCGTCCCATGACATCGGCCCAAGGAGGAGGTGATAAGAAGTGGAGAACATGCACTTGACAGCAGCCTTGCGCTGAGTACTGACCTTCAGCACATTCGTTCCAATAGAAGGACCGGCGGGCTGACACGCCTTCACTGGTGGTGACAAAGAAGACAACAGAGAAAGAGCCCAGAAGAGACCATTTAATATTACCACATCCAGGGAGTGCAGGGGATGGGAAAACTAGCACAGGCTTAAGATATACTTCCTTTTTTAAAGCTATTTATTTGGAAGATTTTTAGAGAAACACCTCACTAACCTAGAGTCAAGAATATGAAGGGTTTATCAATTATTTTTGATACTGTGTGTGTGTTACATGTGGGGAAGAGCCACGGTAACATGTCTGGGCTCTTAAATTTGATATTCGGGTTGAAGTCGTACAACAGGGTTCTGATGGCATTATTTTAAATTAAGATGTATATGAAATCATTTTTACTGTATATACTTCACATGTTTTTTATAACTTCTTAGCTTTGCTTTTGCTAACACCCAAGGTGCATACTGTTTGTTATTCCAGTTAATGACTTTATATCTCACCTTCCCTCTGCACACCCCATCATTTTGTGACAATGCAATAAGGCTCTTCCCTTTGCAGGGAAACACTTTCATAGCTCATGCGTAAGAACACATAAAAGATCCCACATTTCTCATTTCATTGGACATTGTTATTTTCTTCTAAATATAAAAACTAGGCTAGTTACATTTTCATTTTTGCTCACGCTATCTGTGTCCCAAAGAGAACAACTTGTGGGAAAGGTATTATAAGTTTGGTTAAATTGTCATGTTTGTGTGTAAATGCATAAATTTTCCATTTTCATAATAGCCATATCATGACTAATATAGACTTTCAAGCCCTGCTAGTCTATGGTAAATAGAATGTTGATCACTTTTATAGACTTGCTTTAAAGGAAAAGAGGGGGAAAAGGAAAACTTTGAACTCATTACCCATACACTGAGGCCCTATCCTAGTTCTATGTGAAAACGGCAACCTTTAATGATAAAATTCTCTCGTTCTTACCATCTCTTTGTGAAAAACTTATCATAACCTCCAAACTGCAGAAAAACATGGTATTAAAATCAAATGTCATTGAACCAGTAATGTGTAATAACACTTACATTAGGAAATTAGCACCACAATCCCTCACCCAGATAAACTGTACTAAGTCAAGGTAAAGCCCATCATTAATTTTCAAAGGAAAATAGAACCCAGACACGTTTCACATTAGATACAAAACAATGTATATATACCAGTGATTAAGTTGATATTTTCACTTTTGCAAAAATTAATCCCAAATATAAAAGAATGCATATGTACCAGTGATTTAAGTTGATATTTCCAATTTTGAAAAAGTTAAATTAACCCCAAATATTTGTTTGTACAAGTGGAAAACAAATAAGACTTTTAACCTCTTACACTATTCATGGCTACATCCTCCAATTTTGTGAGTAATTTAGAAATAATTTTCCTATAGAACTACAAAGCCTTTATCCATTTAAGCACAAAGGTTTCCAAACTGCCAAATCATTCTGGCAGAAACCTGTATTCTACTGAGTTTCAAACACTAGTTACCAGCCTATTGTCCTATCCAAGTGGCCAACTTCATAATTATAATACTTCCCTTACCCCCCAGTCTCAATTTTTGCTTCTTAACCTCCTAAATCCATCTCATGCAAGTATGCTACTTTTATGGTGATTACCCAAAGATATGTAACTCAATCAAAAATCTTCATACCTGGCAAAGAAAAAGTGCTGCCCAAAGGACCTTAGCACTTGGGATTAGACTCTGGGTTTTACTGGAAAGAATCACTACTAGCACATGGAGTTTCCAATCCATAAACATCGGTAAGACAGCAATCAAGGTCATCAAAAGTCAAATACTGGGGGCTTCCCTGGTGGCGCAGTGGTTGAGAGTCCGCCTGCCGATGCAGGGGATGCGGGTTCGTGCCCCGGTCCAGGAGGATCCCACGTGTTGCGGAGCGGCTGGGCCTGTGAGCCATGGCCGCTGAGCCTGCACGTCCGGAGCCTGTGCTCCGCAACGGGAAAGGCCACGGTATTGGGAGGCCCGTGTACCGCAAAAAAAAAAAAAAAGTCAAATACTGGCTCCCCATCAGGAATATTACTGATTCCACAACAGTCTTAAGGGAGCATCCTTGGTAAGGAATTAAAGAAAGTCATGAAGAAAGCATATAAATTCTCCATTTTCATAACAGCCCTATGATGACTGAATAATGTTACATAAGATATTTAACCTGGTGCTATTCACATAAAAAAGAAGAAGACCAGGTCCACTCCTATTCCTATTCCCCTGAAAGAACAGAAAGACTATGTCATGTGTGTGATTATACATTTATATATATATTTATAAATTTATACATATAATCTTTCAACAGGGTAACTCGGGTCACAAATGCACTTCATAGAGAAGAATTCCATTTCCAAAAGTCTACAAGTTTAACAGTTACTCATAGAGCTAAATCAGTATAATCATATTCCTTCAACAAACTGTGTGTGTGTGTATACACACATACATATGAAAATGCATATAAATATTTAAACAAAACGGAAAGATAACTTTGCATGGAAAATGAAGCTGAGAGATATAGTCTAACAGCCTAAACTACATAAAAAGTTATCTTCAAAACATACCACATATTCATGAACATTTAATAATGTTATGAATTGAAATAAGTATTCATAGCCAGTATTGTTTTGCTTTGCACTTTTGCCACTTTAATTGGCCCTGAGTTATAAACATCTTCTAGAGTTTATTATAATGTCTCAAAGTTAACTTTGCTTCTTATGTCTTTTCTTGTCTTATTGTGATGGCTGAGGTCAAAGAAGTGGTGACAGCAGGCATTCTTTTGTTCTTGTGATTAAAATGGTACTATAAATTTATGATTTCAGTATTTTTTAGTTTAAGAATATTCTTCTTAATTCCCAGTTTACTAAAAATTGTTAATTATGACCTAGTATTAAAATTTATTATTTTTATAAAACATTGATTGAAATGGTTGCTTTCCTTCACCTGTTAATGTAGTGATTGTTGGCTAGTCCCCTCCTTGTGTCCTCAGATCCACCCCTCCACCTTCCTGGCTCTGCCCTGCCTCATGGGGTTGCCCTGCAAGCAGTTTTCTGTGCTTCAGTAACAGCAGACTTTCAGCTGAGTTCAGCCAACAGGAGGCCCTAGGGGGGAGGCTGGGTGGGAGGAGCGGGGAGGCAGAATATCACTCTCCCTTCCTCTGGCCTCCCACAGCCTCTCTGACAGCTGCTGCATCCCCTCCTTGTCTCTAAGTCCTGCTAGATGGCTCCCTCCCTCTGGGAAGTCCAGGCCTTGGGTTCTGGTGGCCTTGCCTCCTCCTATCTTTCAAGGCCATAGTTTCTCAATCTTCACCCTGCTGACATTTTGTGGCCAAATAACTCTTTGTTGTGGGGACTGTCTTATGCATTACAGAATGTTTAGCAGCATCCCTGGCCTCTACATACTAGATACTGGTAGCACCCTGACCCAGTCATGACACTCAAAACATCTCCAAAGGTTATGAGTTGCTCCTGGTGCAGAGAGGAAGCCACATAGTCCCTGACTGGGAAATATTGCTCTAGGCTAATGGAAGTCATGCTTCCTGAGGCTAGTCTCTTGAGTTTTCTCTGCCTTCTTATTTGACTTCTCAGTTTTTCTCTCAACTAAGGTAACCAATCCCCTACATTAAATTCTCTCTGCTGTAAATACTCAAGCGGTCTGTGATTAATGAAACAAATTTCTATTACTAAATCATACTTGGATTCTTAGGAATGACTGTAGCATGGATCTTTGTATAAGAGCTGACTTTTATTTGCTTTCTTTCATTTTCCTCCATTGCCTTTTTTTTTCTAATTTCTTGAGATGAACACTTAGTTCATTAATTAGCAGTTATTCTTCTTTTCTGATATATGCAATGAATGTGAAAAGTTGGTCTCTATGCACTACACTAAGTACATTCTTTGAATGTTGCTATTTGCAGTTTTAACTGGCATTCCGTTACATTTTCTAAAATTCATCATGATGTCTCAAAGTTAGCTTTTAAAAATAACTTTGAATTATCATTATAAATCCAACTTATAAGAAATAAATCATATTTAATTTGTAAAAGAAGTATTTCTCAAAAGATAAGGAAATAATTCTTAAACTGTATTATCAACACTTGAGTATGTTTGGAGATAATCCCCAGTGTTTAAGGTATCTATTATTGAGAAGCTTTTACTTCATATTACTGCTTGATCCACAGCTGGAAAATAAAAGCTTTGGAAAAAATTGTCCTCACTTTTAATATCATCACCATCATCATCAACATCATTATCATCATATTCTGTTTGCAATTGTCGCTGATCTTTAGGACAGAGACATAAGAGAATCAAATGTGGAGGACTAATGCCTTATTTTACTTGGGAAGAAGTGCTATAGTACAAAGGGAAGAAAAATGCAATTTCAAGTCATAAACATCAAAGTCTATAAGACTATATATAAATCCACCTAATAAGTAAAAATATGTAAGCACCAAAGAGCAGCATGCAAAATTTTGAAACTTTCTGTAGGACAGAATCAAATAAGCCAATCTTGCATATAAGAAAAGAAATGCAGAAGACAATTATCTCCTATTCAAGCTTTCTGCTTTTGAAAGTGCTTTCTAGAACAGCTTAACAATGTTATATATACACACAGAGGCACACACAAAGGAACAGAAATTTGGGAAGCAATCAGAGACCTACTCAAAAATGTGATTTTTTCCTGAATTGTTTTTCATTTTATATGTGAAAAACTACATCAGTGTTAACAAACATGTTATAACAGAGCTGTATTTTTTTTTTTAAACTATTACAGGGCTTCCCTGGTGGCGCAGTGGTTGGGAGTCCGCCTGCCGATGCAGAGGACGCGGGTTCATGCCCCAGTCCGGGAGGATCCCACATGCCGCGGAGCGGCTGCGCCCGTGAGCCGTGGCCGCTGAGCCTGCGTGTCCGGAGCCTGTGCTCCGCAACGGGAGAGGCCGCAACAGTGAGAGGTCCGCGTACCGCAAAAAAAAACAAAACCAGAGCTGTATTTTTTTAAAAACCTATTACAGATATCGCACATTTTCCTCAGTCTCTTCCTCGAAGAATTTCTTCTCTGTCTTCTTTGCTGTCTCTCCTCACCAAGATGTGTTATGTCTTGTAAAAGTTTGCTCACTTGTCGCCAGGATCAGCTCCCCAGAGAATAGGTCAGGGCCAAGTGAGGCAGGGTTCAGAGGAACTCAAGAAACTAACGGCATCTGTACTGTTCTTTACTACCATCCTTAAGGTGGATCAATGCTTAGAGAAAAGAGGAGAAGCAAATGTCCGGCAGAGTTCTATAACTCAGCACTCAAACTGAGTACATTAGAAAACTCTACAGCTCCTCGAGCTGCAAAAGGGACTGGAAGTTATTTCTAGAACCCTGAGCTGAAGTCTGTAGCTGAAGATCCATGGACCATGAAATTCGGTGTCTACATCTTTTTTTGGATTATTATTGCATAAGAGCCATGCCTGTTTCCTGCATGTGAGCAGGGGCTCAGCCTGGACACTGCCTTCCCCAGATTTCCTCAGACCCTGAAAGAGAACACAAGGGTAGGGGAGCAGGAAGCACGTGGACGTGGCAGCATCACATCTGCAAGATGCGAGGGCAGATGGGGCCTCCTGGGAGCTTCGCCGCTGGCCTGAATGTCTCAGATTAATAACATTTTTCAGTCCTGTCTCCGCAAGTACACTGGAAGCTTTTTCCAGGGCTCTTCAAGGCCTGCTCGCTCTTTGATTGCCTCTGCCAGCTCCAGCCGCCCCGCACGCAGAGCTGCCTGCAGAGCAGCCTGCGGTTTCCATGGAGACGGTGGCCCGCACGGAGGAGGGCGGGGCAAGGCAGATGCCAAGTGGAGCAGCGGACCCTGACCGCCACACCACGGCCTCCTGAGGTCCTCGGGACAGACATGTCAGCCACAGGGACGGGAAGGCGGGGAAATGATAGGACAGAAAACAAACTGAGATGAGAAAGGGACTTTTAGCATTGGCAAGCGTCTCTGGATATGATGCCCGGTTTCTACCAATATGAAATGTAAAAATCAGGTCTTCAAGTTTATTTAAAAAACGATACAGATGCATTCATATGCATGTGTGTGTATACATAGGAAAAGTTTGATCTGCCTTTTCCCAACATCAAAGAGTTAATTTTCATGGAAATATCAAAAAACAGCAAGAGGGCTTTGGAGTATACAGTTTGATTTGAGCACATTATCATAATATTTATTCCCGATCATGATTCACGCCCTAGTCTGTGCCATTAATGAGACTTTGACATTCATCTTCTCCTACTTTTCTGAAATCCTCGGTTTTTATTTTATGTATAAGAATTCTGAAGCAAGATTTGTTTCACTAATAAAAACTGTAGGCTCACAAAGACTAACTCCTAAAGTTAGAGTATATGTAAGCTGTCCAGCTCTCATTCAAGGATTCCACCAATATTTTTTTTTTTCTATGATGTGTTCAGGGCTGCTCACCAGTATGCTGATTTTCCTCATCCTCTGGGCATATGGTGGGACTGGGCTTCACCCTCCCTTTAAATTTGCACATGGCCACATAATTTGGTTTGCCTGATGGAATAAGACTGAATGATATAAGACACAATTTTCCATTTCCCTTTCGCTACTTCCATGATCATGGAAGAATAGGCAAAGATGTGGGAGCCATTGGCCTGAGTCCCAGGGTAAAAAGCATTATCCAAGTTTCCATTCCCACTTTTCACCAACCCATGCTGCAGATGGACCAACTTTTACCCTTTTAAGCTGCTGAAATCTCGGGGCTGTTTGTTATAGCAGCATAATCTAGCTTATCCTAGAGGAGGATACACAACCTCCTCTTTCAATCATAAAATATTTTAATATTTATGGTCATTTGTATGAGGTGCCCAGAGAATTATAACAGATTCTTTCCTAGATGATTGATATAAAGGGCAATGAAATACTCCATACATGAAAAACAAAATTTCTGTAGCAGTTCAATTTGGCCTGAGGTTAAGACTAAAAGGCTTATTAGCACAAGAAAGTGGCATTTAAGATAATGATGTTGAATGATTAGTAAACCAAGAAGGCCTTCTACCACAAGTAAGGTGTGGCAGTCTATGACACACAATAAAGGCTCAACAACTTATTATTATTATCATTATTAAAGCCAGAGAACTGCAGGTCCTTATTGTGCCCAAAAGATTCTACGTGGGTAGGTCCAGTTGAATTTCAACTGCAGAAAAACAACAAATATTTTTTAGTATAAGTGTATCCAATGCAGTATTTGAGACATACTTATACTGGAAAAAAAAAAAACAACCCTACTATTATCTGCAATTCAAATTAACTAAGTGTCCTATATTTTCATTTGCTAAATCTAGCAACCCTAACCCTAGGCGCATCCTGGGGATTTCATGGGTTGTGTATGAGGGCTAGTAGTGAGTCATGAAATGATATCATTCTCTGACTGAGGGGACATGGTGTGTTCTCATTTTTGAATGAGGTAAAAGTCCCACCACTTAGCAAGGTATTCAATTATCCACTCAGTGCTACAGAGGAGTCTATAGATCTCTTGTCAGAACGTTCTACCATCTTCTCCTGGTGATCTGCAAACAGCTCCACAAATTCCTCTGACATCATGACATTCTCCATAACGTCACACATCTGCACATCCCAACACCTGAAATCGCACTTCGCATCTACACTTTTAGCTTAATATGCATGCACAGCTTAGCTTCTTGATAGGATGGTGGCAACTTTTCCATGTGCCAACAGTATCACTGCAAAGTGTTGAGTACCATATGGATATACTGGGATGACCCACCTGCCCGCACTGTCCTTCTCAATGCCTTGAAATGAATGTAGAAGCAGCCTTACCCTTTGCCAAATGCCCAAAGATATTTATCTTCAGAGATACATTAGCAGTAAACATGTAGGTAACAATGATCTACTTATACAAAAACTATGTAGCAGAAACACTGAAATGACTCCTATAGTATGCGAGCAGCTTTTTAAAGTAAATTATGGGCATACGTATTGAAAATAAGGTACAATAAATAAGAAACAGAATTCTCCCTGACAGTCCACAAAACAACTTGTTCTAAAAAGTAAGAAGAAGAAAAGACAAGAGACACCAAACACAGCTGGGTAAGCATAACATTGAGACGTTGAGCGAAACTGTGAAACTAGTTCTGAGTTTAAGAGCATCTTCTCTGTGTCAGAGCTAAAAAACTCATCCAGCCACCAAACCCGCAACCCGCCACATCTCAAATAACTAAAATCATGAATAACTGCAAGGATCAGCATATGTATTTAAACTCAGATAAAAAAAAAAATCACCTAAGAAGCTTCCGAGAATAAGCAAAACTGACAAAATTTCCTATTGGTTCGAAGATCTGTTACATTGCTTTCAAAATCCTTATCCTCCCTTTCAAAAGATAAAATATGGGAAAGCACCTGTAATGACTAACATGCTATGAAACTTAAAGGAATAACTCCACTTATATTTCCTCTCACACCCTGTTCAACTCAAGACAGCACTTTATCAGGCTGCCCCCAGCTCTCCCCCTTGTAGGTCTGTATCACCTGCTATTCTGTAGGTATACCTGCTATTATAAAATGCATTATTTGTCAGGCTGCCAGGAAGCCACATAAACTCATATTATTACACTATATAAACGTAAAGTATTTATGTTTAGCAATGAAAAATCTTGAGTCCTAGCAGTAATGAATGCATTTTAAATAGAACTGGCAGGGAGGAAGGGAAGGATTTCAGAGGTGTGATGGGAAACAAGGCAGCATGGCCACCCGAGTTTCAAATCCAAGACTGCAAAGGATAGAAGTAGCTACTCTCCAACTAGAGAAAATGGCTAAACTACTCAGAGCGAGGCACATTATCTGGCTCTGAAGTAGCATGTTGTTTGCCACTATTTACAACTTACTGCTCCTTCAAAACTCATATTCAGCCCATTGTTGACTGAATGGATTAATCAGTGAACAGTTGACCAGCCCATTAAAAAATGTTATGTTGCCAAAAGTAGTTTAAGCTGCCTGCTTCTTCCCACTTAAAATTTCCACACTTCTTCCCAGGTGTTAGCAAGTTCCCACGCCATCTATCAGAGCTCTCCAGAACATACTGTCTTGTGCGTCCACAGTCTGTATCTGTGGAGGAAGACGGAATGTCGCCAAGCGTCAATTTCCCCCAGCCATCCTCTTGCCCCACCTTCTCACACTCTGCTTCTCTCTAGGGTTCATATGTACAAGCTGAAAGCACCCCATGAATCATCTCAACTGCTGAACCAGGAAATATGAAATCACTATCCAATTTATCACCCAACCTGCCCTCAGCTGCAGGAAGAAGACTTCATATTTCTAAGAGAAAAGGATCATACCTGAGCCTGCTCCAAGCAGTGAGCAAAACCATAATTTGCATCTCCTCCTGAGTACCTAAAACTTTGCTACTCACTAAGAAATGTTCTCAGTGACGCATATTAACTCCCCTTCCTTCAAAAGTTATATAAGAATAGGGAACAAATTAAAGGGTGTTTTTTTTTCTGTAACTTACACATGATTTCTTCCTATTGGCAGGCTACAGTTACAGTGATAAGAATTCTCTGAAATTTTCTTCCAAGTATTTAAGGAAATCTGCTCAAAAAATGGAAGCCAGCTATCGTTCACACTTCTAAAACTGTTCTGATAAAGCCTTCCAGGCGCCAGACTCCGCAGCCCACCAGGAGAGAAAATAATATTCTGGGGACATTTCTACAGACTTCAATCTCTGAGGAACAATAGGGCTTCATTCTACTTCCTTTTTAAGTGGCAAATATCTGTGCAAAAAAGAAAAATATAGAAGGAATTTTATTGAGCCACTTTGGTATAACATATAACTTTTGAAGTGGTATAAAGAAAGAACAGGAATTACTTCCGCTGATGGATAAAGGAGAATTCTTCCTTTAGGCGATACCCAATGGCGTGAAATGTAGCAGTATCTTTACAACCATCAGAGAATTGGGCAGTTTATGACGCTATTAGTAATGGAGGTCAGAGACTTAGTTTTACAGACAAGAAAATCTTTTGATTCCAATTCATGCAAAAAAAAAAGATTACTCTATTTTTGAAGCACATCGAAAGTTCCAGGGAATATATTTTATACTTAAATGCTTGTTATGATTCGGCCTCCCAAAGCATTTTCATATGAATTATCATATCACATTCACAAAAGCCCTGTGAATTTTGATCCCAATGAGCAGAAGACAAAATAAGTACAGACTCAAGGTCACGATAGAAAGCTAGTATCAAGCATGACCTGGATGCCAGAACTCGGAATTCTAAGCCAGTGTTCCCTCCAGAGAGCCACAGTGCTGAGCACTCAAAACGAACCAAAAGCAAACAAATCTTAGTTCATGAATCATTTTGGACAATGAAAACATAACTGTACGTATCGTGAGAGCACCGGAGTTACAACTAACTGCTGAACAATCATCGACAGGAAGACACTGGAACTCGCCAAAAAAGATACCCCACATCCAAAGACAAAGGAGAAGCCACAATGAGATGGTAGGAGGGGCACAATCACAATAAAATCAAATCCCATAACTAGGTGTGTGACCCACAAACTGGAGAACAATTATACCACAGAAGTCCACCCACTGGAGTGAAGGTTCTGAGCCCCATGTCAGGCTTCCCAACCTGGGGGTCCAGCAATGGGAGAAGGAACTCCCAAAGAATCAGACTTTGAAGGCTAGTGGGATTTGACTGCAGGACTTCCACTGGACTGGGGGAAACAGACCCTCCTCGCCTGGAGGGCACACACTAAGTATTGTGTGCATCAGGACCCAGGGGAAGGAGCGGTGACCCCAGACGAGACTGAACCAGACCTACCTGCTAGTGTTGGAGGGTCTCCTGCAGAGGCGGGGTCGGCTGTGGCTCACTGCAGGGACAAGGACACTGGCAGCAGAAGTTCTGTGAAGTACTCCTTGGCGTTAGCCCTCGGAGAGACCACCAGTAGCCCCACCAAAGAGCCTGTAGGCTTCAGTGTTGGGTCGCCTCAGGCCAAACAACCAACGGGGAGGGAACTGAGCCCCACCCTTTAGCAGACAAGCAGATTAAAGTTTTACTGAGCTCCGCCCATCAGAGCAACACCCAGCTCTACCCACCACCAGTCCCTCCCATCAGGAAGCTTACACAAGCCTCTTAGATAGCCTCACCCACCAGAGGGCAGACAGCAGAAGCAAGAAGAACTACAGTCCTGAAACCTGTGGAACAAAAAACACATTCACAGAAAGATAAACAAAATGAAAAGGCAGAGGGCTATGTACCAGATGAAGGAAAAGAAAAAAACCCAGAAAAACGACTAAATGAAGTGGAGATAGGCAATCTTCCAGAAAAAGAATTCAGAATAATGATAGTGAAAATGATGCAGGACCTCAAAAAAGAACGGAGGCAAAGATCGAGATGAAGCAAACACTAAACAAAGACCAAGAAGAATTAAAGAACAAACAAACAGAGAAACAATACAATAACTGAAATGGAAAATATACTAGAAGGAATCAATAGCAGAATAACTGAGGCACAAGAATGAATAAGTGACCTGGAACACAGAATGGTGGAAATCACTGCTGCAGAACAAAATAAAGAAAAAAGAATGAAAAGAAATGAAGACAGCCTAAGAGACCTCTGAGACAACAGTAAATGCACCAACATTCACATTATAGGGGTCCCAGAAGGAGAAGAGAGAGAGAAAGGACCCAAGAAAATATTTGAAGAGAGTATAGTCAAAAACTTCCCTAACATGGGAAAGAAAATAGCCACCCAAGTCCAGGAAGCACAGACAGTCCCAGGCAAGATAAACCCAAAGAGAAACATGCTGAGACACACAGTAATCAAACTGCCAAAAATTAAAGACAAAAAAAATTATTAAAAGCAACAAGGGAAAAACAACAAAACATACAAGGGAACTTCCATAAGGTTAACAGCTGATTTCTCAGCAGAAACTCTACAAGCCAGAAGGGAGTGGCACAATATACTTAAAGTGATGAAAGGGAAGAACCTACAACAAAGAGCACTCTACCCAGCAAGGATCTCATTCAGATTCCACAGAGAAATCAAAAGCTTTACAGACAAGCAAAAGCTAAGAGAATTCAGCACCACCAAACCAGCTCTACAACAAATGCTAAAGGAACTTCTCTAAGTGGGAAACACAAGAGAAGAAAAGAACATACAAAAAAAACCCCACAACAATTAAGAAAATGGTAACAGGAACATACATATTGATAATTACCTTAAATGTAAATGGATTAAATGATCCCACCAGAAGACAAAGACTGGCTGAATGGCTACAAAAACAAGACCCATATACATGCTGTCTATAAGAGACACACTTCAGACCTAGGGACACATACAGACTGAAAGTGAGGGGACGGAAAAAGATATTCCAAGCAAATGAAAATCAAAAGAAAGCTGGAGAAGCAATTCTCATACTAGACAAAGTAGACATTAAAAAAAAGACTATTACTAGAGACAAAGAAGGACACTACATAATGATCAAGGGATCAATCCAAGAAGAAGATATAACAATTGTAAATATTTATGCACCCAACATAGGAGCACCTCAATACATAAGGCAAATACTAACAGTCATAAAAGGGGAAATCGACAATAATGCAACACTAGTAGGGGACTGTAACAGCACACTTTCACCAATGGACAGATCAACCAAATTGAAAATAAATAAGGAAACTTTAAATGATACATTAAACAAGATGGACTTAATTGATATTTATAGGACATTCCATCCAAAAACAACAAAATACACTTTCTTCTCAAGTGCTCATGGAACATTCTATAGGCTAGATCATATTTTGGGTCACAAATCAAGCCTTGGTAAATTTAAGGAAATTGAAATCATATCAAGTATCTTTTCGATATGCAACACTATGAGACTAGATATCAACTACAGGAAAAAAACTATAAAAAACACAAACACGTGGAGGATAAACAATACACTACTAAATAACCAAGAAATGACTGAAGAAATCAAAGAGGAAATCAAAAAATATGTAGAAACATATAACAATGAAAATGCGATGACCCAAAACCTATGGGATACAGCAAAAGCAGTTCTAAGAGGGAAGTTTACAGCAATACAATCCTACCTCAAGAAAAAAGAAACACCTCAAATAAGCAACCTAACCTTACACGTAAAGCAATTAGAGAAAGAAGAACAACAACACCAAAAAACCAAAGTTAGCAGAAGGAAAGAAATCATAAAGATCAGAGCAGAAATAAATGAAATAGAAACAAAGAAAACAACACCACAGATCAATAAAACTAAGAGCTGATTCTTTAAGAAGATAAACAAATTGATAAACTTTTATCCAGACTCATCAAGAAAAACAGGGAGAGGACTCAAATCAATAAAATTAAAAATGAAGAAGGGGAAGTAACAACAGACACCACAAAAATACAAAGCATCATAAGAGACTACTACAAGCAACTCTATGCCAATAAAATGGAAAAGCTGGAAGAAATGGACAAATTCTTAGAACGGTATAATCTTCCAAGACTGAACCAGGAAGAAATAGAAAATATGAACAGACCAAACACAAGTAATGGAAGTGAAACCATGATTAAAAATCTTCCAACGAACAAAAGCCCTGGACCAGATGGCTTCACAGGTGAATTCTATCAAACATTTAGAGAAGAGCAACACCCATTCTTCTCAAACTCTTCCAAAAAGTTGCAGGGGAAGGAACACTCCCAAACTCATTCTACAATGCCACCATCACCCTGATACTAAAAACAGACAAAGATACTACAAAAAAAGAAAATTACAGACCAATATCACTGATGAATATAGATGCAAAAATCCTCAACAAAATACTAGCAAACGGAATCCAACAACATATTAAAAGGCTCATACACTATGATAAAGTGGGATTTATCCCAGGGATGCAAGGATTCTTCAATATATGCAAATCAATCAATGTGATATGCCATACTAACAAACTGAAGGATAAAAACCATATGATCATCTCAATAGATGCAGAAAAAGCTTTTGACAAAATTCAACATGCATTTACGAAAAAAACTCTCCAGAAAGTGGGCATAGAGGGATCCTACCTCAACATAATAAAGGCCATATATGACAAACCCACAGGAAACATCATTCTCAATGGTGAAAAAATGAAAGCATTTCCCATAAGACCAGGAGCAAGACAAGGATGTCCACTCTCGCCACTATTATTCATAATAGTTGTAGAAGTCCTAGCCACAGCAATCAGAGAAGAAAAAGAAATAAAAGGAATACAAATTGGAAAAGAAGAAGTAAAACTCTCACTGTTTGCAGGTGACATGATACTATATATAGAGAATCCTAAAGATACCACCAGAAAACTATTAGAGCTAATCAATGAGTTTGGTAAAGTTGCAGGATACAAAATTAATACACAGAAATCTCTTGCATTCCTATACACTATCAATGAAGGATCAGAAAGAGAAATAAAGGAAACAATCCCATTCACCATTGCAACAAAAAGAATAAAATACCTAGGAATAAACCTAACTAAGGAGGTAAAAGACCTGTATGCAGAAAATTGTAAGACACTGATGAAAGAAATCAAAGATGACACAAACAGATGGAGAGATATACCATGTTCCTGGATTGGAAGAATCAGTATTGTGAAAATGACTATACTACCAAAAGCAATCTAAAGATTCAGTGCAATCCCTATCAAATTACTAATGGCATTTTTTACAGAACTAGAACAAAAAAATCTTAAAATTTGTATGGAGACACAAAAGACCCCAAATAAGCCAAAGCAAACTTGAGGGAAAAAAACAGAGCTGGAGGAATCAGACTCCCTGACTTCAAACCATACTACAAAGCTACAGTAATCAAGACAATATGGTACTGGCACAAAAATGGAAATATAGATCAACGGAACAGGACACAAAGCCCAGAGATAAACCCATGCACCTACGGTCAACTAATCTATGACAAAGGAGGCAAGGACATACAATGGAGAAAAGACAGTTTGTTCAATAATTGGTGCTGGGAAAACTGGGCAGCTATATGTAAAAGAATGAAATTAGAATACTTCATAACACCGTACACAAAAGTGAACTCAAAATGGATTAAAGACCTAAATGTAAGACTAGACAGTATAAAACTCTTAGAGGAAAACATAGGAAGAACACTCTTTGACATAAATCACAGCAAGATCTTTTTTGACCCACCTCCTAGAGTAATGGAAATAAAAACAAAAATAAACAAATGGGACCTAATGAAATGTAAGAGCTTTTGCACAGCAAAGGAAAACTATAAACTAGATTAAAAGAAAACCCTCAGAATGGGAGAAACTATTTGCCAATGAACCAACGGGCAAAGGATTAATCTCCAAAATATATAAACAGCTCATGCAGCTCAATATAAAAATAACAAACAACCCAATCCAAAAATGGTCAGAAGACCTAAATAGACATTTCTCAAAAGAAGACATACAGATGGCCAAGAAGCACATGAAAAGCTGCTCAACATCACTAATTATTAGAGAAATGCAAATCAAAACTACAATGAGGTATCACCTCACACCAGTTAGAATGGGCATCATCAGAAAATCTACAAACAACAAATGCTGGAGAGGGTGTAGAGAAAGGGAACCCTCTTGCACTGTTGGTGGGAATGTAAATTGATACAGCCACTATGGAGAACAGTATGGAGGTTCCTTAAAAAACTAAAAATAGAACTACCATATGACCCAGCGATCCCACTACTGGGCATATATCCAGAGAAAACCATAATTCAAAAAGACACATGCACCCCAATGTTCACTGCAGCACTATTTACAATAGCCAGGTCATGGAAACAACCTAAATGCCCATCGACAGATGAATGGATAAAGAAGATGTGGTACATATATACAATGGAATATTACTCAGCCATAAAAAGGAACAAAATTGGGTCATTTGTAGAGACATGGATGGATCTAGAGACTATCATACAGAGTGAAGTAAGTCAGAAAGAGAAAAACAAATATTGTATATTAACGCATATATGTGGAACTAGAAAAATGGTACAGATGAACTGGTTTGCAAGACAGAAACAGAGACACAGATGTAGAGAACTAACGTATGGACACCAAGGGGGAGGGAGAGTGGTGCGGGGGGGGCAGTGATGAATTGGGAGACTGGGATTGACATGTATTAAACAGATAACTAATAGGAACTTGCTGTAAAATAAATAAATAAATAAATAAATAAATAAATAAATAAGTAAATGTTTTTAAAGTGTACATATATCTCACCATGATTAGCAGAGTGTTTACTGTGGGCCAACTATGTCCTACGATTTTAGAATCAGTGATAAAAAGGGACTGATTAGCAATATGGGGTGGGGGTCGGGAGAAGCATGGTCCTCTATGACTTGTACATTGTATATATGATATATGTAGATATATATGTACCTGTATATATGATTACTAAATTACTAAAGTAAGTGAGGTTCACTAATGTACTAGTTTCTCGCTATGTATTTTAAGTCCATACTCTCTTAGTTTGCCCACACAAAAACCTGAAGACACAGGAATTTTTATTTCCCCTCCATCAACTATGACGCTTAGTGGTAACTTATCTACTCACTAAAAAATGGAAAAGTTGAGCTATGAACTCCGTCATGTCGAGATACAACTATTAAGCTATTCCCTCCATGTGTTCCACTGGCATCTTTACTACTGGGGCACACAGAAGCAGAGAGCAGTAGAAAGTTTCCTTAAAGAAGAATTCCTTCTAAGAAATGGGGATATACTGAACTACAAGCTTTAGAATTATGCTTTAAAAATAAGAATTCAGGGCTTCCCTGGTGGTGCAGTGGTTGAGAATCTGCCTGCTAATGCAGGGGACAGGGGTTCGAGCCCTGGTCTGGGAAGATCCCACATACCGCGGAGCAACTGGGCCCGTGAGCCACAACTACTGAGCCTGCGCGTCTGGAGCGTGTGCTCCGCAACTAGAGAGGCCGCGATAGTGATAGGCCCGCGCAACGCGATGAAGAGTGGTCCCCGCTTGCCACAACTAGAGAAAGCCCTCGCACAGAAACGAAGACCCACCACAGCAAAAATAAATTAATTAATTAATAAACTCCTACCCCAACATCAAAAATAAATGAAATAAAATAAGAATTCATAAAATGAGGGATAAACGGATAAAACATGGCAAAGGGTAATGTAATTACTATCAACAAGAACACAAATCAAGGACAAGGCAAATATTTAGACCAATTAAGCAGTATGCAGAAGATACAGAAAGATAATTCTCCAAAGAATTAGGAGTGCGTCATAAACTTATACAATATTTAACCTCAGGACTTCCCTGGTGGTGCAGTGGTTAAGAATCTGCCTGCCAATGCAGGAGACATGGGTTCGAGCCCTGTCCAGGAAGATCCCACATGCCGCAGAGCAACTAAGCCCATGTGCCACAACTACTGAGCCTGTGTGCCTAGAGCCCGCGAGCCACAGCTACTGAGCCCACGTGCTGCAACTACTGAAGCCTACGTGCGGCAATAAGAGAAGCCACCACAGTGAGAAGCCTGCGCACTGCAGCGAAGAGTAGCCCCGCTCGCTGCAACTAGAGAAACCCCGCACACAGTAATAAAGACCCGCCGCAGCAAAAAGTAAATAAATAAATTTAAAAAAAAAAAAAAAATATTTAACCTCAGCCATATTCAATGAGAAGGAAACTAAACCACAGGAAAACACGGTATTTCCCCTATTTAATTGAAAATTGTTGTTTTGGTTTTATTTTTTAATTATAATACCCAGTGTTATCAAAATTATGGGGAAATTGGCACACTCTTGCCTTGCCTGAAGAAATATAATTTATGGAATCTTTCTGGAGGACAATGTGACAACATATATCAATAGTCCTGAAAACATCCAGTTCTAGGGAAGTAACCTAGAGAAAATAACCAGAAGAAAACTATTTAGCTTTAATTATAACATCATGTACACGACCCCAAAATGAAAATGCCATCAATCTCCAAAAACAGCAAGTTATTTAAGTAACTGATGTTATATAAAGGTATGGATGAATATTAATTATATGACAAATGCCATTTTACATGTTAAAAGGGTAACAAAACAGAATATGAGAAGTCTTCCAAATTTAAATATGTGTATGGGATATGGAATAGCATTTCTACTAAAAATATACTCATACATGAACTTTAGCTTCTTTGAATCAATTCTCTATTTTCCAAATTGTTAATAAGCGTGCATTACTTTTAAAAACGGAAAACAATAATAAAGCATTAGTTGAAAAAGAGAAAAATATTTCACTAACATGCTGCGGAGTTCTCAAGAAGACAACAACTTGCTAAAACTACACAATACATCTCTCAAATTTAAAAGCAGAAAAAACCTAGGTGTGGCACTGATTAGAATATGTGTAATATGCACTCCACGAACAATGAGCTCTGTTTATTTTCAGTCAGACATTCAGCTGATTAATGAAATTCATCCCAAAGCAAATATATAATATTCTTTTCAAAAATTTAAAGGCATGATTTTTTTCCTGTGTGGTGATGTATTATATATCAAGTTATGATATACTTGGTGGAGAGATAATATACAAAGAACAAAACACTTGAAACTGCCATAAATACTATGTTCTTGTGTTTGTGTGTCTACGTGAGTGGGTGTGTAGGATGGGTATCCTATTCAATACAGGTTTTTGTCTGGATTTTCTTCTTCACCTTCAGTACCATGAATACTGCCCATATACTCAACTATTCTTTGAAAAGATAACTCATAGCTACATAATATTCTGTTGGATAGAGGTGCCATTGCATGTCTATACACCTACTATGCATTCAACATTATATTCTTTTCCAACCCAACTCAGGCCAAACAGTTTGATCCACACACTACAAGCCCCAGTCTTTCTGCACTACCTTCCATGCCCTGGGTAAATGTGACATGATTCCTCCTGTCTCTCAGACTATCTACACGATGCCCACGTCACCTGTCTGTCTTTCTGGAGAACTCCTTCCCTCCTCATCCAGTGAGCCTAAAAATACCATGCTCAGCACCAACGAGGAATGTGTTAGAAACAAGAGGCTGAATTGGGGCTCTTTTATATTCGGAAGACTTGCTTTGCTGCCAAAGAAGTTGCTCTTCCTGGAAATTAAATTATTCTGTGTTACTGAAGGTAATGACCGCTATGTTACTCTAATGTTTGAAAGTCCAAATAAAATATTTGAGAGAGAAGAAGAAAATTTATTTTAAGAAATGAGCTTTTCGTTTTTTGGGTTTTTTTAGGTTGAGTAGTCATGCTTGAAGTCAAATCAGACATCATGTCTATGGAAATCCTGTTTTTTTCCTTCTTTCTTAATGGTGTCCATTATTGCTCCTATTCAAAGTTAAAACATGAAACAACAGCCAAACTCTAATTATCTACACTGAGGTAGAAAGTGCTGTGAATAATAGCTAGCATGGGTCACCATTTATATACAGTTTGGGAAGTCAGATTTTGACACTGTCCTTTTTATGTCCAATTTGTACCACTTACAAGGCCATCCAATTACTGGCAGTCAAAGTCTAGCATGGGGAGTAAGGGAAGAAATGAGTTATTTTTAAGTTGGCAATACATAAATCAGCTGAATTTCATGGACCATACTCTATAAATCAGCCAGGGCATTGCACACTCCCCTGGTAATTCCTGTTATGGTGTCAAAATACCATAAAATATTTAAAGAGTTCAACCATCAAGCAAAATACCATTAAAGCTACTATATCCAGAATTCTACAACCAGAATTCTTTATAAACCATATCAATAAAAGGAACACTTTTTCCCTACTGGTGATATTTCCTTCCAGGCGAAAGGAACTTAATTAATATAACACTTCTGGCCTCTCCCCAGCCCTTGGTTTTCTCTGCCTCTCAAGAATAAAGGAAGCAGCTTGGCTAGCTTCTTCCTTCTTCCTCTGGAGATCTCCCTGCCTGCAGAGAGCAATGCTTGGGCTCTAGAGCTCAGAGCCAGCTCTGTCCCCGTGGGAAGGGGGGAGGGAGGAAGGCCAGGGTCCTGGATGTCATTTGGCATCACATCAGGCTATACTAATCAAAATGGTATTTCCCCCATGGTGGCCACCCCTTTCTCCTTTTTTTCTTCCCACATCCCAACTTTTTTCAGAATCAGGGAGGGTTGATATTTACTGGGTTCCTTAGAGATACCACCAGTCCACATTTCTGCACATTTTATAATTTGAGGTAAATGCATACCTTTCTGTGGTTTATGTTGTTGCATATTTAAGGAGGAAAAGATTACAATAAGCATTATAAGATTATGAAGATGCTTCTAAACCAAATCATACATTATTCAAAACATGTGTACAAAATGCATTTTTCTTAATACATATATATTAAACCAAATGTCTAATGAAAGTTGTAATAATGACATCTATTAAGCAAAAAATGTTATTCATGAAAAATCTCCAGTCCTCAGCTATTCAGGATAAATGTAATAACTAATTTCAATGATAGAATTAACTGTTCCCTATCATCTAATGTTATAAACTAAACATCCCATCTAGTAACACACTCCCTATCATTCAAAACTTACAGAAACTCTGACACATAGTTATTTAACCAAACATAATTGGCTCACCCAGATACTTTGATCTAAAAAGCAGAACGGTCTTTTATGGTAACATGGATTTCACTCTGGTAACTTATAACTGGCAGTTCCCACAGCAATACATAAATTTGAATATAAATACCCACATTTATTGTCAAAATGTTTTTCTGACTGAAGATAAATTAGCCTCCTGTTATACGGGTCACATTCTGTAACAAAGTCTAAGATGCATACAAGCATTATTATCATAAAAATTATGCTGAAGATCTCAGTTCTACCTCACAGGAGCTGGGCACAATCAAACCCAGAGGGGTTCAGCATTTCACTGAAGCAACTAAGAGTGAAAGGACAAGTGGAAATGACCATTTATTTTCAAAAAGGTACCAATGGACTCACACTTTTTTTTTTCCAAAAAAACTTGATTGTAATTATGGGTGGGGTGTGCCTTCTCCTTCTGCAATAAATTTAGCTGTTTAAGTTTCTTTTTTTCTTTGTCACAATGATTTTATGACGGGATTCATGCTCTGTGGTTCTAAACAGAGCGGATGTTTGACATTTGACCTCGTGAAGAGGGATGTTTATTAAACCGTCTATAATATTCTTTGTACACTGTTCATCTTTGTAGAAAATTTGACTGTAATCAGGTGAATAGTATAATGTTAATAGAAAATATCAAAATTTTGCAATTTCTGACTGTTAGATTAGAGTCTTTTTAAATAATGGTGCCAGGAGATATAATTTGCTTCTCTTTTAGCTTAACTATTATATATTTTCATATGTAAAGGACTGGCATGTTGAAGAGCAGAAAACATATTTTATATGTAAATCTACATAACACACTAATAATATCAATAGTAGTAGGGAGAGAATATATCTATTTAAAAGCCTTTGTTAGAGAGGGTCATGGCTTTTACAACATATTTAATAATACATACGTGAAGCATAAGTACTCATCCTAATATATAGATATCCACCTCTTGTACAAATATTTATAATTACAAGCTACTTATGCACTTACTTTACCCTAAAACACTTTGAAATCCTGTGTTATTGTACTCATTTTTTAAAATAAGACATACAAATCTATTATACATTATTATTGACTATATTCCCCATGCTGTACATTTCATCGCCATGACTCGTTCATTTTGTTTGTTTATTTATTTATTGAATGTATACATTTATTTATCGTACCCATTTTACATCTGAAAAAACCGAGCTAAAAACTGAGGATCACATAAATGGCCAAGGACACACAGCTTAGTATAGACAGAGCTGGGATCCATCCAAAGCCGGTGCTCTCTCACCTCTCCACTTACTCGAAGCAGAATCCAAAATAGCATTACACTATGATATCTATATTCTAATATTATACATAAATATGTTAAATAGTAAAAATATGACATATATATGTTATAGGGCAAAGCCCAACTTTTTCGCTAGAAATATATTTCTGACCTGAAATAACAATTAATGGAATAATAAGTTTCAATACACGTAATTCATTTCACAGATAACTTTTCAAGAATCTCACCAAGGGACACAGGTGAATATTTGCCTAAGATGGAAAGCTTCTAGGAAGCATTGTTTCACTTAGTCATTATTTGCAGTATGTCAAAAACTAATTGATACAGAGTGTAACTTCCATAGCTTAATATAGCTAAGACATTTCCTACAAAGCAATTAACCATGATACAGAACTTCAAATTACACTCAGCTGCTACGTGATCAAAAGATAAACAAGTGGAGGTGTCATAACTACACATTTCTGTAATGAGTCTTAACATTTTTCATGGACTAAAAGCACAGTATGGTAAAATATTTCTGTGAGATTCCTGGGCTGGAGGTAGTGTTTGTGAATATAACTGGATTCATTAAAGCCAACCAGGCAGTTTATTAATCAGTAGACTAGACTGGCACAGAATGTGATAGAAATTATTTATCTATGACATGTTTAATATTTTACATTAATATAAAAACCTGTTGCTTTGGCATATTATCAGATAAAATAAAGCCAGCAACAAGTATCATGAACTATTCTCGCTCAAATTAACTTTTCATCCCTATCCATGTGACACTTATCACAAAGCCATCAAAGTACCATAGTCCTGAGAACACCTTTGGAATATGAGTCATGAAAACCATCATGGAAGCCAACTGAAGAATTTGGCTTGAAGGTGTATTTCAGCCCAGCAAAGACCCACTGAACTACGCCATCAATGGAAGTACTGGATTTAAAAACACCTGTTGGTATTCTCTTGATTACTGTTCACCCTCTGAAGTATGTGTGTTCAAGTTTAGGTACTCTCAACTATGTGGCATCTTTTAAAGATAAAAATCTTTATAAAAAATAAAAACTTTTAGGAATAGTAATCCTAGCATAACCAATTCCCCACTAAATAAATTAAAGTTCACACAGAGAAATAACCATTAATGGGCATTCATATCTTCTGGGGATAATCATCAGAAAAAGAAAGAAAGAAAGAAAAAAAAGAACACTTTTGGCAGTTCAAAATGGCAACAGTTCCTATTTTAGTTCAACTGACTTGTTACAACCAGAAATACTGGTCCATACAAACTATCCCTCACTTTATGGACAAATTACAATAAATTATTTTAAATGTTAACTTTAGTATTTTCTTACATAAAGACAACCTGATGAAATTACTCTGGAGAACTCTTCAACAATTCTACATAAATGCATACCATATAAAACAGAACTTTGAAAAAGCACAATAGAAACTGTCAAGTTCCAAAACACTGTCAGGAAAAGTACTGCGTATTCACTTACATGTCAAAAGTAATGTTATATTTGATAATATTATAACTTCATTTTAATTTTAAAGGTCACTATGAATGTGATATTATCCTTAGAAGTTATTTAACAAAATTATAGATCACATTTTCAACTAATATCATCTGAATTCCATTTTTCTCTCTGATGAACTATTTCAGTGGAAGAAAGAAGTGGCTTGTATTCTAATTGTGAAAGATGTGAATTTGCTGGAATTACTGTAATTTGACAGTGCATGAGTATTATTGTGAACAACGAAAACGTTAGTGACATCTCTAATGATTAGGTTCTACAACGACACAAACATACACCAAATTAAATAACTCCTTTCCACAAGACTATGACAATTTTACTAGGGCAACGACCTCCTGTACTCACTACAACTGCCGTTCAATCAACTACTATCATTTTCAACCCGCAATATAACATAAAACTCACACATCCGATCCATGTAGTTTTTCCCACGCCCGTCAGCTGCTCTCCGTGTGCACACATAGGCACAGAGTAATCTCTACTGGTCCTCTAAGAATCATGTTTAAAACTGAAACACTAGATTCAAAAGGAAAATTGAAAAGAGAAATGAATGTGTATGTCACCTATTGCTTCTTTCTGCAAGAAATCTGATGTTAAAACAATGCAACAAGCACAAGAGTGTGTTCAGAGTGCTCTTGGAAAGTTCTCTGAATATGAATAAGGTGAAACTAAAGCAACATTGGTAAAACTAATCACAGTCTTCGATTAACTCGAGCCATATAGACCTTGCTAGTCCTTCTGCGACGCTGAGCCTTGTTAGCTGTATAATTACAGGCTTCCCAAATTTCAACATCTAACTCCAGATGCAATCATCTTCATTCAAGCCCTGAGATCGTGTAACCCACCAATCAGTGAGGATGCCATCGAACGTTTTCCCCAAAACATTAAAAATGGATTCTGCATGTGGCAAAGAGATTTCACAGAGCTTTAAAGCATTGAGTCCACAGTTGAGGATGCCCACCCCTATCTGTCATACTTCTCATAGAGCAAGCGCCCCAAATGAGGCACAGGTTCAGCCCTGTAATTCGGTATGAGTCATATCAAACACTCTTCCATGAGATTTTTTTAAGTGGTACAGCTCTAAAGCCTTTTAATCCTGCAGGTGAACTACTAACAGCAAAGAGGCGAACTAAACTACCATCAGTAGCCATGGTAATTTAAAGCTGCAGATGGAAAGATGCACAATGAGATAACTCTTAAGTAGTTTCAGCACCTCCCTATTTTCATAGAAGTCGTTGCAGAAAATTCCAAGCATCTTAAATATCGGTCACCTAGTTCCTAAAAGTGAAAATATATACATATCAGACCTGACACTATGGTTGTAACATATCCCTTTTCGAAACTAACGTATTTGCTTGGTAGCATTAGGCATGCATGCTTAAAAACACCTTTCAGAGCCAAAGCAAATCAGATCAGTTCAAGAGAAGCACGCAAGGGGAAAATAAACATCTTGGAACCACAACCTGCCCATCTTTTTTTCCACACCCTTCACTACCCCAACATTCGCAGGAAAACACAACTTTAGGCATTTTTATAAGTAACTGTTCGTGGTGGGAATCACACACACAGACACACACACATCCCAAAACCTCTCAGACTGTTTTCCTACCACACAGACCAGGGAGGCTGCACCACCTCTCTAGCGACTTAATTCGGGACGCAGTGGTTGGAACCAGCTGAGCAGCAATCGACAGAAACACAGTACACGCCAGAACGAGAGGAAGGTCGGCGAAAAAGAAAAGCAGCTTTGCTTTCGGCCATTAATTACCGATCACCCAAATATCGCCTAGCCACCTCCCACCCACATGCACAGCGTTCCGAACCTGGGTTTCAGACGGCGCTTGCCGGAGCCTCGCTCTCTATTGTCAGGACGCAGAAGCCCCCGAAACCTGTGAATCGAGCTGCAAATGCTTCCTCTGAAACAGCTAAATATAGACCAAAGGGGTTCTGGGTCTGGCAAGCAGCGGGAGACTGAAGAAACAGCCATGGACACATACGACCAAGTATTTCCATTTTGTTCTAGCCAAACATCGTAATGACATTGAACATAAGGGCGAAAGACTGGAGGGAAGTCCTCCCCACCCCCACCCGTCTTCTCCCGTATATTAGGGACGTCATGGATGCAACGGGTATATTCGAGAGAGTGGCAGGGAGCAGTATTGTTGGTGTTGCCCTATATACGCCTCCTCCGGGTGAGATGGGTGGCGGGGAGCGGGAACACGCAGAGGAGCCACTTGGTCACCGCTCCGAGAAAGGCACTAACCCCGCGCCACGTTCCAGGCAGAGCCGTCTTCCGAGAGGGGACCCGGCGCGATCGCGGTCCTCCCCCGGCTGACAGGACCGCGCAGCAGCCGCCGCCGTCACCGCCGGCCGGTAGCAGCTGAGGACCAACCCCCACTGGCGGCGAGGAGGAGGAGAACGACGACGACGACGCCGAGAAGGATGCGCCTGGCCCCAGCAGCCCGGCGGAAGGCAACTCACCGAACGGCGCGGCGCCCGACTGCCTCCTCGCGAACATGCACCCGCCACCAGCGACAGCTTCTCAGTCCGGGGAAAGGCGTGCGCTCCGCCGCCCGGCTTCAGGGCAAGGTCCTGACCTTGCCCAACTGCAGCATCTTCCGCTTTTGTTGTCTGAGCGCGGCCGCGGAACAAGGGATGCCGGCCGGGAGCAGGGGCGAGCGCCGCGGGGGAGAGGCGGCTCCCGACGCCAGTGCGCGGCGCCCGGCCCGGCGGCCCCTCCGAGCGCAGCGAGCGCAGCGCCCCCTGCCCGGCTCCGCGGGCTCCGCGGGCTCGGGGCTCCTGCGGACTCCCGCCGGCTCCTCCGGGCTCCTCCCGGCTCCTCCGGGCTCCTCCGGGCTCCGGGCGCCGCCGCCGCCGCCGCCGCCGCCGCTGCCGCCGCCGCCGGCCGGCCGGGCTGGGAGAGCCGCCACCGCCTCGCCCGCAGCTCCGCTCGGCCGGCTGCCGCCGCGGGCGCGAGCCTGGGGCCGCCGCGGCGCCCGGCGCCGAGCGCTCCCGTGCTGCGCCCCGCGCGCGGCCCGCGCCACCTGTGCCGCCGCCGCCGCCGCCGCGGGCGAAGCTCCTCCCGCGGCGCGCGGCAGCCTCAGCCTCCACCTATACCTCGGCGGCCGGCTCGGGCACCCGGCTAGTGAAGCAGCGTCCGCCCCGCCGCCCGAACCTGCCCTGGGTGCCGAGCATGCCCAGTGCCACCGCGAGAGCGCCGCGCTTCGCCGTGCGCATTCCACTTCTCCTGGTTTTCGCTGCAGCAGCGGCAGCAGCAGGAGAGAGGGGAGGAGGCCGCGGGTTGGGAGAGGGCTGAGCATCCTTGCGAACGCAGACTCCGGCCCTCAGATGGGTGGATGCTCGCGAACCAGGCGAAAGCTGGGAAGGACCCGAGGAAGGCCTGGAACCCGGGGTTAGAACGGTGCTCATAGGGCCAGTGTCTTCATTTACGAGCAAGATGCTGACAGTTTATGGTGGTCTGGCAGAAGTCAGCGTGCAAACAAAGGGCAGGGATGGAGGGGGTTCTAAGACAGCATGTGTGTGCGGCGGGGCAGGCTGGAGGCTGAATGTGACTGCTGCTGGGTGGAGATGGAGGCTCTCAAATCCTGTGGTTCTAGAGCGAAGAAGGCAAGACATCCATCTCCGGTCTTCCCCACAGCGTCTGTCCAGTCTTCTGTCACTTCCAGTGCTTCGATTAAACATGCTTTTCGCGGGTGGAGAGACTTTCTCCTTAAACGAAATCCCTCTGGTTTTGAACCTGGAAGTATGTAACTTCCTGCGAGAAAGACCTTTGTCTAGTCTGGATCTTGAATGGATCGTAATGCTAACTTCACCTCCTCCTCCAGCGCCGCCTCTTCTTTCTTCCAACTTCCGCACCTCTGCCACCTTGTCTTCCCCCCCCCCACCCCCTCTCCCAGGCTAAGATGAAAACCCTCACCCGTTTCTTCCCCCAAAGTCTTCCTATACCCCCTGTATTGTTCTTGTCACTTTCAGATTGGTTTTCTGTGTCACCTCCTGGTTTGACAGCTCGTTGACTTCATGGGGACTTCTCTTTGCCTGCCTCTCTTTGCTGTGAAATACAGCAAGGAGCATCACCGCAGTGAACAGTGAAAGTCTTGTTAGAAAACAAGACCCTTGTGCCAAGGAAGTCCTCTGGGCCTTCACCCGTGTCCCTCGGTTTTGGAAGTCATGACGGGGCTCACCCCTGTTGCAATTACAAGACTTGGGTACGCAGAGCGCAGCGTGCCCGGGGACCAGGGCAAACACCCTTCCTAACGATGCCACCGTGCACCATCCCTGACCCTGTGGATCCCAGACTGTCTGAGGTTGTGATCTTCACTCCTCCCCTCCCCAGAGCTGGTTTCCGAGACACAGATAAGCATGGCAGCATACAGGAAGTTGTCATCAGAGGGATTCCAGGGGCTTGTGATTCTCAGAAACAAAGTATTTCTCTTTTGTGTCAGAAGAGATTATCCAACAAAGTTAAATGACCTGAATATTTATCCCAGGCTATTCTCTAGCATACTTTGGAGGAAGTTAAAATTTGAAGTAAGAGCAAAGGAGAAGTGTTTAAACAGACTAGACGGGTAGAAATATATGCAAGGGGCAAGATTAAGCAAGGACTTTTGACAACAGTGCAAATGTACGTTTTTAATCCTCCTACCTCAAGGCTGGATAGGCATATATAGGCTTGGTCTCACCTCCAAAAGTAGTTCTCCAACCTGGCTCCAAGTTTAAAGCTTGCTCTATGTTAAAGTACTTCTGACTTGGGGCTTCCCTGGTGGCGCAGTGGTTAAGAATTTGCCTGGGAAGGCCGGGGACACGGGTTCGATCCCTGGTCGGGAAAGATCCCACGTGCCGCAGAGCAACTTAAGCCTGTGCACCACCACTGCTGAGCCCACAAGCCACAACTACTGAGCCCATGTGCCACAACTACTGAAGCCCGTGCACCTAGAGCCCGTGCTCCGCAACAGGAGAAGCCACCGCAATGAGAAGCCTGTGCACCACAACGAAGAGCAGCCCCGGCTCGCCACAACTAGAGAAAGCCGTGCACAGCAACAAAGACCCAAAAATATAAATAAATTTATTTAAAATATATATACTTCTGACTCCTCTGAGGGAGGACACTGCTGGGCCATTTTTCAGCAGATGCTGAACTGTATTTTTTATTTTAGTTCTCAGAAAGGCAGTTCAGTTACTGTGGAGTATTTGGTACAAGACTAATGGATACAGTGCTGTATCCATTAGGGCACATTATATTTTAAAGGATGTTCTTTGTTTTCACCGTAGCTTTGGTCAGATTTTTAGAAAAAAAAATTTAACCTGTACTCCTCTTTGCATCTTTTAACTCAGGAAGTCTTTGGCAGGGGGGGTGGGGGGTGGGGGGGACGGATGCAGACTTGGAGGGTAGGTCAGTTCCATTTTAGATTAAATTTGAAGTAGGTGTATAGATACCATCCACAGAAAATACAGGTGTCTTTTATGCCCGTATAGATCTAAGTTAAGAAAATAATTTTCTAAAGTTTTTTAGAGTTATTTTTGAGCTGAGCAATAGCAAACCCTATTCACTAATTGTATCCCTTGGAAATGAGCCGTAGGCAGTGCCTATAGACTTCTTTAGAAGGCGGATGATTTCTGTTCTTCTAAAATAATTTGTAACTGAAGATATTAGTAAATGCACAATTTGATAATATTGAAAAATAAAATGAACCTGGTTAGTGTGAGATCTTGGAACGACTCACTGCTGCCATCTTTTGCCTCCTGCTTCTGATGGTTCCTGTGAAAAGGAATATTCTGAATTCCCTAGTTCACCATGAGACCAGAAAATTATTAACTTATTATTTTCAAATTATAGTACTCAATGCTAAAAGAGAAATTTTTACTGTTTCTTCTGTTTATACATCAAAAGAGTTATGTGATACAGAAATTACATCTAAATACTGAGCATTCTACCTCTGGATTTTTCAGATCAATTCAAAATTTGAAGCAAATATATTCTATATGGGAATTTTACTTATTTTTTTAGGAATAAGACCAAATAGTTTAAAATAGTCTTAGACATTAATGTATCATATTTTATACTTCAAAATATGCCAGTTTTAGGAGATTGACACTCTTGTTTGATTTGAAGTGATTTAAATATAGCAATGTAACTTGCCATTGAGGTTCAAATAGAAGATAGTATTCGTGTAATTTTTAAAGTGAATTACCCACTAGATAAACAAGTGGAAATTTCTCAAGTTGGAAAATTAAACTACGTAAGTGATTGTTGTTGCTGCCCAGCATTTAAACAGAGAGAGTAATGATGCTCCTTTAAAATTTGCAATTTAAATTTCAAATCAAATTCTCTAAAATACGGACAAAACTATATATATATATATATATATATATATATATATATATATATATACACACATATATATGGCTAATAAACACTGTTACTGGTCTTAAAAGTATGCATTTGTTACTAAAGAATGTTATTAAAAGACTTTCAAAGTAAGTTAACTAATTTGAATTAACCATTATAATTAAGACAAATGTGTGGGTTATTTCATTATTTGATTTGAAACCTCGCACTTTCACACAAACTACGTTTTACTGCTGCTACTATTCATGTGATGGTGTCATTCATTCATTCACCAGCAAACGTTTATTGAGCATCTACTGTGGTTCAGACACTGGATAAAATTTGGAAAATCAATAGCACACAATAGGCAAGAAAACTAAATCCCTATCCTTATGGAATTTAATTATAAATTGGGGTTATTAGATGATGGGAGAAAAGAAAAATACTGACGACGTAACCACACTCATATAGCCTTATTTCTTTCTAATTGTCTATATGCTTATGGTGTTGATGATTCTTTTAATCAATGTCTTTCTTTCCATGTTTTCTCATTGTTTTTGCCTCTTCCAGGAATTTCGTGTTTTATGCCAGGCATGGGCAGCATGGTGAGGAAATAGGACCTAAAGTACTGAAGCAAAGCAAGAAGAGGTATACAACGAGTGTGTTCAGTAAGGGCTGAGGTTCTTGGAGATACAACGGAACAGGAGTGAACCCAGGGAAGGAATCAATGAGAAGTGAGGGATCTAACGAAGGCCCCTACATGTATCAAAAGTTACAACCTAGTATTAAAATGTCTAAATCCGGGACTTCCCTGGTGGTCCAGTGGTTAAGGCTCCACCCTTCCACTGCATGGGGCAGAGGTTCAATCCCTGGTCCAGGAACTAAGATCCCACATGCCGCATGGTGCAGCCAAAAATTAAACTTAATTAATTAATTAATTTTTTTAAAAATGTCTAAATCCAACGTAGGCTGGTCAGGCATGGAGAAGGCTAAGCATTACAGATCAGAAACGGGCAATGAGTCAGAAGTCTAGGTCAACAGACATTGGTGAATTACATATACAGAAAGAAAACATCAAATTATGGAGTGTGGACCTGGACGCAGGATCTTAATAACAGGCATTGGTAACAAGGAGAAATAAATGTTATGCTATGATTTATCAGCAATGCTTATAAATTTAATGTACTTCTAGAGGATGAAGGAATTGACTCCCCAAATTGGCTGGCTTGATACCTACAGACAAAGAATAGGAAGGAGAATCCTGTAAAATAAGATCCAAAGAGTGGACCAGAGAAGTTCTTATCAAGGTTCATCCAGACTTTCTAGATAAATTTTAAGGCAGAGTTGATTTAGTAGAAAAATTTCATCAACAAAATTTCAGTTTTTCCACCAAACATCTAGGTCAGTGGTTCTTAATGGAAGCATTACTGTTTCCATTTTAGAAATGTGGAAGAGGGTATTTTCTAATTGTCACTAGCAGTCTGTGGTCACGAGCCACACCTTTTAAACATTCTGCAATATATGTGAAAATCCCCCAGGAGGAAGGATACAGGAATCTTGGATCCCTCACAGCTTTTCATCCATGTTGTTAAGAACCTGTTCATATGTAACTAAACCAACTACATTACTCCATTTTACATAGAAGCAAGAAAAAATTTTGCATGCTTTTAATATAACTTGAATTTTGCAGGAATGCTATTAAGATATAAATTATGGAAAGATTTAACATTGTTTTGTTCAGAAATTGACCACGGTTTGTTCAGAAGATTAAGAACAATGTCACCAGTAGTATACTTCTCACCAAAAGAAGACTCCTGTATCAGTCTGTTGTTATAGCCATTATCATTATGGTGATGCTACACGTAGGGGGAAGTATCTGAGTATTTGGTTAGCTCTTCAAACCTAGTTGTGACCAAGCATTTACATAAAGAAAAACATAATATTTTATTTTAAATAAGTTTCCTTTTTTTCTTCTCTATATTTATCTTAAAGTATTGTGTAGGCCCTTAAGAATCAGTTAATATCTGTGAAATTCTTTTCAAAATAGCAAATTAAGCATTATACAATATTTGTTATAGAAATAAGGCATTGGGGTTTCAATAGGTTTGAGAATGAAATATCTAAATGATTCACTTAGGAAAATCAATAGTTATCTATTATAATCATGTATACTGTAGCCTCAGGAAGGGAAGCTGTGTTCATTAAAGAGTTTGGACCCCACCAAACATGTTAATTATTATTCTATTATTTTTATAGTGTAAAAATTATAATTAATGATTACTCACCTACACAGGCCTTAAATTTGGCATGCATGCATAGGAAGAATCTACAAATTAATCCTGATTTTCCCTCAGTCTTACAGCCTCAGATTCAGCTTCTTCCCTGAATCCCAAATATTTGTCGATATCACCATTTATTGTGTTGTTTTGCCTTAGAACTTTGATTTGGCCTTTCAAATTTATTTATCCTCTACTTTCTCTATTCACTCTTCTAATTAAGCCAAACTAATCTAATTAAGTCCAAATCGCTGTTGGTTACCTTCCCAATATCTGTCTTCCCCATCTTCCTTTTGTACAGGACCCAAATTTTGTTTGGAGAGGCATGTGACCGCCTATAAAACACTTCTCAGACTTCCCTGGTGGCGCAGTGGTTAAGAATCTGCCTGCCAATTCAGGGGACATGGGTTCAAGCCCTGGTCTGGGAAGATTCCCACATGCTGCGGAGCAACTAAGCCCCTGCGCCACAACTACTGAGCCTGCGTGCCACAACTACTGAAGCCCACACGCCTAGAGCCCATGATCCACAAGAGAAGCCCACACAACGCAACAAAGAGTAGCCCCCGCTTGCCACAACTAGAGAAAGCCCGCACACAGCAACGAAGACCCAACAGCCAAATAAATAAATGTATTAAAAACAAACAAACCAACAACAACAAAAAAACACTTCTCAGCTTCTATTGCTGCCGCATGTCATCTGTCATCAAGACAAACATGAGAGTCTAAGGGAGTGTTCAGAGAGCAGTTTGCTTTTGAGGAAAATTCCCCAATGTTGCTTGTTCCTTCCTTCTTCCTACGGTCTGAAATGCAGACTGCAGGCTGGATTTGGACCTGCCACATTGCAACTGGGAATTTTCCATAGAATGAGAGCCACAGACCAAAGGTGGCTAAACCTAAAATAGAAGGATGTTGAAAGTTTCCTGAAGCCACTGTACCAGCCTGGGACTTCTACTCCCTTAGTTTCTTATTATGGGAGAAAAATTAACCTTTATTTGGTTAAGCCATTGTAGTAGGTTTCTGTTATGTTCAGTCAAATGCAATCTCGGATATATATGTTCATAATCTCGCCCCTCTGCTTACTATAGCTGTTATCACTTTAAGTATTTCCCTTGCAATATATTTCTATGAAATTTAAATTTTTTCAGAGAAATGACTACATCAATATGGTCGGAAATTACATGTAGTAGAAGATAAATCAATGATTAAAAAAATCTATTAGGGCTTCCCTGGTGGCGCAGTGGTTGAGAGTCCACCTGCCGATGCAGGGGACGTGGGTTCGTGCCCCGGTCCGGGAGGATCCCACATGCCACGGAGCGGCTGGGCCCGTGAGCCATGGCCGCTGAGCCTGCGCGTCCGGAGCCTGTGCTCCGCAACGGGGAGAGGCCACAACAGTGAGAGGCCCGCATACCGCAAAAAAAAAAAAAAAAAGAAATCTAATATAGGATGAGATTTTTGTCAGTGACCAATAAATGAAGTCATGTTCAAAGTTTTGCAAAATGAGTCCACCCTACATAACCAATGATTTTAACACAATCTCCCAAAATGAATAACGATTTTCAGTTTCTGGGTCTCCTTAATGTTTTCCACCATTCCAATGTTACTCTTAAGGTTGTATAGAGTTCACATTCTGAAATGAATTTACTCATTAAAATTCTTGAAGATCTCATTTTACTACCTATTTTTTAGGTAGTATAAGCAAAATTTTCCTTCTTAGATTATTGTGAGAATTACATGAATGAATGGTTCTATGCCTAGCATACAGGGAGCAACTAATAAATTATGGAGAATATGAGTGATGACATTCAAATGCCCTTTTACTCCTGCTGTTTTAGCTGCTATAGCAAAGCACACCTATTATCTGATTGTTGGTATCTTATTCAGTCATCAAGACACAGAGGTGATACACTCTTGTCAATGAATGCTTTTCATATTCATTATTCCTAATAAGCATTAACTAAATTTCTTCCACATGCAGATAAGTATATCTCATAGACTAATGATGAGAGTTTACACTGATCTTCATTTTGTAAACTGGCTGTGTTTATTGCTTTCACTGAATTTTTAGGAATTCCAAGATGCATGACATCCAGACCAGACTCAAGTAGCTTTCCTCTTTGTTATATTTCATAATGGTATATATCTTATATGCATTCATTGGGTATTGTATACAATTTATCACTTTAGTTTATCTTTTGATAATAATGTTATCGAATAGTTCCCATATTCTCTAAGATTTTGTCTGTGTACATGGAACACGCACATGGCTGGTTAGACTTTATATTTCCTGCAGTCATACCCATCAAGCTTGCAGAATTGTTGGGGATGAATTTTCCCAATAACTGAACATTAAGTTTGTGTAAAATTTTGCTTGTTTTAAAAGCAACAAATTCTCATACTAAATAAATTAGAAAAATCAAAAAATTATGAAAAAGAAAAAAAACCATAATCACATGACCCAGAACTAAAGCAGTTTGTTTAATTATAGTCCACAAATGTACATCCTCTCATTCAGTTAAAATTATATTCTTGTAATTTTCCCATTTCATTTTTATGACTATACTTGCTTATTATAAGGTTATTAATTATATAGCCAATTTTCTATTTTATACACTTGGCTGTTATTACATGATTTCTTCCATGATAATAAAGTTTCAATTAAGACTGTTTTCTCAAGTTGTTGGAAATGATAAACATCCCAATTGAAAAATAGATCAAACTTCTATTTCTGATTAAGATGGAATCACTTGTGGCCGCCCAATTCTTCTACTGAAAATAATTATAATTAGTGAATAAAAACCAAAAATATTTCTCTAAAGTATCAGAAATCTGCTGAAGCAAAAATGACTAGAGGCTCCAAGATTTCAAACAGCGGAAGATATGGAAGGTTGAAATGATGCTGTATATCTGTATATTCCCTGGAACTTTTACCAATACTGGATGCAGTGAAAGAGGCTGAGTTTTGAGAATTTTCCTGGGCAGAGGGTCATCATTTGAGACACAGATGCAAGCAGAGGTTTTGCTGATCTCCTAGGGCTTCAAATTAAAACCTAATCAAGATCCCAGTGAGAAGGGGGAAACAGAGGGAGAACTGAGGCTGAAACATGGCTGATTTTCCCTTCAAAAATTTGCTAATTTCTGAACTGCATGGGGCTAAAAAGTTAAGAAAAGAGCCTCTGAAAATCAGAATATAATTTTAACAGTCTTGTTATGCAGAAGAGAAAAGCATTTGCATCCAAGACCTTCCTGAGATAGTGTCTTGGGAAACTCATCAAGTTTTAAGTTAAAAATTCCTAGAAGGGTGCTCTCTGAGAACTGGGAAAAACAGACACAGATGGACACTTAACAGTGCTGTGACCCCAGCTAAATTCAGCTAAAAGTCCCTGATTATATTAGAGGTGATCGGGTCATCTATTTGACTAACAGAGGAAAGAGTGAACCCTTCCAGGCAAAACTCCACAATTTTTAATCTACAGTGTCCAATATTCAGTAAAATTTATTATGCAAGGATAGGAATAAATGACCAATAACCAATCAACAAATCTATGATAAAAATAGAAACATAGGTGACCCAGATATTGAAACTAGCAGACAAGATTTTTAAAATAATAATGATCAATATGTTCAAGAAAATATAGGAATGTAGGAATAAATAGAGAAAAACATGAAAAGATGGAGAAGTTCACCAGAGAATTGGAATCTATGAGAAAGAATCCACTGGGAATTCCAGAACTTAAAAATATAACAACTGAAATTAATTTTAATAATAAATTTAATTTAACACATTATATGTAAAATATTATCAAATGCACATGTAACATTTGACAAAATCTATCACATGCTGGATGATAAAGCAAGTCACAACAAGTTTGAAATGTTTGGAATCATTCAGAGCATATTCTCAGACAGTTGTGGAATTAAGTCAGAAATGAATAACTATTGTGGTGATCATTTCATAATGTATAAAAGTATTGAATCACTATGTGGTACATATGAAACGAATATAATATTGCTTTTTAATTATAACTCAATTTAAAAAATAGAAAGCAGAGGGGCTTCCCTGGTGGCGCAGTGGTTGAGAGTCCACCTGCCGATGCAGGGGACATGGGTTCGTGCCCCGGTCCGGGAGGATCCCTCATGCCGCAGAGCGGCTGGGCCTGTGAGCCATGGCCGCTGAGCCTGCATGTCTGGAGCCTGTGCTCCGCAACGGGAGAGGCCACAATAGTGAGAGGCCCGCATACCAAAAAAAAAAAAAGAAAGCAGAAAATTCTCCCTGTTAGGAGGTTAATCTATACTACTTCAGAATAGATCTACTTAAGAAGGTTGAATTATATTCACATAAATGATAAGCATATGTATATCAAAACCTGTGAGATGCAACTATGACATCTTTACAGTATCCATAAAATCTATTATGTCGTGTACAAAATATATGAACTACAGCAAGCTGCAGGCATTGGACAGCAGTCAATGTGAGGCTGAGGTCCTTCAGAGAGAGGATACTTACAAAGGATGTCCTACTTTTATACTGGTTTTCTTCCTAGGGAAATTTTCTGGGGTGTGGTGCATTTATATAGAATGCAAACAAGAGCATTAGTTTCACTGGACAGAAAAGGAAGATATCAGAGTTGGGGATTATTAAGCTGGTTGTGATCTGGAAGAGAAGGTACTTGAAAAAGAGGAGTTATGGATAGGGAAATCCAGAAGTTTCCATTGAGCTCCCTCTTGGGTGTCTTGACCAAATCCTGGATTCATTAGAGGGGCACAAGACTCATAAAAGCTAGGTAGAGAGTAACTGCTGGGCAGCAGCAAACTGAGCAGAAAGCCTGGAACTTGTTTTGTATTATGGAGACTTGGGTGGTCAGGCCTAAATAGAGTAGAAAGTCTTTATGAACAAATCAAAGACCGAGTTGAGATATCAGGTTAAAGAGTGTATGGACTGAATTCTGTTCTCTCAGAATTCATATGTGGGAACCTTAACCCCCAGTGCGACTGCATGTAAGGATGGAACCTTTAAAGAGGTAATTAAGGTTAAATAAGTTCAGAGAGATTGGGCTCTAATCCAATAGGACTCGTGTTCTTATAAGAAAGGGAAGAGATAACCACAGATGTCCACACACAGAGAAAAGGCCATGTGAGGACATGATGAGAAGGTGGCTATATGCAAATCAGGGAGAGAGACCTCAGAGAATCTCATCCTGCTGAGACCTTGATCTTGGACTTCCAGCCTTCGGAATTGTGAGAAATTAAATTTCTGTTGCTTCAGCCACTCAGTATGTGGGATTTTGTTATGGCAGCCCTAGCAAACTCATACAAAGTGTAAAGCTAGTTGCACATTAGGATTGAGGGCTACAATCTAGAAGTATGGGGGAAAAAAAGAAAAAACTGTAATAGACCTCTTTGAAGAAAGCCTAAAACCAGAGCATGACAGATCAACATACCCTATTAGACTTAACTGTCTGCCAACATAAAACAGTATTTTTTGAGGAAAAATAATGTAACCCAGTGCCTCTTCAAGATATTATCTGAATTTTTCAGAATGCAATAAAAAACACAATTATGTATGGAAAGAAGAAGGGGAAAGAACCATACAAATAAAGAAGGAAAAGGACTCATCAAAATAAATTTGTTGAAAACTAAAACATTTTAAAAAACCTTAAAAGCAGTTAGAGAAAAACAATACATTCATAGAGGAAAATAACAATTAGGAAAAACCCATAGATTTCTCAAAAGAGGTATGGAAGTATAAAACAATGGAACAAATCTTTAAAAAAACAGAAAGAAAAGAATATCAACCCAGATTTTGAAATTCATTGAAAATATCCTTTGGGCATGAATGGCAAAATAAAGACATCCTCAAATGAAAGAAAACAAGAAAATTCATTACTAGCAGTCTTGCTCTAATAGAAAAGTTAAAGGAAGTTCTTCAGGCTGATAGGAAATATCAGAGGAAAACTTGAAACTTTAGGAAGTAAGGAAGAGCAACAGAAATAGTAAATATCTGGACAAATACAAAAGACTATTCTCTCCTCTTAAGTCTGGTTATAGATATATGACTGTTAAAAACGAGACTTCTAACGTTTTCTGGTGTGTTTTTTGATTTACATAAATGTAACACATTTAGCAACTATAACATAAATGTCAGTTGGCATTTATGCTTATATGATTGCAAGGTTTCTATGTCTTCATTGAAGTAGTGCATTATTTCCCCTAGCAACCAATAATAAAAATAATACAAAGAGATATTGCTAGAAGAACAATAGACATGTTAAAACAGAATTATTAAAATATTCTAAGTAATCCAAAGCAGGGTAGGCAAGGGGAAGCAATGGAACAAAAAAGAAGGAGCAAATAAAAAAAGAAAATAAATTGGTGCATCTAAATTCAACCATATTAATAACTATGTTAAATGTTAATTGTTCAAACACTCCATTTAAAAACTGAGTAACAAGGAAGATCCTACTAGAGGCTAAATACAAAGGTAGAAATATATTGAAAGTAAAAGATGAAAAAAGATCTACCACACAAAAGTAAGCAAAAGAATGCTATAGTGTCTATAAAATGAACTTTAAGACAAAGAGAATTTACTGAGATAAAGAGGAACATTTCATAAAGATAAAAAAGATTAGGATTGAATGAGTGATACACCTTTCTTCTGTCTGATTGGCAAAGAGGGAAATTTGGAAGGGAGAGTAGGGAAGAAAGCTCTCCTTTTATACAACAATCATAATATGGGGTTATAACATTTTTTAAAGAACATATATGGAAATTGATTATACGGAAAGCAACTTCCTTAAACTGAACAGTACCCTTGGAAAGTCAGTGTGTACCACTAGGAATAAAAGTATATGGATGTTACCTTAAAATGATTGATTGTGCATGTGATTATGGAAATTTATAATACCCACATATAGCTATATAAAATACACAAAAATATGTAAAATGTAATCACTGAAATGAATTTAGTAATAATAGGCATAATAACTAAAACAGTTTTACCATGCCAATATGCCACTATCAAATTTGCTAACTCTCCTTCACTTATAATATTCAGTGTTAGTTAGAATGGAAAAATGATAATAAAAGGCACATTTATCATAACAGTTTTAGTGGTTAGTTTGCAATATATGACAGGATCCTGAAAAACATTCCAAACTTTGTCTATGTTGTGTAAAATGTTTTTGAAGGGCATATTTCTTTTTTTATTAAGCAGAGCATGGCAAACAGTCAAACCTTTCTATGATTACTCAGAGCAATAATTTAAATGTTAATGCACTTAAGAGGCCATGATAGTCTCCGGTGTCCTTGTCGTTCCCCTTGCCCCCATTTGAAATGATCCTGGTCTCTGAACATCTAGCCATAACCAAGCAAGAACTTATCAATATAGGTTACTTGGGTGCCGCTGCTTTCACGACACACACGCATGCATGCACGCACACATGCAAAATTAAGATACCTATCTCGTTTCGTCAGAGTCTCTGCTCTGGTAGAGATCACGAGACTTCCTTAGGACTTTTCTATCTTTATTTTTCCAGGACATATAATAAAATATTTTGTAAAACACTTCCAGACCAAAAAGAATGAAAAATACTGAGCAGGATGATTTTGCTGTGGAGTGGATTTCTGGGGTTGTTTAATGGATAGACGTCAATCAGAAAAGAGGTTTCTTAGTGATTTGCAAGTGACCTTGCCCTGTTTCATACTGTAAGCTCATAAAAGTAAATGAAGGCACAGAAAGCATAATATGAGGTTGGACATGCAAGAAATAAAAATCAAAGGACTGAAAGAGAGCAAAAAGTTTCAGGACATGTTTTAGGAGATGAACACAGTGGTCTAAAATTAACAAAATGAAATTCACTGCAGAGAAACATAAAGTCCTTCCCTTAGGTTAAAACAATGGTACGAACAAGTCCAGCTTGGGATGTCATAGATTCTGGACAGTGATCCCCTGTACCAGGCCTGCACTGGCTGCATCCAGTCCTTGGGACATGAGTATTCATGGAACGAAATGATACACACTCCATTCGATCTGTTTAGGGAAATTTCCTTCCAGTGCCTTCAAGGGAAGATTGAATTTCCTAACTATTGCAAACTGCTGCTAATTCTATTCGGAGGTGAACATCAGTGACACCAGCTAATCTAATTCCCCACAGGCTTGGAAAGCTATCTTCATCCTAGTATGGACATGAAAATTAAGCCCCACTAGGTCTACTATACCTAGCAGACCTCTGATGCCACCTGGATCCCCTTCAGAGTCACTTAGTTGTGACTCTCAGCACTGCCATCCCCAGCTGCCACGTAATATTCAAACCCTCTGGTCACTTTGCTTCTCATTAACTGCCACCCTCTCACCATTCTGTGTACTCCTCTGGAATTTTTGGCTTGACACAATTAAACCCTCCTACATTATTATTTTTAATTAGTTTTAATTTTATTATTAAAATTCATTAATGTGTACCAATTTTTAGGAGACCTCTTCAGGTTGACATGTATCCATTAACTTCAAGTTTCATAATTCTCACTCTTTCCATATAATTTAACATTGTTCTTCATTAAGCATAAATTACTCTTACTTACCTGCACTGCTTAACTATCAATGTACTAAAGTGTGGCCAAAAACTAAATTTCAACTTTAGTAGATAGATTTACAGTAGCTGTTGCTCTAAATGAGGAGTATTCAACCAACTTGTGCTTATTTAACTCAGTCTCTTTTATTTAAAACTAAAATCTGTTCTAGTTCCAGCAAAATTTAACAATAGGTAATCCATATGCCTTTTACTTAGAAACTTACATGAATTTCTTAATAAAATTTTGTCAGAAATGTGATTTCCCTAATTTGTTAAAAAGGTTTTTAGGCTAGATTTAAAACTTTGAATCAATTTGCTTAATAGACTAAGTACTAGTTCCTTCATCTATTTTTACTGTGCTCACTTCTGTATTTCTAAACAAGTTTCTCTGCTACTGATTCTTGGCTTTTCCTATTTAGCTACCATCTACTGATTGCTTGTAATGATAATTGAGGGTTTAGTTCTCTTTCAGTCAATCACCCTTCAGTTTCACTCTCTTGTACCAATCATTCCCTCATTTGTTCATCAGCTCATCAATTATTTGCTAAATACCAATTCAGCGACAGACCATGCTCTAGGCATCGAACATACAGCAATATTACTTACCTCATCACAGCAAACACAGAAATTCATTTTTCCATATTATACCATCAGATTGTGAGTGGTAAGGTCTCTGAGGAAAAATAGTGAAGAAGATGGTGCTAGATATTTAGAGAGTGCTGCCTTTGATTTTCTAAGTAGACAATTATACTGTTAACAGATCATCAGGTTGGTGTCTTCCCTTTTGAAATCTCATACCTTTTTTTCCTTATCTCATTACACTGAATTTTAATGAGCGTAACATTTTCCCATAAAGTATGATGTCCCATATAAGATTTTCCTATCAGATTTTGCTTTATGGGGTCAACGTTTTCTGAGTCCTTTTTTCCACGATTTCTCTTTGTGTAGAATGCCTTTCCTCAACTCAGTATCAGTCTCCCCGGATTTGGTTGCCTCAACCGATAACTACGCTTTGTCAGGATCCAGGCTAAAGCTCTAATTTTATTTTTACTTTCAAAGTGTTTCTTGATCCTTCAGGAAAAGCCTACATTTTAACAAATTAGGAAATTTAAGTAATTTGTCATATATACATTTACAATTTTTAGCACTATGTACTCACGTTTGTGTCCATGAAATCTCAAAATGTCCCAGAAATCCATAAATAACCTACCGTTACTTGTTGAACATAGGTAACGAGGAACTTGCACACAACCTTGCACATGGGGAGTGAAGGATACATTACTCAGGGCAATGAGGCACGTGGATAATAGATTTACCACTTCAAGGTGAGCAGGGTTTTGAAACATGACCTTGGTTTGGGGGTCATTTTTGGGTTTTGTTTGTTTTTTGCATTTCTCTTTTGAACTGGAAAAATAAAACTCACTCTGGACTTTCAGAGTTGAAAGAGGAAAAAAACGTGTATGCTTTATCTACTAACTACTAACTCTCCTCACACTTTTTTCTACCAAATTGTTTTAAAGAAACTTCACTCTTCAAACCTTTGTCCTTGTGAATGATCCCTGTGAATGATCACGGGGTGAGGTGATACAGCTTAGACAGCCTGTAAGAGTGACTGCTTATAAGACTGACTGCTTGTAAGACTAACTTGTAGGTGAACTTGTTCAAGTGCTTTGCCCTCGGAGAGGTTTTGTTTCAAGGAAACATTGAAAACTGTCACATCACTAACGTGACCAGTGCCAGAGCATACTCACACTCTTTTGAAGATATTGAGGTCAGGCAACTGGTTGACAAAACTCCTGTTTGTGAGCAAAGGGGAGTGTATTTATGACACCCAAATGCATAGTTGTGTCAATGTAAGAGGATGAATTTGTAAGGCTATCCCTTATCTCAGTAAGAAATATTATCTGGAAGCCTGACCCCATGTGTGGATACAGTTTTTAACACTAAATCTCTGTGATTTGGAGAATCAGTTTTGCAATCTTCACCAATATGAAATATGAGCCTCCAGCCTTGAAATATTATAAGCTGCTAGAATAAACACCATATGGGTTACCAAGATGATTTAGGAGAACAAACTTGTGTTTCGCGTATACAATCCTGGAAGTTAGATTTCCCTTTGAGCTAATAAATTTTTCCAATGCCTTTCTGACAACTGATAGACCAGTACACTCCCACCCAAATTAATTTTACTGAATGTAAATTATACCTTAATAGAAAAATATACAGTTAAATATATCTGAGAAAATATCAATATTCACAACATATTAATAAAATCAGAGCTTATACTTAGGGATTTTCCAATATTTATTAGGTTCCTCCCTACTCCCATTGTACAATGTATTTTCTTTCTCTGCTGGTGATCAAAGTCCGTGGACTCTGCCAGGAGAGTGACTCCTTGGAGTGGGTGAATAGTGTCCCCCAAATAGCCACTTCCGCCTGGACGCTCAGAATATGACCTTATTTGGAAAGGGAGTCTTTGCAGATATCAACAATGAACTTAAGATGAGGTCAGACTGGGTTAGGGTGGGCCCTAAATCCAATGCTGGGTCCTTACTAGAGGAAAGGACACACAGACACACACAAGGAAGAAGGCTATGGGAAGACAGAGGCAGAGATTTGAGGTGCAGCTACAAGCTAAGGATGGCATGCAGACACCAGAAGCTGGGAAGAGGCAAGGATAGATTCTTCCTTAGAACCTTCCAAAAGGAGCAGAGTCCTGCTGATAGCTTGATTTCAGACTTATAGACTCCAGAACTGTGAGAGGATACATTTCTGTTCTTTCTAAGCCCCCCTGTATGTGGTAATTTGTGTTAATGCAAGCCTAGGAAATGAATACACTTCTCTTCTTGGCCAAAGGACCAGTAGGACAGCAACAGCTGGTGTGTCCCTGGTGGAAATGTACCTTCTCTGGGGACCAGGGCTTCAAAACCTGCAGAACCCAGCACTGCAAGGACAGAAAGCACAGTTTGTAAAATGAGACCCTGCTGTTTTTACCCCTTGATTCCTGACCCGTGTATTCTTCTTCTCAGAGACACATCGCTATTGAAAGGACTTTGACTCAAAGCGTACGCTGTGTCCTGGGAGAATAGCACCCATTCTTTGGGCATGCCGCCTCTGAGCTGGCACTCTAGCTATGCCTCTAGCAGCCCAGCCCAGCACTTTCTTGGACCAGGCGCCTCTGAGCGGTGAGGAAAGTGAAGTGAACAGTTGGTCCCATGGAAATGGGCTCTTCCTGCACCTCCTGTGCAGTAAAGTGGACCCCCTAGTGGGACACTATATTATGTGCGATCACAGGCTGCCACTGTGGTCCTGGCTAAGGCTCAGTGAGGGGGGCAAAAAAATAGGGGAAATGAAGCATTTATATTAAAATATTCCTTTTCATTACTAGTTAGTTAATTTAAATAATAATATAATTTTAATAAAATGTATGTTTTCACTAACGTTTGATAACAGATGTAAAACATATATATTATGACTTTAGCTGTCATTATATGGTGTCTATGTTTACTCCCCCATCTTTTTAGGGCCCAATATTAGAACTATCATTATCTTTATTATAATAAGCATTACTCAAGAGTTTTATCTGATTACAGCATGTGAGGTATACCCTAGTGTATGCTTGTGATATAAAATTTGTTTTAATTCAAGTCAATCAACATTTATTAAGTAACAATGGTACTGAGGGGGTGTCCCTTTGAAATGTTCCATCACAGAAGAAAATTTTTTAAAGTTGTATTAGTTATCTTTTTCTGTGTAACAAATTGTCACAGCATTCTGTGGCTTAAAACAATAGTAATCCTTTATTTAAAATTTTTATTTATTTAATTTATTTATTTTTGGCTGCATTGGGTCTTCTTTGCTGCATGCGGGCTTTCTCTGGTTGCGGCGAGTGGGGGCTACTTTTCATTGTGGTGCACGGGCTTCTCATTGCAGTGGCTTCTCTTGTTGTGGAGCATGGGCTCTAGGCTTGCGGGCTTCAGTAGTTGTGGCACGCAGGCTTCAGTAGTTGTAGCATGCTGGTTCAGTAGTTGTGGCGCATGGGCTTAGTTGTTCCGTGGCATGTGGGATCTTCCAGGACCAGGGCTCAAATTCCTGTCCCTTGCATTGGCAGGTGGATTCTTAACCACTGCGCCACCAGGGAAGTCCTAGTAATCCTTTACTGACCTGTCAGTTTCTGCAGGTGAGGAATTGAAGGGGACTCAGTGAGGACAGCTGTCCTGTGCTCCATACACGGAGCCTCTGACGGAAGATGTGAAGGCTGTGAGCTCGGACCACTTGAGGCTAATCCACCCATGAATCTGGGTTTGATGCTGGCTGTTGGCTGAAAGCTTAGCTGTCACCTTCAGCTGGGACACCTTCATGTGGTTTCCCCGTGTGGACCGGGCTTCCTCGCAAGATGATGGCTGGTTCTCTGTGCGAAGAGAGTGAGAATGAGAGAGAATGAAAGAGAAAGAGTGAGAGAACCAGGAAGAAGCTGTGTTCTTTGAATGACCTTGCCTCAGAAAGTCAATGGCATCACTTCAGCTTTATTCCATTGGTCAGCTGGGGCCAGAATCCCCGCCACCCCAGTTTCAGGGCGAGGAGACAGACCACCCTTGTCTGTGGGAAGAGTGCCTGTCCCACTGAAAGAAGAGGTGAGGGATAGGGTAAAATACACTCCCACAGGGATGAAAGAACCCCCATCAGTGTGTGTTTTGTGTGCCTGATACTGTATGAGTGTTTTAACCACATTTGTCATGGAATCCTGACATCACTTCCATGAGACAAATAATGTCTCTCTTTTTTTTTTTTTACTGTATTTAGGCAAAATCATGTCAGTGTATAATTATATAAAAATATTGGATGTTGCCAAATATTTTACACTCCAAGTCTTTTTACCCAAGGCTGATAACAGGGAACCATTAGACCTTCACTCCTCCCATTTCTTGTTCACACCATAAGAGGGCAAGACACAGACAGTGCGAGTGTGTTCCTGATAAATCATTAATTTTTTTGTGCTAGACTGCTGTTTTTATTAAATTCAATATTTGTGTATGTGTTGAGTGATTGTGTTCTTTTTTTTTTTGGAAAGGAAATGGGGGTTGAATCAGAAACCACATTTTTTTCAGGGATGCCATTAAACAGAAGACTTTTTTTTTTTTTTTTTTTTTTGCTGTACGCGGGCCTCTCACTGTTGTGGCCTCTCCCGTTGCAGAGCACAGGCTCCGGACGCGCAGGCTCAGCGGCCATGGCTCACGGGCCCAGCCGCTCCGCGGCACGTGGGATCTTCCCGGACCGGGGCACGAACCCGTGTCCCCTGCATCAGCAGGCAGACTCTCAACCACTGCGCCACCAGGGAAGCCCATAAACGGAAGACTTTTTAATCTGAGTCTGATTAAAATGTTTGTTGCCTGAAGGAAATGAGTTTTTTATTTCACATGATTATCACAGAAAGTCTTACCTTAAAAGGATATCATAAATCATTTGAATAAACTCCCTCATTTTGCATGTGAAGCCTAAAGAAGATAAGTTATTTGGCCAAGGTCACAAGAGTTAGGATGAAACATCAGACCCAAGGTTATGCTTTAATTATAACTTATTTTTAATTAAAAAAAATAGAGAAATGAAATTATGCTTTAAGATACCACACTGATATTGACATGCCTCCTATTATTTACTAGATTCATCATTGAATGAGAGCGGACACTTGTTGAAAAACTTTATACCACATCAGTCAAAATGATTATGCAAAATTTTTAAATGTGGTGATAATTGCAGAAGGTTACTATGAAAAAGTATTTGCTGTTACTATTGTAAATTTCAGCCTGACATTTGATGCATCAACATTGTATTTTGCAACCAGAATGCCACTCGAAATTCTATATATAGTAAGTAGTCTAAATTTGCTGGAAAAAGGGAAGCACATGCATACACAGGTATTTCTGAATGTTGTTGGCAGCTCTACCAGAGCAAGTTTGTCTTTTAACTTTTGATTATTAAACAGCAGTTGAGTAGACATTTTCTCTGTATCAGACATGATTTATCTTTGCAAACATAATTTTCTTCCACAAGACAAAGAAACTACTAATGGTCATTTTTATTGCACATAGTAAAAAAAAAGTAAAATCGATTACAGTTGTGAACAATAAGGAGTATGCAAAACAGTCAAATATGTGTATATTTCACACATAAGAAAAAATATGGGACACTAATGGATTTTATTGACAAATTCATAAAAGAGCAGCCTTCCAAGACCGACATATTATTTATCTTAAAATTTCAAAATTAATACTAGTGATGGAAATACTCTTTGTCATTTATTTATTTTGTGTAATTGACAAATAAAAATTCTAGGATGATCCAATATATGTATTTATTGTGAAATGATTACCATAATAAACTTAATTAACATACCCATCACCTCACATAATTACTTTCTTCTGTATGTGGTGAGAACACTTAACATCTACTGTCTCAGCAAATTTCAAGTACACAATACAGCAGTATTAACTGTACTCACCATGTTGTACATTAGATCCATAGAACTTATTCATCTTATAAATGAAAATTTGTACCCTCTGACCAATATCTCCCCATTTCTTCCACCCCTTAGCCCCTGACAACCACTGTTCTACTTTATGGTTCTGTGAATTTGACTTTTCTACGTTTCATATATTAGTGAGATTATTCACTTATATGTTTGCTTATATATTTGAGTATTTGATTTCTGTGTTTGGATTATTTCACTGAGCATAATATTCTGCAGGTTCATCCATGTTGTCAAAAATGGCAGGATTTCCTATTTATGGCTGAATAATGGTCTACTGATTCCATTGTGTGTGTGTTTGTGTATTATATTTTCTTTATCCATTCATCTGCTAAATAGACCCTTAGGTTGTTTCCATATCTTGGCTGTAGTGAATAATGTTACAATGAACAGAGGAGTGCAGATATCTCTTTGAGATACTTATATCATTTCCTTTGGATATATACCCAGAAGTGGGCTCGTTGAATCATATAGTAGTTCTAATTTCAATTTTTTGAGGAAATTCTGTCCTGCATTCCATAAAGACTGTGCCAGTTACATTCCCACAATAGTGTCCAAGAGTTCCCTTTTCCTTACACACTTGCCTACACTTGTTATCATTTATCTTTTTGGTAATAGCCATCCTAACAGGTGATATCTCATAGTGTTTTTTATTTGCTTTTTCTTTATGATTAGTGACATTGAGTATTTTTTCATATGACATTTTTAGAAAAATATCTATTCAGGTCCTTTACTTATTTTTCAATCAGGATACTTTTATTTTGTTTTTTGCTATTGCGTTTTGTGAGTTGCTTACATATTTTGTATATTAACCTCTTCTCAGATATATGGTTTGTGAATATTTTTTCCCCATTTTGTAGGTTGCCTTTTCATTCTGTTGATTGTTACCTTTGTTGTGCAGAAACTTTTTAGTTTGATAAAGTCCCAATACTCTCTCTCCTAAACATACTCAAGCATATCTGATGTGAAAGGAGATTTTTTTCGACTCTATCTCATGATCTGTTAGAAATAAGTTTATATTATTTTAATTAAACAATGACTAAAATCCTGCTTTTAAAAATTGGAATAGATTACCAGGAATGCTGATGTTCGTTTATGAATTGATGTATCAGCATACATAGAAATCTCAATCAGATAACCAGCACATAGTTAGAATGTGTCGTTAGAATATAGTGTTTAGCCTCAATATTATGTAATCAATAAAGTTGAAAACTCACAACCTGAGTTCATGTATAATTACCCAAAACTGCTTGGGTTTGCTATGGACTAAATTGTGCCTCCCCCCACCAACCCTGCACCACTTCAATTCACATGTCGAAGCCTTAACCCCCACGTGGTATTTGGAGATTAGAGCTTTAGGGAGGCAATTAAGGTTAAATGAGGTCATAAGTGTGGGGCCCTAATCTGATGGGATTGGTGTCCTTATAAAAGGAGGAGGTGAAACCAGAGAACTCTCTGTCTCTCTGTCTCTTTCTCTCTCCCCCTCTCCTGTCTCGTGTGTGTGCACATGAACTGAAGAAAGACCATGAGAAGACACAGCAAGAAAGTGTCCATCTGTAAGCCAGGAAGAGAGGTCTTACCAGAAACTGACTCTGTTGGACCATCACCTCGGACTTGCAGCCACATGAACTGTGAGAGAATGAATTTCTGTTCTTTAGGTTACCTAGACTCTGGGCTCTTGTTATGGCAGCCCAAGCAAACTAATACAGATTTCTCAACAAACTAGACAGAATAACTGCATTATTGCACCAATAATCTCTCATTTGTGAGAGAAATATCAGTCTTTTTTTAAAGTACAATTTTTTCATCCTTAGAGTTCATAAATCCCATTCACATATTATGTAACAATAACTAGAAAAATATGGGTGGTTGAAACAGGAAAATAGAGTTAAAGTGGATGGTGAACAGAAATAGTGGATGGTGTGTTTTACAGCACACCATAGGAGAGAGGAAGCTGGGGTAAAATTATCAGAGACTTGGATTTGCATTTTTAACTAACAGGTAAGTGAAGGGATATAAAAGAGAGGCTTATCATTAAAAATCCTGCCTATCATTGCTGGAAAGTCACATTGAATAACATTGTTATATAATTTAGGTATTGATCTGCTATCCGATGTAGTAAATTTACTAGCATATTAACTCACCTTATTAATTCCTCATCCATTATCTAACCATTTTCCACTCTCCGGGAGTAGCCCATCCTCAGCAGATTCTAAGTGAGGCCAATGGTGGATGAGCTCGGACTGAAGCATGTTCTCCCTCCCTCAGCTTTGCTGCACCACTTTGCCTGCTCTGGAGATCATGGAATCTGATATTCTTCTCATCCATTCTACACCATTAAGTGGCAGGCTGGTCTTTCTCAGCTGACTGAAGCATGTGAGCAGGCTAAAGCAAACAATGGCATAATTGTTGATTAATACTAAGATACATATAAGAGAATGAGGAAGACTTCAATATCTCAAAGTTGTATTTTCATTAGAATAGGTAATAAATAGAATCTAGGGTTGGGATATTGTTTAGGTGACAGAGTAAAGTTAGAAATATTTTTTAAAATGTCACAAACTATAAATGCTATGTCTCTATGTCATTTTGCGTGTAAAGAAACCTAAAATAAACACATTTTCTGTTAAATTATAAGGCTATGTTTATATTTAATTTCCATTTAAGGATTTCTCTTCTATTCCTTTCATCTCATAAAACAAACAACCCATCACCTCCACAGGTACCACCCCCAACACACAGGGAACGCACACACACGCGTGCGTGCGCACACACACACACAGACTCACTCACACACTTCTTGTATGTGATATGTGGTCACAGACTTACCATAGGCCTACTAGGACTCTAGGTAAGAAGACCAATTTTGTGGTCTCCAAAAGGATGAAAATACATGACCACACAAAAACTTGTATACAAATATTCATAGCAGCATTATTCATAATAGGTAAAAAGTGGGAACAACCCAAATGGCCTTTAGCTGACAAACAAAATGCAGTACAATTGACCCTTGAACAACAGGTCTGAACTGTGCAGGTCCACTTATACACAGATTTTTTCCATAGTAAATACTACAGTAACTACACAATCCAAGATCCTACTTTGTTTATTGGTGTCTATATCCTTTCCATATAAATAGGCTTGGGGAATAAGGGTTTCAAGAGGATCCAAACTTTACATTATGAACAATCTGAAAGATAATACTTTTCATTCATATATTCGATCTTGATTTTGATATGAAATGAAAATTAGGTTAGATCACATTTAGTAATTAAAAAATTATTGTATGAGGAGATATCTCTAAAAATAGACTTAAATATGCTTTTGCGTTAGAAGATAAAAATCCAACCAGTTAAAAAAAAGCTGTTGAGTTTCAGGATTTTTTTATTCTATAAATTACCACAAAAAGCAACATAATCAAAAGGAACACTGGAAAAAATTACAAATGAGTTAGTATTGTATTTTGCTCTCAATTCTATAGCAAATATGATTCCTAATAGCAAAAGAAATATTTGACACAGACTTTTATTTTTTTCTGACACAGACTTTTGTTATGAACATGGATACTAAACCAAGGTCTATAAAACTATAACAGTTTTTAAATAGATTTTTTTCACATGAAATTACTTTCAGCTTTTATTCAGTTTTATGGATCCAATACACATTGATAAAAGAAGTCACAATAATTGAAAATGAGTACTTAGTGATACAGCATCTTTCACAAGATATTTTGCAACCTTTAATACCAGTGAACAATAAATGATAAAAATTTATACTTATATCATGCCCACTGGATAACTACTAAGTCAGGGAGGGGAGAGGGAATGCTGTATTGACTTAAAAGGAAGGCTTCAGGTGTGCTCTGGTTGCAGGGGTAGACATGGAGAAGCTGGAGGTGAGCTAGCTAAAAGTAACTGGTCTGACTTAGAAGCCGTGACAGAAAACAGGGAAGCTGGCAATTACTGAAAAAGTCCTTAATGTTTTGGGCTGATTGCCTTAGAGCTTGTGGTTTGGCTTCCTGGGTTGGTAGTTACAGGGGATGTGGGTCAGCGTTCTGTTGTTATATATGGTCTAGTCATTGTCTATTTGTATATTCAAACATTCATTTGTATATTCAAGTCCTAATCCCCCCTCTTGCTTGTGAGAAGTTTAACAGTTCAGGGAAGGCTAAATTTCTAGATCTTTATGGCTTGGGGGGTGGTCCATATTTCTCCTTAGTCAACTGTATTTAGAGATCTTCTTGAACTTTTTGTTGTTGTGTCATCATGGAGATTACCTGGGAAGAGAGCAACTGCACAGAAAATTTAAGATTCTGGGATAGAATGCATCAGACCAGCGTCAGGACCACTATCTCACACACACACACACACACACACACACACACACACACACACACACACACACACACACACATCAAGAACAAATAACATTCCCTGTAAGATGCTTTGGCACCAGTAACCCCAATTGCCCAACTCAGGCCAAGAAAACAAACCCCATAGGGCATGAGAATCAACCTTAGAGAGCCAAGTAGTTTTTTCCTTAAGGCGATGTATAGCCTGTTATACCTCACCTGTTTCATTGATCCAAATACAATACAAAATATTAGCAATGGCACAGATACCACCATGACTCGCCAACAAGAAATCTAGAGCAAAGTAATTGTTCATCATGACTTTTGCCAACATGTTGAGACTGATCTGCTTCCGATTTATGGCAAAATGTTATCATTAATTATATTTGTCAAAGTTAGTGATCAATTTATTACAGTCTTTTCTGTTTGTATAATTCCCTTCCTTTGGGAACACTGCTCGAATTGTTTGCAGAAATAATGAGTCAGTATTTCTCCCAGGTATATTGGCTGCATAGTCAAGAATGGCCTTGTTTTGAAGCTCATGTCTTGTTTTGAATCTCCTGCCTTGGTTATTTGTGGGATTAGTATCTCTGTGTACAGACAAATTTTGAAATACTATCCTGAAGTTCAGGAAGCTTTAGTCTGAGACAAACAGATCCATGTATCTTGATCACAAAGGAAGGTAATACTTGGTCAGGGTACACGGAGATGGAGGAGAAAAGATATTTATTATTACAACATAAGGTCAGAACCAAGGTCTTACATTATCTGGGCTACATATTTGGATCTCTATCAGTGTCTTCTACATGGCAAATAATTAGCTTATTGTCCTATGAAGGTTGTTGGATTCAAATTTAGAATTACCTAGGGTCTGACAAACAGATTGTAACAATTGGCTTTTCTTCTGGTTTTAGATGGATTTGTTTAAGGTCATTTGCCCATGGAGGGGCAAGTGGAAATACCATCAGCTGTAATTCTCTATGGTTTCATTTGATGAGACCAGAGTTGCCCAGAGGCAATTTATCAGGGGGTCTGGTGATGGACAACTGATCCAGCAGTCTGTAAGACTGAGGGCATTGGATTTCTGAGAATCCTTAGCATGGGACCTTCTCTTGGAATAGTCTTCGAATTGTGTGGAATTCTGAATTGATTATTTAATTGTGAAATGTCAACCTAAGGATTGACTTCTTGAAATTTCACTGCTGTACTTGTTAACAGTAAGATAACAATAAGATATTTGTTGTTAACTGATAAGATACAATAGCTAAAATATACTCAAATCCCCTGGAGAGTGGGAGGTGGATAAAATCCATCTGATGGTGTTCAAAGGTCAGTTCAAGAGCACTTCTTCTCTGATGTGTCTTCTAGTGCATGAAATCTTCTGGTTGAACATTATGAAGAGATTGTTCAGGAAGATGTTATGGGAAGCTGAGGTTAACCTGTTGGTGATAGGACTGGCTATACTACATGAGTCTCTTGCAACATTTTGCCATGTCTTCATGCAGCAGGGAAGAGTCTAGTAAGAAGCTGAAATTCCTACAGGCACCAGTCTTCCAGCTACCAATTCATAGGAAGATAATGGATATGTCTCTGAGGGAAGGAACCATATGGCCATAAAGGATAGTGGGAGGTCCTTTAGAAAAAGGAGCTTCAGAGTTTCTGAAAGCTTTGCTAATTCTAATGTAAGGATGTCATTGGTTCTTTCAACCTTCCCAGAAGATTGTAGGTAATAATGGCATTGTGGTATTTGAGTAAGGGTTCATGCCTTACAGAGGTTTTTGTTTTGTTTTGTTTCTGTTTTTGTTTTCTGTAATGCATCCTGTAAAGTTAGTATAGTTTCAGTCTCTTCGTAAAAAGTTAGTATGCTCCTGGTTGGAAATAAAATCAAGTAGCTTTCTGGCAACTGTAATTGCTGTAGATCTTCAGAAATGAAAATTTTCAACCCATCCTGAAAATATACATATACAATTACTGAACAATGACCCTGAATAAAAATCCATCTCAAGGTGTTCAGAGGGACCTTAGAAGCTTTGGTTCATGACTGTGTGTCACCTTTACACTTATGCTGTTGGCAGTTGACATAAGCCATGAAAATATGTCAGCTATCTTTTTAAACTTTCTCCACTAAGGTTGATTGAAGAAAGTAATCAATTTATATGTATCATGACAAGAAGTTTCATGGAGAAATTTAGCTAATCTCCATTTAAAATCATCTGGTACCACGAAGAGTCTATATTGGGAGTGAGATTACCAGAGTGAATGGTACAACCAGATTGTTTCATTCTTCCTTTTCAAAATCAGAGACTAAACATTGTATTCTATAATGGCCTCTTTGACTCTCTCCAGAGATGTATCTTTTGAGGGTTTAGATAGAATTGTAACTGGTTAAACTTACCTGTTTGGCTGGACAATTTCTTTTAGTTTCCATATTATTATTTTTTTATATGGGCTTAAAGCTTTACAAGAGCCATCTCTCTACAAGTAGGAGTACAACTAAAAGTTTCTTGACTTGTAGTCCATTTTTGTTTTCAGTGGGTGTTCCAGGTAATGAGAAAACTTTTTGTTTCCAAAGCATCCCAAAGTCATGTACTACTCCAAAAGCATGCCTGCTATCAATATGTATATGCACTCTGAACTTTGGCTTATTGAAAAATTCTAGCAAGTTCAATAAGTTCTTCCATCTGGGCAGATTTTATCTCAGGTAGAGGACTGTATCTAAAGGAGAGTTTATTATTTTTTAAAGGTTTTTTTTGATGTGGATCATTTTTAAAGTCTTTACTGAATTTGTTACAATATTGCTTCTGTTTTATGTTTTGGTTTTTTGGCTGCAAGGCATGTGTGATCTTAGCTCCACAACCAGGGATCGAACATGCACCCTCTGCATTGGAAGGTGAAGTCTTAACCACTGGACCACCAGGGAATTCCATAAAGGGAGAGTTTAAATTAGTGGTGGCATATAGTTTGATAACCTACAGACTCAGTTTTGAGTAGGACACACCAACAAGTAATATTAGGTCAGTGTTCTCAATGGGAGCCTCTGATACATCTAAGTGAGGTATCAAAAGTTTCCTAACCCACATAAGATAATCCCAAGGTCCCTCTTTTTCAGATAGGGATTTGAGAATGGTGGGACTCAGGATGTTGTAGTGGTGAATAGTAGTATAAGAGGAAGAAAGTAACAGAATCTCACAGCATCAATTAGCTGGCTGTTGTGTGGCTACTGACTGAGAATCAGGAGGTGAAGTACGGAGCCTAGAGCTAGTTTAGCACAAGTATTGACAAGTTTTTAGTGGTAACTATTGCCCTAAGATGAGTGTGAGGGGCGGTTGAGGATAAGCCTTTGCAACTGGGTAAAAGGTGAGACTATATGTAGTAAGTGATGAATTTTTGATCGTTCCCATAAACCATCAAAAGGGCAGAAAGGTTTGTCCAAATCACTCATGCGTAGGTAGACAAAAATAAATAAATACATAAAAATAAAAAGTATTTTGTAGCTAAGGAAGCTTTTAAAGAAACTCCCTAAGGTTCTAGAAGTCCTGTTCATATTTGGGTTCCCAAAGCCACGGGTCTCTTACTGAGGCAATTAATAAAGGAGAGCTGCAGTCTCAGAGGAATTTGGCTTCCAGTGTCTGCAACACACAATTAAACCTAGAAATCTTCTCAACTGTTATGTAAGAGCTCTAGGATAAGTGTGGATAGGCTTTAGTCTGTAGAGAGAGATTTTTTTTTTTTTTATTCTGTAGATATAGGTCATGGCCTAAATAATGGACTGTGTTTTGGTAAAATTGTAATTTATCTTCTGCAACTTTATGTCTTTTTTTCTTCTAACCTTAAGAACAAGAAAATGGGATCCTTTTAATAGATTTCCTTGTTCTTTCAACACAGTAGGAGATCATCTACTTATTGTATCAGAACTGAATCACAAAGGAAATTTAGGTCTTTTAAGTCTTGATCGAGGGCCTCAGAAAAATAGGAGGGGCCTTCAGTGAATCCCTAGAGCATAAGTGTCCAGGTATATTTTTGTCCTCCCCAGGTTAAGGCGTAAAGCTCTTGACTATCCTAGTCTACAGGCACACTGAAAAAGGCACATTCTATTACAATGAAATCAGTGGCTCCAGAGGAATTGAAGACAGGACGATATTTGGGATAGGTATCACTGGGAATTGAGGGATAACAATTTTGTTTATGGTCCTGATTGAACAAATCAGTATCTTCAGTGGTTTTTTTTTTGGTTTGTTTGTTTGTTTGTTTTACTGGCAGGACAATCTTTATTCTGTTACAATATTTACAGGCATCCTGAGAATAGTTGAGGACCCCAACACAAACAGCAGATTTCAGACCTGGTGTTGACATACCACATCGATGCAGACTTGACAAGCTATGAGAGGCAAGGCACAAGGGGATGCCATGGGTCCTGCGCCTGTTTGAAGGCTGGGGTCTGAGGATGAGCAGTGCAGAAGTTTTCTCCAGGAAGAATGGAAATAAATGAAGCTCCACCCAAATGAGAAAGACAGGAGCTATTTCCTCAGAGCTTGCTGAAGCAAAGGGGGTTGGCCACCATCACTTGCACTTGGCAGAGACTCAAAGGCAGGCAGGGGAGTGGGCAAGGTTTATAGTGTAAAAGGAGAAGACTTCACATGTGCTCCAACTAGACGCTGTTGGCGTGGGGAAGCTGAAGACAGGTAACTAGAAGTGGGGCATCTCATATGATTGCTTAGAGGAACATATTTGGCTTTCTTTAGTTGGTCCTGCTTCCTAACAGGGACAAAAATGAATAAAGCTGGCAGTCATTCACCAAGTCCTGATCTTTCTGGGTCTAAAGCTTACAGAGGTTGGTGTGTGGATTCCTGAGCTGGTTGCTGCCAGGTGGTGATTCAGACTTACATTGTCATACGTGGTCTGACTAGTGTCCATTTGTATATTCAGCCTCTCATTCACCATTAGCAGTGAATTATCAGCAAGCTATTATGTTGCAAAGAAAGGAATTTTGTTGTGCAGAAATAAGCAAAGATGGGAGCAGAAACTTATGGAGCACATAATCCACTCCTCTTAATTTGCCTTATAAAAACATGCATAAAATCCTTGGCACAGATTTTGAAATGATTAAATATCGTAAACATGTTTTGGAATTCTGCCTATAAAAATCTCTCAATACTGTCTGTCCCTGCCACGTAGGAGTTCAGCCCAGAGGAACCATAACCTACTAAAAAGTTCCTTGTAAGAATTACCCTCAAAAGGAAGGGCCAACTTTGTCTTTCTTTTTATATATCCCCCGAGAAGTTTCGTTAGATCATGATTTCACATATCTCTATGTGGATTTTAAATTCCTCCTCATATTTTGTAATGGAATTGTTTACATGTCTCCTAAAATGTGGATGCATATCTTACTAACCTTCATTCTTGAGTGTCCCATCTGAAATTGCCCTCTTTTCCAGACTAGGTTTCTTTTCTTGTATGTCTGATTCCTCTTCTCACAAACCTTTCAGTCATTCAGTTCCCAAAACATTGATTCCCACCCTTACCTCCAATGTCTCATCATCAGCGTCTGGGTGCAGCTAAATCTACCTTTAACATTTATCTTGAGACTATTTCTTTCTCTTTTCTTTCACTGACACTTACTTAATTTGGGTTCCCATTAAATCTCAAATAGTGTAGTGCTTTCTCACATTCCAGCCATGCTCCGCCTGACTCAACATAATCATTGCTGTCAGGTTAATTTTCCTTAAGGCTATATCTGACCATTTAACTCTGCTGCTGAATAACTTCACTTTGATCTTACAGAGGAAAGCCCAAACTATGCAACCATGTGGCACACTATACTCTTCATCATCATTTCTGATACTCCCTTTTCCAATTTATGAGCTCCTATAACTCTTAATTGGGGCCTAGCATGTTATTTAATAATCTCACATATCTATGTACACGCCCAAAGTGTCACGTTGACAGAAAGATTTATGAGTAGCACATCCAAGTCTGACTCAGTTTTCTTCTTTTCAGAATTTAGAATAATGGACAGCATTTATTAAACAAGAAAATTGAATAAATGAGTCAATAAACATGTAATATCATAAAAATGCAATGAGAGTGGCAAAATATAAACTTTGATAAATGCTATGATTGTGGCAAAGTTAGATGCTCTAGTATCATAGTGGTTAATTTCTATAGTGAATATGTTAAACAGAGTTCGGATCTGAGGTGAATCTTGAATGAATTATAGGATTTTCTCCACAGGAATAAGGGAAAACACCATGCTAGTGACTGGGAATAATTTCAGGAAAATTTTCATATCAGTTACAGTAAGCATCTTTTTAAAAAAAATTTATTGAAATATAGTTGATTTACAACTGTGTTTAATGTCTGCTGTATAGCAAAGTGACTCAGTTATACATATATCTATTATTTTTCATATTCTTTTCCATTATGTCTTATTACAGGATATTGACTATAGTTCCCTGTGCTATACAGTAGGACCTTGTTGTTCATCCATCCTATTTACGCTAGTTTGCATCTGTTAATCCCAAACTCCCAGTCTTTACAGTGAGCATCTTAATCTAGTTAGATAATAGAGAATCTTGAGTATCATTGAATGAATCCTTATTTCCCCCATCCCTTCGTTTCCTTCTAAAGTATTGAAATGGGTACGGGAAAAAACAATGCTGCAGATAAGAAACTAGAAATTAACTGGCACAATAATATGAACATGTGATTTAAATTTAAATATCTTGCACTGTGATAAACATTAGTAATTAAAGTTGTAAAAAATAGCTTTAACTCTGCAGTGACAGAAAGAAAATAAAGCAGGATCTAAGACATATGTTTCTTCTTGACCTGACTTCAAGAATAAACACTTGGGGGACGAGGGGAAGATGGCGGAAGAGTAAGACACGGAGATCACCTTCCTCCCCACAGATACACTAGAAATACATCTACACGTGGAACAACTCCTACAGAACACCTACTGAACGCTGGCAGAAGACCTCAGACCTCCCAAAAGGCAAGAAACCCCACGTACCTGGGTAGGGCAAAAGGAAAAAAGAATAAACAGAGACAAAAAAAAAAAAAAAAAGGGACGGGACTTGCACCAGTGGGAAGGAGCTGTGAAGGAGGAAAGGTTTCCACACACTAGGAAGCCCCTTCGCGGGCGGAGACTGCAGGTGGCGGAGTGGGGGAGCTTCGGAGCCGTAGAGGAGAGCACAGCAACAGGGGTGCGGAGGGCAAAGCGGGGAGATTCCCGCACAGAGGATCGGTGCTGACAGGCACTCACTAGCACGAGAGGCTTGTCTGCTCACCCGCCGGGGCGGGCGGGGCTGCGAGCTGAGGCTCGGGCTTTGGTCGGAGCGCAGGGAGAGGACTGGGGTTGGCGGCGTGAATACAGCCTGAAGGGGTTAGTGTGCCACGGCTAGCCGGGAGGGAGTCTGGGGAAAAGTCTGGAACTGCCTAAGAGGCAAGAGACCATTGTTTCCTGGTGTGCGAGGAGAGGGGATTAAGAGTGCTGATTAAAGGAGCTCCAGAGACAGGCGCGAGCCGCGGCTATCAGCGCGGACCCCAGAGACGGGCATGAGACTCTAAGGCTGCTGCTGCCGCCGCCAAGAAGCCTGTGTGCGAGCTAAATTCTGAAGCCTGCGGGCTGCACAGGCTCCACACCTCCCTTCCGGGGAGCCTGTGCAGCCCGCCACTGCCAGGGTCCCGGGATCCAGGGACAACTCCCCCTGGAGAACACACAGCGAGCCTCAGGCTGGTGCAACGTCACGCCGGCCTCTGCCGCCGCAGGCTCACCCCGCACTCCATGCCCCTCCCTCCCCCCGGCCTGAGTGAGCCAGAGACCCCGAATCAGCGGCTCCTTTAACCCCGACCTGTCCGAGTGGAAAAACAGACGCCCTCCAGCGACCTACACGCAGAGGCGGGGCCAAATCCAAAGCTGAGCCCCCGGGAGCTATGAGAACAAAGAAGAGAAAGGGAAATCTCTCCCAGCAGCCTCAGAAGCAGCGGATTAAAGCTCCACAATCAACTTGATGTACCCTGCATCTGTGGAATACATGAATAGACAACGAATCATCCCAAAGTGAGGAGGTGGACTTTGAGCGCAAGATTTATGATGTTTTCCCCTTTTCCTCTTTTTGTGAGTGTGTATGTATATGCTTCTGTGTGAGATTTTGTCTGTATAGCTTTGCTTCCACCATTTGTCCTAGGGTTGTCCGTCCATTTTTTTTTAAATTTTTTTCTTTCTTAATAATTAATTTTAATAACTCTATTTTATTTTACTTTATCTTCTTTCTTTCTTTCTTTTTTTCCTTCCTTCCCTCCTTTAGACAATGAATCATCCCAAATTGAGGAGGTGGACTTTGAGCGCAAAATTTATGATTTTTTCCCCTTGTCCTCTTTTTGTGAGTGTGTATGTGTATGCTTCCGTGTGAGATTTTGTCTGTATAGCTTTGCTTCCACCATTTGTCCTAAGGGTCTATCCATACTTTTTATTTTCTTAATAATTATTTTTTAATTTAATAATTTTACTATATTTTACTCTATTTTATTTTACATTATCTTCCTTCTTTCTTTCTTTTTTCCTTCCTTCCCTCCTTTCTCCTTCCTTCTTTCCTCCCACCATCCCTCCCTCCCTCCCTCCTTCCTTCCTTTCTTTCTTTCTTTCCTTCTTTCCTTCTTCCTTCCTTCCTTCCTTTCTTTCTTTCTTTCTTTCTTTCTTTCTTTCTTTCTTTCTTTCTTTCTTTCTTTCTTTCTTTCTTTCTTCCTACTTCTACTAGTTCTTTCTCTCTACTTTTTCTCCCTTTTATTCTGAGCTGTGTGGAGGAAAGGCTCTTGGAGCTGTAGCCAGGAGTCAGTGCTGTGCCTCTGAGGTGGGAGAGCCAACTTCAGGACACTGGTCCACAAGAGACTTCCCAGCTCCACATAATATCAAATGGTGAAAATCTCCCAGAGATCTCCATCTCAACGCCAGCACCCAACTTCACTCAACGACCAGTAAGCTGCAGTGCTGGACACCCTATGCCAAACAACTAGCAAGACAGGAACACAACCCTACCCATTAGCAAAGAGGCTGTCTAAAATCATAATAAGTCCACAGACACCCCAAAACACACCACCAGACGTGGACCTGCCCACCAGAGAGACAAGATCCAGCCTCATCCACCAGAACACAAGCACTAGTCCCCTCCACCAGGAAGCCTATACAACACACTGAAACAACCTTAGCCACTGGAGACAGATACCAAAAACAACGAGAACTACGAACCTGCAGCCTGCAAAAAGGAGACCCCAAACACAGTAAGATAAGCAAAATGAGAAGACAGAAAAACACACTGCAGATGAAGGTGCAAGATAAAAACCCACCAGACCTAACAAATGAAGAGGAAATAGGCAGTCTACCTGAAAAAATAATCAGAATAATGATAGTAAAGATGATTCAAAATCTTGGAAATAGAATAGACAAAATGCAAGAAACATTTAACAAGGACCTAGAAGAACTAAAGATGAAACAAGCAACGATGAACAACACAATAAATGAAATGAAAACTGCTCTAGATGGGATCAATAGCAGAATAACTGAGACAGAAGAACGGATAAGTGACCTGGAAGATAAAATAGTGGAAATAACTACTGCAGAGCAGAATAAAGGAAAAAGAAAGAAAAGAAATGAGGACAGTCTCAGAGACCTCTGGGACGACATTAAATGTACCAACATTCGAATTATAGAGGTTCCAGAAGAAGAAGAGAAAAAGAAAGGGACTGAGAAAATATTTGAAGAGATTATAGTTCCCTAATATGGGAACTTCCCTAATATGGGAAAGGAAATAGTTAATCAAGTCCAGGAAGCACAGAGAGTCCCATACGGGATAAATCCAAGGAGAAATACGCCAAGACACATACTGATCAAACTGTCAAAAATTAAATACAAAGAAAACATATTAAAATCAGCAAAGGAAAAACAACAAATAACACACAAGGGAATCCCCATAAGGTTAACAGCTGATCTTTCAGCAGAAACTCTACAAGCCAGAAGGGAGTGGCAGGACATATTTAAAGTGATGAAGGAGAAAAACCTGCAACCAAGATTACTCTACCCAGCAAGGATCTCATTCAGATTTGATGGAGAAATTAAAACCTTTACAGACAAGCAAAAGTTGAGAGAGTTCAGCACCACCAAACCAGCTTTACAACAAATACTAAAGGAACTTCTCTAGGCAAGAAACACAAAAGGAGGAAAAGACCTACAATAACGAACCCAAAACAATTTAGAAAATGGGAATAGGAACATACATATCGATAATTACCTTAAATGTAAATGGACTAAATGCTCCCACCAAAAGGCACAGATTGGCTGAATGGATACAAAAACAAGGCCCATATATATGTTATCTACAAGAGACCCACTTCAGACCTAGAGACACATACAGACTGAAAGTAAGGGGATGGAAAAAGGTATTCCATGCAAATGGAAACCAAAAGAAAGCTGGAGTAACAATTCTCATATCAGACAAAATAGACTTTAAAATAAAGACTATTACAAGAGACAAAGAAGGACACTACATAATGATCAAGGGATTGATCCAAGAAGAAGATATAACAATTGTAAATACTTATGCACCCAACATAGGAGTACCTCAATACATAAGGCAAATACTAACAGCAATAAAAGGGGAAATCAACAGTAACACATTCATAGTAGGGGACTTTAACACCCCACTTTCACCCATGGACAGGTCATCCAAAATGAAAATAAATAAGGAAACACAAGCTTTAAATGATACATTAAACAAGACTGACTTAATTGATACTTATAGGACACTCCATCCAAAAACAACAGAATACACATTTTTCTCAAGTGCTCATGGAACATTCTCCAGGATAGATCATATCTTTGGTCACAAATCAAGTCTTGGTAAATTTTAGAAAATTGAAAATGTATCAAATATCTTTTCTGATTACAACGCTATGAGACTAGATATCAATTACAGAAAAAGATCTGTAAAAAATACAAACACATGGAGGCTAAACAATACACTACTTAATAGTGAAGTGATCACTGAAGAAATCAAAGAGGAAATCAAAAAATACCTAGAAACAAATGACAATGGAGACACGACGACCCAAAACCTATGGGATGCAGCAAAAGAAGTTCTAAGAGGGAAGTTTATAGCAATACAACCCCACCTTAAGAAACAGGAAACATCTCGAATAAACAACCTAACCTTGCACCTAAAGCAATTAGAGAAAGAAGAGCAAAAACCCCAATGTTAGCAGAAGGAAAGAAATCATAAAAATCAGATCAGAAATAAATGAAAAAGAAATGAAGAAATGATAGCAAAGATCAATAAAACTAAAAGCTGGTTCTTTGAGAAGATAAACAAAATAGATAAACCATAAACCAGACTCATCAAAAATAAAAAAAGGGAGAAGACTCAAATCAATAGAATTAGAAATGAAAAAGGAGAAGTAACAACTGACACTGCAGAAATACAAAAGATCATGAGAGATTACTACAAGCAACTCTATGCCAATAAAATGGACAACCTGGAAGAAATGGACAAATTCTTAGAAATGCACAACCTGCCAAGACTGAATCAGGAAGAAATAGAAAATATGAACAGACAAATCACAAGCACTGAAATTGAAACTGTGATTAAATATCTTCCAACAAACAAAAGCCCAGGACCAGATGGCTTCACAGGTGAATTCTATCAAACATTTAGAGAAGAGCTAACACCTATCCTTCTCAAACTCTTCCAAAATATAGCAGAGGGAGGACACTCCCAAACTCATTCTACAAGGCCACCATCACCTTGATACCAAAACCAGACAAGGATGCCACAAAGAAAGAAAACTGCAGGCCAATATCACTAATGAACATAGATGCAAAAATCCTCAACAAAATACTAGCAAACAGAATCCAACAGCACATTAAAAAGATCATACAGCATGATCAATTGGGGTTTATTCCAGGAATGCAAGGATTCTTCAATATACGCAAATCAATCAATGTGATAAACCATATTAACAAATTGAAGGAGAAAAACCATCTGATCATCTCAATAGATTCAGAGAAAGCTTTTGACAAAATTCAACACCCATTTATGATAAAAACCCTGCAGAAAGTAGGCAAGAGGGAACTCTCCTCAACATAATAAAGGCCATATATGACAAACCCACAGCCAACATCATCTTCAATGGTGAAAAACTGAAAGCATTTCCACTAAGATCAGGAACAAGACAAGGTTTGCCACTCTCACCACTCTTATTCAACATAGTTTTAGAAGTTTTAGCCACAGCAATCAGAGAAGAAAAGGAAATAAGAGGAATCCAAATCAGAAAAGAAGAAGTAAAGCTGTCAGTGTTTGCAGATGATGTGATACTATACATAGAGAATCCTAAAGATGCTACCAGAAAACTACTAGAGCTGATCAATGAATTTGGTAAAGTTGCAGAATACAAAATTAATGCACAGAAATCTCTGGCATTCCTATACACTAAGGATGAAAAATCTGAAAGTGAAATGAAGAAAACACTCCCATTTACCACTGCAACAAAAAGAATAAAATATCTAGGAATAAACCTACCTAAGGAGACAAAAGACCTGTATGCAGAAAATTATAAGACACTGATGAAAGAAATTAAAGATGATACAAATAGATGGAGAGATATATAATGTTCTTGGATTGGAAGAATCAACATTGTGAAAATGACTCTACTACCCAAAGCAATCTACAGATTTAATGCAATCCCTATCAAACTACCACTGGCATTTTTCACAGAGCTAGAACAAAAAATTTCACAATTTGTGTGGAAACACAAAAGACCCCGAATAGCCAAAGCCATCTTGAGAATGAAAAACGGAGCTGGAGGAATCAGGCTCCCTGACTTCAGACTATACTACAAAGCTACAGTAATCAAGACAGTATGGTACTGGCACAAAAACAGAAAGATAGATCAATGGAACAGGATAGAAAGTCCAGAGATAAATCCACACACATATGGTCACCTTATCTTTGATAAAGGAGGCAGGAATATACAGTGGAGAAAGGACGCCTCTTCAATAAGTGGTGCTGGGAAAACTGGACAGGCACATGTAAAAGTATGAGATTAGATCACTCCCTAACACCATACACAAAAATAAGCTCAAAATGGATTAAAGACCTAAATGTAAGGCCAGAAACTATCAAGCTCTTAGAGGAAAACATAGGCAGAACACTCTATGACATAAATCACAGCAAGGTCCTTTCTGACCCACCTCCTAGAGAAATGGAAATAAAAACAAAAATAAACAAATGGGACCTAATGAAACTTCAATGCTTTTGCACAGCAAAGGAAACCATAAACAAGACCAAAAACATCCCTCAGAATGGGAGAAAATATTTGCAAATGAAGCAACCGACAAAGGTTTAATCTCCAAAATTTACAAGCAGCTCATGCAGCTCAGTAACAAAAAAACAAACAACCCAATCCAAAAATGGTCAGAAGACCTAAATAGATATATCTCCAAAGAAGATATACAGACTGCCAACAAACACATGAAAGAATGCTCAACATCATTAATCATTAGAGAAATGCAAATCAAAACTACAATGAGATATCATCTCACACCAGTCAGAATGGCCACCATCAAAAAATCTAGAAACAGTAAATGCTGGAGAGGGTGTGGAGAAAAGGGAACACTCTTGCACTGCTGGTGGGAATGTGAATTGGTTCAGCCACTATGGAGAACAGTATGGAGGTTCCTTAAAAAACTACAAATAGAACTACCATATGACCCAGCAATTCCACTACTGGGCATATACCCTGAGAGAATCATAATTCAAAAAGAGTCATGTACCAAAATGTTCATTGCAGCTCTGTTTACAATAGCCCAGAGATGGAAACAACCTAAGTGTTGTTTCATCTTTGGATGAATGGATGAAGAAGATGTGGCACATATATACAATGGAATATTACTCAGCCGTAAAAAGAAATGAAATCGAGCTATTTGTAATGAGGTGGATAGACCTAGAGTCTTTCATACACAGTGAAGTAAGTCAGAAAGAGAAGGACAAATACCATATGCTAACACATATATGTGGAATTTAAGAGAAAAAAGTCATGAAGAACCTAGGGGTAAGACAGGAATAAAGACACAGACCTACAAGAGAACGGACTTGAGGATATGGGGAAGGGGAAGGGTGAGCTGTGACAAAGCGAGAGGGAGGCATGGACATATATACACTACGAAACGTAAGGTAGATAGCTAGTGGGAAGCAGCCGCATAGCACAGGGAGATCAGCTCGGTGCTTTGTGACCGCCTGGAGGGGTGGGCTAGGGAGGGTGGGAGGGAGGGAGACGCAAGAGGGAAGAGATATGGGAACATATGTATATGTATAACTGATCCACTTTGTTATAAAGCAGAAACTAACACACCATTGTAAAGCAATTATACCCCAATAAAGATGTTAAAAAAAAAAAGAAAAAAAAAAAGAATAAACACTTGTTTACTGTGGAAAGTTTCATAAGAGCGAGCATTTTTTTTTTTTTTTTTTGTGCGGTACGCGGGCCTCGTCACTGTTGTGGCCTCTCCCGTTGCGGAGCGCAGGCTCCGGATGCGCAGGCTCAGCGGCCATGGCTCATGGGCTTAGTTGCTCTGCGGCATGTGGGATCTTTGCGGACCGGGGCACGAAATCGTGTCCCGTGCATCGGCAGTCGGACTCTCAACCACTGCGCCACCAGGGAAGCCCAGGTAGAGCTTTAAAGATATCACTTTAGAGGCTTTCTGATGAGATCTGTGTTTTACTTTGGCATAAACAAAACACATATGCACGATTGGTTCTATCTTTTTTCTTCTTTAATATATAGTAAGAGGGAAATGTTTTAAAGAGTTCCTTAACTCTTTAACTAAACCTCAATTAACGAGACTACTTCTTTGTAAAGCAAATGGGTAAGCTTGATAGTACCATGAAGATAAGAGAATTTTTAGCCTTCCTAACAAACTTGCTTTCTCTCTTATGCTGGGAACCATCGTTTACCGTGCCCTGTAATGATTTTGAACACTGCTAGCTGGAGGGAGAGATGAGAGTCAGTTGGATTAATATCTGGAGAGGAAGCTCTTGGGTGAAAACAAACTGCATAGCTATGATATCTCGGACTGTTTTTCCATGGTGGGAATTTTTAAACAGTGGAATCATATTCCAGGAAATGTGGAAATGGCTATGGCTCACGTGAACCCAGACAGCATTTACCCAGGTGACTCCATTTATTTTATGAGCATGTAGTCACTTTTCTTAGAGGTCAGAAGTTCTAAGTCATGGAACTTCAAATCATTCTCACCTTGAATAGTTATGTGGTTGTCAAGGGGGAGGAGAGATGGGGGAACGATGGATTGAGCGTTTGGGATTAGCAGATGCAAACTAGTATATACAGAATGGATAAATAACAAGGTCCTATTGTATAACACGGGGAGCTATATCCAATATCCTGTGATAAACCATAATGGAAAAGAATATTAAAATAATGCATATATACATATAACTGAATCACTTTGCTGTACAGCAGAAATTAACACAACGTTGTAAATCAACTACCTTCAATAAAAAAATAATCATTCTCACCTTTGTCTCAAGGAGGGTCAACTGGTACAACATACAGGAGGACAGAACAATCTTTAGGCCCTAGTCAACCAAAGGATACCATGTTATGTATCACCATACACTTATTGGCTTGAGAACTGTAGCTATGCATCCTTCCTAGAATGAATGCCTCCTTTTTCATAATAGCCTGGAACGGAGAGGTATACTGGTCTTAGGGATGCCTTTCCACCCTGCCCTGTATCAGAAAATGCATTGGCATAAATAAACTTGTCCAGCTATATTTGAGATTCCCCCAGAAAGGATAAAAGTCAGATGAAATATTCCTTTTTTTAAATTAAATGTTCCCTGGCTATTCCAGCCAGGAGTGATTTAAGTGGCTATAACGGTCCAGCATGGTTTGCCCACTTAGAGGTCGTTAATCACATTTCACCTTGAAGTCATTACCTGTGGGACCTCCTGACTAAATTTTTTGGCGGGTAGAATTCTGCTTATAACTCTGAGGCTACCACATCACAGCCCCCAGTAGTGCTTTGCATATGAGAGGCACTTGCATGGTGGTTTTTTTTTAAGGTGTATTTTTATTGTTACAAAAGTAGTTTGAAATCCTTCAAGGGAAAAGGTAAACTGCTGTCATTAATGGCTTCTTTCTATGTCTTATCTCCCTGAATACTAGATTGATAAATTTATTTTATTTATTGCTATTTTGATCTGGGATGATATCCCTGAAACCATATATAATTAGGCACTTGCTTGGTTTTTATGTGTGGATTACCAAATCTTAATTCTTCTGAGTTCTCCTTCCGCTCTAGAGAATACCATTTATATTGACATAATCAGTATATGCTTGATTATGTCTTATGATGTGCAATTTCAGAATGCCCTTGTTAATTTCACATATTTACTTGAATATTCTGAGGCCACCTGTCCTGAGTGCTCTATCTTTATTTCATGATGGGCCATTACTAAGCTGTCTTTACATGGTGATGGCTATTACCTTAAGGCTAAAGTGATGGGAGCTCATGTGTTTAAGGAGGTCCAAGATCATGAACAATCCTCAGAGGGAAAATAGGATAATGAACCAATAATGGCCGCTGATTGCGAAAATAGATTTTCACCATTTCATGAGATAAAAAGGAGTGTTGTTTAATTGCTGTAAATGTGTCCTATCCCTTCAGGAATTGGATTCAGAAGATATTACAGCTTTACACCTGGGAATCTAAATATGGTTTTGTACTGATTGCTCATTATTATTTTTAGATCTCTGTAACCTCCAGTCTTAATGTGCTACACTATGAATACTCTGATAATACCATGAAACAATCCCATTACTTCCATTAACGTTATGCCAGTATTTAAGAAAGGGGTCAGTATGTTTGGTGCACTTAAAAGTTTACTTTAAAGAAAGGTCACATAGTTTGGTATGTGTAAAAGGAGTTATCAAATAAATTGAGAGATGCAATGTTTATTCTAATGGTCTTTCCTTCTATTATTATATGCAACCTTAATAAAACAATGATACAATGCACTGAAAGCAAATCTGGCAAATGAGATTCTTCAACAATGGAGATGTTAAACAAAAAACTAATTTTACAGACAGTGACAGTGTCTTATAGGTCACTTAGAACTGAATTTCTTTTCAAGAGAGATCTAAGTTGTAATTCTTGCTTGAATCTTTAGTTATGGCTGACCTTTTCCTTCAATTTCTCCCTGTCTTATTTTTCCCATCTCTGACATTAGACAATCTATATCTTCTTTTCAAAGATGATTGTGAAGTACTTTGAAGTAAAACAAATACAGAAGGCAAATAGCATGAGACAAATGATTATGACTATTCTCAATAATACTTATCAACCAATACTAAAATAACAAGCATTTCACTGGTAGCATACATTTTATCATTGAACAAGAAAGCAAACATTACACTAGAAATTTATTACACTTCAGTTTCCGTTAGTAGCTATCTGGGTACAAGTTCAAGTCATTTAATGTCTCTATGCTTCAGTTTTAATAAAATAACACTTTTAGATTATTTTGAAGGCAAAACTTATAGCCATGAATCTATAAGTATTTGTGCAAGTATGTGTGAGTAGGTTTTAATAAAAAAATCATAGCTGATAGCAAATAATGTAACTTGGTTACATCATTATCCGAAAGGACATTTCTTTTAAATTGTCATCCTGCTATTGAAATAAACAAGTAAAAAACTCTCTAAACAAATATAGGAGAAATTTTTGCCTTTCAAGGTAAAGGACATATTCTGTCTAAGGACCGTATTTAAAACATTAGAAACATTTCAGCTGGAGTTGGAGTCATTTCTGAAAAGTTATTCATGCATTTTACATATGGCTCTGGAACTTTTTCCATTGTGTTATTTCCTCTTAACAGAGATCATGGAATTAAATTCTTTTCCTGCAAATAATATTACAGGTGAAATTCCAATACTGCTAATGTTCACCCATCTTTATAAATGAAACTATCAGGACTTAGATAATTCACAGAAAACCAAACAATCCTAATCCATAATTTGTGTGACTACTGTTAATTTTATGAAGAACTGAGTCCACATAATACAAAATTTACACGTGAAATATTTTTTTCCACATTGGAGTCCGAGTTTGCTTTATTTTGTTGATTTCACCTCTGACATCTCATTAGGTGGGAAAACGACTTTTATTTACTCCTCCTCCTTTAGTAATAAGGCAGTGCGTGGAGCTGTATGCCAAATTTCATTGACAGGAAAGCGGAAAATTGTTTAAAAACAGCCCTGGGGCAGAAGTGTCAGACACTTGCAGGAGCCTGATGCTATTTGGTACTCAGATTAAATTCTCTCACATGAAACCCTGTACAAGGAGGTTTTTTTTTTTTTTTAAAACATCTTTATTGGAGTATAACTACTTTACAATGGTGTGTTAGTTTCTGCTTTATAACAAAGTGAATGAGTTATACATATACATATGTCCCTATATCTCTTCACTCTAGCGTCTCCCTCCCTCCCACCCTCCCTAACCCACCCCTCTAGGTGGTCACAAAGCACCGAGCTGATCTCCCTATGCTATGCTGCTGCTTCCCACTAGCTATCTATTTTACATTAGGTAGTGTGTATATGTCCATGCCACTCTCTCACTTTGTCCCAGCTTACCCTTCCCCCTCCCTGTATCCTCAAGTCCATTCTCTAGTAGGTCTGCATCTTTATTCCCGTCTCGTCCCTAGGTTCTTCTGACCATTTTCTTTGGTTTAGATTCCATATATATGTGTTAGCATATGGTATTTGTTTTTCTCTTTCTGACTTACTTCACTCTGTATGACAGTCTCTATGTCCATCCACCTCACTACAAATAACTCAGTTTCATTCCTTTTTATGGCTGAGTAATATTCCATTGTATATATGTGCCACATCTTCTTTATCTATTCATCTATTGATGGACACTTAGGTTGCTGTCATGTCCTGGCTATTGTAAATAGAGCTGCAATGAACATTGTGGTACATGACTCTTTTTGAATTATGGTTTTCTCAGGGTATATGCCCAGTAGTGGGATTGCTGGGTGCTATGGTAGTTCTAGTTTTAGTTTCTTAAGGAACCTCCATACTGTTTTCCATAGTGGCTGTATCAATTTACATTCCCACCAACAGTACAAGAGGGTTCCCCTTTCTCCACATCCTCTCCAGCACTTATTGTTTGTAGATTTTTTGATGATGGCCATTCTGACCAGTGTGAGATGGTACCTCATTGTAGTTTTGACTTGCATTTCTCTAATGATTAATGATGTTGAGCATTCTTTCATGTGTTTGTTGGCAATCTGAGAGGTTTGGTTTTGATAGCTTTCCTTCTACTGCTACTACTCAAAGGAAGGAAACAAATATATAAATCTCACACCCAAATTCTCAATAGAAAAACTCTCCACCTCCATTTCTTTTCACAAAAGAAGCATGAGGGAAAACACTAAAAAGCTGAGCTTTATACTTTTGTGGGTTGTTCTTTTATTTCTCCCAGTTCTTTTCTTGAAGCTTCATTTTTAAAATACCTTGTGACCACCTAGAGGGGTGGGATAGGGAGGGTAAGAGGGAGGGAGATGCAAGAGGGAAGAGATATGGGGATATATGTATATGTATAACTGATTCACTTTGTTATAAAGCAGAAACTAACACCCCATTGTAAAGCAATTATACTCCAATAAAGATGTTAAAAAAATAAAGTAAAATAAAAATACCTTGTGAGAAAAATATTTCTAAGGTTGGATTTGAATAAAATTATAGAGAACATTAACTGTATACTTAAAATGATGGAGACTTTTACACTTAAAATCTTTTTCAGATTGGCTTAAACTACATACTTCCAAAGAGGCAAGAACAGTTCTCGTTAGAGCATCCTTAGAGAAAACCATGGATTTAGACTGGCTTTTCACAGAGGAGAAAAGATCAATTAACTTGTAATCACTGAAGCAGCATAAGTTTTGGAAGGTTAAAGAGGCACTCCTTTCTGTGTGTCAAAAAATTGATTCCTGTTTCTGAGTTGTAACAAAGGAACTCTTGATTTTCATAGATGCCTGCGGGTCACGTAGAAATTGCCCATCCAAAGCAATCAGGCAGTGAAGAGGTGAATTCAAAGAGTGGTCTCAGGAATCTGAACACCAGTATCATGTATTAGGACATAGGGGACCATGCCACTCTGTTGCAGATAGCTAGTAAAATTTTAGTTATCATTTTACCATGTTTTATAGGTATTTTCCTTGATAACTTTTTAATATAATATTCTAGAGATGCTAATTTATTAAAAGTATCCTTTTTTCTAAACTAACCAACATTGAAAATCAACTATACTTCAATAAAAAATAAATAAATTTTAAGTATCCTTCTCTGTAATGTCATCAAAGCATAATTTACTCCATGCTGTAAAAAACGTGAATAACCCTCTCTCCACAGAGCTTGTATTTCTCTTTACTTTATAATCTCTCAGCTCATTCATCAGAATCTTAGATGTGTTTACTTCTATACTGTTGTTATGCAAAAAATGCTATCATTAAAATAATAATACCTGTCTTTAGCTTTATTATACTATTTAATTTGATCAATAAATAGAATATTATGTTCTGTAATTAGAATTTTTAATGTCTTTGTAAATAATGTTATAGATTTAGTGTTTTATTTTTTAAAAATTTCAGGGTTAGTTTAACATAATTCTGCACAGACATGAGAAGATTAATGAATGGTCCATAAAATATATTAGATCATTGAGACAAACCGTCATTTTTTAAGACAATGTGAATGAAATTTTTCTTCACATTCTTCATGTGAAGATTCATGAAAGATTCTTCACAAGATTCTTCAGGATTGAAGACTGAAAAAACTTCACAAGATTCAGTTTCTTCAGAATCACCTATAAGTATAAAATTCCATCACCTTTTAATATACCTTCCATCCGATTGTAATTGTTTTCAATTAATATTCTAGAAACCTGTAAGCTGCCTTTTGAATGAGTTCCATATCATTTTGATGTTTACACCCTGTGGCCAACTCTATTGGATTGCACTACACAAGGGTCGGGGGGTTACTATTTTTAGATTCCTGGGATATGGATATTCTAATTTTAAGATTTATGATTCATAAAAATGTCTTAGAATTTTTTTTTCACTGTCATCAAAAGGTGACAAGTATCAAATAGAATAGAATATGTCAGAGGTATCATCTTATCTCAAGAGAATGGTTTTTATTTATTTCCTTTTTTTTAGAAATCCAAAATTATCTCTAAATTAAAAATCAAATCAAAGGACTGTAAAACCAATAAAGTTAATATAAACTGACTAGAATTGTCCACAAAGTATGAATCTTCGATGTGTACTTTGTTCTCACCATTATTTTGGGTTATTTGTGGAGGAAAAAAATAAATTGTTTAAGAAGAAGTTTTATTTTTCATGACTTCAAAAATAATATTCACAAGATTAGGAAAACTGAACATAAAAATAATTAGTAATGCCATTATGTCACTTGTCTATTTTTGAGTAAGAGCATTAGAGACTAATAAAATATTGTTCAAATTATCAAATTATTATCAATATATTATTTAGGGTAGAAGCACAGTAAGGCATCAAGGAGTCTTAAAAAAGTAATTTATGTAAATATAAAAGTCAATCAACCAAACTCTTTCTTGAACATTCACCATTATAAACATTTTTTGGAAGGGCTTTTTTGAGACCTCATTTTTTGAGAGACTACTTTGTTCAAAAAACTCAAATGTGATAATGGTGAAGAGTGAATTTGTTCTCTTCTAGAAACAAGAAGATCACTCTAACTATAAATGACTATTCTTTTCAAAGACATTCAAAATTGGTTTGAAACAGTTTCAGAATATCCTGTGTTGCATCATTAAATTTTTATGATCCCTTAGTGTAAAGAGCTGCATTAGTATTCATGTGTGTGAATACATGTATGTACATGCAAACTTTACTATCTAGTTTATTCGACATTTTAGTTTAAATACATTAATTTTGTTTTTAATAGAGTTATAAGTGTGTAAACCTGTAAAAAAACCCATTTCTAATAAAAGAGTTCCTGAATTTTTATTAAGACATATAAATGGGAGGCATCGCTGGTCTAGAAGCACATAAATATTATTGTTGTTTTTGTCTTTATAGTTCACTTGCTTCTGTTTCTATTGTTCTTTATTGTTTATGATTAGCCATTCAGCTAGGGTATCCATTTCTCTTTAGATAATTTGGATGAGAAATTTTGCAAGAGAAAGCAGCAACAGAGGCTGAGGAACGATTTTCTCGGAGAGATCCCCTAGATAAATAGTTCGCAGACCTCAGCAAGTCCTGGTGGTGAAGGTGCCTCGAGGGATTTTATCTGCCCTTCATCTCCTCCAAAACCTCCTGTAGCTGAACTTGGTGCTCTAAATATTTCAATCATCTAGAAGGGAGAGAAAATGAATATGGATGACAATTTTGGGACGGACTTTATTTTAGATATTTTAATTCTATAATAAACTATTTTAATTTCAAGTTGACTTTTGACCTAAGAATGTCACAGTTCTGTATGCAGGTACATGAGTTCTTCCTGCAACAAAATATTGCTCTACAAATAAACACACCTTGGTTTCAAGGAAATGTAAAAATATATATACATATTTAAATAAATTATTAAATTTAAAAATCAACGGTGACTCTAAAATGATGTATTTAAAAAGTTATGCTCAGCAGAGGTGGAGAATTTCTTGCTTGCTTTCAACAGAAAGTACTCCAAAAATATTTGGTGTGAAGTGACATTACCCGTCCAAAATATTGTCTCCTTTCAAGTGGCCACTTTTGAACCCTGTGTTTTTAATCCAGTGGTTAAAATCTCTCTTTGTATGTTTTCCCTGCAAATTGTCTCTAAAGCCTAAATACTTAGGCCTGAGGAAATTTTGCTCATTAAATAGAAAATTCAATTTGGAAATAGCAGTTCTTCGGAGAGAAGGTTGTGAAACCCTATGGGGCAGTAGCCAAGGTACCAACTGGGAAATCCTGTTTGAGCTTTGTTTAAAAAAAAGAAAAGAGAAAAGAAAAACAAAGAAAAAGATTTAAAAAGAAGGAGGACAGAATTGCGGACACTCCAGTTGTGTGCTGGAGTTAAAGCTAACATCACAAGGGATGTCAGTATAATCAGTCTGATGGGGAAAATTCAGGAATATGGGCATGAAGGTCAATTGAAATTAATGCCAGTGGGGTTGCCTGTCAGTTAAAAACAATCTACAGCGTCTTTGGGCTGCTTTAAAAGCCCTTGAGCCATGCCACATGTAGATTAAATAACACACTGCATATTTAGATCTGTGTATTAAGTACATTTTAGACAATATATTATCTAATTTGTTACCCTTGGAATACTACTCTTTTTGATCTTGGAACATCCTTGATTTTTGAAGAACAATCAATATGCTTAAAAATTTGGCTATTAGCACCACAGTACTTAAAAACCAGCTCCAGATGGGCGTGTGATTTTTAAACAGACATTTTCTAATTCTACATAATAGTATAAATTTTGATGTTATAGTCATCTTTATTTATGCCTGGAATTTATCATTTCTTCCATGGAGGTTTATACATCATTTAAGATTCACACCTAGGTAACTTCTGTTTTCTGTTGCTGTCAGAATGGGATTTTTATTTTATTGAATAAATTTGCTAATTGTTATAGTTGTTTCGTCTAAAGCTACCTATTTTATATTGATCTTGTAACCAGCAACATTGTTGAAATTTATGATTAATTCCGTTTGTCTGTGATACTCTCCTAAACAGTATTTTCTCTTAACAGTGATAGTTTCAGTTTTTGTTTCCAATCTCAAATATTTTATCATTTTTTGTCTTATTGTATAAGATAGTCTTCACTGTGTTTTTATGCTGATACTCTCAGCCAGAGTGGTTACCTTTGTTTTGTTCCTAACTTTAAAACTAATGCTTCAAAGTTTTTCTCATTAAGTATGGTGTTGGATGTAGATTTTTAATGAATACACTTATCATTGTAAGAAAGTTTCTTAGCTTCTTTGTTTGCAACTTATCTTAAAGATGTGTTGAATATTTCCAAGCAATTTCCCTACCTCTCATGGGGGTTTTATTATTACCATTTTCATGAGTTATTTTCTATTTAATGTGTTAATATGATGAATTGCATTAATAGATTGCCAAATGTTTAGCTACCTCTGCTTTCTTGGAATAAATTTTAACGTGTTTTATGAATTTTTTAATGCACTGCTGGATCTCGCTTCCTGCTTTTAATTTATATTTCTTGAATATATGTGTATGTAAGATGCTGACTATGATATGTGAATTTGTTCTCTTTTGAGAAAATTCTTGATTAGTTATCTTTTCTCTATTATTATTTTATTTCAGAGAAACAGCCACTGGATTTTTGTATTGTTCTTTCTGAACATTTTTGTTTTGCTACTATTTTCTGCTTTAATCTTTACTAATTCATTCGTATGCTTTCCACAGATTTAGTTTGTGGTTCTAGTTCTAACTTTTAAATTACTTGCCTAAATTATTTTAATTCAGTTTTTTTCACAGGTTTAGTTTGTGGTTCCAGTTCTAACTTTTAAATTTCATGCCTAAGCTATTTTAATTCACTTTTTTTCACAGGATAGTCTGTGGTTCTAGTTCTAACATTTTAAATTACATGCCTAAATTATTTTAATTTACTTTTGCCAAATGATGAATGCATATTTGGCCTTGAATATTCCTCTGAGCACTGCTTTGTTGACATTCGATAATTTCTAAGAGATAATGTCTTCATCATTGTTTTCTATATCTTATTGAATTGTGGCTTGATTTCCTTTGGGTCTTAGAGTTCCTTGATCATCATTTAAAAAACATCTCTAAGTGGTACAGCAAATCATGTTTCATAGTTTTCTTAGTTTCCTGCTTTATTGAAGAATACCATGAAGTTTTAGTTTTGGCTAGTGGTAAGCTTTTCAAATGTTTCATGGGTAACTGCTAAGAAGTTGTACAGATAAATACAAATAGAGTAGTTCATATAAATACACCCATAAGATTTGCCTAATTAATTATTTTACATGGCTTATACGTTTTCCCCCCATTTAATCTGGGCTAATAGAAATGATATAAGTTTCTTACCTCTTTGTTACCTTCTCTTTATACTTCCTAAAATTTCTACTGCACGAAAAATAGTGTCATCCAGTTTAATAAATAATACTCATTTCTGTTAGATTTGCATTGTAGAGCTTCATAGTTATTGTAAATTTAATTTCCATGTTGTTTAATGCCTTTGTGTTACATATAACCTCAGCTAATATGCCCACTCCTACTTTCTTAGGAAAAGAAAGGGTTATTTCAGGAATATTATAGTCTTCTTTATGTACAGACACTTTCATCAACGTATCACCTCTGGGTATAGGAATGTAATCCAGAAAAAGAAGAGGTCTTCTTGGCTCAGTGTGGAATGTTAATCCTCCCTCTATGTGTGAGTGTGTGTGTCCCTTTATTAATTAATTGAATCTATATCCCTTAGTTGCTAAGAATATTCTATAAGTGAAACAATTTTAAATGTAATTAAAAACCTCTCACTTAGTACTATGCCCTCGTAGCCAGGTGAACACACACGATCTATCAGAGAATTGATGTCCAGGCTGGGACTGTCCGTAAGAAGGAAGAGTTTCAGACACATTTTTTTGTTTGTTATTGCAGTGTTTCCGAAAATAGACTTTTTTAAACATATACCATCCTACACTTCCGTCTGTAGCTATATCCACGAGTCATGATGCCAGATTTCAGTGTTTGGCATTATAAAAAGTGCATGTGTTTATTTTTATAAACCCTTATCAAACTACCGTATATAAAAATCTAAAGTTATATACAGCTTGGTTCTTATTGTTAATTTAAAAAGCAAAACCTGTATTTTAGAGTTGATGTAAATTGACAGTTAAAAGCAAAGCATTTCTTCAGTTTTAAAAAATTATTATCATACGGATTATCACCCCAAAGGCCTGGGTTACTGCTGCCAACCTTGGCTAAATGCGTTATATTTAACAACTGTTTTAACCTGACTGAGCCTGAAAGAAGAAAAATAGCTTAAAAGAAATTTATCTGAATGAGACTCCTTATGTTTCAGCAGCACACTTCAAGTCTTAGGTCACTTGTAATATCTGGTCATTTAAAATGCCCCCAAGTAAACTTCATTCTTGCATTTGACTCTGGATACGAAGGTTCAACTCTATTAGATGTGCTATTAGTCTTTTTTTACTTTGAGAAACAGGAGCGAGTAATTAGCCCTTCTGGACATGCGGGTAGGTGGAGGTGGGCAATGGGAGAAGGTATTTCAGGGCGTGGGGCTGGGATTAGGCGATGTGCCTTGCTGGGGGCCAGACTCACTGATGGGAGGAGGGTCAGCCAAGGGAGCTTCTGAGGGGAGAGCTGGTCCTGGGCCATGTCCAGTCCGAGCTCAAGAGGGCCTCCAAGAAGACAGGAGAGAAGGGAATCAGCAGGGGCATCTGCCAGGGTCCTAGGGCACAGCCTGGCTTGCACCTGTGCCTGAAACTCACCCCTCCTCCCTCCCCACCTCCATCCTCCCCACAAGGTAGTCACAGGCACTTCGGGGAAGTGAAGAGGAAAGGAAAATGATCAAGCCTCGGAGAGAGGAAGGATGGCCAATCTCGGCTCCTCCTAGTGTCGACTGAAAAAAATGCACAAGATGAGAGTTGGAGCTAAGTTTTATTTGGGGCAAAACGAGGATTGTAGCCCGGGAATCCAATTTCATTCTTTTGCATGTGGATATCCCGTTTTCCCAACATGCTGTGTTAAAGAGACTATCCTTTCCTCATTGTGCATTCTTGGCACCTCTGTCAAAGCCTTGGTTCTTGAAGGGAAACTTGGCTGGTATAAATTTTTTGGCTTATACTTTCTTTTATTGAGTTTTGTAAAGAAGCTGCTCCATTGTTGCCTTGTTCTGTGTGTGGTTTGTGAAGAAACTGATGTCTTTTGCCCATGTAAGTTATCTTTGTACCTGGAAGCCTTGAAGATTTCATTTTAGAATCTTACAGTTTTATTAGGAGATGTCTCAGAGTTAACTTTTCTGGATTGCTGGGTAGGTTATTTCAGTATTTAGATTCTAATCCTTTTTTGGAAAATTTTCTTGGCTCATGTTTCAATATTAGTCTGTTCCATTGTTTTGTGTTTCTTCCCAGAGACATCGATGATATGAATATTATTCCTTTCTTGCTTTCCACTTTGCCACCACTTCCCATTGTGACTTTTTTTTACTTCCTTTCTTAAAATCTCATTTTCATTCTTCTTGTAATTTTACAGTGCTTCTTTTTTTTTTTTTGCGGTACACGGGCCTCTCACTGTTGTGGCCTCTCCCGCTGCGGAGCACAGGCTCCGGACGCGCAGGCTTAGCGGCCATGGCTCACGGCCCCAGCCGCTCCGCGGCATGTGGGATCTTCCCGGACCGGGGCACGAACCCGTGTCTTCTGCATCGGCAGGCGGACTCTCAACCACTGCGCCAGCAGGGAAGCCCTACAGTGCTTCTTCAGTGGTCCTCATTATATTTCACTGAAGTCAGTTTTGCCTTTTGGTCTAGGCTTCAATTTTGCCTTTTGGTCTAGGCTTCAATTAAACCTTTTGGTCTAGGCTTCATTTCCAAGATTATTCTATCTTTTTTGTTTGTTTGTTTCCTTCCTACATAAATCAACTCTTCATTTCTTCCTTTTTCAAAAAGAATTCTGTTCTTAGTTTTATATGTTGTGATTCATGGTATTTTCCCCTATCCTCAAATGTTTGTATATATTTATTTAGGTTTAGAATATTACCTTAAAGTTTCTTCTGCCTCGTGGTTCCTTTTTCCCAGAAGAATTTTCTTCAGTTGAAGCAAGTTGAAGCAGGGGACAAGTGGGACTGATTTGGAATAAGTGATTGATGGTGCCTACAAGAAAGTTGCTGTAACCACATAGGGAGCCTATGGAGACTCCATCCTCCTCCCTCCAAATAGAGCTGCTTAGAGGTGCCGTGAAAATTATCTACAGTCAGAATCTATTTCTCCATATTCCAAATTCACTTCTTTTTGCTTCCTACACCACTTTGCAATAGCTTTTAAAAAAAATTATTTTACTGAAGTATAGTTAATTTTCAATGTTGTGTTAGTTTCTGGGGTACAGCAAAGTGATTCAGATATTTCTCTCTATATATGTATATATATTCTGTTCCATATTCTCTTCCGTTATGGTTTATCACAGGGTATTGAATATAGTTCCCTGTGCTATACAGTAGGACCTTGTTGTTTATCCATTCTATACATAATAGTTTGCATCTGCTAATCCCAAACTCCCAAATCTTCCCTCCTTTACCCTCTTCCCCCTTGGAAACCACAAGTCTGTTCTCTATGTCTGTGAGTTTGTTTCTGTTTCGTAGAAAAATTGTGTCATATTTTAGATTCCAGATATAAATATCATCTGGTATTTGTCTTTTTCTTTCTGACTTCACTTAGTGTCATAATTTCTAGATCTATCCATGTTGCTGCCAATGGCATTATTTTATTCTTTTTTATGGCTGAGTAGTATGGAATAGCTTTTTATTTTTTTTTAAACATCTTTATCGGAGTATAATTGCTTTACAATGTTGTGTTAGTTTCTGCTGTATAACAACATGAATCAGCTATACATATACATATATCCCCATATCCCCTCCCTCTTGCGTCTCCCTCTCACCTTCCTTATCCCACCCCTCTAGGTGGTCACAAAGCACTGAGCTGATCTCCCTGTGCTATGCGGCCTTTTTTTTTTTTTTTTTTGCTGTATGTGGGCCTCTCACTGTTGTGGCCTCTCCTGTTGCAGAGCACAGGCTCCGGATGCGCAGGCTTAGAAGCCATGGCTCACAGGCCCAGCCGCTCCACAGCATGTGGGATCTTCCCGGACCGGGGCATGAACCCGCGTCCCCTGCATCGGCAGGCGGACTCTCAATCACTGCGCCACCAGGGAAGCCTGATGCTATGCGGCTGCTTCCCACTAGCTATCTATTTTACATTTGGTAGTGTATATATGTCAATGCCACTCTCTCATTTCGTCTCAGCTTACCCTTCCCCCTTCCTGTGTCCTCAAGTCCATTCTCTACATCTGCATCTTTTGCAATAGCTTTTTAAATAATTCACTTTGAGCTCTTTGATTATGCCTCTCATCATGCATAGCTCTGTCAGTTTTCACGGCCTTTGATTACTGAATGTCACAGCAGAGATGTTCTCAGTATGCATAGTTAGCTTTTTATATTTTGGTCTTTTCATACAACAAAAACAACAATGAAGAAAAAACCAGAATCTGGGAATATAATTTGTGCTGCAATTTTGTTTGCTGGGCAAATCCATGCCAGCAGAAGCCAGATTTCAGATTGTATGAATAAATATGTACAAAAATCTCAAAGTCCGGAAGGGTTATGTCAATGACATCTTCAAAAGACCTTTTTTTTTTGCAATAAATCATCCTTGATCAGGGTAGTTTGATACCAAAAAATAAAAAAAAAAAAAAGATTTGGAAATCTAGAATTATTGGGGGTTATATATATTTTTCGATTTATGTACATGTGACTAGTGCATTACTCTCAGATTTGAGCACCTAACTCATATACTCAAACTCTCAGGAGAAACCTTGTTGATATTTTCCTTCCACCTTCGAAGTGGAATCTCAAGATTTAAAAATAATTGAAAATATCACGTTCTGAAAAACTTACCACTGTTCAAAAATATGTCAACCACTTTCCCTTGTATCTACAATAGACTGATGAAAAAAGCTATGAACTTTTAGATCTGTCATCTGTACAATTTACTTGAGCTTTATTGGCTTAAAAAAACCCTGCTAGGCAGCAATTGCTAGTCTGAAACTTAAATACACATTTCACATCTAATTATTTGTCAAAGCAACTTCACAAAAATGTTATTTTTTGAAAGTCATCCAAAATCTTCTGTCTAAAATACATTGCTCTTAAAATTTAACTGACATAAAAGACAAGTATGGGTACACGTTGCAGAATATTATGCAAAGAGAAAGAAAGTGAGATATTTAGTTTGATGAAATAAGACAATAAGCCATTGACCATAATATATACTTCCACCTTAAATTGTTCTTAAAAAAAAAACCTTAAATACTTTTCTATGACTTCTTTCTAATCCTCTCCACATAAAGCAATCTATTTTTATGTTTTTATCACAACACTAATGTGGCATAGTGAGTGTTGTCTTAAAATAACAAGTTCATTAGTGCTTTATATTTTGCACAATTGACCTCATACATCTATAAATAAATTGTCTAGTATTCGGATTAGTTCTTAATTTTTTCTTTGTCCCTGTGGAGCAAAGTCCAACTGCCTCCTTGTGGACATACAGCATGAATGGGACTTAAACCTTTCACGTGTGAATTCACTGCTATTTTGGGTTTCTTTGTTCCAAGAGGATTAGCCTAGCCTCCCTAATTAATACTGCTACTACATTTTTTTCTCCTCTCTCCTATCACAACTTGTTTTCCCTAGGCTTGATACGCAGAAATAGAGCTGCTGGATCAAAGGTATGTATGTTTTAGGTTCTATATTTTACTAGAATACTTTGAAACAAAAGGTGAAGGAATTCACAGTCACGAAATCAACAAATACCCCAGTATAAAATGTGGTTCCTTCACTCAGTGAGCTAATAAAGCACTTCCAAAAAGAAAAGGTTTAGAATAAGACTTCTTAAATGTTTTGTCACAGGATTGCTTTATATTTTTAAAAACAATTGGGAACCCAAAGAACTTTTATTTAAATGGGTGTTACCTATCAATATTTACCATAGAAGCAATTAATACTGAGGATACATCAAAATCATTATGTATTCATTCATTTAAAAATAATGATTGTAAATTCATTACATATTAAGATAAATTATATTTTCAAAGAAAACAACTATGTTTACTAAAATGAAAAATAACATCAAGAAGAGTGGCATTGTTTTCATTTGGAAAATCTCTTCAATGCCTGCCTTAATAGAAGATTCCTGGGTTATCATAGTTGCTTCTACATTCATTCTGTTGTGATATCACACTTCATGTAGCTTCTGGAAGACTCCATTTTGTACTTGTGAGAGAATGAAAGTAAAGAAAGCAACTAAAGCCTTAATATTATTATGAAAATATTTTTGACCTTGCTGTCAACCACCCACAAAAGTTAGAGAACTACTGATCTAGATTACTAGTCATGAACTTGGGGGAATGGCCAAGTTGTAATAAATGAGGAGGCAATCTTCAGAGGTATATTTAAAAATAATTAAATATATATATACTTATTGATATAATATATTGAATATGTCATCATATATGTGTATATGTATGTGTTCATGTGCATATGTCTATATATAGGCATATAGGTATGCATTCATGTAACAGTAATACAAGCTGTTAAATATCCTGTTTAAAAAATTCAAAAAGTCAAATCAACTACACAAATGCTTATATTTGTATAAGCTTGTCTGAACACCAAAAAGTCTCTAGGGAGAATGTGCCTCAGGAGGCTAAAGTTGGTTAGCTGGGTATATTCGTTTTTGCTGCTGCATAACGAATTACCACAAACCAAGTGACTTACCAGCACCCCTTTATTATCTCACACTTTGTAAGTCAGAAGTCTGGCACAATGCAATTTGATGCTCTGCTGTGGGTATCTCAAGGTAGATAGCAAAATGTTGGCTGAGTTAAGTTCTCATCCAGAGGCTCTGGGCAAGTGTCTGTTTCAAAGCTCATCCTGACAGTTGAAGAGTTTATTTCCTCATGGCTATAAGACTGTGATCACCGCTCTCTTGCTGGCTGTGGCCCTGGGGCTCCTCACAGCTCCTAGAGGCTGCTCTCTGTCCCTTTCCATGTGGCCCCCTCCATCATCAAAGTCAACAATGAATAATCTCTTTTACTTTGAATCCCTCTCAAACTTCTACTCCCTCTGACTTTCTCTTCTGCCACAGCATGGAGGAAGCTCTCTGCTTTCAAAGGACTCAAGTGATTCAGACAAGTCCATGCAGACAATCTCCCTTTCTGTAGTCAACTCTCTCACATACTTCATCACTGGATTGGTATCTCATCACATTCATAGGCTCTACTCAAGGGAGGCGAGGTGCAGTTACACAGGCCAGATTCGTTGGGGTCATTTCAGTGTTTGTCTATCACATGGACTCAGGGAATCAGTGGTTAAACGTGAGGTGGCAGGCAACCCCTACGAAGGTGCCCAAATTCTGCAGCTCTTGGTGTTCACACCCTTGTGTAATCTATTTCCCTCTGTGAGCTGGCCCTAGTGACTCACTTCAAACACTTAGAATATGGAAAAAAGGATAGACTGTTACTTCTGAGATTAGGGTGTAAAGAGACATCTTATGCACCCTCTCTTGCTAGTTTTACTTACTCTGATGGAGGGCAGCTGCCGTCTTGTGAGCTTCTCTCTGTGGTGCTCCACAGACAGGGAGGGAGACCTCAGTGAACAGACAGTGACAAACTAAGACAACTTAGTCCAAAACCCAGAAGGAAACTCAAAGCGTGATTTCCCACAATCATGTGACTGATCTTAGAAGTGGATCCTCCCCCAGTTGAGCCTCCAGATGAGACTGCAGCCCTGAATGACACCCTGACTGCAGCCTGTGAGAGACCTGCAGCCACTGACATCCAGAGAGCCTGTGCCAGATTCCCATCCACAGAAATGGTGACATAAGAAATACTGGTTGCTCTAGGTGGCTGAGTTTTATGATAATTTGTTATGCAGCAAAAGCTAAGTAACATAGGTGATAATATAAAATTACTATGAAATGAATAATAATCATGGTGTATAAGTCAAGTATGAATGTAGATAATGAATTTTGATTTACAATATTGTGGAACACTGAATACAAATTTGTTCAATGACTCAAAGTTCACATGCGCAATGAACATTTAAAAAACTTAAATTTGTTAGGTATAAAATAAGCCACCAGTAAATATTGTACAACACAGGGAATATAGCCAATATTTTAAATAACTGTAAATGGAGTATAACCTTTAAAAATTGTGAATCAATATATTGTACAACTGTAAGTTATATAATATTGTATATCTACTATATATTACAAGTAATAAAAACCAAAATAAAAACACCCTCCCCCCCAAAATCATGTAATTTTGTAAAGGAAATTCTGGTTATATTAATACAGATGGTATAGGAATACTGGTCTTTGTTCCACTATCTAAACTGTACTAAATTTTTATCACATACTCACCTACACAATGGCTGACCATTTTTGTTAATGAAGAGCATCAGAAAAGGATTGGATGCTCCAATCCTAAAATAGGAAATGCAACTGGAGTGGAAATGTAGTTGTCAGCATGGAAGAGAAGTTAAGAAAATATACTCAGGGTGGAGGTTGGGTTGAGGAGAGTGGTAGGAAAGTAGGAATTGTAAAAACAGAGGTAGGTATACTTACTGTGTTTTAGTTGCTGACAATTGGCAATCTGAACATTAAGGGTGGTTATTCTCTACTAAGAGTGTATACAAATTTTATTTCCTGACAAGGCTGGACCCACGTAATTGGATAATACAATCATAAATTTCTCTTCAGATTCATCATCATTAAATTAATAAGCATAGCCACACGGTGCCTTATACATGTTTTCTTTTCTTTTCTTTTTTTTTTGCGGTACGCGGGCCTCTCACTGTTGTGGCCTCTCCCGTTGCCGAGCACAGGCTCCGGACGTGCAGGCTCAGCGGCCATGGCTCACGGGCCCAGCCGCTCCCCAGCATGTGGGATCCTCCCGGACCGGGACACGAACCCGTGTCCCCTGCATTGGCAGGTGCCACCAGGGAATGCCTTATATGTTTTCTAAGTCTTCTAGAAAATGCTGAGGGGAGTTTCTTTATTTGGCTTTAAAAATTTGTATTGTAGAGTGAAATCTAGAATTAAATATCTAATTTGAGATTGAATTTAATAAGAAACAAGAGTAGAAGAGTTTCAGATATACTCGAGTGTATGTTAAAAATTTTTATTTTATTTTCTTCTGTATATCTCCTTCTTATGAAAGGACTTTTAAAAAATTAAACTCAGATTTTGAACTATGAAACTATACACAGCATATTTTCTTTCTCCACTTCTTTGCTTCTATTACTCCCCAGGGCGATCTTTGTCTCTTCACCAGTAAGCCAACTTCCACTGCTGGCCAAAATATGATATATCAAAATTTACCATCTTTCTGTGTTATTGCTTAGCTTCATTGCTCTATTCATTTTTTACAAGCTCCCACTAAACCCTTCCTTTTTAATTTTTTTTTATACTTTTTTTCTCCAGAGGCTACTTTTTCTCTCTCCTATGTCTTGCACTGAACTTTTATTTTGGAAAAAAAAAAAAGCCTGTTCTGTCTTTTTAACAATCAGGAATTGAACTTTAATATGTATTCGAAAGTGTTGCCAATTGTCTTTACTAATCTCTGAAAACCATCCATTGGTTGTCATCTGGACAGTGAGATCATTGACTGATGCTCCTTTTGAGAACAGTTGGTATTTGATGGTTTAATTAGATTGTGGCATTCTTCTGAGAGCCCCTCCTTAGCCTCAGGAGTTTAGAGTTAGAGGCTTCCTAGGATTTTTAAACCATTAGAGTTGAACATCATTTTGTAATTCCTTATCTAATGTCCATCTGATGACTGCTTTCCCTCTATTCTTATTTTCTCGTGATGCTGGTACTCCCAGCATTCATGTAGGATCTATGCAACCTTAATACTCATTGGGTCTGTAAAGTTTATGTATAGGGATGATCCAAAACACTTGGTGCCACACCTTAGGAAAGACCTTGATGCTTGTAGCAAAGGTCATGAAATGCTAGGAAATCACAAGGAGAAGTTTGGAAAGAAATTTCCAGGACAACAGGCAGGTATTACAGAGGCTTATTCCATCTTTATTCCATCTTTCTTATAATGCTTTATTCCATCTTTCTTATAATGCTCTTCCACATGATGCACCATCTCTCACTCAAGCGTGGGAATATCTAGCTGTTTATCGCTTGGAACAGAGGATAATTTGATGATGATTGTAGATGTATTTAATTACATGCACCAATTAGATAGGTTTTGGGGACTCCGCTGAGCAAAATAACATCTTTAACTACTGTCAGACCATTGGTCTAAGTCTTCCATTTTGCAGATAATTCAGAACTTTCCTGGACTGTGACTGTGGAAAGGGGGAGCTTGGAAAGAGTAACAGATAATTATATTTTGCCAAGTGTGCTTTGGAATGCAAGCATACTAATTCTTATAATTGGTTCAAGCTATGGCTTAATACAGAATGATTGATTTCCGTGTTTATTTCCCTCTTTCCTTCTTTTGATCCAGACCAAGCACCAGGATCCACACCTGACACTGCTGTTTTAAACTGGAGGTAGATGTGAGAGTTTTATCTTGGAGGAACCTGCTTGTATTGCATAATGTCTTGACAGTTAAGTGTTAATACAGAAAATGGTGCCATTTTGTGAAAGGCAACTGAAAAAATGCCATATGACAAGCTTCACAGCGCAACTATAGTGCGGGAGCTCCTGATAAACTTTGGAAGGTAGCACAGAGGTGACAGGCAGAAAGAGCGAATATATGTAAATACATACAGTGTAGTTCAGACCTTCTGTTATTTCTATGGGAAAGTAAAATCAAAGTGATGTGTGTGCAAGTTTCTAAGAATATGGTGTCCTACTGGGAAAAATAATATGAAAAGTAAAACTGAAATGGTTTTGTTTTCAGATGAACTGAAGATGGATGGGATTCCTAGTTGAATCAAATGAAGAGCTGAATGATACTGTATGATTAAAATTCCACGATGGATCATAAGTTAGAAATAAAGCATGGTTTCCACTAGTTTTTCTTTATATAAATCTAATCACCATTGTGTGATACCTTGAATCATAATGTACCTCAAAGAATGGAAATATAGAAAATATTTTTGAGGGGAGAAACTTTCCCATTACTAATATGAAGAGGGTAATGACCAATGAATAGTTGGAAGAAAAATTATCATTATCGAAATATTTCATTGGCTGCCTTAAGTAGCAGGACTTCCTTAGGAGAGGAGGGTAAGGCCATTGGCAACTTAGAATACAGGAAAGACAAAATAAGGTGAGCAAGTAAAAAAATTTCTGGGATCAAAGAAACAAAAAATTTCTTGTATTTATCAAAGGACTATGTATTCTTGGTTCTGTAGGAAAATGCTTTTTTTAGTTGATGGGCAGACTTGGGAAATCAGAAGTAGGGTGGCTGCTAAAAACAAATATGATATTCCATGGGACCAATTTTGCATATCCCTGTGCCAGTGAGCAAACAATGCAGTCCAGAGAAAAACTCAGACATGGAAATTTACTGTTATAGAATGGAAGAAGTGAGTATCTATATAGAATTTTTAGCAAGTATCCAATTTCTAAATCCAAAAAGTATAAAAATCAGACAAAAGAGTTTCATCCAAGCTCCAGACAATGAGAATCAGTTGATACTTTTTCCAAAGAAAAGTAATGTATCATTAATGTGTTTCCTAATAATCGTGAATACAGGGGGTTCTTGACATGATAACGGCGGCCTGGTATCATGTCACAAGAAATTTTTTATTTGTTATTAATAATATATGAAGCAATAATATTTCCAAGTAATATTTTAATAAAGCAGTGGAATCAAGAGAATTCCAAAATTTTAGTGATGTTTATTGAGGGGGCAAAACAAATGTGGAGTAGTAGTTTTTGGATAATTTCACAAGAAATATACGTGGAAGTGTGTAGTACAGGTTAACATTACATATCACAGGATCCTGCAGAAGATACGTGAACGGGTTTACAAAATCCTACATCTAGGGATTGTGATTTAGAAGCATGTTAAAATTTAAGGAGAGGGCAACCTGAGCAAGGATAGAGTAGAGAGGAAACATATCAAAGGGAAAAGAGGTGTTGGGACTTCTGGAAGGCCCTCTCCTTTCTTTCCTTGCCCCTCCTGTGTGCTGAAGTGTAGAGAGGGTGTTGAGCAACCTTGAATCATGGGGAGGACCCTAAAGACTGCAGAACATTCCAGGTCAGAAGGAACCAGGGTCCCTTGATGACCTGATACAGCAGAACTGCTGTGTCAACCCTGGACCTCAACATTAATGTAGGAGACAGATAAATTTCTATCTAGTTTAAGCCATCGTCATTTGGGTTTCTGTTATAGTAGTATCTGAACTTATGTCCTAATGGATGAGGCATTTGTCTATTAAACAGTTTCAGGATTTTGTCCCTTTCTAATTTTATGGCTTTCCCGAGCACCCATATTACAGAGGGAAGGCTTTCATCCAGTTCTAGGCAGCTTTATTGTTCTCGTATTGCTAGCAGACATCCTGCAAGAATGGAAAGAAAGCCAGGGGGAAGACAAAAAAAAATTCTTCAAAAATTCAACTCCCTCTTCAAACTACTCTTTGGCAGTCCTTTTTTGTATCACCATGAAAATTCTAGAGAAAATAAATGGAGTATTATTGAAGACAGTTGAGGACGGATATGGCAAATATAACATTTGAAGCAATTTAACCTGAAAGGAGGGCTCAAATAGGAAATAGAAGGAGGTCCACGTTGTAGGTCAATTTTGAATCAGTGAAATGGGCTAAGGTTTCTAAGACAGATACTAAAGAGGAGAGCAGAAGGATGAACCTTTCAGGATGTAGTGGATTTTTAGACAGACAAAATAAGAAAAGTAAATCCAAAAGTAAGAGGTTGTCAAAAATCCAGTAAAAATGAAAACTAGATTAGTAAAATAGTATTTAGTAAGAGTTTATTGTGCATGAAAGAACAGTTCAAGAATTGGGAGTCTTCAAATCCAAAACTGAGCTGAAGCTCAGGATGGCTTCTAAAATGAAAATGAGGAAGTTATTGACCTCTACAATGACTGGACATTACAACGAGAGTTTCCAGATGGCAGGGGATTGGTTAAAAGTGTTTATCTTATGCCGTTTTAGGAAGATGACTTAAGTTCTTTTATGATTATTGGAGCATTTATAAGAAATAGCATATGTTAAGTTTTGCTTGTGTTCACAAAATAAGTTAGATATAGATTTGCTTGTGTGACTTAAATGGTTTTGTCTGCTTGGGTGATTTTCAAGCCTGGTCTCTGTTTTATTTTATTTTAACAAGATGTCTTAGTGTGCTCTGGTATCATACTATCAGGAGAAAATATTGAAGAATGGGTAGCACAGAGACAAGGAGAAAGAAATGGAAAAAAAAAGACATGGACAGGCAATAAGGTTAATGAAATGTCATGATTTTGTGAAAATGATTAGTGAACATAAAATTAAGCATGTTGAGCAATGAATATACCTAATGTCCAGATCTTGGTTTCTAAAGCCCCTTCTCTAACACAAGAGAGAAGAATTTCTTGGAGAGATGGTGTTGAGACAGGGAAAATATAATTGAGTCTAGAGTGTCTTGTACCAGAAAGTAAGAACGTGCCTTAAGCAAAGGGATACAAAGAAGTAAGAAAGGAGAAAATAAAGATGGACATGTCCAAAGAACATAAGAAAAAAACCTTAAAGAGCTCTCAATGACTAAATCTGGAACAATTTGAGTAGCAAAATAAATAATGATAGTATTTGGATTTTAATTCTCAAAATAAATCCTGCGAATAGATCTCAAATGCTGTGAGTATACTGATATAAACTAATGATTAAACGAATAAATAAGGAAATAAATAGAAGGAACAACTCTTCCTCACGAGAGAATTCCGTTCCATAAATATAGAAGGAATTAGGGAAATAGAAATCATCATTAGAACATCACAATAATAATTGTGGCAGGCAAGATCTACAAATTAGTGCTAAAATTATTAGGCTAAATTTTAGCAAGAAACAATATTTGTACAGTCTCAGAGTGTCCTCCACAAAATATGTATTAATTACTATGATGGTTTTAAAATATATGCCACTTTTTCTACATCAAATATTCTATTAATAGTGAAAATTGCTTTAAGAAGCAAGTGAAATTAATATAATTCTATCTCTAAATTCACTAAGAATAGTATTTTAAAGGTATTTAACATTTTCCTGTGTTACTGCAAATGTCCAACTGATTACTTTTTTAGCATATCATTCCCAAACAAAGTAACTATGGAAAAATCTATCTTGTTTCAGTGACAGAACAAGTGGAATTTTCAAGTAAAATTTCAAGTAAAAATCATATTATGTTGGAATCATTCAATAAATTACTTCATTTCTTTTGCTATGCCAAAGAGAAGATTTCACTTTTTTTTACATGGAAAAATGCTTATAGTATGCTTTCTTTAAAAACATCTGTTGGATATATTTTTGAAAGTTAAGTGGCTTCAGTCAGTTATATATATATTCCACTTATTTTATTCTTTTCAAGGATATTAGATGACTCAGAAAAAAATCTATTGAGTCACGTGTTCGCCATAGTATAAAAAGCTCAGTGCTTTAACGAATATTGAATGAAAAGTTAAGTGGTTAAATGTAATGAGTGGTTATGAATTTCTATTGCTTGATCACATGTTCTTTTCAATATAAAAATAAAAGAAGCAAACTATTTTTTTACAATAAGAAAATATAGTTATTTCCATGTAACTGAGTGCTTTTTGCTGAAGAGCTATATGTATGCATGAATTTAAGGAGAATTTAGACATATTGGACATATTTACAAAGCTCCTAAACAAATCCAAAATCATTTCCATAAATAATTTTTATAAGAGTTACATAAAGTATATAAAGGGCATTTGGTACAGGCCAGACTATGGCAGCATGTAACTTGTCACCTTGGCCTGGGTTTCTGATCATTACCAAGGATGATTCTGGGAAGGCTGTTGATGAGAATGATAGACATCAGCAAGCCTTCTAACATCTGTGATCCATTAGAATTTCCAAACAATAGAGTATCCTTATAAGTGTGTTTTAGGAAGAGGTAAAGGTGAGGTCTCCAAGCCTTTTAGGTGTAGTTCCCCCAGATGCTTAGGGAATAATTCAAGTGGATCCTTGAATGTAGAGATTCATTTGGTGTATTGCTATGTGCTCCATTATGTTGCTCTTAGTTGGTTCTCTATGAGTTCCTTTTGAGGTCAGAGACCTTTTGAGCATTGGTTTTCCTGTCATTGCTATGCTCCTTAATGGTGTAAGAGTTGATGCTAAGAAGTTGCCTGCATCAAAATACTAACTTCTACTTCTTTTCCTATCATTTTTGCTTCATTCCTTTGGGTTGTCAAGGCAATATCACCTTCAAAAATCTCCTCATTAAAATGCACTCTTGGGAGGTGCTTAACCGTCAACTAAATTGGCAGTTAGCTAACTGGAATACTTTCAAAAATAGACTACTAGACAGAGAAAGTCTATTAGGTGGAAGGAAAAAAAAAAGGAAAAAAAGAAAAAGAACAAAGACCATCCTTGCCTGCTTAGGTTTTCTAAAGTAGCAGCGTCTCAGGTAGTGTTCCTCGGAAAGTAGGTTCTGAGATAAAGTACGAGTCCGCAAGAGAGCAAGGTGCTTATTAGGGAGTGCCTTTAGGTTCAGCATCACCCAGGGAGCAGGTTGGGAAGAGGGAGGAGTAAAGGTACAATGGAGACTGGCAAAAGCTTGGTCCCTTTCCCAGGCAGCTCCGGGGCTACAATGGCCTGAAGAGTTGTCCCTTGTTGGATGAAATGATTGAGTGAGCCTTTATAGCCTGGCCTCATACGTCTTTGGATGCAGATCTGCCCACAAAGGCCACAGTCTTGGGATGGGTGACTCTGCAGCTGACGCAGTCCTTGAAGTGGAGCTCAGCTTTGCCATATCAGCATCAGTGGAAAATGTCGGTCCTTGTTGGGAAGTCTGGATGGCACCTCTGCATGTCCTATCATGAGCACAAAAGTTACTTTTCTTGTGTCCTGATAAGTTTCAAAACCTTGAAAACATGGTACATATTCACAAATTATTGCAAAATGATTATTAAGCAAATTTCAGTGTCCACAAAAATTGTTTTATTGGAACACAGCCACGATCATTCGTTGATATATTTCCTATGGCTGCTTTTATGTTAAAATGATGGAGTGAAGTAACTGAGACAGAGACCCTCGGTCCTGTCAAGTCTAAAGTATGTGATCCTTTTGGGATTAACATATACGTGCCACTACGTATGAAATAGATAAACAACAAGGACCTACTGTATAGCACAGGGAACTATATACTCAATATCTTGTAATAACCTACAAGGAAAATGAATCTGAACAAGTATATATATATATATATATATATAAAGGAATCGCTGTGCTGTACACCTGAAACTTACACCAGATCAGGGCAGGGATGCAGAGAGAAATCCAAGATGGCAGACTACATTGGAAACTTTTCACACCTGAAGGCATAAGGGTAAAACCTCACTGTGAGATAGGAAGGGGGCCCTATTGTAGTTGCTCTTTACAACTGGGCTATTTCTTCTCAAAGATGAGTGATTTTTGCATCATCGTCTAGTTTCCAAAGTGGCTCATGTTCAATGAGAGTCCTTTTTTTTTTTTTACTCTGAATCTTGAATCCTGTTCCCTAGAAAGAAGTGTAATTAAATTTGCTCACTGTTTATGTCCATTTATTCATGAGTTCTGATAGTAATTATACTTGATAATACAGATTCCATTCTATTTCCAAATGTGTATGTTTCATCATTTTCACTTATATTTTTCAGTTTTTTCTTATGATGAAAAAGTCTTAGTTTCTGATCTGATAAATCATTGCTTCCTCAGGAAAAATGTTCTTTTAAAAATATACTTTTTCCTAATGTGGCTAGAAGAAAAAATCCTCACTTTAGATCTCCTGGTTAAATAGTAGGGGTGTGTGTGTGTGTGTGTGTGTGTGTGTGTGTGTGTGTGTGTGTGTGTGTCTTATTTATTTATTTTTTAAAAATAACTGGCTGTCTATAGCTTTTCAACTTTAATAAATGGAATTAAAAGAAAGTTGCAGCATCAGTGTTTGCTCCTCCACTCATTTCTTCATAAGCTGCTCAGAATTTTGACATCATAGTCAATAAATACTGCTGTCAAGGAATAAAAAATGCACATTTAATTTTATTTCAGAAAGTGTCATTACACAAGCATGTTGCCTTATCTCATATTTTGAAGGTATTCTGTGCTTCATCATTTTATTCATGTTCTTGGAAAGCAGTACTGCTAAAGACATTTTTGGCAGGAAATCACTGAGTCAAAATTTTTGTAGAAAGATATCGCATCATTTACTTTATGAACTTTGCTTTCCAAAAGTTCAGTATCATTTTGGATTTCTATGAAAATCATGCAGACACTTCTGTGACTTCCAAGTACCCTTTAAATTAATGAGTATATTAATATATCCGTTTAATTTTCAAAACTGGATGATAAACTGAAGTAATTAGCCAATGTCAGTTTCCCTTAGCCATCTCTTCCTCTCTTGGTTCTCATTTTACAAGTCTTAATATAGATGCTTTTGCTAACCAAATGCCCTCATGTTCCCTTGTGACCTGTTTCTTCTTCCTTCTTCCCTGCCCCCAAGATAAACCCACATTTTCATGGACTTTTAAATTATAAAGTGGGACTAAAAAGAATCAAAGTGTGTTCATTTTTGGGGCAGTTCCAGTCATGTCTCTTGGAACCTAGAAAGATTATTTCCTCCATGGATTTAATATAATAAATAATTACTTTAGATAAGTAGTGTCTGTGTCTAATTAAAACCAGAAAATGCATTGTTTATTGGTAATAGATTATTGCTATTCTTTTGGTTTTCTTTCTTTCCCTTCCTTCCTTCCTTCCTTCCTTCCTTCCTTCCTTCCTTCCTTCCTCCTCCTGCCTTCCACTCTCTCTGTTTTATTTTGATCTTGGTTGATTGACTATAGTTTAGGTAATGTCATGAGAAGTATATAGGTAATAAGAGGGTCTTGCTCTAGGAAATATGTTAAAATTATAGAATTATACACTGAAATATGTCCAGATCTCCAAAGAATATGTTGAAATGAAGATTCTGATTTTGTGGTTTTGAAGTAGGGCTGAAAGGTCTGCATTTCTGGTAAGTTCCTAGTTAATGCTGCTGGTCATCACTCTTAGTAGAAAGGCCACAGGGGACGCGGAGTAAGATTGGATATCCTGTAGGGCAGAGGTTCTTAATCATTCTTAAAAATTTGTGTCATGGGTTCTTTTGAGAGGTTTATGAAGCCTATGGACCTTTCTCAAAATAATGTAATAAAGTTCATAAAATAAATAAGTTTACAAAAGGAGCAATTATAAATACCAGCATCAAACTATTATAAAATAGTTTGCTCGATGGTAATATATGTGCTTCATTATTAACACATTAAATATCAAGGCATAACCTTGGGTCTGATAACTTCTACAATTTCAAAATAGTGATATTTTGAGATGTTTGAAGTCCATAGTAGGATATGACAATATCTGTGATTTCTTTTTGTGACAGACACAAGTACTACTGATACCACTGTGGTTTGTTGCACAAGTACATACTTGAAGGAAAAGGCATATTTTAGTTAATGGTTAATGAAAATAAATGTGTTAATTTCTTTTAAGCAAGTGCTCCAAGTTCCTTTGCCACAGTGAAATTTCATGACTTGTAACCAACACAAACATCTGATTCTCTTTGTATAATAATTTATAAATTACTCAATTCAGAAGGCAAAGTTCAACCTATTTACATCACTTCATCAATGGTCCTTTACTCCTGCTGTTCTATATTTTCATAATTCATTTCTGTACATTTTTATTGAATATATGACTGTACAACTTCTTAAATGTAAGTGTCACACTTGGGATACCACAGTATGAAGGCATTAGGACACACATGACATTTTTTAAAGTTTGGGGGCAATTCATGTTTAAAAGAACTATTTATAAAACACTAACCATATGTTTATATAAGTTGTAATTGCTGGAGGGTATATAATTAATAACAATAAAATCAATACTAATAAATGACTGGCAATCTATAGCTTACCTTCTCACATGATCTCATTTGATTCTCTAAACCATGCTGGAGTGTAGGAAGGTCAGGATCACTGACCTCATCTTATAAATGAGAAAATTCAAATTTGCACATTTGGTAATTCATTCACACATGTAGTTGTGAAGTCAGGGCTTACATCCAGGACATTTTTATACACCTATTTATTTAGCACCTATTCTTTGCTAGTCACAGTAATGAAAGACACATATAAAAGGGTTCTTGCCCTCTGTGGACCCTGTCCTGGTGGAGTAGAGACAGAAATTGGAATCATTACTGCATGTTTTGATACATTTATTAGGTGCTGGGCCCTAACCCAGCTTGCTGGAGCAAGTGGAGGTGTCAGGCAATGGCTCTTTAAATCATCTAGAATAGGGTAGCGTTTGGGGAATTAACTTTATAGTTAATTTAAGAAAATCATTCTATCTAGGCTTGACTGAGTCTGTGCCATCTTTCAAACTCCTTGTGTGAATCTTCTTCATCCTGGAATAAAAAACTCTTTAGCAACAGCTGAGCAAAATGTCCTAGAATAAGAATCAGGCTGAGCTTTGGGGACTCCAAATCACTCCTTCTTTTATGCAAAGAATGGGGCAATCTGAGACATTAGCTTTCTATTTATTTGGGCTTTCTTTAATGTCATTCAATAACATTTTGTAATCTTCTCCAAAATGTTCTCTGGCATCTTTAATTAAATTTATCCCTAGTCTCCCTTTCTTTGTTATTGTTAAATATAATATACACTGTTGCTTTTTTTAATCAGTAGGGGAATTTCTTTGATTCTATTTTCTACAAGTGTTTTTAAAATGTTCATTGTGTTTTGTTTTTCATTGTAAAAGGACTATAAAAGGATTTCTGCTCAGCAATTTCCAGTGTGAAAAAATAATGGAGTAATGTTTAAAATTCTGAGGGGAAGAAAGTGAGACCCTGTATTTTAGCCAGCCAAGACAAAATAAAGATGGAAATTTTTATTTTTATCCAAGTCAAGGTGTTAATCAAATATAATCAAATATAATGTATGCACTAAACAGAGGCTTTGAAACATGAAACTCAGACTAACAATGGACCCTCCATGGCACAATGAACAAATAGGAGCCGAAAAAAAGAAAAGAAAGCAACATTAACTGCAATAACAAAAAATTCTATTGATCGTAACATCCACCAACTAAAAATTATTTTAAAAAAATTTAGAGTCAATAAAACATGGTGGGAGCATCACTAAATTTATTTAAATACACAAATTAAACAAGTATGAAAGTGATGGTTTCAGAAGAGAATTTAAATGAAGTAAACCTTGACAGTGATTTCATTGTACACAGCTGTATGTCCCATGATTTTTATACAGTACACTCCTGTTTAAACCAGCCCAGTTATTTATAGGCATATTGATAAATCATTCCAAAGACAAGTCCAATGTATTTAATCTTTTATTTGTTTAGTTCCAACAATACTGCTAATCTGGGTTAAGTTTTATTTACAACTTAAAGACAAAGTAGAAATCTATTTTAAACTTATATCTTATGCTAGCTAAAATAATATGCAGTGAGCAAATATCCTTGTGTAAAACATTCTAATAAATCAATGCAAACAAAATCTACCCAAAATAATAAACAAAAACTAGAAGTTTGCATGATTATAAAGGATGACTGGGTTACAATCAGCATTTTATAATCACCATACAAGATCCTCTCCTTTTTCCTTCTGTTGAAATGTATACTGTTAGTATTTTTCATTGATATGTTGTTAGGCTTATCAGCAGTATGAATGTAAAATAACATGAAAGGAAAATGAAATGATATTTCTTTAAAATGGGTAACATCATCTTTTCATAATTTAAAGTTTGGACATCATTTAAAAGTTCTAAATTCTTTCACTTGACTTTGGTTCATTCATCTGCAAAAAGACAATTTATCTCGGTTCAATGAATGATAATTCTAAAATGGGCAATTTAATAAATGAAAAGATAAGGAAGACCCACTCTGGGTCTAAAAATTCAGCAGTGATAATATACTTTTTATTCCAGTTTCTAAGAAATTGGCATATCTTCAAATTGCCCTTGAAAAATTTATACAGCATTAAGCACTTTTTATTTATTCCTAAAAGAGATTTTAAATTGAAAGTAACTCTGATGTCACAAGTAGATTTTACTATTTTTTAAAAATGTTATCTCAATTGGCATATACTACACATACTATATATTCAGCCTTTTAAATGTACAATTTAGTGTTTTTTTAGTATATTCACAGACTTGTGTAATGATCACTACTCTCTGATTTCACAACATTCTCAACACCCAAAAAGAATTCATATTCATTAGCAGTCACTCTCCATTTTCCACTATCCCCCATTCCTCAGGACCTTTGATCTATATTCTCTTGGAAGATTTGCCTTCTCTGGACATTTCGTACAAAAGTAGGCATACGATGTGGTCTTGTGTGACTGGCTTCATTCACATAGCAGTGTCGTTCAGGGTCATTCATGTTGTAGCATGTATTAGTACCTTATTCTTTTCATTGCTAAATAATAATCCAATGTGTGGATATACTACATTTTGTTTAACAATTTATCAGTTGAGAGACATTTGGATTATTCCATTTTTGGCTATTATGAATAATGCTGCTATGAAAAATTGATAGATTTCAAAATTAGCCACAAATTCTTCTCATCCCATTAGCCCTGCTCTGTCTGCAATGGACTTTTCCAATCCTCCCATTAAGATATAGGAAGGATATATTCACTTCCCACCCTCTTGACTCTGGGCTGGTATTGTGACTTGCTGTGATTGACATAATTCAGTGGACATGAATTTGGGTGTTTGAAATGGAGTACCTAAGAGAGACCTTCTTGCCCTCGTGCTGCCCTGTGACCACTAGTTGAAGAAGTTTACAGTAGCCTCTTACATGTGAAAGATGATGTGTAGAGATAGAGGTCCAGCTAATAGTGCCAATGGACAGATGTGTGAGTGATGCTCTCTTAAACCAGCATATCTGACTGAATCCAGATGTGATTCAGGAGAAACAAACAGAAGGTCTGTTAGGCTGAGTCCTTACATTCACAGAATTTCCTCTCCAAAGAACTGTAAGCTAACACATGACTGTTCTTTTAAACCACTATTTTTTGGGAAGATTTATTATAGAATAATGGATAACTCATACATGCTTTTAACCAGGTTACTAACTGGTGATATCCTAATTCTATCAGTACTTTACTTATCATCTGGAATACTTCTACAGTAAGGAACTTTCCCACATCAACTGTTCAGTTACCTTAAGGTACAGTTCATATAGGAAAGGAAAAACACATGGAAAAACAAATTCCTTTCCGTTACCTACCAGTTCTGAAATTAACTGGTTGGTTTCTCAGTACACTTTAAAGATACCCAACGCATTTTTCCCCATCATTATGAACCCATGGATTTAAATATATTAAATGCATCTGTACTTCAAGAGATATTCTAACTTTTTATTAGTTAAGGTTGTAGATGGGATCTTGTAGCTCTTGATTTCCACTTTCCCAACCAATTTTTTAGCAACAGAAATTGACTTCAAAGTTCCACTAACGCCAAACTTTCTCTGATCTGATAACAAGGAACTTAACGAACAAGTTGGCAGATTTAAAATAATTTGTTTGTGGGCCTAGACATGCCTGAATATTAATTTCAGAAAAGCTTAGCTACTTTCTACTTGTGTGATCTACAGCAAGTCTTGGTTTTTCTGAGCCTCACTTCACTCACCTTTAAATAGGAATAATTATACCCAGTAAAATATTTATAAAAATTGTTAGACCTCATGTAGAAAAGTTCCTCTTGAGGTTTCTGGTCCATAGTAGGCACTCAGAAAACCTTAAGTCCTTTATTTTTTATCTTCTTTTCTACCCCCTTCCGTGTGGTAGAAATTGCCGCAGTTCCTTTATGGTATGACTAGTCGATTTGACCAACATTCAAATATCCTTCCATGGGAAAAGAGGTGTGGTGTGCATTAATTTCTCTTTAATTTCTGATATGTCATAATCGTATCAAACTCTTTGTAATTGAATATGTTCCTAATAAACAGTTTAGTGTGGGGTACATGGAGTTAAAAAAAATATGTATGCTAAAAGCATATTTGAATGATATATTTAGCTGCCCAATTTACTCTATTAATTAAACATTCTTGAGTACAGTCATTACATTTTTGATCTAATTATCAAGCTTAAAGAAGTTAAAAGAACTGTTGCTCCCTTTCACCTTCTTCCCTTGCCCACAAATGATGCCCTTTCAGTAATCTTGAGTGTCATACCACACAGAGACAAATGTAGGAGAGAACACAGAGGTCAAAGCACTCATTTCCCTGCTCAGTTTTAGAGCTGGCCTCAATTTCAAAATGAAAGAAGTTGAAAATACTGGTTTAAATGAGACCTCATGAGTATCTTTGGGTTTTTATTATCTCTGATTTGATATTAATGCTCTAAATTTTCAGTAGGAAAAAAGAAAACACTCTGGTTCTTTCCTGGTTCCCCAAAGTTCCCTTAGATCTTTTAGATCCAGTTAACATATTAGACATTTAGAAATCAGCCTGGGAAAATTCTCTTTGGATTAGCAGCTGAGAATACCATCAAATCCCTTTGTGATCAAACAGAGAGATTCTGAAAAAGGCTGGAGAAAGAGCAAGGATATTGGCCAAATATGTGAGCCAGTGCAAGACTGAATTTGACACAGACAGGGTTTGCAAGATGCATCTAATGTGGGATCAATACCAGCCAGTCTCCTCCACCAGCTCTTGGGTTTTTAGCTTCTCATTTTTGCAGAGTGTCCTTCCATCCTTCTAGTTTCCTCTCTTAACATTTCTCTTTTTACGGGGTAATGTCAGTACCTTTCTATCCCATAAATGCTTTATGCTTTTCCCATTTTGCTATCTGCATGAGAATAAACCACTGAGTTGAAAAATTTGGATTTCAAAAATATATGCCCTGTTGAGACTTTGAAAATTGGTTTATAAATTCCCTCATCCTCATAGAGTCACAAATTCTCCTTTTCTCTGTTTTTATGTTTGTTTGTTTCTTGGTTGTTTTTGTTACAACCCATGCAAACAAGTAGAATGGATTCATAGAAGCTATTATATTACATTGCACAAAAGACTGATAGATAATAAACAAATATTTTTGTATGATTAAAACGAACATGTTTACTATATGTTAACATGCCTAAGTGAATTTATTTATTGCTATAATTTGTTTTATGCATTTTCAAGTAGTTTAACATATGTACATGTTACAATCAAAGACTTAACCAGCTAATATGCTGTAGTTGGGAAAAAGATAAAGATTTGTGCTTTGAATTATATCTATAAGCAAGTCATAATATGAAATATGCTTCAATTTCACTCCCTATCTTTAAATTTCATAACATAAAGCCAAACTCAGTCAATTCTTTTATTTATAACATTTTATTAAGGTTTAATTTAAACTAGTTTCATTTATACTGGGGATTAAATTGTAAATAGTTTTCTACTTTATTCCTTTAGATATTTTACCTTAAACTATATGCCATCTCTTTGATCTCCTCAAGAGGGCCAGTTGACTTGAGGACACCGGGAGGGGGAAGGGTAAGCTGGAACCAAGTGAGAGAGTGGCATGGACTTATATATACTACCAAATGTAAAGTAGATAATTAGTGGGAAGCAGCCACATAGCACAGGGAGATCAGCTCAGTGCTTTGTGACCACCTAGAGGGATGGGGTAGGGAAAGTGGGAGGGAGATGCAAGAGGGAAGAGATATGGGGATATATGTATATGTATAGCTGATTCACTTTGTTATAAAGCAGAAACTAACGCACCATTGTAAAGCAATTATACTCCAATAAAGATGTTAAAAAAAAAGGGGGCTTGTTGTTAGGTGAATTTTTATTATAGTAATAATAGCAACTAATGTCTCAATTTCCTCATTGCAAAAAAGATACTTTGTGAAGCTTAACTGAGACATAACATTTGATATAAAAAACAAAGGATAAGTAACAGCTAGGATTATTTATGTATTTTCCACAAGGAAATGTAATACATAGTTATGCATTTATTATTTATCTTTAGTAAAATAAAGAGATGCTAATTAATGTTGACTTTCTTTTTCTACAGTAAAAGAGATGCTCTTGAGTTAGATCAAGAAAAATGAGGAGGTGGCTCATTGCAAGGATTCCAGAGTCATCTGAGTTATAGAGGTCAAGAAAGTAAGGAGAGTATTGCTGGGGCTGAGACCTGGGATCTCTGGGCTTAAGGTAACTTTCTCTTATCATAAGACACTGATGATTTCTTTCAATTGTGCTTTTGTATGATGGTCTTTGCAGGTCCGTGCCATTTTTGTTGCTGTTGTTATGCCCAGATTTATCTGATGCTCGAACAGTGTAGAGGCATCTCTCTGACTCTGGGAAAAGTTGAACGCAGAAGAGCTTGCAAAGGCAGGACTCCAGGCAGCTCATAGATAAGTAGTTTCTACCCCCATATCTTTTACTCATGACTTTTCCCTTTCTCTGTGCATCTGCAACTTTTTGTCTGTTTTTTCTTACCAGTTGTGTCTGGATATTTACATGCTACCCACTTTCCTGTGCCCTTTGCTCCATGAAGGCTGTCCCAATCTCAGAGCTCCATGACATATTTTCTCAAGTCCTCGCCCTCAAATTGTCTTGTTGGGTGGGTCCAGAGTCTCAAGGTAGAGAATATAATGATCTCAGGTTAACTTTGTGAAACAGGTCGCATATCATTGAACGACAATACTTCTGGCCCAATAGATTCACAGAGTCTTGGTGCGTCACAGAGTACTAACCACAGGCCGCTGTGTGGAGGTATTCCCAAAACACGCATAGGGATACATTCAAAAAAGGACATGAGAAGGGTAAGGAATGATTGGTAACCCTGGTAGAAAAAGTATGGACCCCACTTTCCAAGAGAAGTAATCATGCTCTCTTGGATAAATTCTTAAAAAATACTAAGACATAAAAATCATTTGAAATTACATAAAATAAATAAAATAGAGTTAAATATCAGTGGGCAGATTTGCTTCACTTACAATCCAAGTCTTCACCAAAGAACACAACCTGGAAATATCTCTGTTTAGCATCATCAGAGGGTGATTTGAGAGACTTTGTAATTATGGATGACTCTGGAAGACCAAGCTGACTCTTTTCTCTCTCAGATTTCATCATTAATAAGTCAGATCGCCTGAGCACTGTATCCAGGGACCATTTGGTTCTGAAAGCTTGCAGAGTTGCAGCTGCATTGGGGCAGTTTCCCACTGATTCATGAAGAGCTGCTGCAGGAAATGGCACTATGTAAGGAAGTGCATCATCCCCCTCCACATGGCCTATGTGGGACCCGCTGTGATGATGTTTATTACAGATAATATCTGGGGGAAGTTTTGCTGCTGGAAACTGACATTTTCTCTTCAATGAAAATGAGAATTAAAAACGTAAAACCACAGCTTTCTTAATGAAAGAAGGAAACGAAGTCAGGAAACTCCCAACCAAAATGTGGACTTTTCTCTGGTTTTCATTCCTCCACCCTTCCCAACTCCCCTCCCTCCGTTTCACAAATACCAGACATCAGGTGCCTACCCTTAGAAAAAAAAAAAAAAAAAAAAAAAAAGAAAAAAAAAAGGAAAGGGGAAAAAGGAAAATAAAAGTATACCTCCAGGTAGAGATATCCATAGTTTCAGTGATCTTGCAACTTTGCAACTGTCTCCCTGTCAGTCTGGGATTTGACAAAGCCCATCCAGTTGCCACAAGTTTCTAAGCAGCATTTGACCCTTTCACTCATGTATGTGACTTCATAATCCAGACAAATAATGAGACATCTGAGCAAAATTTACCATATGTGAGATCTACATAAAAACAACCTCACTTAAAAAAACTTGACACTTCCCATTTGTATTAAAGTCTCTCCCCTTCAGTAGAGCAGAGGCCACAGGCTGCCGTTTCATGCCCTGAACCCAGCCCTACATGGAGGTGACTGATCTGCTCCAATGAGCAGCGCTTTCCTCAGGCATTCATCTCGTCAACATCTGTAAGTCTGGAAATGGAGAGAACATTTGTTTCTCTCTTCCATATGGCAGGGGAAAAAAAAAATGCAGGCCTGATGAGGAAGGAGATTCAGTAAACAGAACTGAGATGAGCTGAGTTGAGAGGAAGAAAATCAGAAGGGACTCCAGAGCTGTTTCCAGTCCCTTCCAGAGGCAGAGTTGCCTCCCTCCTGCTGAGTCCTGGAGCCCCTCTGTCTTCTCTTAGGGTGCTCCCCTGTGTCCCCTTCAGGGGTGCTGGTGAGGCCAGCTCCAGCGGGAGGGCTGAGATCAATATATACCTCCTCGCTTCGATTCTCAATTGGATTATAATTCAACCGCAGGCATACACACACAGAAGGTAGGTTTATTATTTTAAAATGATCCGAATCTAGCACGTTATTATGTACCTAGCAGCTTCTCTCTCTCTTAATATAAAATACATAATTCCGTAAGTTAAGAATTAGCATTTTCATTCTTATGGCCTCTGTTTCTGTCCACACTCTGAGGGTCTCATAAATCATTAACTCTATCCCTAAAGCCTGGAGCCCGGGCAACATGAAAAAGTTCTTTTGCATCCTCACATGATTTGCAGCCTTGATCCCACATAGCCGCTCCACCTGAGTCCCACAGGGACCTATTCTACACCTGACACCCCGACCTGCCGCCAGTTTCCGCAGCTGGGCTCCTTCTGCCCTTACGGCTTCTAGTTGTCTATTGGACCTGCCGCAGGGCATCAGCCCCCTCCTCCTGCATCCACTCTCTCTGTCAATCAGGTTTCCCTCTGGTCAGAGCCCCATTGCCAGCTCTGGATCGCTACCCCACACCACAGGGTTTAGCTCTGAATCTTCTCGATCGCAGCCACAGCCCCTGGCCCTCGTCCTCCCCCAGCCGGCTGCCAGCTTCCTCTCAGCCCCACCATCAGAGCCCAGGGAACCTTCTCTTACTTAGAACTGACTTAGCAAAGGCAACAGGGCTCTGCATGCAAGACATTTGCGAAGATCAAACTGAATAAGTTACTCGATCTGAATGTATTTATTTTAGAAAGCGTGACGTGTGACATTGCCATATATTGTGATACCAGTTTTAAAAATGCATGCTTGGGCTTCCCTGGTGGCGCAGTGGTTGAGAGTCCGCCTGCCGATGCAGGGGACATGGGTTCGTGCCCCGGTCCGGGAAGATCCCACATGCCGCGGAGCGGCTGGGCCCGTGAGCCATGGCTGCTGAGCGTGTGCGTCCGGAGCCTGTGCTCTGCAGCGGGAGAGGCCACAACAGTGAGAGGCCCAGATACCGCAAAAAAAAAAAAAAAAAAAAAAAAAAAAAAATTGCATGCTAGAATGTACAAATCAATCTTTCAGTAAAATTTAGCCTGGAGAGGGATGGTTAAGCATAAGTAATGGGCCAGTTTAGAGGAGAAAATATTAAACATTTTGCCAAAGGAAGAAAAAAATATGAATATTCTTTTTTTAAAAAATGAATTAATTTATTTGTATTTTATTTTTGGCTGTGGTGGGCCTTTGTTGCTGCGTGTGGGCTTTCTCTAGTTGTGGTGAGTGGGGGCTACTCTTCGTTGCGGCGTGCGGGCTTCTCATTGCAGTGGCTTCTCTTGTTGCGGAGCACGGGCTCTAGGCGCGAGGGCTTCAGTAGTTGTGGCACATGGGCTCAGTAGTTGTGGTTCGTGGGCTTAGCTGCTCCAAGGCATGTGGAATCTTTCTGGACCAGGGCTCAAACTCGTGCCCCCTGTATTGGCAGGCAGATTCTTAACCACTGCGCCAGCAGGGAAGTCTGAAATATGAATATTCTTAACAAGAGGATAATATTTGAAGAGATAAAAGGTGTTCCCAGCACAAGATGTTAATTTTGGCTCTTGTGCACAGTGAGAAATAGAAGGAATCTGACATATCTTTTTCTTTCTTTGGCAGTGTTGTTTGTTCCCTAGGACTCTGCTCTCACCCAGGTGTTTTAAAACTGACATTTCTAATTCAGACTTCTTGTGCAGAAGTGAATAAATAAGTTGCGACTTCTAGTGCATACAGGATCATCTCCTCTCTCCTGCTTTCAACTAGAATTACTGCATTGACTCTTGTAATTTCTAGGCATCTTGCCCACCTTTCAAATTCTCTAAATTATAGCTAGAAGTCTTGCAGTGACTTTTGTCAATACCTTAAGTACCTTATTAATTGGGTTTGAAAAATTGTATCTAGACTGGACATTCAATTCATTCAATTAAAATTAATGAGTATCCATTGTGCTGCTAGTTCAGAGTCAAGTTCTTGCCAATCCATCTCTAACCAAAAGTGAAATATTCTTCCTTTTGGACAAAGCCTCTGTCACAACCAGCAAGTGATTATAGAGCTTTTCCTCATTGCCGGTGATTACTCAACCCCATTTCCCACTTTTCCCCACTATTACTCCATGGAATTGGTACAAATAAGTACAGTAACCATTTCTTGGTCATAGCTTTGACACATAGGATGGTATGTATATTTCAGGGTGCCATGATGTCTATTCCTTTGCTGATGATGAATTAGTTCTGGGCTGGCTGGAAATATTTGTTTGTAATTATGGGAAATACACGTTTGAAAAAAATGTTTAAAAGGATGGATCAGAGAGTGGAATTTGGGAACTTCTTTTTTTTTTTTCTCTTTTTGATATTCTTTAGAATCAAATCCTCGCCGTTTAGAAATGAGTTCTGTGGTTCTGACTGAAGGCATGATTGTACCAGAAAGGAATATATTGAGAGAAACTAATTTAATTCTGATCATTGATAATGTGATTGTAATGTCATTAAATTCTTAGCTCTCTAAGTAGTAATGGTTTTCTCTTCTTACTTGGCATAACCGCAATGTCCATGTGAGTTTCAAGGGGGCATAAATGAATTTTTAAAAAGAGGAAAAAATATATACCTTGGCATTCTCCTTACCAGACTTGGGCATTGGGACACAAATATATATATATATATATATATATATATATATATATATATATATAATATATATTATATATATATATGTATTTCCCCCCACGACGGCTCCTATTTTGATAATTTTCACCTAAATGTTCTGAATGTTGGCCATTCAAATGATGCTCAAGTAAAATAAATAAGATAAAATAAAATAAGAGTTAGAATTCACTATTATACCTATGGATTAAAGCACACAGAAGCAAATGCATTCCCATCTCTGAAATTCTGAATGTCGTCAATTTAAAGTACATTAAGGTAGGCATTTTAGACTCTGTATAGTCTTGGAACTGACTCTATAACCAAAATGGAATCGTGATGGGTGCAGCTGGGGGAATGCCACTTATCACATTAGTCTCGAATTCCTTCTATTCTGAAACAAATACCCAGACATTATTTTTAGCTTTTATGATACATAACTTGCAAAGAGCTGTACTTGGATAGCTACCAAATGAAAAATGTAAGCAGAACTATAGAAACACTCTTTCGGTTTCTGAAGAATAAAGGCATATCATCAAAATTAAATCAAATTACATGGTTTTAACTAATTATGATTTAATTAACAGAAGCAGTTTTTGTAGAACAAAAGCTTCTACTTTGCATCCCTTTAAAGTGTACTGAAAAAATATACGTAACAAATTCTAATAAGCGTTTGTCGTATTTGGTGTAAAATTTGGTGAAATAGAAGTTAATCAGTTCCACCCGTATCCTTAAAGTGCTTGGTTACTTGAAACAAAACACTGATCTCTCTGCCTCTGAGTTTTCATACTGGAGGAGTTGAACTAGCTGACTTTCCACCTTTCCATGGATTACCTTCTATGATTCTTTTTTATTTATTTATTTATTTGGTTGCTTCGGGTCTTAGTTGCAGCACGCGGGTTCCATAGTTGAGTCACACGAGCTCTCTAGTTGTGGTGCATGGGCTTAGCTGCCCTGTGGCATGTGGGATCTTAGTTCCCCAACCAGGGATTGAACCCGCAACTCCTGCATTGGAAGGCGCATTCTTAACCACTGGACCGCCAGGGAAGTCCATTCTATGATTCTTTTGTTCTAACTTATTTAGGTATTATCATGATATTACTTTCAGTTGGTTAAATAAACATTAAAGTAACTCCACAAGCACCTAATTAGCTGTAGGAGAAAATGTACATGATTTCACAGCAGCAAGAATCGTATAACAAGTATTGTTTCATCATCTTTCATAGTCATTCTCTGCTACCATCTCCTCTCATGTTTACGGACGGTTTGATACTCCTAGGTCACCTCTCACTTTCCATTGAGCAACTTTCAATGTACGTACTCTTTCCAACACTGTTTACAAAATTCTCCACAGAGCGTACTTTTATTTTTTCCACATCATTTTCCCCCTCTGTTGCCATAACTTTCTGCCTCTCCGTGGATTTGATGCTAACTCTTTTCTCCTTAACTAACCATAAAACAACCCCATAATATCTTTTGCTTTTTAAAATGAGACACTATAATCTGAAACTCTTGCAAAAGGGAATTCCTTCTTCTTTGATTAAAATGCTCATTCCTCCCAACTTTATTTATTCAGCAACATTTACCGGGTACCTACTATGAGCTTACACTGTGCAAGGATCTCTAGGTACAGTAATGAGAAAATAGACACCAGCCCTGCTTTTTCTGTGGCTTGCAGTCTAGTGGGAAAGACACATTGATAGACATCGTCATACAATGCCTGTTTACAGAGGGGTACTCCCAAGGGAGGGGCCTCATTTCTAGGACAGCCTGTCTGAAAGGAGCCTGACTTTGATGCAGGGAGATTTCATTCCAGGTTGAGCAAGCAGGCCTGTGGTTGGAAGTAGCATGATGTGTTTTAAGAACTGAAAAAAAAAGAATCTGTAGGTGTAAAAAAGGAAAAAGTACAAGATATGTGTGTCTTAAAGTATGATGCTCTGAGTGCTTTATTAGGCAGCTGGATTTACTGTGGGATCTGATGTCCATTCAGATGTCTATGGAGGGAACAATTCAAACGGTCTCTGATGTTACCCTCGGCTGGGGCATTTCCTCATCAAGGTGAACAACGTATTTCTCCCATTCACTTTTCGTTCTTATGAATATGGTCCATTAGAGGGATAAGTCATTACCACTTAAAAGTTAAAGATAGAGCCTTTGGCTTGGCAATTCCACAAGCTTAAAATCTATCTATCTATCTATCTATCTATCTATCTATCTATCAACTGTCATCTACTTAAATTTTATAGTGATTATTAGTGTATGTGTGTGTTTAGGAGGTTAAGGCATCCTAATTAAGTAAGTAGATAATGAGACAGAAAATTTGGTCTTACCAATATCCTCACAACTACCAAAAGTGTTTGTTTAAATGTAGAAGTAGTCTTGTCTTTTCCTATCCTCCAAGGAAGCTGGATATGAATAGGCATTCAGAGGACACAGCAAAGCTGTGGTTGTTGGTGGGGAAAAGATACTGGAAGAAGTTAAAGGCTATTCAACACGTTTTCTTCTACAGTAGTCCTCTGGAAGGACTTAGCTCTTGATGATGATAGTCCTGTAAAAGAGAGATGTTAAGATTGCCTTTCCATACAGTCACTATGGAGAACAGTATGGAGGTTCCTTAAAAAAAATAAAAATAGAACTACCATATGACCCAGCAATCCCACTACTGGGCATATACCCTGAGAAAACCATAATTCAAAAAGAGTCATGTACCACAATGTTCATTGCAGCTCTATTTACAGTAGCCAGGAGATGGAAGCAACCTAAGTGTCCATTGACAGATGAATGGATAAAGAAGATGTGGCACATATATACAATGGAATATTACTCAGCCATAAAAAGAAACAAAATTGAGTTATTTGTAGTGAGGTGGATGGACCTAGAGTCTGTCATACAGAGTGAAATAAGTCAGAAAGAGAAAAACAAATACAGTATGCTAACATATATATGGAATCTAAAAAAAAAAATTAGTTCTGATGAACCTAGGGGCAGGACAGAAATAGAGACGCAGATGTAGAGAATAGACTTGAGGACAAGGGGAGGGGGAAGGGTAAGCTGGGACGAGGTGAGATAGTAGCATTGACATATTTACACTACCAGATGTAAAATGGATAGCTAGTGGGAGGCAGCTGTATAGCACAGGGAGATCAGCTCGGTGCTTTGTGACCACCTGGAGGGGTGGGGTAGGGAGTGTGGGTGGAAGATGCAAGAAGGAGAGGATATGGGGATATATGTATGCATATAGCTGATTCACTTTGTTATGCAGCAGAAACTAACACAACATTGTAAAGCAATTATACTCCAATAAAGATGTTAAAGAAATAACAATAACAAAAAATACAAACAAAAAAAAGAAGAGCTGACTGTGTGAGTTAAACCTACCTTAAATAGCATAATTGCAAGTTATTAAGCTCAGATAATTATGTGTGAATAAAATGTAATTGGTTTTCTGTGGTTGTTATTGTTCAAATTAAAAGACAAAGAAAAGGAGAAAAAAAAAGATTGCCTTTCTACATTTGCACGGCTTTTTCAGAGACTATAGGTTTAAAGCATCCATGTCCTTTGCCTCTTAAGGAACTCCCAAGTAACAGATATATACAGTAATTTTGAATACAAATCCTTGTAATATTGGCCAGGCTTTTCTTATCAGTAAATTTGCAGTAACAGAATTTTCCTTGAGTGAAAATGTGAAATTCTCCTGTTTATGGAATAAAATTTATCTTAGAAGGGTAAATGTAAATGTATTTTGGGAGTCTCGTACTTCATACTTATAGTCAACACTTAGTTCTGACCCACTAAATCAATCCATCAGTATTCAGGCAAAACTCTGAAATGTAAACATGATTTCCACAAAACAAACAAAAATTATAATGATGCTATAAATAATGAACTGCTCTCTACAGCCAATGGAAACTTTCATTCAGAGTGATCTTTCTAACAATTTCCCAGAAGATGGTGTATGCAAAAGAGCTTCTCTTATGCCAGTTTTAATTCCTGTGTATATTCTCAGTTAATTATATACCTTAATATTTATACAGCACTTTATCACTTGCAAAGTTTTCACACTTGCACAATTATTATCTCATTTCAAATCAATGAAACTCCTTGGTAAGAAGGGTGAGCATGATAATTCCAATCTGAGGGATGAAGAAAAGATTCAGAGAAGTCCATCATTTGCCCAACATCAAATAAAATGTGATTTGCAGAACTAATGAGAGTCATCAGCATTTGCTAAGCAACAAACAGCCTGGTCATAAAGATAAGCGCCCTATATATATCTGCCTGTGATGCTAGCATCAACATTCCAAGGTATTTAATGTTACTACCAATTAACTGATAGGAGAACAGACGTTAACCCAGCTAAGTAAGTGTCAGAGACTAGAACTAAATGAAGAGCATTTCACTGTGAGTCATAAAACAGTTTTCCTATTATCTTCTTTTCTCCTCATTTAACAGTTTATATCAATGAATTTTTAATGATAGCAGAATAATTGGGTCCATATTTTTCAGGTCAAATGATTAAATATAGAATAATTTATAGTAGTTTCCTGGAGATTTCTGCAGACGGTATCTTTTTTTTTTAAAGCCACTATTTTGAATAGTAATTTTCTGTCAAGTTACCAATTTCTTCTCCTCCCTGCAGAGTGCTTTAATAGGAGAGTCAGCATATAGCACTGTTGATTCAGGTGCTGCCACATAGACTAGCTGGAAATGTTTGTCATGCTTATTTAGATCTTTTTTCAGACATTCCTCTTAGTCAAGATTTCAATAATGGACTAGAGGAGAAATCCCATGGGTGCTTCATCATCATCATCATTATCATCACCCAACATTTATTTCTAAGCACTTTACAAAATACAGAAGACACAATTCCTACTTCCTAAAACTAACATCTGAAAAGAGGGCAGTCTAAGGACTAAACATCCAGAATGAAATCATTTTCAACAGGTAATTATATTTACATTTACAAATAAAAAAACAAATAAATTTTAAAGGAATGATTCAAATGAAAAATATTGCGGAAATGTTTGAAGGTAAACATTTTACCCATTGTAATATGTAACAAAGTTGTAAAGTGATAAACTAGCATAGCAATTTTTAGGAGCTGGTTTCATATGTATATAGTGTAAAAACAAATGAAACTATATATAGCAGAAAAGAGTAGATGCTGTCTTCCTCTAAGGACCAAACACACATAACAGCTCCTGGCTTTTTAAAGTAAGGTGCTCAAAGAATAGATTTATGTATATGTATAACTGAATCACTTTGCTGTGCACCTGAAAGTAACACAATATTGTAAATCAGCTATACTCCAATATAAAATAAAAATTAAAAAAAATATATAGTAAGGTGCTCAAATGCTGAAAAAAGTCATTTTGTTATTATTTCAGTATCTTTGTAAAGAAGGTTTATTAGGAAATAATACTTCAATTTTTTTGGTGCTAGGATATTGATGTCATCATAATATATATAGCAAAATAAAACTGGATCATGAAGTTGGGATTTTTGATTCAAAAGAATGAATCACTCACTGTGGAGATCCAAATGGAGTGAAAACTTCAATAGCTATAATTTACATCCTACCAAATTATGATGTCATCCAGGACATTGGTCTTGGATGACTTTTGCAATCTTAATTCTAGTAAGCAGAGGAAAATACAAGATAATTTATATATTTTCTAATACTCTTGACTATTAATTCTGAAAACTTGTCTTATTTCTGACTCTCATGTACCTATGTATTTGATCCGTTGTTTGAAAACACTTCTCTAACTCATATTAAACAGTAAGACTAGTGTTATCGTTGCTGGCCACCTCTGTAGTTATTGCTTAGCTGTGTGTACATTTTACTGCTCTATATCTCTATCGCCACTTATTTCCTTTGGATTTGATTCTCTGTTTCAAGAAGCCAAATTAAATAATTCCAGGCATGGGAGTTAATGGGGTCATTCATTCACTAACCCTGGAAGACCTAGTAATATATTGGTTTCCATATGTAGCACTGCCCTCTACTGGGTAAAGAAAAATCTGATGTTATTAATGGATTTCTAATTGCTTAAGAGTAGAGAATATATGAAAAGATAATTCAAATTATCTACCCTGATATTTTTTAACCTGAAGGGGCTGAGGAATGTGATCATAGAATATGAGACTCTTTGACTTCTCCGTATAGACACTTTTATATAACAATACTTTGCTATGTTCTTGTTTTGAATAAATGTATTCTTTGATTTGCATGTGAGAAGATCTTGATTTGACCTTAGATCCTTTGATGGCTTAAATATATGAGATAACTGGTATATTGTATTATAAACCAGTTAAGTGATAAGGAAATTAAAGTCAGTATGGCATTAATTTCAAGGATTTTTTATCTGAGCTGGTACCTGAGGCAGGTAGAGAGTAATATTACCTTTTATTTTATTTATAGCTTTATTTTGTTGATAACTTTAGCTATATTTATGATGAGTTTATATTTAGATGGTGATATAATGTTGTTTGCTTTCAGGAATACTTTCTGTGAGATATCAGTGAGGAACTGTGAAGTGTATTTTTTCTTTCTCTCCTTATATTCTGTTACAGTGTAGGGCAGGGGTTTTAGAAATTAATACCATGCTAGATTATGTTAATTACTCCTTAACCCAAAAGACAAATGTTCAATACAAATATCATAAACTCAATATCACAGTGCTTATAAACATAAACTCTAAGTAATACTGAATAACTATTGAAAATATGAAATATATATGTATATGATATATACATATATATGTATATATACATATGTATACGTATATGAAATATATATGTATATATATATATTTTAGAACACTTAAAGGTGGCAGAAAGCACAAAAAATATTTTTCTATATACATGATCTAAAATTGAATAAAGTTCATGTCTTTATTAATCTTGTATATCATATTAATATGTTTTTATCAACCAGAGTTTTAGAAGATTCAGAATGGCAGCCATTTCTATATCATATTCCCTTACAGTTACCTATAATAATATTTCATGGTACTTGCTAAGTACTGAACACATTTTTAAAAATTAGTTGAACTAAGGTGGAATTTACACCCTCCTGTGAATACTGAGGATACAGCAAAATTATTTGCCAACTAGGAGCAAAGGAGTATCTGATGTCAGGGCCAAGTTCTCTGAAAATAGTTTCTGTTGATTCTCTTTTTGACTAAATAAATTTTCTAACCTGAAGATGGAAAGCCTCTCAGATGGCTTTCAGGGAGAATTTTTTTCCTTCAAGAATATTTTACTGAAATTTTTTTCAAATAATGTTAATCCAATAAAATTGTATCATAAGTAGAGCTATATTCATAAAAATTCCAAAGAGATTAGACTCTTAATTGTATGAGTTTCTTTTAAAAGCCATGTGACTGGTAAGGATGTGGTGGCAGTGCTTTAAATTTTTACCTGGAGAAAATTCCATCTACTGAGGTTTCCTGGGGCTATTGAACACTTATCCTACCTTCAGAGACCTTTCTAAAAAGAAAGAATCCATCATGACATTACACACACACACAGTCAGTCACATCCAATGACTGAACCAAAACTGTCTTCTATTTCTCTAGAACAGGAATTCTTTATGGTTCATAGGGGGCCATGAAGAGAACTTAGGGGAATCTACATTAAATGTGAATAGAAAATACATACATACTATTTTTCTGAAATTTAGCATTTTCTTCATTTATAAATCTAAGTAGAAAACCATAAGAATAATGAGAGTTTATCAGCAATAGGAATCATCTTTCTTTCATATCATACTTGTTGCAGATACTCAAATTATCACTAATACTCCTCATTACTTTAAAATTATTTGTTATAGAGTCAATACTAGATATTGTTATTTAATGCATTAGTAATAAAGCACGTATCACTTCACCATATCATATTTTTAACTGATTTGACAGTTGTGTTTATAACTGTTTTCTTTGTTTTCAAATTTTTTATGTCATGCATTTAAAAATGTTAATATTTAATTAATTTAGTTAATATTTTTCTTAATAGAGTTGACCTTTGTTCTAGTTCAGAATAAGAGTAGAGACAGGGGTCTTCCCTGGTGGCGCAGTGGTTGAGAGTCTGCCTGCCGATACAGGGGACACGGGTTCGTGCCCCGGTCCGGGAGGATCCCACATGCCGCGGAGCGGCTGGGCCCGTGAGCCATGGCCTCTGAGCCTGCGCGTCCAGAGCCTGTGCTCCGCAACGGGAGAGGCCACAGCAGTGAGAGGCCCGTGTACCGCAAAAAAAAAAAAAAAAAAGAGTAGAGACAGAAAGATGATTTATGGTTGCCTGGGGTTGGCAGTGGGAATGAAGATGGACGCGAATGGCATGATATTTCTTTTTGGAATGATGGAAATGTTTCATATTAGATTGTGGTGTTGGTTGCATAATTCTGTAATTTAATAAATTTATTGAGTTGTACATGTAAAATGAGGGAATGTTACGGTATGTAAATTACCCCTCGATAAAGCTGTTTACAAAACAGATGGGCTTAGGAGTATAAAAACAAACAAATGAACAAAAAAAATAACCTATATATTGATATCAACAAAGATATGAAAAAAACCGCTAACTCTAACTGCATATCACATTGACAATAACATCTCCAAAAAGCAATACAGAACTAATCCAAGTTATTTTTGAACAGTAGTATATATCTGGGAAGAATGTATTCTAAAGACAGGAAGAAAAAAATTTGAAACTTCGGAATTTATTTAGTAAGTTTTTTTAATTAATGTCATAGAATAGAAATTCTTCTGAAAGAGGATGAATATATGTATATACATGTATAACTGAATCACTTTGCGGTACACCTGAAACTAACATGACATTGTAAATCAACTATACTCCAATCCAATAAAATTTAAAAAAAAAGAAATTCTTAAACAACATTATCTGTAGAGTAGATTTAAGTACCTGAGTAACTATATAAATGTTTGGGAGCCAGAGTTCTCTCTGTGGAAGAAGAAGTTTACATATATGAACTATGTTGTTGCCCAGCATTGGAATTAAATACATTCATATATACGGTTGAGTTTAATTGTGTAACCAGATTTTTCTGATTGTTAGGGTGCAGTGACACTCATCCCAGATTTGTGCATCCTGGGTGGAAGAAGTTACCCAAAGAGATTATTTTTAAAATGTTGTCAAGTTTGAAAGTCCTTATGTGCAGAAATGAAGAGAGATGCAGAACATTAAGTGGGAAATAACACCATGGCCACCATATTTGTTTGGTACCTAAATAATGTCCAGGTGTTGGTGACTTTATTATTCAAGTAAGAGACAAGAGAAAATGCTTAAGCCCCCACAGGGAGGGTGCTTAAAATAATACCCCTGCCCAAAGCTAGATTTCTGTAAGTGCTGCCCAGTTCACAATGAAAAGACTAGGGAAACTCTGTATACTGGCACAAGGAAGTTGCTAGGATGGCTGCTACCAAACAAATCCTTAATTAGAATGGAGGAAAAAGCCAACTGCAAGAAATGGAAAACTCTAGGTGTGAGTTTCTGTGTGTCAAGTTAATATGAAAATAGCTGAAAAGACCAAGGAAACCATGTGGCTTTAAAAGGGGGGAAAACAGCTCTACAAGGACACGTATATGCCAATCAATCAATAATCAATCAATCAAATCATTCTCCATTGGAAATGAACTCAAAACCAAAACAACTACAGAAAAGAACAGCTTAACATGGAGAGACATCAGTCCCACAAGAATTGAAAATCATAGACACCTTCAAAGGAAGTTCTAAAATAATATTAAAGTGGGTGAAATGATAAAAAGAGACACAGCTGTTTCATTGATATCTATGGCCAAGTAACAATAGACCCTTGCTCTAAGTTACTGCTGCAAAGCAAGCATTTTATTTTGAGGGTTGGAAATTTGGGATGAGTTTAAGATGGACAATATTTATCTCTGATCCACATTGAGAGGCTGGAGGACCCACTGTCCACAGAGCCTCTCCCTCCACAGTGCGCTGTGTCTCATCTTCCCGCCCCCTCCAGAGTCGTCATTCATGTGACATGGCGGCTAGCTTCCTACAGGGCTGTCTTTGGACTTTGGACCACACAACCTGACACAGCATGTAGGACAGAAGATTCCACCCAGGAAAATAGAGAACTAGACAAGCATGTGTGGTGTTAGCATACAGAGAGTTGGAAAATATGAAACCTAAAATGTTAAAGGAAAACAGAGAGGAGATGATCTGTGTTCCCTTATATCCATTGGGAATTTCAGGAGAACATGTAAAATCTTTACCAGAAACAGTACTCAAGAGACAAAACTCTGCTTTTCTCCGGATGGGAAAAGGACTTGATTGTCTTGGTCAAAGGTGTGCTTTGAATGTTGAGCAAAATAAATGAAAAATTCATACCGAGATGCATAGTGGTAAAACTGCAACATATTAAAGACAAAGTGAGACATTAAAAATTTGTTAGGGAGAAAAGCCAGATTACCTACAAAGAAATCACAATGTATTACATGTTGGAGTTCTCAGAGAAAGAGAGATGACAAGGGATAGCTGGAGCATCCACTGATAGGATTCCTAGGAGAACTGGGTATAGATTAGTCTTTAAAGTATCAGATTTGAATAGGGGTTAAAAAAAAATTACTCTGCCTGGGGACACACTTTCTCCAAGTATATGATTTGAACCTGGTAGATTTATATTATTGTTTTAGTAAAGGTAATAATTATATAATAATACTACTAATAATACTTAATATCTATTCATTGTTTTATATGCAAGATTTTTTTTGAATTTTATTTATTTTTATACAGCAGGTTCTTATTAGTTATCTGTTTTATACACATCAGTGTATACATGTCAATCCCAATCTCCCAGTTCATCCCACTACCACCCCACCTCTCTCTTTCCCCCCTTGGTGTCCATAGGTTTGTTCTCTACATCTGTGTCTCTATTTCTGCCTTGCAAACCAGTTCATCTGTACCATTTTCCTAGATTCCACATATATGCAATTATATACGATATTTGTTTTTCACTTTCTGACTTATTTCACTCTGTATGACAGTCTCTAGGTCCATCCAGGTCTCTACAAATGGCCCAATATCATTCCTTTTTATGGCTGAGTAATAGTCCACTGTATATATGTACCACATCTTCTTTATCCATTTGTCTGTCGATGAGCATTTAGGTTGTTTCCGTGACCTGGCTCTTGTAAATAGTACTGCAATGAACATTGGGGTTCACATGTCTTTTTGAATTATGGTTTTCTCTGGGTATATGCCCAGTAGTGGGATTGCTGGGTCACATGGTAATTCTATGTTTAGTTTTTTAAGGAACCTCCATACTGTTCGCCATAGTGGCTGTATCAATTTACATTCCCACCAACAGTGCAAGAGGGTTCCCTTTTCTCTAGCATTTGTTGTTTGTAGATTTTCTGATGATGCTCATTCTAACTGGTGTGAGGAGACATCTCATGTAGTTTTGATTTGCATTTCTCTAATAATTAGTGATGTTGAGCAGCTTTTCATGTGCTTCTTGGCCATCTGTATGTCTTCTTTGGAGAAATGTCTATTTAGGTCTTCTGACCAGTTTTTGACTGGGTTGTTTGTTTTTTTAATATTGAGCTGCATGAGCTGTTTATATATTTTGGAGATTAATCCTTTGTCGGCTGATTCATTTGCAAATATTTTCTCCCATTCTGACAGTTGTCTTTTTGTCTTGTTTATAGTTTCCTTTGATGTGCAAAAGCTTTTAAGTTTTGTTAGGTCCCATTGTTTATTTGTTTTTATTTCCATTAGTCTAGGAGGTAGATCAGAAAAGATCTTGCTGTGATTTACGTCAAAGAGTATTCTTCCCATGTTTTCCTCTGAGAGTTTTATAGTGTCTGGTCTTACATTTAGGTCTCTAATCCATTTTGAGTTTATTCTTGTATATGGTTTTAGGGAGTGTTCTAATTTCATTCTTTTACATGTAGCTGTCCAGTTTTTCCAGCACCATTTATTGAACAAACTGTCTTTTCTCCATTGTATATCCTTGCCTCCTTTGTCATAGATTAGTTGACCATAGGTGCATGGGTTTATCTCTGGACTTTCTATCCTGTTTCATTGATCTATATTTCTGTTTTTGTGCCAGTACCATATTGTCTTGATTACTGTAGTTTTGTGGCATAATCTGAAGTCGGGGAGTCTGATTCCTCCAGCTCTGTGTTTTTTCCCTCAAGATTGCTTTGGCTATTTGGGGTCTTTTGTATCTCCATACAAATTTTAAGATTCTTTTGTTCTAGTTCTGTAAAAAATGCCATTGGTAATTTGATAGGGATTGCATTGAATCTATAGATTGCTTTGGGTAGAATAGTAATTTTCACAATATTGATTCTTCTAATCCAAGAGCATGGTATATCTCTCCATCTGTTTCTGTCATCTTTGATTTCTTTCATCAGTGTCTTATAGTTCTCTGAGTACAGTTCTTTTACCTCCTGAGGTAGGTTTATTCCCAGGTATTTTTTTCTTTATGTTGCAATGGTGAATGGGATAGGTGCAAGATGTTTGTAAGGGGCTTTCCAGACATTATATTATTTAATCCTGGAAACAAAGTTGTGAGGTGGCTATTATTTTTCTCATCTTATGAACAAAAAAACCCAATTTAATTGTCAAAAGTAGCAGAGAGTAGGAGTCAGTATTAAATCCCAAGTATGTTTCTCACTAAATTCTGAGGTCTATGGCCACACCATACTCCTCTAAAGAGATCAAGAATCGCACCTTTCACAACATCTCTACCATGACTGCTCTCCATGAGGTTAGCCAGAGTTTACTGTCTGTGAATATGCACATGGAGCATGTGACTTCTCCTGAAATACAATTGTGTTCATAGAATAGCAAGACCTTTTGTAATGGGGTGGTAATGGAGTTTTGCTTTTTTTTTAAAGAAGATGTTGGGGGTAGGAGTTTATTAATTAATTAATTTATTTTTGCTGTGTTGGGTCTTCATTTTGGTGCGAGGGCTTTCTCTAGTTGTGGCAAGCGGCGGCCACTCTTCATCGCGGTGCACGGGCCTCTCACTATCGCGGCCTCTCTTGTTGTGGAGCACAGGCTCCAGACGCGCAGGCTCAGTAGTTGTGGCTCACGGCCCAGTTGCTCTGCGGCATGTGGGATCCTCCCAGACCAGGGCTCAAACCTGTGTCCCCTGCATTAGCAGGCAGATTCTCAACCACTGTGCCACCAGGGAAGCCCTGGAGTTTTGCTTTTTATCTTACTTTCCTAATAACAGAAATCCTCTTAAAAATAATCTCAAATGAAATTTTCTTTATGCAACAGAAAGTGTCTTGCTTTACTACATTAAAGCTGGTAGAAGAAGATTAATGTTTTTGCCTCTTAGTTTTAACCACTCTTCTTTCTATGCCCTTTAAATAATAGTGGATATAAAAAAATTGTTTTAACACTTCAGACTAACCCGAATTGTAGTCTTTGCAGCCAACCCTCTCTTCTCACCAATCATGCACTTTGCAGTCAAGCCATTGAGATTCTGCTATATCCCTCAGTTTAACAATTTATACATACTCTTAAATCCACCCTCACAGGCTGGATTTTAAACTTCTATGTACAGAAAATGATTATTTTTTGAAGTATGTTAACCTTATTGACAATATATGCCCCTACTTATGATGCAATAATGTAATAGATTTGTAGCCATTATTATGCCCTGCAAACTCTGGGCAAGCATTCATGTACAGTGCATTGCCAAAATTTCTTTTAACTTACCATAGATGGTTATAATGGTTCAAAATATTTATGTACTTTTTTCTCCGGACTGATATACAATCTATTCAAAGTTGGCTAAGACAGGAACCTCAAAGATTTTCTCCAATTCCTACTTTTTTTTAACAGTTTTTTTCTTGAGGTCTCCGATCCATTGTCTCCACCCTCACTGGCCTGATTTGGAAACTCACTTGCTCTGTGTCTGGGGTTGGGATACTCACCCCTTGCTCCATTCTGGAAGGTTTGTGGTACATGTTTGTACTCTTCAGAAAGGAGCACGTATAAGAAGAACTGTTCTCTAGCATCAGTTCATCCATTAGATTATAAAGCATCACTAGTATAGTTTATCATTTATTTTATACTATCATTTCTCTTTTCCTCCTGGCACATAGGTGAAGATCAATGAACAACTCATAAATGAATGAAAATATTGTAGTATAAGGTATGCATTTTACTTTAATGTATATGTTGGGTGGAGGGAGAAATGTAAATCAGACTTCTGGAAAGAATTTGAAATCAGAAAGAAAAGAAATAGATTCTGGTCCATATTCTATGCCCGCGAGGCTGGCTACATTAAGAAGGGCAATTGGCAGTGATTTGGAATTTCATGTATCTCTTCTATGGAAGTAAAATTTAATAACAAAGTAGACATTTTTATTGACCATTTACTATGTTCCAGACACCATTCAGACTGTTACATGCATAAACACTGTAATCACAGTTATATGAAGTAGTAAAAATATTGCCACTACAATTGGAGAAACCTGAGACAGAGAGAGTTAAGTAACTTCCTAAATCATATAACTTCTAGGGAAGAATTGGACCCAGACGATCTAGCTTAGAGTCTAAACTCTAAACCTCTATGTCATAGCTGCTTCCCTTGAAGTGTAGGTAATATAACTACACAAGCTTTAAATTCCTTTCTGTTCTAACATGGCAAAATTCTTAATTCCCTTGAATGTCAATAGGTAGAATAATAGGATGGAAAGTGAAATCTTTAGAAGATAAAATTATAAAAAAGCAGGAATTCTAGCTGGGACAAGTCTGAAATTATTATCTTGTAGAGCTAATACATTTTTCAAAATAAAAACCAATTTATCAATTCAGAAATAGTACTAGCATCTACAGTGCCAACAGTTTATCCTTCAACCTCATGCATTCAAGTAATATCCATCTGCTAACATTCTCTCCTTTTCAACACAAGTATGTCAAGTGCAGAGACAATTAGAAAATCCAAGTGAATCATAGATAACAACCATGTTTTGTTTTGGTACATTAGATCTTAGTCCAATGCTGGCTGAGTCACACATTTGCTAGTTCCTGAGTAAGTAGCAGATCATCTTTACCCTTCTTTGGTATTTTTCTGTCTCTAAACATGGCACCATTGTTCTTTTATTTCTTCAAGGAAGAATATTGAAGTCATCTATCAAATGTTTCTTTCCATCACCAAGCATATCCAACCAACTATTGCATCTGTCTTACCTCGTAAACACTCATAGTGTTCATTCATCTCTCAGATCACCACGTCCTTAGTGCCAGTTACCTTGGCTTTTCCTAGGCGGCCATAGTGATATTTTAAATCTACGATTCTTCTTTACACCCCCTCAAGGGAAGAAGAACAGGTTGAAGGGAGTTGTCCTCTAGATATAAAGACATAAAGTGTTGCAATTAAAGCAGTTTTTTGTTGGCCCAGCAATGGGCAAATTGATCAAAGAAATATAATAAGCTGAAAGTGACACAGGTATATACAAATCTGATACATGACAGATTTGTCCATATAGATCAGATGTGAAAGAATGAATTATTTAATAAAGAGTTCTGGGACAATTAGTAATCCATATGCAAAGAATAGAATTGGATGCCTTCCTTATATATTGAAAAAATACACTTCAGGTAATTCAAATATAAAATGCAAAGCTTAAACAATTTTAGATAAAATAAGAGAATCCATTCATGACTTTATGGGAGAATTTCTTGAGCCAGTAACACAAAGCAAAAGAACAAAGGAAATGATTAATATTGTCAACCACATTAAAATGAAGAAAAACTCCAAAACTGAAAAGTGAAAAAAACTTGCTCTTCATCAAAATTAAAAAGAAAAAGTGTAAAAAGTGAAATAATAGGCCAGAGTTGGGAAAATGTATTTGCAAAACATTAATGCAATGTATAATATTCCTAAGATAGAAAAAATATAAATCTAAATGAAAATACTAAGTAACTCCGTAGAAAAATAGGAGACATAAATGAACAGGCAATTTTAAGGAGAGAATATAAGAATGACTGATGAACATATGAGAGATTATCAAATGCACAGGTAGTCAGGGAGATGGAAAAACCATCATAAAATACCACTTCATGTTTATCAGATTGGTGACAAATTTAAAATTAGATAATGTTAAGTATCAATGAGGATGTCAAATCATGGGAATGATCATGGAAATGTAAAGATAAATTGGAATACACCATTTGGAAAATAATTTGGCAAAATCTAGCAAATGTGAAAATATGCATAGCCTTAAACCCTGAAATTACACCCCTAGGTACATTACCTGCAGCAACGTTATGACATATACAGGGAAAGGTGTACAACACGTTCATAGAATCACTGTTGGAGATAGGGTAAAAAACAAGGAACCTCACTTTTCAACTGTCTCATCTAATATCTCTTTCAGAGGGGAGTCCTGTCTGAACACCCCAAAATAGGGATACCCCACTTCTATGAACATTTATGACCCCAGACGTTTTTCCTTCTGGGAGTTACAATATGCAATTTTTAAAATTTATTTGGGTGATTGTTTTTCTGTTTTTTCTGATTCCCTATAAAATAAGCTCATGAGTATGAAAAGTCTCATCGAGAGGTTTGTCTTGTATATTAACACCATCAAATCACTGATATGTTTTGTAGTTTAAAAAGAAATTATTTATCTATTTATTGGCTGCGTTGGGTCTTCGTTGCTGTGCACGGGCTTTCTCTAGTTGCAGCGAGCCGGGGCTACACTTCGTTGCAGTGCACAGGCTGCTCATTGCGGTGGATTCTCTTTGCGGAGCACGGGCTATAGACGAGCAGGTTTCAGCAGTTGTGGCACAGAGACTCAGTAGCTGTGGCTCACGGGCTCTAGTGCGCAGGCTCAGGCTCAGTAGTTGTGGTGCACGGGCTTAGCTGCTCTGTGTCATGTGGGATCTTCCCGGACCGGGGCTGGAACCCGTTTCCCCTGAATTGGCAGGTGGATTCTTAACCACTGCGCCACCAGGGAAGTCCCTGTTCTGTAGTTTACACAGAATTTCCCCAGTGATTTTTTTGTTCTGTTTTTGTTTTCATAAATATTTGTAGTAGCTCTAGGAACTGGTGTACTCCAGAGAAAAGAGGAGGAAATATTGATTTTGCTATGCTTAATTTAGAAGAAAAGTAAATTATTCAAGTGAAAGTGACTTGGAAGTATAACCAGGACAAAAGTTACTTAGTTCCAATTTAAGAGAAGTTCCTGTTCTCCATGCTGCCTTTTGTTTTGCAGTTGGGACACACGATGAAATACCACAGACACAGATCCTTTTTTTTAAAAAAAAAATCATATTTATTTATTTTTAAAGCAACAGAGTTCACTGTAGAATACGCCTTAGTTGTACATTGTAACTTTCTATTTCTTTTTTGTCCATTATTTAGTTCAAACTCTTGATGATGGTCCATAGTAGTAGTAGTAAGAAAAACAACCAAGTAACAAACAAATAAACAAGAAAAGAAGGAAAATGTCATGAGGGAAGTCATACAAATATGGTTATTTTGTATAAGAGATTTATATACTTTGCAGTTTATATTTGATGAAAATATTCACCTTTCATATTTTGAAAGAATTCATGAATTTTACAATGTACACATTATAAATAATTAGACTGAGGAGCATCTTTGTTTTCCCAGTTTTATTGAAAAATAATTGACAGGTACTTCCCTGGTGGTGCAGTGGTTAAGACTCCACGCTCCCAATGCAGGGGGCCCTGTGTTCGATCCCTGCTCAGGGAACTAGATCCCACATGCATGCCACAACTAAGAGTTTGCATGCCACAACTAAGGAACCCACCTCCCGCAACTGAGGAGCCTGCCTGTTGCAACTAAGAGACCTGGCACAACAAAATAAATAAATTAATAAGTAAATAAAAGATAGACACCTAGTTCTCTTTAAAAAAAAAGACTAATTGACGTACATCACTGTGTAAGTTTAAGGTGTACACATGATTGTTTGATTTACATATATTGCAAAACAATTACCATACCACAGTAGATTCGGCTAACATTCATCTTCTCATATAGATACAATAAAAAGAAAAGAAAGATGGAAAATTTCTCCTTGCAATGAGAATCTTAGGATTTACTCTCAACAACTTTCCTGTATATTGTATGTCAGTGTTAGCCACATTATATCTCTAGTATTTTTCTTATAAGTGGAATGTTGTATCTTTTGAACAACTTCCTCCATTTCTCCCTCACCCCGATCCTCTGCCTATGGCAACCACAAGTCTGATCTCTTTTTCTATGAGTTTGGTGTTTGGATTTCTTCTTTTTGAGCCCACATAAAAGTGAGTCATACAGTATTTGTCTTTCTCTGACTTATTTCACTTCACATAATGCCTTCAAGGTCCATCTGTGTTGTCCAAATGATAGGATTTCCTTATTTTTTATGGCTGAATAATATTCCATTGTATGCATATCTATCTATCTATCTATCTATTTATCTGTCTATCATCTATCTATCTACCTATTATCTAACTATTTATCTATCTATCTACCTCACAACTTCATTATCCATTCATCCTTCAGTGGACACTTAGGCTGTTTCTGAGCTTTGCCTATATAAATAATGCTGCTATGACTATGAGGGTGCAGATATCTTTTTGCGTTAGTGTTTTCTTTTGGATATATTCCCAGAAGCAGAAGTGCTGGATCATTTGGTAGTTCTGTTTTAATTTTCTTGAGGATCTCCATATTGTTTTCCATAGAGGCTGTACCAATTTACAATCCAACCAAGAGTATGCAAGTGTTCTTTTCTTTACATCCTCATCAGCATTCGTTTTCTCTTTTCCTTTTGATGATGGCCATTTTAACATGTGTGAGGTGATATCTCACTGTGGTTTTAATTTGCATTTCCCTAACGACTAGTGATGTTGAGCAAGTTTTCATATACCAGTTGGCCTTTTAAATATCTTCTTTGGAGAAATGTCTATTTAGGTCCTTTGCCCATTTGTTTTTAAACTGGATTATTTGCTTTTTGCTATTGAGTTGTATAAGTTCTTTATACATTTTGAATATTAACCCTTTATCAGATAAATGGTTTGCAAATATTTTTTCCCATTCTCTAGGTTGTCTTTTCACTTTTTTCATGGTTTCTTTTGCTGTACAGAAGCTTTTTAGTTGATGTAGTCCCATTTGTATAATTTTTATTTTGTTACTCATGATTTAGGTATCATAACCAAAAAATCATTATCAAGATCCATGTCAAGGAGATTTATTCTTATATTTTTTCCTAGGAGTTTCATGGTTTCAGGTCTTACATTTACACCTTTAATGCATTTCAAGTTAATTTTTGTAAGTGGTGTAAGATATGGGTCCAGTTGCATTCTTTTACCTGTGAATGTTCAATTATCCCAGCACCATTTATTGAAGAGATTGTCTTTTCTCCACTGAGTATTCTTGGCTCCCTTGTCAAATATTAGTTGACTGTATATGCATTGGTTTATTTCTGGGCTCTCAGTTCTCTTCCATTGGTGTCTTTGTCTGTTTTTATGCCAGTTCCAAAAGTTTTGATGACTATATCTTTACTTGCATAGCTTGAAACCAGGAAATGTGATGACTCCAGCTTGTTCTTCTTTCTCAAGATTTCTTTCGCTATTCAGGGTCCTTTGTGGTTTCATATAAAATTTTAGGAGTGTTTTTCTACTTCTGTAAAAAATGCCATTAGAAACTTATAGGGATTACATTAAATCTATAGGAGACTTTGTGTGGTATTGACAGTTTAAAAAATTAATTGTTCCAATCCATGAATACGGGAAACCTTTCTATTCCATTTTTAACTTTTCAACTAGTGTTGTAAGTGACTTATACACTGTTACTACCATTGCGATATAGTCACCATTACCAGTGAGATTTATGATACCTTTTTATGTTTTTATGATGTTAATTAGTGTTCTTCTACTTCCACTCAAAGGACTCCCTTTAGCATTTCTCGTAAGGCAGTCCTGTAGGTAATGAACTCCCTCAGCTTTTGTTTGTTTGGGAAAATCTTTACCCCTCCTTCATTTTTGAAGGACAGCTTTGTTGGCTATAGATTTCTCAGTCGACAGTTACTTTCTTTCAATATTTGGCATATGTCACTCTATTCCCTCTGGCTTGAAAAGTTTCTGGATAGACATTCACTGCTAGTCTTATGTCTGCAGGTTTCCCCTGCATATAACTTCTCTCTTTTGTTGCTCCTAAATTTTTTTCTTTGTGTGTAAATTTTGACAATTTAATTATAATGTGTCCCAGTGTGACCCTTTCAGGTTCAACCTCTTTTGGGGTCCTTTGGGCCTCATGGTTCTGGATGTCCATTTCTCTCACCAGGTTTGGGAAGTTTTCAGCTATTATTGCTTTAACTATACTTTCTGTCCCTTTTCCTTTGTCTTCTGGAATTCTCATAATGCAAATATTGTTTACTTTCATTGCTCCCTATGTTTACCATAGGCTCTCTTCACTCTTTTTCATTCTTTTTTTTCTTTTTGCAACTCCGGGTAATTTCCATTGTCCTATCCTATTGACTTCTTCAGTTCAGTTACTGTATGTTTTAATTCTAGGATTTCTGCATTTTTTTTCATGGTTGCTATTTCTTTGTAAAACTTCTCATTTGTTCGTGCTTTATTTTCCTACTTTTGTTTAGTTACCTGCTTGTGTTTTCTTGTAGTTTACAAAACTTCCTTAAGAGAGTTATTCTGAATTCTTTCTTCTGACAGTTCACAGATTTCCATTTCTTTAGGATCTGTTATTGGATCTTTATTAGTTTCCTTTGGTGATGGTTGCCTGATTTTTGTGGTCCTTGATCCCTTATGTTTGTATTTGCACTTTTGAATGATGGTGCTCTCCTCCCAGACTTCACAGGTTTTTCTTTGGCAGAAGCAGTTCTTCACCAGTCAGCTCAGTTTGGGTCTCTGGGTGTATCTGCTGGTAATTTTTTTGGGCAGGTGGCTCTTGGTATTATGACCTATTGTTTTTTGGTAAGACAACTATTCGGGCTCTGAGGACAAGGTGGGGGGTTGCCACTGGCTGAGAATAGTTAGGTAGGACTGCTGGCCTGGTTCCCTACCCAAGTGAGGCTGTAGGATGGGCTCTGTGTTTGCCTGTATACTCTGGTGGGGAAGCAATAGGCTGTGCTCTCTGTTCAAGTGTCCCAGTGGTACTTCTGCAACCCTCGTGGTGCAGGGTCAGAGTAGGGGCTCCTCAAATTGACCCACAAGATGGGGGATATTGTTAGTCCCCCCAGATTCTCTTTTCCCAGAAGAAGGACCAGGAGGTTCCGGGGAGGCCTCTCCCTGTGATGCTGTGCTGGCCTGGGGGAGGGGCAATTCGGTCAGTGTGTAGACACTTCTTTTACCTTCTAATGGAATCTGTCTTGGTCTCTTGGTCTCTGAGGTGCAGGATGTGCTTCAGTCTCACCCCCGTGTTCTAGAATTCTCTCAGTAGTGTCCTATTCTTGAACAGTTGTTAGTTCTTCTTGTGAGGGGGAGGGAAATCAGGAATGACCTATGTCACCCTCTTGGTGATGTCACTCCCTCAGGAGCCTCTTGAAGCAATTATAGTTATATTGTCTTGTAATAAGACACGAAAGAATTATCATTCAGTGGAGAACAATGAGAGGCTGCTTAAAACTGCATTTTGAATTCTCATCCCATGGCTTTTTGTTGTCACTGAGAAATAAAAGTGAGTCCAAGCTGAAATATCTTTTTGTAATTTTTATGGCAAGCAGTATAAGAATTGCAATGTATTGATGTACTTTCTTTTCCTCTGAATTTTTAGTAAGTTCTTTACTCTCCATTTATACCTTTAAACATCCATTGTTTTATCCGGGCCGGATATTCCTAGAAATTATCTTAGTACGTAAGAAATATTCAGTAATACTCTTGAATAAATGAATATCTACAACTGCTATTATAATGTGCTGATTTAGATGAGAAAATGATTCAGTATTAACAAGAAATCTCATAAATAAACTTGTAATCCATGAGATTTAGTTCTCTAAATTTGAATTATATTTATGTGAATAATTATTATCCAAAACTCTTAAAATTAATCATATTAATTTCTTCTCAGAAGGAAAATATCATTATTATTGACAATTACCATCAAAACAATCTTTTCCAAAATTTTAATTTGTATTTTAATTTGTTACAGAATAAAGGGTAGCAGAACTCATTCTGGTGGGTTTTTTTTGTGGAATAGAAATAGTGTCAGCACAATAAGACACGACATGTTAGGGTGCTAGCAATTAGAGTGTGGTCAGAGGCTCAGACTCAGAAACCAGACAGTCTAGAATCCAATCCTGGCAAACATAATAACAATGTGACTTCAGGCAAGCAGAGTAAACTTCCCAAACTTCAATATCTCATCTGAAAAATTGGGATACTAATATTGCCTACTTCATAGTATCATTGTGAATTAATATGTCACGTACTTAGACTAGCAACTATCAAATAACATATGCTATATGTGTAATCTATAACAATATCATTATCACTACTGGTACAGCACACTGTCTTACTGACAGTAAGAATTTAGCATTAATTTCCTTAACAGGCACTTATTTGTGGCAGATATGTTTATGTTGTGTACATAACAGTTTATTGCATTATCCACTAAATATAAACTATGAAGAATGCATCGAAAAATTTTCTTTACAACATCATTTAAGGTTCTAATTAAAGACAGTTGTTTTGTAGCTTTGGACAGTCATGTAAAGCATCTGGATTTTTTTTTGTTTTTTTCAGTGCGCGGGCCTCTCACCACTGTGTCCTCTCCCATTGCAGAGCACAGGCTCCGGACGCACAGGCTCAGCGGCCATGACTCATGGGCCTAGCTGCTCCGCGGCATGTGGGATCCTCCCGGACCGGGGCACGAACCCGTGTCCCCTGCATCGGCAGGCAGACTCTCAACCACTGTGCCACCAGGGAAGCCCAAGCATCTGGATTTTTATTGATATTTTCCTCCTTTATCAAGGTTCTGTTCTGTGCATCTGAACAGATGAACCCTGAACTCTCATTAGTAATGTGTCCTTGACTCCTATGATGACTGAAATTGAAATGCCAAATAGAGAATCTAGAAGTACTAACCACTTGTTCACTATTAATACTTTAGAAAAAAGAAAATTTCCTGTAAACTTATAAAGTACAGTTAAACTGAAGTAACGTTAAACATGACCTTGGACAGAAATTAGAGAACATAAATTTTAAGATTGACATATGTATGAAGACTTCATATGGAATCATACATTGTTATATTTATTCAAGTAGTAATAAGAGTATCAATTTGAGTTTTTTTAAAAAAAATTATTAGCCTTATTTCAAATGCAGGCCTCACAATGCTAAAAACAAGTAACAGATTTCTAAGACTGAGGAACTTAACATTTCATTGTATGTACTTAGAGATAGGAGAAGACTTCTTTGTAGCACACTAGCAGACAGGTATCTTTCTCCTGATATAATGCAGACTTTGGCTGCATGGGTGAATGAGAATGTTTCACCCCTGAGATACACATCACAGGCCTGGATTAACAAGAGCTTGGAAACCCCAGCTTTCAGTACCAAGAGCCTACACCAAACACATACAGCAGTCATTTTCTTCCCTTGTCTTCTCCTCACATTTTCTATATTCCCTTTTCTTTTCCATTCTTTCTTTGCTTCTTATTTTGTTTCGTGGTAAATTTCACAGTTATCTTCCTAGTCACAGTAGGTGGAAACCTTGGACCTATCCCTGGTTGATTACGTGAGTCTACAAGGTGCTCTCTCATCAGCAGGTGACTGGCCTGGGGACTGGACTTATGACTGAAAGGCTTGTGTGATGATGTTTACTCACAGGAAATAATGAGTCACTTGTGGGCATTTTTAGCCTGATTAAAACTTGAAGCCAGAAAGGGGGGGGTCCTGGAAAGAAGGTTCCTTTGCTATTTTTTAAAGCAGAATGAAGGAATAAAGAAAGGTGTTTAAGTTCCTTTTAAACTTCACATGGTTTACTTTTACACATTGTTCTGAAGAATAGACATTACAGGTGGGTTTGGGTTGTAGACCCACACATGGGACTTTGGAGGAAAGTAGGTTGAACATGTAGGACCTGATAAAAAGAGACCAAGAACTTGTGAGAAGCTGGAGGAGATCTAAAGATGGGTGCTGGGAATTCCCTGGTGGTCCAGTGGTTAGGACTCTGCGCTTCCACTGCCGGGGGTCTGGGTTTGATCCCTGGTCAGGAAACTAATGTCCCACAAGCTGTGTGGTGTGGCAAAAATAAAATAAAATAAAATAAAAAATAAAGGTGGGTGCTGGCCTGTGTAGTTTCCTAACACGGATCCTACAATAGTATCTGCATCTACTTGGAAAAGTCTGGCAGGTTCTAGCTCTGGACAGTGGTATCTATACTATTTCCTGTTCTACTTACCAGTCACACTGCCTTAATTTACATCCTTTCTCCTAACACCTGCACTGTCTTTCCACATCTCTCTTGCTGCGTTTTGTCTATCAGTTCCAGCCACATCAGACCATTTGTTAACTCTGACTTTACGATGCCCAGCCACTTTGGCATATTATTCTGTTATTTTTCATCTCAGAAGGCTCTGCCACTCCATCTCCATCTTGACAGCAAGAGAAGCTCCGATCATGCTTCATCTCAAACGTACCTTCCCCATTAAGTCATTTCTGATCCCAACCATCAGAATTAAAATCTGTCCTTTATGCGGCCCCAGGAAGTTTCCTGGCACTCAGTTCTGCTTAGAAGCCTTTATGCAAGTTATGTCTGCCTACCTCACTAGAATTTATGCATCTTGATAGGAAATTACTCTTTCCTTTCATTTTCTTCTCTCTAGGGCCTCACATTGTAGATTTCATAAAATATTAGCTCAATATTATCTTGAAACTGATTCACCAGCAAAATTTAAGGTAAAAATTTAACCCCCTCACCTGCAAAAAAAGGATACTTTATTTTGTGTAGAAAGTAAACATGTGGCTTTGTGAAGTTGGTACAAAAATCAATATTAATAAATTAAATCTACAATTGAAGCCATGCTCCCCAAGCAATTGAATGACAATTCTCCAACTCTCTCCTACACAGAAATGGAGAGCCTATAAAATTTAGGTCAATTTACCTTCTGATCAGCAGGAATACAACTGCAGAGTTCAGAAACTTGCTGAACAAAAACACTCTCACATTTTCTTTAGGAGTCGTTAGATTATAAACTTTTAAACTTTCCAGATTACGGTTGGAACCTCATTTTCTTTAGGTATTGTTTAAATAATTCTTCTGAGTTACTATCTCCTTTCTAAAATATTTTGTTTGTTTGTTTGTTTGTTTTGTTTTTTGCGGTGTGCGGGCCTCTCACTGCTGTGGCCTCTCCCGTTGCGGAGCACAGGCTCCGGATGCGCAGGCTCAGCGGCCATGGCTCACGGGCGCAGCCGCTGCGCGGCATGTGGGGTCTTCCTGGCCCGGGGCACGAACCCGTGTCCCCTGCATCGGCAGGCGGACGCTCAACCACTGCACCACCAGGGAAGCCCTAAAATATTTTTTTAGAAACAAAAGTTATATAAATTTTTATAAATAATACTACCAATTTTAAGGATGTCTAATCAAGTAGTTGCTACTTACAAAAGTAATATGAAAACACAAATGTAAAACAGGAAAAATACAACTTCGTTCTATTAAATACTTTTTATTCACTTAGACATCTCACATTTTCATTCAGTTACTTCTAGAAATGTGTTTTATCATTCAAACCATAAGTAAATGGAATCACTCTTCTAGTTTATCCCATTTTCACCCAAAAAAGAAGGAAATATATTTCAGTACTTTTGAAAGGCAGCTAATTTTGGATGTCCATTTATAAAATTAAAATGTCTATAGAAGTTAAAACTTTTACATGTTAAAATGGAATCTGATTTTTTTCCTGGTCATTAAATGCAGGTACTCAGTGATGTTTTTAATCAATATTAACTATTTTACGCTAAACAGCCTTCCTTATTTGAAAAATAAGAACTCAGATTTAAAGAAAATAATAAAACCCTTAGCAAAAGAGAGTAATTTCTTGGACATTTTAACTCTGAAACTTGTTTTGAAAATGTCGGTGTGAAAAAGGTACAACATGCCAAAGATGTGGCTTTTAATTTTGAGCAAGGATGTTACAAATTACATGCCTGGCTGTGCCTTAGTCTTTTGGAAGATCATCCATTATATAACATCAATACTTTTGATGCCTTTGAGCATCTACCTTTTCTCATGAAATTGGAAGTATGTTTAAAGTTTTCATGCAATGAAATTCATGCAATTAAATTTCATGCAATTAAATTTCATGCAATAAATTTCATGCAAATTAGTATTTGGCTATTTCATAAAGAAACATTGATCAAAGCAATAATATATGGAATGAAACACAGTTTCACTTTAAATTTTTTAGAACTGGGCAAGTATACATGTGTTCTAATTAGGTTATTCTGCATATTTACATTGATCGAGAGGATGTAAACTTACAAAACCCAGAGATCAGTGGATTTTATTAAACCATAGTAATTCTGTTATTGAATTAGCACTGCTTTCTACTTAATGTATTAGTTAATAAATTGAATACTCTCAATGAGTACCTAAGTACTTATTTAGTCTTAAGGACTAACTTACACAATAACATACGTTCACCGAGCTTTGTAAAGAATTGGGGAATGTATTATGCATTTTATGATACAACTGTCCAGCACAAACTGAGAGCCACAAACATACTGAATTAAGCTCAGATGCAAAATAAAGCCATTACTCCTTACAGAATTCCATCATTTAAAAAAAGAGTATTTTTTAAACATTTAATTATATAAGAGTTATAATTCTCTATGTATAATTGTTTGCCTGAAAACCTACCAAGATTAGAAACCTGTCCACAGACAGTCTATGTGTTTTTTTTTCCCCTAGGAAAGACACAAAAGTATGTATTGCCTATCAGGATGGAAAATGGAGTCAGGCAGAGGAACAAAACAAAACAGTGCTTAAATGCAACATGAGAACTACTTCTTGTTATCTATTGCTATTTAACAACACACTCAAAACATAGGTGCTCAACACTCAGTTTTTATGATCTCTCATGGTCCTCCAGGTTGACTGATCATAGAGGAAACTCTTCCTTGGGGTCTCCTGGGGTGTAGTCTGAAGGAGGCTGGGGATGAGTCCTCTGAAGGTTTGACTGGGCTGGGTGTCTTGAACAGCTCTCTACGGTGGCTGGCTCGGAGCCCACGGGGCCATGGGCTGGAGGGCCTCTCCACATGCCCTCTCCCACAGACATTCTTTGAACCTCTAGATATAGAGTCAATTAAAGTTGTTTCCAGTTCTAAGGCACCTCCACCACAGTGGACCTGCCCTCTTGAACACACTAACCTTCACACCACTTCACACCACTCAAGACCTCTAGATACACGTAATGGGCTAGACCTAGAATGCTTCTCTCAAGGCCACCTGAAGCTATGCTAATGCAGATCAAATGCTACATGGATACCTACTAATATGAAGTCTGAGTCCCTGGTGCCAAAAGAGGAGGGTGAATAAAAATCAGATAACAGTGCATGGAAGGTGGTTAATGAACATAAATCACCTTGTCCAGAATGTCAGTGGTGGAATCATTAGAGAAATGCAAATCAAAACTACAGTGAGGTATCACCTCACACCGGTCAAAGTGGCCATCATCAAAAAATCTACAAATGATAAATTCTGGACAGAGTGTGGAGAGGGGGGGACCCTCTTGCACTGTCGGTGGGAATGTAAATTGATACAGCCACTATGGAGAACAGATGGAGGTTCCTTAAAAAACTAAAAGTAGAACTACCATACGACCCAGCAATCCCACTACTGGGCATATACCCTGAGAAAACCATAATTCAAAAGGAGTCATGTGCCACAATGTTCATTGTAGTAGTTTACAGTGGCCGGGACATGGAAGCAACCTAAGTGTCCATCGACCGATGAATGGATAAAGAAGATGTGGCACATATATACAATGGAATATTACTCAGCCATAAAAAGAAACGAAATTGAGTTATTTGTAGCGAGGTGGATGGACCTCGAGTCTGTCATACAGAGTGAAATAAGTTAGAAAAAAGAGAAAAACAAATACCATATGCTAACACATATATATGGAATCTAAAAAAAAAGTGGTTCTGATGAACCTAGGGGAAGGACAGGAATAAGGACACAGACATAGAGAATGGACTTGAGGACATGGGGAAGGGGAAGGGTAAGCTGGGACGAAGTGAGAGAGTGGCATTGACATATATACAATACCAAATGTAAAATGGATGGCTAGTGGGAAGCAGCTGCATAGCACAGGGAGATCAGCTCTGTGCTTTGCGACCACCTAGAGGGGTGGGATAAGGAGGGTGGGAGGGAGATGCAAGAGGGAGGCATTATGGGGATATACGTATGCATATAGTTGATTCACTTTGTTATACAGCAGAAACTAACACAACACTGTAAAGCAATTATACTCCAATAAAGATGTTAAAAAGAAAAAAAGAACGTCAGTGGTGGTAGAGAAAGTGGGGGTAGGGTAGTTTGAAGATCAAAGACAATTTATTTTTGTATATTTTACAGGCTAGAGGATGAGAGTAGTGAATCTCTGGAATGGAAAACACGCAGGAGACAGAGGATAAACTGACTTTATTAATCGTTTATTGAAGTTTTTTGTGTGTGGCAAAGTATTGGATGTTTTGGGAGATGCTACTGAGACCTTTCTTTCATGTTTAAGGCTTCAAAAGCTAATAGCACTGCTACTACTTGTTTAAAGGTCTTCTCTGTATTTTACATGGTGAGCAAAGTTATTTTCTATCATTTTTGAATAAATATTTATTTTAAAAGGAGTGAATCCAGATCGAAATTCTACAAAATTTATACAAAAAGCATATTTTCATTATTTGCCAAGATTTGAGTATGATTAAATATTTAATCATGATTTTTTTCTCCCTATGACACAATTTGTAGATAGTTTACAGAAACAGAAGCATTATATTGTAAAAAAAAAAAAAAGAAGACTTTTCTACATTTCAGAAAATCAGGTTTAACTTAGGTATGATAATAATGGTGGTTAGATTTATTTAATAATAATGACGGTTAAATTTAACAAAAAGTGTTAACGGGTATTTAAAGAAAATATGGTTTTTGCTCCACTGTATTTGATGAACGTTGAATTCAACAAAAGTAAACCAGCTTCTTTACTTCATCTCTTAGTTTCATATCGCTGCTGTAACAGATTATCCCCAAAGTGGTTTTAAACAACACAAATTTATTATCTTGTGTTTTTGGAGGTCAGAAGTCAGAGTGGGTCTCACTGGTCTGAAATCAAGGTGTCAGCAGGTCTGTGTTCCTTCTGGAGGTTCTAGGGGGGAATCCACTCATTGCCTTTTCAAGCTTCTAGAGGCCACCTTCATTGCAGGGCTCCTGGCCTCTTTCTCCAGCTTCCAAGCCAGCAGACTAGCAGGCAGGGAGTCATTTTCTGACTTTGAACTCCTCTTCTGCCTTCCTTTCTGATGTTAAAGGACCCTTTGATTGTACGGAACCCACCTGGATAATCTATTATACTCTATTTTATGATAAAGTGATTAGCAACCTTAATTCCACCTGCAACTCTAATTCCTCTTGCCATCTAACATGGCAGAATCGCAGGTTCCAGGAGTAGTATGTGAATATTTTATAGGGGCTTAAATATTTTTAGGTCCTTTAATATGTTGATATCAATCCCTAAGCCCTTTTGTGCTTATATTAGATTATATAATGTTTAGATTATATAATGTTTCTCAAGAATATTTGACTAGGAAATCTATTTCTTCTTTTCTTCTTTTTAAAAAAACATGTTGGTTTTTGAGACTTTCAGGAAAGTTCAGTTAAACCAATATAAAAAAAGCATTCCATGTTCACAACTTTCTTCTGGTTCCCAAGAATTAATCTTGGGGCTCAGAGTCTCCTGCCTTCATTAACCGGGCTTGCTGGGCAACAGTCATTCACTCATAAGAAATTTATCGAATGTTGTTTTTGTTCAGCTTCCCTAGAAGCAGCCCTTGAGATGCTGATTCTATTTTAAGTAATTTATTGAGGGCATGTTCTCAGAGGGGAAATAAGAGGAGCAGAGTAGCACGGCAGAGAAGAAGCTAGGCAAGAATGAGGTTTAGGGACTCAGCTCGGCACTGGTTTGATTCTAATCCCACCGAGAAACTCTGGAGCACAAACTGGACTGAATGTTTGTCATCTTGGTTGGTGCAAGGCAGGCAGACCTTTGTCCTCTGTGTCAGTCATCCTTAGCCAAGTCCCGCATGTGCTAAGGAACGCGTAGCCTCTCAGAGGAGAGTGATGGAACTCCTCTGAGAAGGCAGCTTATTATCAGCCAATACTCACTCCAGCTGAGGGATGGCTGCACTTGCCAGAAGAAAGGATGGGGCCGCTAATACTGACATCTACTCTGAGCCCCTTGGAGAAACCAAAGTTGTTCAAGGCATTGGGTATTTCATAAGGAGCAGGACAGTTGAGTTGCTGCTATCTTGGAGCCTACTGTTTAGAGGTCAGACAGTAAATAAATGCAAAAATTGTGTAATTTCAGGCCATGATAATTGCCATAGGAAAATGAAGCAGGGTAACTGGATAGTGACCGCATGGAAGTTGGGAGAGTATTTTTTTTCCTAGAAGTTGTTGATGGACAATTTATCTGTAAAGGGAACAATTGAGCAAAAACTTGAGGGATGGGAAAGATTCCAGCTCTGGGGAGTTGTTGGGGAAAGGGTGAGTCACAGAGTTTGCAGCAAATATAAAGGCTTTGAGATGGAGAAGGGCATGCCCTATTGATTTCTCCTGAGAGAGGTCAAGAGTGATGAAGACAGAAGTGGGGAGTTAGCAGGGTAGATGATATGGGCCTGTGTTGGTAATGGGTACATGTTTGGGATTTATTTCAAATATAATGTTACAAATAATGGAAAGCCATCAAGAGTTACAAGCAGGAGGATTGCATATACAATATAATTTAGTTTAGAACATTCTCTTTGGTAGTTTTATAGAGATCGGACTATAGTGAGTAAAGAGTGGAGACGATGGGAAAAAGAAGGAGGCTTCTAGAGGAAGCCGTGTGAGAGATGATGGACGTTGGCCCAGTGTGGCCCGGCTTGACAAGGTGTGACAAGTGATCAGAGGAGGATATATTCTTTTTTTGTTTAATTGGAGTATAATTGCTTTACAATGTTGTGTTACTTTGTGCTGTACAAAGAAGTGAATCAACTGTATGAATACATATATCCACTCCCTCTTGGACCTCCCTCCCACCCCCACCTCCATCCTGCCCATCTAGGTCATCACAGAGAACCAGGCTGAGCTCCCTTTCTGAAGGCAGAACATTCTGATGTTTTGGGTGTTGGAGATGGGCACTTACGAAATCAAGTTTTCAGAAAACTAATCAATTCCGTTTGACAAGATGCTGAAGGCTGGTGCTGAGTGGGTTTGGTGAGCAGGGCTGGGAATACGGTATGTGTCACAGTGTCCATAAACCCATATATAAAATATACATATTTAATTTAATACTTTGATTAATTATAAATGCATACAAATATGTAGTTGGATTTCCTAGCTAATGAAAAATAAATTCAGGTATCTTAGACTCTGGATTATCTAAACCATTTTGGTTTAATCACAATCTCAGTGTTAACCCTTGACTCCAAGCTGTTGTCTCCTGCAGGCCCTCTATCTAAAAAGGTGGTGCTAAAAAGCACCACCTATGTTAAAACTGAAAAACATCAGTTTTAAGTGATGGTAAGATTTTAGTGGTAAGATTTTACCACTCCTTCCTTTTCATACACAGAGTTAAGTGTGGCAGCGCAGATACCTCAATAATGAATTAATTCTACATTAAGGGTTAGCTGTCTGTGTTTCTAGGATTTATTAAACAAGAAGCAATTTGGAAAGGGGAAAGAACACTTCCTTTGAAGTTCAAAGAACCAAGTTTGAGCTCTGTTTCTGGAATGTATAACCTTGGCAGCCAAGGGAGGCTCGGTTTCTTCAACATTAATTAGTGGTAACAATATCTGCATTATTTCGCTCAACGTGAAATATTCATGATAGTAAATATGATAAAAATGATTCTTCATATATATATGTATATATATGACATTTTATGATGCACCCCCTAATTTATTAGAAGTAGGAGCGCTCAAGGACACCTGGCCCAGTCTGATTTCTTCCTTTGCAGAGTTTTCCTTGACCCATACAACTGACCTTCTTGTGTTTCCAATCAGACTCCAAGACTGATTGCTTCCCCACAGGCCGTGCTCTTGGAGACGTCTGCTGATTCTTGAATTGTCTCCTCCACCCCCTCGGATCACTTGGTAAATTAATCTTTTTCGGGATGCTTTCTCATGACCTATCCCCAATGTATCATTAATGAATGCGATTTGATATGTATTTGCCTTGAGCTCTAGCCCCAGAGGGTCAAATATCAAACAGCACCCACAGATTGATATATAGATATATCTACATCAAAATTCACAGTGAGTTTTCCTTAATGATATTCTATAGTCTTTAAGAGGGATGACTCAGATT